>NC_064638.1:409843296-410445796 GCF_023864345.2 Schistocerca serialis cubense | reverse complement strand
CAGTGCGAGCCATACGATATTGTACCGCTTTTGTTGCCGAAACCTAGCTCTCAATGGTTCAGTATTCTCTTCCCGAAGTGTTCTCAGTTAAAGTTTAGTAGTTATAGGTGACTGCTATTTCTATATGTCATAAGTCAGTGGAGGTTGCCCTCGGTGAGGAGTACGTTGTTCTGTACTTATTTCAGAATATATCTCTTTATGTTACTTTCTAAATATTTTATTTCTGTTGCGATTTCTATCACCTTTCCACCAGTATCTATCCAAATCGGCCCGCCCGGTTGGCCGTGCGGTCTATCGCACGGCTTTCCGCGCAGGAAGGAGCGCCTGGTCCCCAGCACGAATCCGCCCGATGGATTTGTGTCGAGGTCCGGAGAACTGGCCAGTCCGTGGATTGTTTTAGGCGGTTTTCCATCTGCCCCGGCGAATGCGGGCTGGTTCCCCTTATTCCGCCTCAGTTACACTATATCGGCGATTGCTGTGCAAACAAGTTCCCCACATACGCGTACACTACCATTACTCTACCACGCAATCATAGGGGTTACACTCGTCTGGTGTGAGACGTTCCCTGGGGAGTCCACCGGGGGCCGAACTCACAATAACCCTTGGTTCGGTATGGGGTGGCGGAGGGGTGAAGTGGACTGCGGTAGTCATCGTGGTGTCGTGGACCACTGCGGCTGCGGCTGCGGCGGGGACGGATCCTCTCTGTCGTTTCTAGGTCCCCAGTTAACATACAATTCAATACAATCTATCCAAATCAGTCGTTCCCTGCAAGCAGGATCGTAGTCCTTACCTTCCCACAGTTTGGTACTGGATGGAACAATAAAATGAGATCCCAATGGCCTATTAACATTTACCTAGCCCGCGCAATGGGACAAATTCTTTTCATTCAGGTCCGCTCTCCTGCCTAGCGAGCCGCACGTAATGCAGATCTGTGCACGCCGCGAGCGTCGTTGCCGCAGCTTTAATACGGCGAAGCCCATCTTCGCTCCTTCAGTGGAGTGGGGGGCTGCTTTGTTTCCGAGAGCAGGGTTCCGCGCCGCGCCGTAAAAATACGTGTTCCGGCAGGCGGGCGGGCAGAGTCTGCGGTAATCCAGCGGCTCAGCCCTGCGCCGCCTTCCACAGCTCCGCCGTTCGCAAGGCGGCAACAATAACGAGCGGTCGCCTCGCCTCGGGGAGGGCCTTAAGATGCGCGCCGGCCGCCCTCGACTCCCAGTTCTTAATTAGGCGAACTTGGCCGGCGCGGCCGCTGGTGTTATAATCACTTGCGAGTTGGCCGTGTGGCCATTCCGACTTAGCTGGGACGCCTCCACGGTTCCACCGAGCAAACCCAAGTTTACGCAAGCGGAGGCGTTCTGCACAGGGCGCGCCAAATCTTGATTTCCATAAATTACTGGTCTGGGACTTTGCCTAAGGATGCACAAGTTGACCCTTCAGTATTAGTGCCCCCGTCGCAGTCGCTTCTCCGTCACTGTTCTGCTGGGTGGTCCCCTTCTAGGCGTCTCTGCCCTCTGCTGCTGTGCGGTGCGTTAATCTGATAGCCGGCCGAAATACTTGCTCGTTGCTTTACCAAACCTTACTTCTGGAGCCACTACGACTAATTCTTCCGCGGCTAAGGTTAATGCTGTTGTAGATTAACATCCCTCTCAAACACACGGCAGTCTTATATCCATCCAATGGAAAACAGTGACCTCAACTGTTGTCATTATGGAAACAGATATTGGTGTATTTTATTGATAGGGTAAACCATAAGACATAAGACGATAATGCCAAGTGTGGAATTAAGCAGCTGTTATCAAAGCTTTTCGCTCAAGAACCAATACTGACACTGTGGTGCAGCACCTCGTGCCTCATATGTATCGATATTACTATTAATTGCTAACCTAAATAAATTAGTGTGTTACAAGCCCTCAATACACTAGCTATAATAAGGACGCTTAAGTTGGCCATCGGAGCCCAAGTATCGATCGTTATAAGTTGGCGCCATTCGGAACACTTCTTCTCGACTGTTCTCTGTTTCACGTTACTGCCACCCTCAGCGATCCCGAAGTTATGAAAGTGCAGTTGCTTCACAAGCTGTTGTTGTGTTGGCTGTGCCAGAGGAAATTTAATTGATAAATAACAGCATTTGTACTTATATTTAAATGCAGTATGTGCTATGACACACATATACAAATGTTAGATAAATGTTTCGCATGACTCTACTACTCATTGAGATATATTACATCAGCCCAAATTTTATTTCATGTTTCTCGCTACAAGTACGTACCTCATTTGAAGACGATCGTCTCTGCAATGCGCACTCACAAATCCCATTTGTCTGGTACCAGGTACACACGATCATAAGTTGTCAGCACTGGAAGACAAACAAGAAGGCATACAGCCTTTCGCAGCCTCCCACCGCGCAGTGGCTGCAGTATTAACTCCTCTGCCGCTGAAATAAGCGGCGATCTTTATTTAACTCTGGGTGGAGTTCGCCAATATTAATTCAAATTAACCACATCATAAAATATTACTGTCTCCGTTAGTATTTTGTTTTGTTACTTAGGAGGAAAACTGCTGTATTTGGATGCTAGAGTATCAGCGAAGGTCACCCGGAAAGTTATACCTCTTAGGTCATTTCTCTTTTAATTGGCCCACCATACTCTAATGCTAAAAAACTGGACTCATATTTGGAGGTATGGTGGTTGTAATACCCGTCCAGTCACCCATGTCTAAATTTTTCATAATATCACTTAATCTCGTAATGCGAATGCCGGGACGTTTCCTCCGAAACGACACTGTCGATTTTCATTCCCAATTCGGAGCTAGTGTTGCATTCTAATAACTTAGTCGGATTTTATACTCCGATCTTCTGTCGTCTGTTAATTCTTTTAATTCGTACGAAAACTAAATTATACATACAGAATGTGTTATCTTCGACTGCGATTATGACCGTTTATTTGTTAACATAATCTTCGTCTTTTTCAACAGTTGTATTATCCTCCAGTTTAAGTCATTTATGCTTACACACTAAAAATTGCTACCTACATTCTAAGTACATTAGTACTCGGATTTACGTAGCGTCCACACCTACGAAAGTGTCGTTGATCTTTATTAAGTGGTTCCAATAAACGTTACTTCATTTGGTGGATGAGGCAATACATCCCAAGGACGTGTTGAAACCTTAGCAGGAGTATGCGCTCAGATTCTCATGCAAAATTACCAGTACGTTTGATGTACCAACTTCGTGAAGAAATGCTTAAACTTTTTAAGGATGGCGAAGTATTACATAGAGCTCATGTCTAACTCCTTCTCCAACTAATCATCTATGATCACGTCCTCGTGATTGTCCGTACAGTCACCGCTACTCCAGTTTACTAGTAGATCAGGCAACAGCGTTTACCAGAAATTTCTTACAGCGGCGTACGTGTCCCCTAATTTAGCTGATAACCTCTGCAGCATACGCTAAACAATTTTCAGGGAATACATGAAAAATAATCCGTATTTACTTCCATATTTGACGGTCTGTAATCTGATATGTAAGTCACAGAACAAAATTTGTGTGAATTCTTCTAGCTGACGAATCACATTCATACGGAAGACCCAAGGTCATATCTATTACGTTACTGCAGTATTTTATTAGATGAAAAACAGGAGGTGTTACTTTCTGGACGTCCCAGTTGAAGCAGGATTATCTTACGTATGTCTTCGAAGCCTTAAAGCCCTAGAGAAGCACCTCCAACGATCGTTTTAAGAAGAAAAATTCTAATTACCTGTAATGAATTTATCTATCAAAACCGCTCTAGTTTAGTGACTTACTATTTGGAAGGAAACTTTCAGAACACAGTATTCTAGCAGTAGTGGACACCAAAAGATCCTGAGGAAGATCCCAGCAGAGGGGTCGAAACGTCGAACATTTTAGAAGAAACATGACCCGGCCTAATAACCCAAAAGATTTTAACTTCAGAAACTTAATTATGATTATATAACAGCAGGACTGTCACAGATCATAGCTTTGCACATCACTGTCGTCCAACGTAGTCATCAAACATTTATACACATTTGCGCCATCATTGGTTCAAATGGCTCTGAGCACTATGGGACTTAACATTTGAGGTCATCCGTCCCCTAGAACTTAGAACTACTTAAACCTAACTAACCTAAGGACATCACACACATCCATGCCCGAGGCAGGATTCGAACATGCGACCGTAGCGGTCGCGCGGTTCCAGACTGTAGCGCCTAGAACCGCTCGGCACCCCGGCCGGCCTTTGCGCCGTCATTGAACCCAGGAATCAAAACCAGTTTGGAAAAATTCAGGACCTTTCTTCGTCATCCATTTTTCTCAGAGTGATTTTAAAGTTGTTGATTGTGAACTCTAATGCCGCTGTCTTCGTCAGCGCGCCTCGACTGTTATCTGTGCCATTTTGTCGACCGGTCACTGCGTGGCTTCTCTGCGATTTCAGTTCTTCATTACTAAACTTCTTCAGCCAATGCCGCACATTGTTGATGTCCATTATGACATCCCCATACACTTTCTTTACAGATGAGGTTGAAAGCAACCTAGGTTTCTTCCCAAATGATTTAGAAAATTTGTACACATGCATGGTGACTCTGCTGAATGGTGCTTCTGTGTAGAGGACGGTCAGGCTATGGTCCGTACTAATTCCGCTGTTACATGTTCATTGTTACTTTTTGTGACACAAGAGACATTAATTGTCCATCCATCCTCGAACACTGTCATTTACATATACATTCATCCAAGGTAATTTTAAGAGTACTTTGTACTGCAAAAATTATCTTTCCTGATCCTCGAATATTTACACACCCTCATGGCTTACAATAGTGACGAAAACACTGATATATATTTTTATAACATGATGCGGTCCACCACCAAGAAGTATTTTACGGAAAAAAATCTTTCCCTTGACCATATCGTTAGAAATGATGATGTTAACATTGTCTTTTCTCTTCCCAATTCCTCTGGTACTTACCTTGCCGCCGGCCGGGGTGGCAGAGCGGTTCTAGGCGCTACAGTCTGGAACCGCGCGACCGCTACGGTCGCAGGTTCGAATCCTGCCTCGGGCATGGATGAGTGTGCTGTCTTTAGGTTAGTTAGGTTTAAGTGGTTCTAAGTTCTAGGGGTCTGATGACCTCAGAAGTTAAGTCCCATAGTGCTTAGAGACATTTGAACCATTTAGAAGTTACCTTGCCAATCTCGTACCAGTATTTGTTCTTACAGTGGCTCCATGTTGTCTCTCGCTGATTGTTGGTCGCCGACCAGACCGTGATGAACCGTCAACAGTTTCCTTTGCGCCCTAAAAGCTACGAATCAAACGAGAACATATTGTCTGCTCTTGGCTACTGTTTCGTGAATCTGAAGTGGCATTTGTATGCGTCTGTGATGGCGTATATGTGTTGCTATGTTACACCGACACGCGACTTTGCTTTGATTACATTCGACTAGCAGTAACAGACAAATCTGCTTACTGAATTTGAATTCTTTCACGGTATAGTGCAAGTGATCATTCAGGACGAGCGTTATTGAATTGTAATCTTTGCTAAGTCGGAATGAGGGAAGATAGAGTGAAAGGGTGTAAACTAATTCGTTCCACATCATTTCGATAGAAGAATCGTTCAAAAGACGTATGGAAGATGTAACTACCGAAGTAAGTAACTAACTAGCTAACCATGAATACTTTCATAAAACTTTGAAGGAAAATATTACAAGGAGAGCGTAGAACGATATTCTGTCAACTTCAAGTATAATTGGTGTACATGATAACGATGCTCCTCGGTACATACATACCACCAATAATAATTCTTAGAATAATAATGGTTCAAATAAATGTTCGTAGCTGAATACAGTATGATAAAACTATTACAATTAAAATAAAACAGCCCTCGATCACTAGTTTTAACAAATTAACGGGGTTTCGACACTGCTAGGAGTGTCTTCCTCAGAATTTACACCAAAGAATGATCTATAACATGGTCACAGGATTATGACTAAAAACGTGTGATACAAATTATAAGTACGGAATTATCGTGAAAGACTGGCAGTACTTATATGTCAATTATAAAATAATAAATATGCCAAAAGGGCATTAGTCACAAAAATATTTAAGATAAAAAACTGTGATGGCGAACCACTAAGGGTTCCTCGTTACTTACGTGGTGCAGGCTGTAAACGGACTGTTGGAGGAATTTTTTGTTATGTCATTAATGTTAACCAATTGCTTCGACTTGATTAAAGCTAGAGGTATTAGGCTTCATACAAAAACATACTGTCAGATATACCTTCCGTCGATGTTCATGAGGGAAACTAGAGACGAAGTATTGACTTAGTAGCAAGCAAAGTTCTGTGATACTTTCTGCAGCATGAACGGACGACATATGTGGTTCACACTTTAATTCAGCCACTCAAAATATTTAAAATACGCTTTAAAGTATCAAAGAAATATTTTCGACATGTGATTTTACTCTACCCCTGAAATATTTTCGAATGCAGTTGACCACTTGCAACTTTTTATTTGTCAAAATGTTGAAGTACATTTGAACTTATTTATTGGCCATTGTACCTTTCTACTACACTTATAGAGAAGGAAAATGTAATGATATAAGCTTCGCAAGGCTTGTAGTGAACCTTCCGAGAACATATCCAGAAAGGTTCTAGCATTTGGCAACATACACTTCCTGTAAGACACTGTTCCATTTTCACTACCCAGTGAACCATGGTGTCAGTAGAGCCCAGACAGTTGCCAATAATAATTCTTAGAATTTAAGAACACTCATGGCTTATGTTCACGAAAAGGTCCCCTGCCAACGTAGCAAGTTAGTATTATTGAATCGAATACCGTAATAGTTGCTCCGGCGCACCTCTGGATGAAGACGTTACGAGTATTACTCGAACAAAAGAAAACCTGCCTTGTACTAGCTTAGGAACATTACGTAAGCCGAAATTATATGGTGTACTGTGTAAACTCTTATACAGGGTGAATTAGTTACAAACTACGGAGTGCACACACTTTATTCAACATGCACACGTTACTACAGATATTTGGATTCAGATTATAACATGTTCGATACGCCTGCCATCATTGGCAACGATGTGCCGTAGACGAACAGCGAATTCTGGATGACCAGCTGAAATGTCGGAACATCGAGGGTGTCGATAAACTCTTGAATGGCTGTTTCCAGTTCAGCACTGGTTTTGGGGTTATTGCTGCACACATTTTCTTTAATATAGATCCACAAAAAGGAGTCGTATATGTTCAGATCAGGAGAATATGACGGCCAATCGAAGCCCATACCAGAGGTCTCTGTGTACCCCAGAGCCAGAATGGGGTCCCCAAAGTGCTCCTCCAGGACATAAAACATTCTCCTGCTTCGATGGGGCCGAGTTCAGTCTTGCACGAACCACATCCTGTCGAAGTCAGGGTCACATTCGATAATGGGGATGAGATAATCTTCCAAAACCTTCACGTACCGTACGATGGTCATCGTCCCATCAAGGAATATCGCACTGATTATTCCATGACTGGACAATGCACACTACACAGTCACCCGTGAAGGGTGAAGAGACTTCTCGATCTCAATTGGTTATTGACTAACCCATCCAAATGAAAGTGGGCTTTGTCGCTAAACCAGACCATATTCACATACTAATTCACATCGTGCCCTGCGGCCAACCATGCAGTTTGAATGTCCTAATTCAAACCGTTCAGAAGTTATGACGGTTTTATTGCATATAGTTCAATAATTGCCACCCTGCTCAAGGGACAAATTATTACTTCTTCTCCATATGGGAGTACAGTGGTTTATTTTATACGGCTCTGACGACTTTCCGCTATCAAATGTGCTAAAAAGACTCTCGGTGCAACTGGAAAACTGCCTAGTGTACTCATAATTTGTTTGACATAAAAAGCTGACAAATGTTCTGACGGACGCACTGAGATTAACATTACGGAGAGGCGTCAGTAGAGGCCGCCGAAGACAACCCTTCTCGGTATCGACCTAGGTGCAGTAAGTGGTCGTTGCACTGTCTGGTAATATCGGTAGAAGGCCCGCTCTCCTTAATCCTTACCTCCGGCACCACACTCAGAACGAGCACACGGTTGAGCCCGCACTCGTCTGAAATCAAAGCGTGCGCCGCACCCACCTGCGTAATTGCCAAAGAGCTAATCTGCAATAAATAAGGGCCTCTACTTGCTTTCCCTGCACGGCCAGCGCTTCGTTTCGCCAAAGCCCGCGCTACCTGTTCGCGAATCAGAGCAATTACTCCCATTATAGAGCGCAGTGCGCTTCAGACGCGATAGGTTTAGGTAATTGCCCGCGGCGCAGCGTGTAAACCTGTTGTAGTCACGTGCGTGTGAGCTCGTACGTGCGTACGTTGGCAGCCCGTTTCTCCTCCGACGGCTATTACGCATCACAGCTTTACGAAAGCTGGAAAGTGTTTCGTAACATACCCTTCGATTGGTAAGATCCGCGCTATGATACAAAACATTCGCCACCTTGTGCAAAATGATTGAGACCACGTAACTGACCACGAACTTTTTCTTGCTTCGCTCTTTATCTGTCACCATCTCTTCTTGTCTCTTCCTCCATTCTCTCTCTCTCTCTCTCTCTCTCACTCACTGTCTCAGCATACACACACACACACACACACACATACACACACACACACACGTGTATAAGGTGATTCAACTGCCCCTACTGCTTGCTGTGTTTTATACAATCTGCAACACCTTCAAAAACCACACGCGACGTTTTGATATTTGATATTCTCTCGCTCGCTATGTGCAAACTATTAATCCTACAGATAAATGAAAGGACCTTTTGTAGGAAATTTAATGTCGTTTAATTCTGTACTGGGATATATTTTCGCCAGATGCCACGGTTTCAGATTTATTGAAGAAAAACGCGTTTGCGCTCCCTTTTGTACATTTCTCTTGAATAATCCACAAACTACGCCTCTAGGGAAAATGTGTCGCAGAGTAAAATTTAATTACAATAAATTTCCTACAAAACGACCTGTTCATTTTTTATGTGTGACTAACGGTTTGCTGTAGATTAAAACTGAAGAAACTGCAAAAAGGTGGGAATTTAAGGAGATGGGACCTGGATAAACTGAAAGAACCAGAGGTTGTACAGAGTTTCAGGGAGAGCATAAGGGAACAATTGACAGGAATGGGGGAAAGAAATACAGTAGAAGAAGAATGGGTATCTTTGAGGGATGAAGTAGTGAAGGCAGCAGAGGATCAAGTAGGTAAAAAGACGAGGGCTAGTAGAAATCCTTGGGTAACAGAAGAAATATTGAATTTAATTGATGAAAGGAGAAAATATAAAAATGCAGTAAATGAAGCAGGCAAAAAGGAATACAAACGTCTCAAAAATGAGATCGACAGGAAGTGCAAAATGGCTAAGCAGGGATGGCTAGAGGACAAATGTAAGGATGTAGAGGCTTATCTCACTAGGGGTAAGATAGATACTGCCTACAGGAAAATTAAAGAGACCTTTGGAGATAAGAGAACCACTTGTATGAACATCAAGACCTCAGATGGAAACCCAGTTCTAAGCAAAGAAGGGAAAGCAGAAAGGTGGAAGGAGTATATAGAGGGTCTATACAAGGGCGATGCACTTGAGTACAATATTATGGAAATGGAAGAGGATGTAGATGAAGATGAAATGGGAGATACGATACTGCGTGAAGAGTTTGACAGAGCACTGAAAGACCTGAGTCGAAACAAGGCCCCCGGAGTAGACAACATTCCATTGGAACTACTGACGGCCTTGGGAGAGCCAGTCCTGACAAAACTCTACCATCTGGTGAGCAAGATGTGTGAAACAGGCAAAATACCATCAGACTTCAAGAAGAATATAATAATTTCAATCCCAAAGAAAGCAGGTGTTGACAGATGTGAAAATTACCGAACAATCAGTTTAATAAGCCACAGCTGCAAAATACTAACACGAATTCTTTACAGACTAATGGAAAAACTAGTAAAAGCCGACCTCGGGGAAAATCAGTTTGGATTCCGTAGAAATACTGGAATACGTGAGGCTATACTGACCTTACGACTTATCTTGGAAGAAAGATTAAGGAAAGGTAAACCTACGTTTCTAGCATTTGTAGACTTAGAGAAAGCTTTTGACAATGTTGACTGGAATACTCTCTTTCAAGTTCTAAAGGTGGCAGGGGTAAAATACAGGGAGCGAAAGGCTATTTACAATTTGTACAGAAACCAGATGGAAGTTATAAGAGTCGAGGGACATGAAAGGGAAGCAGTGGTTGGGAAGGGAGTAAGACAGGGTTGTAGCCTCTCCCCGATGTTATTCAATCTGTATATTGAGCAAGCAGTAAAGGAAACAAAAGAAAAATTCGGAGTAGGTATTAAAATCCATGGAGAAGAAATAAAAACGTTAAGGTTCGCCGATGACATTGTAATTCTGTCAGCGACAGCAAAGGACTTGGAAGAGCAGATGAACGGAATGGATGGTGTCTTGAAGGGAGGATATAAGATGAACATCAACAAAAGCAAAACGAGGATAATGGAATGTAGTCGAATTAAGTCAGGTGATGCTGAGGGAATTAGGTTAGGAAATGAGACACTTAAAGTAGTAAAGGAGTTTTGCTATTTGGGGAGCAAAATAACTGATGATGGCCGAAGTAGAGAGGATATAAAATGTAGACTGGCAATGGCAAGGAAAGCGTTTCTGAAGAAGAGAAATTTGTTAACATCGAGCATAGATTTAAGTGTCAGGAAGTCATTTCTGAAAGTATTTGTATGAAGTGTAGCCATGTATGGAAGTGAAACATGGACGGTAAATAGTTTGGACGAGAAGAGAATAGAAGCTTTCGAAATGTGGTGCTACAGAAGAATGCTGAAGATTAGATGGGTAGATCACATAACTAATGAGGAAGTATTGAATAGGATTGGGGAGAAAAGAAGTTTGTGGCACAACTTGACCTGAAGAAGGGATCGGTTGGTAGGACATGTTCTGAGGCATCAAGGGATCACCAATTTAGTATTGGAGGGCAGCGTGGAGGGTAAAAATCGTAGGGGGAGACCAAGAGATGAATACACTAAGCAGATTCAGAAGGATGTAGGTTGCAGTAGGTACTGGGAGATGAAGAAGCTTGCACAGGATAGAGTAGTATGGAGACCTGCATCAAACCAGTCTCAGGACTGAAGACCACAACAACAACAACAACAACAGCAATGGTTTGCTGATAGCGAGCAAGAGGATTAAAAAATCTTGTGGGTGGTACGCTACTGGCCATTAAAATTTCTACACCACGAAGATGACGTGCTACAGATGAGAAATTTAACCGACAGGAAGAAGATGATGTGTTATGCAAATAATAAGCTTTTCAGAGCATTCACACAAGGTTGGCGCCGGTGGCGACACCTACAACGTGCTGACATGAGGAAAGTTTCCAACCGATTTCTCATACACAGACAGCAGATGACCGGCGTAGCCTGGTGAAACATTGTTGTGATGCCTCATGTAAGGAGGATAAATGCGTACCATCACGTTTCCGACTTTGATAAAGGTCGGATTGTAGCCTATCGCGATTGCGGTTTATCGTATCGCGACATTGCTGCTCGCGTTGGTCGAGATCCAATGACTGTTAGCAGAATATGGAATCTGCGGGTTCAGAAGGGTAATACGGAACGCCGTGCTGCATCCCAACGGACTCGTATCACTAGCAGTCGAGATGACAGGCATCTTATCCGCATGCTTGTAACAGATCGTGCAGCCACGTCTCGATACCTGAGTCAACAGATGGGGACGTTTGCAAAGCAACAACCATCTGCACGAACAGTTCGACGGCGTTTGCAGCTGCATGGACTAGCAGCTCGGAGACCATGGCTGCGGTTACCCTTGACGCTGCATCACAGACAGGAGCGCCTCCGATGGTGTACTCAACGACGAACCTGGGTGCACGAATGGCAAAACGTCATTTTTTCGGATGACTCCAGATTCTGTTTACAGCGTCATGATAGGCGCATCCGTGTTTGGCGTCATCGTGGTGAACGCACGTTGGAAGCGCGTATTCGTCATCGCCATACTGGCGTATCACCCATCGTGATGGTATGGGGTGCCATTGGTTACTCGTCTCGGTCACCTCTTTTTCACATTGACGGCACTTTGAACAGTGGACGTTACATTTCAGATGTGTTACGACCCGTGGCTCTACCCTTCATTCGATCCCTGAGAAAACCCTACATTTCAGCGGGATAACGGACGACCGCATGTTGCAGGTCCTGTACGGGCCTTTCTGGATACAGAAAATGTTCGACTGCTGCCCTGGCCAGCACATTCTCCACATCTCTCACCAACTGAAAACGTCTGGTCAATGGTGGCCGAGCAACTGGCTCGTCACAATACTACTCTTCATGAACTGTGGTATCGTATTGAAGCTGCATGGGCAGCTGTACCTGTACTCGCCAACCAAGCTCTGTTTGACTCAATGGCCAGCCGTATGAAGGCCGTTATTACGGCGAGAGGTGGTTGTTCTGGGTACTGATTTCTCATGATCTATGCACCCAAATTGCGTGAAAATGTAATCATGTGTCAGTTCTAGTATAATATATTTGTCCAATGAATACCCGTTTATCATCTGCATTTCTTCTTAGTGTAGAAATTTTAATGGCCAGTAGTCTATTTGAAGGCATAGCGGGTTGGACGAAACCCATCCGTTGGTGCAGTTGAATGACCCACTACATCCAGGTGTGTGCGTATGTTGTACACATACATGCATAGAGCAGGAATGACTCCGGTATCAAAACCCTAAAAACATCTCAGGTGCATAAATTTTCTCAGACTGAAGTCTGTAGAACCTGCCGACAGGATTGAACTTCAGTGAATCCGAGAGGATAGCATTCACATGGCTTGTCAAAATAACCATACATGTCGCGACTTGGGCTGGATACGGGAGCAGGGCGGACATCAGAGACAAACGCTCCGATACTGCAGCTGTATCCGGGCGACGCGCGGCCAGTCGTAATCTGGGTGGGCCTGGGGCGCACGGCGCCGGCTGCGGTCACGCCATCTCCTGATCCCGGCAGCGGATTACTTGCGGCCGTCTGCGAGTGCCGTGCCGGACTGCGGTGATGGCCGCTCTCCAGTGTCCAACCGCTCCTTAGCCTCTGCCTCGGCGGCCGCCGTCCACGCCCAAGTTGGGATGCCGCTGCCGCCCGTAGCTAATCCCTACCCTAAGCAACGCGCTCCAGCGTGCAAACATAGCCACGTCTGTCTCTCCTGTCTCTCTCTCTCTCTGTCTTTCTCACTCTCTCTCTCTCTCCATTTACTCCCTCTCTAAGATATCACACAAAGTCTGTCTACCACCATCCCCAGCACACAACTCTCCCCCCCCCCCCCCCCCCCCCCCACACACACAGAGAGAGAGAGGGAGAGAGAGAGAGAGACAGCATCCTGTGCTACACTACATTCATTTTTCATTTATTTATGCAGATATTTGGCATGGCAAGATTAGGTCCTATAAGCCCTCTCTTGCGTCTAATCATACATCGTTAGCAAGTATAGCACATGAAGAACGTAATAGCAGTAATGACATTTCATCACCCCGAAATCAGCTTGAACTCTCGGACAAAACAGCAGAAAAAGTCGATGAACCGTGATTTATTTTCAATGAATATTCTTAAGGATTTATTTTATTTACTAGCGATCCATCAAGAACATCAACATATTTAATCACACTATGTAAACATGGAAGTAGTCGCCAGGGAGTAACTGATGAAATCATAACCAAATTCCTTTTAACAAATGAGAATTTTATTCACTTTAATAGCGCCTAAAAGCATTTTTTTTAGAGAAACAGATTTAAAATTATAATCAGAAAGCACCCTTTAAATATCAAAGTTATAATTTATTTAGAGGCAGAAAGAAACAAGTTTTGACTGCATGAGCTTTCGGGCAGAGAACCTTGCCGCACCCTTTTGACACGGCCGTAGTTACGACCGCTTACAACAGCCTCTGAAAGACTACACTGTTGCAAATCTGCAACACACCAGATACCCTTAAACGAAGAGTTTTAACAATTTACACAAGCACACAAACCATGCAACCCCCCCTGTAGGAGGGATGGAAATGGTACAAAACACTGACAATTAAAACATTAACATTGCCACCGAAGGTGCAACTTGATTTTGACTTCTAAGAAAAGTCTTACGGTGAAAGGGTGGCAACTTTATATACTAAAACGACCATTTAAATAAAAGCCCATGAAATGCAATCTTATATAAAGTTCTACAAGGTTGGCTAAACAATACTTAAGATGCTCTACAGTACACAGATACCCCCTCTTAAGATCATAGGCAGTAATATCAAAGTTTCCAAAGATCAAAACATATTTCCGGTATTAGGCCGTTACACTCCAAGCTATAAATTCGTTAACACACCAAATCCGACAAACATGACAGAGGCAGCTACTAACGTACGGTAGATTGATAGGGAGATTACCGAACAACCCGAACCGCAGGTTCCTCTAACCCGCCCCTACTCCACAAGGGAAAAACGGACCACCCAATTTATAAACAACCACCTTCCCGCGGGTGGGCAAACGGAGAATAATGGTGGGACGACCCCAAAGCAAAACGGCTGGTGACCTCACCAAGAAAACCAGTAGAATTTAACTAGAGTAAATCAAACAAGATATCACGAATCACTTAACTTCTAATAACTACGATTTCTCTAGAAGACCTCGCGCAGCACCCCCAAGTCGCTCTCCCGAACCGTCCTCTGCCAGCCGCTTCAACGGACGCAGGAAGGCGCGCCGATCTCCCGTCTCACGGCGTCGCAGCTCGCACCGCCCCGACCGATGTCGTGGGTTGACTCCTGTTGCTCTCGTGTCGACCGCGAAGTCACTAACCCTCGCTATACGCCGCGGCCCACTGGACTCACGTGGCGACCTCACATGCGCCGACGCTCAAGGCAGAAAAGTCATCTTGTGTCTCAGTGGGCGACCGACCAACCGATCGATCCAACCGCCAATGGCCATTGCCTGAGAAAATTCGAGCAGACTGGCGACCTAACGCGCAGATGCAGGAATTAAGCCCCGTCCGGGCGACCAGTCGCTGAGTTGTCTTACTGGCGGAGTGGAAAGACTCATTTTGCCGGCTAGCACTCCGAACGACAGACAGACACTAACTGCCTAACAAATGCGGACGAGAGCCAGACTAGCAAGCTGGGGACTAGAGACTGACCCAGACTGCCCGACCTGCGAGCTCATAGCGCCCCTTAAATGCACGTGAATAGGCAACCCTTCCCCTTTCCCACCAGAGGGAGACACCAAAGTCGCGACTGCCACAGCGGCGCCACCGCCAGAAACGGAGGGCGACTGCTTCACACTACGCGCTGCGGCACGCTCTTCAAAACAGCAACGTTTTACCACGGCTCAGTCGATATCCAGATATCTTGTGAAAATATGAAGTACATGACCTGCAATAAAGAAACAGCAGGATTCACCAAGACATAAATTGGCAACATTCAAGAAGTTCCACAATTTAAATGCTAAGTCAAACCACTCACAAAAATAGATTCGAAATGAAAGCAAACGAAACTACAGGGTGTTTCACAATTCATGTTACACATTTCTAGATTTTGTAGAGGGGCTTACTAGAACAATTTTTACACAGGAACCCGTGTCTGGAAACGTCATCCAACGACGTTACAACGCGTCAGAGTTACACGCACCGGCGTCTGTAAAGTATGTATATAGAGGGTAATTCCGACGTTGTTACAAACTTTCTAGAATGATGTAGAATGATAAATGTATCAATTTGAGGTAAGAGTAAGTGTACCTGAAACGAATGAGTTGAAAGTTACAAGCAAAAACCGTTCTGACAGTTGAATACAAGTACTGGTAGTGTTGGTGTTATAATTGTAGGAGAGGCAGCTTTCAGAGGTCGTAGTATGGACCAAAACAAGAAACAATGTCTAGTTAACATGAGCTCTAAAGTGCATACCTGACTACCTATGAGCACATGTCCAAAAGAGCAGACGTTTTTCACACTAGCGATGATGTACAAACGCTCATAGCTCCTCAGTTATGCATTTTACAGCCCACGTTTATGGGAGTTGCGTGCTCTGCATTCCAATAAAAAACGGTACCGGTACATGTATTCCAGTGTCAGAGGTATCAAAATGATTTTCGCTTGTAACTTTCGGCTCGTTCGTTTCCGAACCAGCGACCGCTACCTCAGATTATACATTAATCCACCTTCATCATCACTGAAAGTTTGAAACACCATCACGAAGTAACATTATTTATACATACATTTACAGAAGCCAGCGCCTATTACATTCGGCAGCACGCGGCAGCCGCGCGGTCCAAGGCGCCTTGCCACGGTTCTCGCTGCTCTCCCCGTCGGAGGTTCGAGTCCTCCCTCTGGCATGGGTGTGTGTGTTGTCTTTAGCGTAAGTTAGTTTAAGTTGGCTTAAGTAGTGTGTAATTCTAGGAAGCGATGACATCAGCACTCTAGTCCCATAGGAACTTACCACCACCACCTATTAACTTAGACGTTTCCGGACATGGCTTCCTCTGTAAAACTTCATCTACTGCGTCCCCTCTGCAACGTCTAGAAGTGTGTGACATGAATTATGAAACAGCATATAATATTAATAATAATAATAATAACAGCATGTACAGCACTGAATGTGCAGGTGAGTGATCAGCACGGCTGGCTGTCATGCGGCAGACTCGGGTTCTATTTCCAGTACTGCCTAGGATTTTGCCTTCGTGAAAGGACTGGTACGGGCCGCGCTCATCCTACGTGTTAGAGAAGTGGTAGCTTCAGGTGACGAAGATTGACAACGGCCGGGAGAGCGGTGTACTGGCCCCAATCCCCTCCATACTGTATCGAGTGACACAAGTGGCGAAAGCTGCCATGGCGGTCGCTCGGTATGGACGAGCCCGTCAGGTAGCGTGGACGGATTTCACGTATGCGTAACAGTAGACAGTATTGACTGCGCAAAAGCGAGTAACAGGAGTAACACGTGGTGTGCATCCGCTGTCATCTTGTACGTACCTCTTCAAGTAGATAGTGGTCCTAACCGCACTTTCAGATGGTTCAAATGGCTCTAAGCAGTATGGGACTTAACATCTGAGGTCATCAGTCACCTAGACTTAGAACTACCTAAAACCTAACTAACCTAAGGACATCACACACATCCATGCCCGAGGCAGGATTCGAACCTGCGACCGTAGCGGTTGCGCAGTTCCAGACTGTAGCGCCTAGAACCGCTCGGCCACCGCGGCCGGCCTGACCACACTTTCATAATATACATATCTTCACTAATGAAATTGGTCACAAATAATCCATTACAGTTTGAGACGAAAAGTGGCATCGATACCTTTATTATTCCTCATTAAAGCTGCCAATAGCTCAGAAATAAGTTCAATATCAGTCCATAAAAATTTTGATCGGTTACACAGTAGCACACGCGCCTGTAACGTAGCAAAACAAGTTTCAAATATAACATGAAATAATTTCTTCTGGACAGTTCCATCATTCCATAGATGAATTTTTATTTAAGATCTGGTAGCCTGTAAAAATAATAGTTCTTAAATGTAGTACCTTGAGTAGGATTGAAAAACTATACTCTTTCATGTATACATGTAAAGTGGGTCGTTCCTCATAATCATAATTAGTATGTAATTTAATGACTAACCTAATTAATTATGTCGCATTTGAGAATGTTCATTATTATTAGTATTAAGCAGTTTCTTCGTTATGTTCTTACCGAATGGGAGTAGTGATATCTAACAGAAACGTGTGAATAAATACGGAGAAGAAGTTCCCAGTCAGACAAAGAGCGAGAAAAAGTAGGATATGATTAGCAAAGGAAACGCAACGAAGAACACAGAAATAGAAAGAGATGGATAAATTTCCTTTCTTCACGTCTATGGTCACAAATTTTTTGTCATCAGGATACAGGTTTCGGATCTTTAATGACCGTCTTCAGATCTGATTTATAAAATCATGTCCTATTATTATGGAGCCATAGTACCGTTGTCAAATGCTAAACACAAAATCAGCGGCGGCATCTCCAAATATAAGAAAATAATAGTATATACAAGAGTCATCTTGTCAGCAATAAGTTTTGGATTGCATGAAGGCAAGAGAGAGATTTCCTGCTTGCTTCAACAGTTACTTATTCCCAGTTTAGATACTCATCCAGTCTCATCCTAAAGTCAGTTCTGATATAATATGTTTAACAGTCGTAAGTGCCTGAAATGGAGAACGACATGCAGGAACATCTACCGTTTTGAAAAGGAACAGCCAAGATACTGGACGTATCCGATCTGGTATTGTAGCTGTGGAATGATGACAGGTGTTTCGTGTGTGAGGGGACGTACTGAAGATACGAGTGACTAAGATACCAATGAAGTAAATATAGTGTGTGAAAATCAAGCTGCCTATCCGGTTGCATCTAATCCAACTGATATAGGGAGGACTGATGTTATCAAACAGCCAAATGTTACACACACATCTCACACAAGCGTTCAGAGTTATCTCGAGTCGTCTGAAGTTTTCTTTTCTGCCCTACAATGCAGAAGAAAAGATTTGGCCGGATGAAAGACTTGTCTAATTTTTGTTTAATTAGGAGTGTAAATACTTTGGAATGCATGAAGGCAAGAGAGACATTTTCTGCTTGCTCCAACTTTTTACGTCTTGCCAGTTTCGATGTTCGTCCAGTATCGTCCTAATGTCATTTCTGATATTGTAACTGGGTATCATAAAGAAGTCTTCGAGGAACTGTCTCACAAAAACGTCCGCTGATCAAGTTCAGGTGTCATATGAGGATGACCTGTGTCTTCTTAGATTTTAGTATAAGACCTCATCGTCATTCATACCTGATACGATAGCAGTAATGTTCATAAGGCTGATACTTAGTACAACCTAATGACGTTTTTCTTCTTATTCTTCTTCCATTTCGACTCTTGGATAAGAGTCCACACTTTTCCTTCCATTACTGCTTTTAGCTACAGGCGTCATTGCTACTCTACCCAAGTTTCATAGTATGTACCGACCTTACATTAGGTCGTCTTATCTATCATTACTTATATCTTACATTCCAGAAAAACATCTTCTTGATACATCTACTTGGCTACATATCCTGACAACCTTCATTTCATTTCCATTTTCGTTTTGTTTAATCTGAAACAAATATACATTTCTATTTCGGGTAAGCTAGACACTCATTATTTCATCCGTTTATTACATCTTCATTCTTAACATTAGCACGGTTTCCTCGATTCTTTTTCGATGAGGTTCACATTTTGCCCAACTTCTTGTTTGTTTTTGGTGCGAAACTCGGTCGCGTATCAAATTTTTTCTTTTGAAAATCTCATTGCATATCATCACTCCTGGGAAGCAAGCTATGTTTCTTTTTTTTTTTTTTTTTACTCAAAAAACGTCGTCCTTGGCGAGATCCGTCTTTGAAAGCACGGCACAATCCAGCGCGGTACATATGGGCCCAACAACATGCCGAATGGACCGCTCAGGAGTGGCATCACGTTCTCTTCACCGATGACTGATGAGTGTCGCATATGCCTTCAACCAGACAATCGTCGAAAACGTGTTTGGAGGCAACCTCGTCAGGCTGAACGCCTTAGACACACATCCCAGCGAGTGCAGCAAAATGTAGGTTCCTTGATGTTCTGGGGTGGCATTATGTGGGGCTGACGTACGCCGCTGGTGGTTATGGAAGGCGCCGTAACGACTGTACAATAACTGAATACCATCCTACGACGGATGGTGCAACCATATCGGCAGCATATTGGCGAGGCATTCGTCTTCATAGACGACAATGCGCGCCCCCATCGTGCACATCTTGTGAATGACTTCCTTCAGGATAACGATATCGCTCGAATAGAGTAGCCAGCGTGTTCTCCAGACACGAATCCCATCGAACCTACCTAGGATAGATTGAAAAGGGCTGTTTATGTACGACGTGACCCACCAGTCACTCGGAGGGATTTACGCCGAATCGCCGTCGAGAAGTGGGACAATCTGTACCAACAGTGCCTTGATGACCTTGTGGATAGTTTGCCACGACCAATACAGACATGCATCAATGCAAGAGGACGTGCTACTGGGTATTAGAGGTACCGGTGTGTACAGCAATTTAGACCACCACCTGTGAAGATGTCGCTGTATAGTGGTACAACATGCAATATGTCGTTTTCATGAGCAATAAAAAGGGCGGAAATGATGTTTATGTTGATCTCTATTCGAATTTTCTGTACAGGTTACTGAACTCTCGGAACTGAGGTGATTTAAAACATTTTTTGATGTGTGAAATTAATTTAGCGCTTTGTATACCCTAATTTGACAAGAAACGTTTGTGTAGTAGCCTTCTATGGACATGAGTGGATGAAAAATAAAAAGATAAAAGCGGTACTCGAGTTTCATGTAAGGGCCACAAAAGTGAAAGACCGCAACGCTAGCCACTGCACCACCGTTTGTAATGACATTACTGCGTGCTAGAAGGCATCTTCATTACGTCGAAAATTATGACTATCTGTTTCTCAGAAGCGGTCGAGTATCTTCGGATAAGCGGAGATACGTGATCCCTTACAATGACTCCCACTGACCGAAGTTTCTGAGAAACTGGTTTGTGGCACTTGCCATGTTCTCCTCGGCAGTGAACGCCTGACAAAAAAGAGTTCTATTTGTATACCTCCATGACAACTATTACATAGGTCCTATTTCCAATAGCCTTATGACACAAAGGAAAACGTCACAGATAAACCAAATGTTTTCAAATCATAGATTAAGAGCTTTCTAAAAAGACACTCGTGTCATTCTATGCAGAGTTTCCTCAGATTAGTCAGAAGTCTTTTGTTTTATTTTTATTTACGAGTATAAATGTGGGATGTTCCACACTATCTACACTCCTGGAAATGGAAAAAAGAACACATTGACACCGGTGTGTCAGACCCACCATACTTGCTCCGGACACTGCGAGAGGGCTGTACAAGCAATGATCACACGCACGGCACAGCGGACACACCAGGAACCGCGGTGTTGGCCGTCGAATGGCGCTAGCTGCGCAGCATTTGTGCACCGCCGCCGTCAGTGTTAGCCAGTTTGCCGTGGCATACGGAGCTCCATCGCAGTCTTTAACACTGGTAGCATGCCGCGACAGCGTGGACGTGAACCGTATGTGCAGTTGACGGACTTTGAGCGAGGGCGTATAGTGGGCATGCGGGAGGCCGGGTGGACGTACCGCTGAATTGCTCAACACGTGGAGCGTGAGGTCTCCACAGTACATCGATGTTGTCGCCAGTGGTCGGCGGAAGGTGCACGTGCCCGTCGACCTGGGACCGGACCGCAGCGACGCACGGATGCACGCCAAGACCGTAGGATCCTACGCAGTGCCGTAGGGGACCGCACCGCCACTTCCCAGCAAATTAGGGACACTGTTGCTCCTGGGGTATCGGCGAGGACCATTCGCAACCGTCTCCATGAAGCTGGGCTACGGTCCCGCACACCGTTAGGCCGTCTTCCGCTCACGCCTCAACATCGTGCAGCCCGCCTCCAGTGGTGTCGTGACAGGCGTGAATGGAGAGACGAATGGAGACGTGTCGTCTTCAGCGATGAGAGTCGCTTCTGCCTTGGTGCCAATGATGGTCGTATGCGTGTTTGGCGCCGTGCAGGTGAGCGCCACAATCAGGACTGCATACGACCGAGGCACACAGGGCCAACACCCGGCATCATGGTGTGGGGAGCGATCTCCTACACTGGCCGTACACCACTGGTGATCGTCGAGGGGACACTGAATAGTGCACGGTACATCCAAACCGTCATCGAACCCATCGTTCTACCATTCCTAGACCGACAAGGGAACTTGCTGTTCCAACAGGACAATGCACGTCCGCATGTATCCCGTGCCACCCAACGTGCTCTAGAAGGTGTAAGTCAACTACCCTGGCCAGCAAGATCTCCGGATCTGTCCCCCATTGAGCATGTTTGGGACTGGATGAAGCGTCGTCTCACGCGGTCTGCACGTCCAGCACGAACGCTGGTCCAACTGAGGCGCCAGGTGGAAATGGCATGGCAAGCCGTTCCACAGGACTACATCCAGCATCTCTACGATCGTCTCCATGGGAGAATAGCAGCCTGCATTGCTGCGAAAGGTGGATATACACTGTACTAGTGCCGACATTGTGCATGCTCTGTTGCCTGTGTCTATGTGCCTGTGGTTCTGTCAGTGTGATCATGTGATGTATCTGACCCCAGGAATGTGTCAATAAAGTTTCCCCTTCCTAGGACAATGAATTCACGGTGTTCTTATTTCAATTTCCAGGAGTGTATTACAGGGTTCTAGAGTTTGTGATAGGGACTTAGCTAATGAAGTTCTGACAAGGAATCCCTGTCCAGGAATGTGCCGTTTCATATAAAATAAGTTTGAGGATCGGATCACTCTGAAATGTCTTGCTTCGTCCTACGGTATAACTAGAACTACACAACTCATCGCTGGAGGACATTTACCGGATAGCCTCGGTCTGTCACGTACTATTTTCGCCTGACTACAATAATAGTTGCGAGAAACTGTTGCATTTTCATCTAGGAGGGTTCACTGTGCCTCTCCACGAAGGCGTACCAGCAGCTCCTGCGGAACACACAAGTCAGACAGATTTCAATGTCTCCGCTGCGGACGTACAGGGAAGCTGGGGATTCGAAAGTGTTCCCATCTTCAAACCTATTTTACCTCTTAACGGTACATTTCCTGATGTAGATTCCTTATCAGACTTTGTTTACCAAGTCCCCTCTACACCATCTATTAGTCTCTAATAGACATTGTGTATATTTTGTCTCCAGTTTCCATTTTTTCCAAGCAGTCTGTGAAATGGATTCTTTACAGTAGTTATAAAATTTTGTCGTATATTGATTTATATGTGTATGCTGTCTCCAATTTCCGTGACCCATTGGTGTAGATAATCGTTACATAACCGAGTGTCTTTAGCTAGGATGGCCCTACGGATACGAGAAAATAAATTAATAGAGGAATTTTTACCAAATAAAACAAGAGCAATCATTCTACAGCCTTTTTTGCATACGAACTCCAAAACATAATTTAGAAGAGAAATTCAGGGCAGTTTTAAAATTAGGGCTGATTTAACTCAAGAAAATGGACTCTCACGTCTGCTCTTCAACTCTGTTCCGCAGGAAGCTCCAAAGATTGGAAAAAAGGTTAACAGTGGAGTCACAGTGAGCTAAAAAGGCAAGAGCCCGTCAAGTTGTTGCATAGCATACGGGAAAGAACTTACAAGAGCCGGTTTGCTGATCTTGGCTGAACACAGTTCCAAACAAGGTTTAAGCCAGCCGACAACGAATTAACGGTGAATTACGAAAGATTGAAGCAGATAGGAACCAACAAATCATGGCCTGCAAGTCTTCATTGGGAGACCACAGTCCATAACGAGGTTCAAATCAGTGTTCAAGGGATTAATGGAGAATTACGAAAAAATGAAGCAAATAGGAAAATTTAAATACGAAGGGTGCTGGATATAGCCCAAATCTCAGAGACAGCGTTCATAAAGTCAAGGACCAAGTAGTTGGTAAAAGCACATCTGCGACCCAGAGATACTTATAGCGAATAATCGGTGTCTACTAATACCAGTCTCGAACAATATTGTACAGTCATTTGACAGGAGACTCTATATGCCTCATAATTAATAAGAAGTTCCTGGTAGAACAACTAAAAGCCAAAGAAAGGAAAATTCTGAATTACGGCGCCTTCCACGACCAGTAGTGGCGTACGTCGGCCCCACATAATGCCGCCCGAAAACAGCAGGGGACCTCCATCTTGTTGAAGTCGCTGGACAGTGTGTCTAGCGCGTTCAGCCTGAACGGGTTGCCTAGAAACACGTCTTCGACGATTGTCTGGTTGAAGGCATATACGACACTCATCACTCATCGGTGAAGGTAACGTGATGCCATTCCTGAGCGGTACATCTGGTATGTTGTTGGGCCCATCTGAACCGCGCTGCATGGTGTCCTGATTGCAAAGATGGACCTCGCCAAGGACGTCGGGAATGAAGTTGCTCATCATGCAGCGTATTGCACACAGTGTGAGTCGTAACACGACGTCCTGTGGCTTCACGAAAAGCACTATTCAACACGTTGGCGTTACTATCAGGGTCCTCCGAGCGATAATCCACAGGTAGCGGTCATTCCTGAGCGAAGCATGTCATCGACCTTGTCTTTCTGTACCTTCTCCGTGTCCGAACAACATCGCTTTGGTTAACTTCAAGACGCCTGGACACTTCCCTCGTTGAGAAACCTTCCTGGCACAAAGTAACAATGCGGACGCGATCGCCCCACGGTATTGACCGCCTAGGCGTGGTTGAACTACAGACAACACGACCCTATACCTCCTTACTGATGGAATGACTGGAACTGATCGGCTGTCAGACCCCCTCCATCTAATAGGCGCTGCTCGTGCATGGTTGTTTACATACATATGTGGGCGGGTTTAGCGACATCTCTGAACAGTCAAAGGGACTGTGTCTGTGATACAATATCCACAGTCAACGTCTATCTTCAAGAGTTCTGGGATCCGGGGTGATGCAAAACTTTTTTTGATGTGTGTACAAATGGGTTTCGCAATAATTGTCAATAGTGCAGTGTTTCCAAATTCTCATAATCTCATATTTAATTCTCATATCAATTCTTATTTTCATTCTGAGATCTGATTGTTATGTTTATTGTTCGCTTAGATTTGGTGCATTCCTTTGATTACGCCGATCGCAGAAAAATTGGAAACATAGAAGCATTCGAAACATACGAGCATCGGATAACTTTACCGGAAACTGTCGCTTGTAGCTGATAATGAATCAAGATACACTACAGTAATTTCACCGAAAAACAGATTTAAATAGTTTTTCTCATTCGTTTAATGTTTCTTTTTTTTCAATTATTCTTGAGACGTGCAATTAGTAGAGGAATTAGGACAACGTTATTTGAGTATATGTTGGAAAACGTTCGTGCAGTACTTGGACAGATAAATGAAAAACTAGAACAAAAATAGTAATCGGTCTACGAAGACGGCGGGCAAAAGGCTGAAGCCGAGACACAGCTCACTGTGCCACCAACAACAGTTCAACAACGTAATCGCTAAAGGGCACATAAAGAATCTCGACAGCTCCGACGGCCATTCTCACTGAAACGGTCGTGTACCT
Organism: Schistocerca serialis cubense; assembly: GCF_023864345.2. Lineage (NCBI taxonomy): Eukaryota > Metazoa > Arthropoda > Insecta > Orthoptera > Acrididae > Schistocerca > Schistocerca serialis. Next base: position 410,420,595 of record NC_064638.1, on the reverse strand, counting down.
GCGGATAAGCGGAGACAGGTGTTCGCTTATTTAGACTCCTCCTCCACTGAGCCAAGTCTCTGGGAAATAGGGCTGCGACACTCGCTGCGTTCTCCTCGTGAGTAAATATTCCTGTCCGCTGCGTCCATGTTATTAAACACATATGCCATGGAGAAGAGTGTGTAGGGTTGGAATTCTGGGACGCTTGACAAATGTCAGCACAACGCTATCGAAACGACGCCAAAGATCGTGCTAAGCGTTCCTGACGTGTCGCTTAAAGTAATTCAGAAGCCCCTGAAACAGCACTACAGTTTGCGCCCTACTTTTCAACTCATTCAGCTGTAGCGAGGGGGTAAACATGCAAGCTGGGAGCGGCGGTGGCGGTGGTGGGGATGAGCTGGAAGGAGGGGAGGCAGCGGCAGTGGAGGGGAAGCGAGGCGGTCGCGTAGCAACGAGTGGGCTGCCGATGCACATGCTTGCTCTCTTTTAATTATTTGCCGATCGCTGATTCGGAATATTGATTAATTACGTGGCCAGCCCGAAAGAGTGGAAGAGGAGCAGCGGCGGCGGCGGCGGCGGCTGCGTCCGCGCGGTCAGTGTCACGCGAGCTGCCGCGTCGCATCGCGACGCACCCGCGCCGCGCCACAGAACAGAACAGAGCAGGGCTCCGCGCGTCGCCCCCGGCAACCTGCGATTCCGTAGGTAAGGAGCGCGCCCCTACCACCCTCACGCGTGGCTTCGCGGCCGGCGGCGTTAACAGCTGACGCCTTCTCCGCCACGTGGAGCTGACTTCACGCAGAACACGCACGACTGGTTACATTCTTGCAAATATGTTGCTGGCTACGGTTATATCACACATCTCTGTGTGATATCTAAAGCAGAAGAAAACGGTAAAGTTACGAAATTCTTTTACTGTAGTTCTCAGCGTCGGATCACACCCGCCTCTAACGACCTCGATGTCGAGAGGGTGTGCTCTCTTCCTTCGGATTACACAAACGTGAACTTCTCTTGGCTTTTAGAACTGAGGAATTACTACGTTGTTGTTGTTGTTGTGGCCTTCAGTCCTGAGACTGGTTTGATGCAGCTCTCCATGCTACTCTATCCTGTGCAAGCTTCTTCATCTCTCAGTACCTACTGCAACCTACATCCTGAATCTGTTTAGTGTATACATCTCTTGGTCTCCCTCTACGATTTTTACCCTCCACGCTGCCCTTCAGTACTAAACTGGTGGTCCCTTGTTACCTCAGAACATGTCCTACCAACCGATCCCATCTTCTAGTCAAGTTCTGCCACAAACTTCTCTTCTCCCCAATCCTATTCAATACCTCCTCATTAGTTATATGATCTATCCATCTAATTTTCAGCATTTTTCTGTAGCACCACATTACGAAAGCTTCTATTCTCTTCTTGTCCAAACTATTTATCGTCCATGTTTCACTTCCGTACATGGCTACACTCCATAGAAATACTTCTAGAAACGACTTCCTGACACTTAAATCTATACTCGATGTTAACAAATTTCTCTTCTTCATTAGTTATTTTGATTCCCAAATAGCAAAACTCCTTTACTGCTTTAAGTGTCTAATTTCCTAATCTAATTCCCTCAGCATCACCATACTTAATTCGACTACTTACCATTATCCTCGTTATGCTTTTGTTGATGATCATCTTATATCCTCCTTTCAAGAAACTGTCCATTCCGTTCAACTGCTCTTCCAAGTCCTTTGCTGTCTCTGATAGAACTACAACGTCATCGACGAACCTCAAAGTTTTTATTTCTTCTCCATGGATTTTAATACCTACTCCGAATTTTTCTTTTGTTTCTTTTACTGCTTGCTCAATATACAGATCGAATAACATCGGGGAGAGGCTGAAACGCCGTTTCACTCTCTTCCCAACCACGGCTTCCCTTTCATGTCCCACGACTCTTATACTGCCATCTGATTTCTGTACAAATTATAAATAGCCTTTCGCTCCCTGTATTTTACCCCTACCACCTTCATACAAATTATAAATAGCCTTTCGCTCCCTGTATTTTACCCCTACCACCTTCAGAAACTAAAAGAGAGTATTCCAGTAAACATTGTCAAAATCTTTGTTTAAGTCTACAAATGTTAGAAATGTGGGTTTGCTTTTTCTTAATATATTTTCTAAGATAAGTCGTAGGGTCAGAATTGCCTCAGGTGTTCCAATATTTCTACGGAATCCAAACTGATCTTCCTCGAGGTCGGTTTCTACCAGTTTTTCCATTCTTCTGTAAAGAATTCGCGTTAGTATTTTGGAGCCGTGACTTATTAAAGTGATAGTTCGGTAATTTTCACATCTGTTAGCACATACTTTCTTTGGCATTGGAATTATTATATGTCGGACTCGAAACGATGATGTTCTAAGAAGTCGAAAATGATCATGACGCTGTTTGCGTGACCCGTGGCAGTGTAGTTAATCTATGTCGCTCAAGTTAACTATACGATACACACAGGCACCTCTGAGCAATGTCGCGTTTGGCATAGTGACATTGACGCCACACTTCCTCGAGCATCTGGATATATAAGAGCGCGTGGGAGTAGGTCGTGTACCTCAGCAATCTTGGCGTGGTAGAATTTTCGTAAAACAGTTGTTGTATCATGTCGTACTTGCGCTTACATATATTGCAGTTTAATTATGTATATTATTTACCACACTATAAGTGAATCAGGGTGATTTGCTGCTATGGAAAATGATGTGACTCAGTGGTTGAGGGCTACACAACAAACTGTAAGATCCTTGTTTCGGCCCCCTGTCAGTCAAATGCTATTTATTTGTCATCACTTGTCTCACCTCTGGCAAAGTATGTTAGTGTGTTAAATACTGAGTTCACATTAAATTGTAAGCATCCCTACCCCACCCCACTCGCTGCTCCGGCCGATAATTGGTTGTGTGAGTCAGTTGAAAGATCGGAGGAGGATGAAGGCCAATAAGTCTTTGTATATTAAAGCACAGTGGTGTTGAAATATGCTCCTTGGGCCGGCCGGTGTGGCCGAGCGGTTCTAGGCGCTTCAGTGTGGAACCGCGCGACCATTACGGTTGCAGGTTCGAATCCTGCTTCGGGCATGGATGTGTGTGATGTCCTTAGGTTAGTTAGGTTTAAGTAGTTCTAAGTTCTAGGGGACTGATGACCTCAGATGTTAAGTCCCATAGCGCTCAGAGCCATTTGACCCATTTTTTTATGCTTCTTGGTTGGTGGCAGCTATACCCATTTGCGTGAAAATGAATTCTATATTCACTTATATATAGCACATGGGTGGCTCAGATCCACACTTGGAACATGCAACTTATCTGCTAGATACGATGACGGGGATCCTGATTGGTACATGGTGTTACTGTAAATCTGCTTTGAAGTTGACTTTCCTACATCTCTTTCGTGTCGCTGACAGATTGTACTGCATACATAATTTTTCCCCAAACTTCTGATGGCGTGACGGCGTCAAATGTGAAACCATCGACACTAGGATAATAAATACAAGAAATCCGTCAAACAGAATAGTATTGAGAATGAAAATATCTATTTTGTGTAGCAGTAGAGATGAGAAACTCTAGATAGAGTGGTAGAGACGATAACGTGTAAACTAAAAACCACAACTCCGACTTATTTTCGGAGAGACTACCACCAAGCAACATCCAAGGCCTGTTAACACCATCAGGTACTTAGATAGCCACAAACATCAGTCGTAATTATTCCTAAGGAATAGGCTGAAAGTAATACACGAAATGTGTGATTTTCAATTCAGATTTGACGTGCTTTGAATACCATCGGTACTCTACACTTTAACTCGTCTTGTTTCTTCGTCTTAGTACAAAGCTTGAACGTTATATTATTGTACTGGATAACTGGCGTTGACCTTAGTGAAAAATTTCAAGGAACACCTCTTAAGGAACATTAGAAGTAAACTAACGACTACAGTGGATATTATAGAACTTCAATAATGTTTTACGCTAGTGCAGCGTTTGCCGGCCGAAGTGGCCGAGCGGTTAAAGCCGCTACAGTCTGGAACCGCACGACCGCTACGGTCGCAGATTCGAATCCTGCCTCGGGCATGGATGTGTGTGATGTCCTTAGGTTAGTTAGGTTTAAGTAGTTCTGAGTTCTAGGGGACTTATGACCACAGCAGTTGAGTCCCATAGTGCTCAGAGCCATTTGAACCATTTTTAGTGCAGCGTTTAGAATGGATTAGACGTATTTGCCTGTTATTTGTAAGATCGCTTTTGTTATTCCACTTCATAACAATTCACGGTGAGCCTAATACACAGAAAAATAAAGTTGTGAGGCAAAATCTTCGAGGTAATAACTGAATATGTAGGTTTCAACAGCGAATATTTTTTTTTTTTTAACTACAGTTTAAGAAGGCACGTGGAATATGTGAATGGTGCGTTCCTTCTTCTGATATCATAGCAACTGTCACAAACATTTTATTATTTTTACCACGACAAAAGTTTATCGCGTAATCGTTTCGGTAATGGTAATCTGATGAACGTGTCTGATCGACGTACATTCCGCTTGTTGCCACTGTCAGCTGCGCTCGTCACGTCGCACGCCATCCGCCGCAGCCTTGCTCACGCCGCTAGCGCGTCGCCGACTTCCTCAGCTGTTCCACGTGACCCGCTGTAGGGTGGGCCGCGGCGCGGAAAGCGCACGCGGAAAATATCGCGACTGCGCCGCCGCCGGCCTGCGCTCCGCCTATCGATCTGCGGTGGGCGTTGCTCAGCGCCACGCGACGACCACGTGTGTCCGCACGTGTGTGTGGGTGCGAGTGTGTGCATTTGCCGCCACTGTCACCAGGTCTAGTCAAGTGCACAAGCAAGGAGTGCTCCACCGGAGCATATTGCCACACCCACTGCGCACCTTTCTCTTTTCTCATCCAGTTCTCCCTGACCTTTTCACGTTTCGGGAAGCATTTCGCTTTGGTACTTGATTTTAGGGTGGTGTCGTCGAATCCACGAATGGCCTGTTTACTCTGTCAAATATCGATTGTCGTCTGTGGTCTCACAAGTTCATTGTTATCTAACTGAAATGTGCGGTAATTTTATGATTCAGTATCGAATGTTAGTTCATCTACATTTACATGGATACCCTGTAAATCACATTTAAGTGCCTGGCAGAGGGTTCATCGAACCACCTTCACAATTCTCTAGTATTCCAATCTCGTATAGCGTGCAGAAATAATGAGCACCTATATCTTTCCGTACGAGCACTGATTTCCCTTATTTTATCTTGTTGATCGTACCTACCTATGTAGATCGGGGTCAAAAAAATATTTTCACATTCGGAGGAGAAAGCCGGCGATTGGAATTTCCTGAGAAGATTCAGTCGCAACGAAAAACGCCTTTCTTTTAGTGATGTCCAGCCCAAATCCTGTATCATTTCTGTGACACTCTCTCCCATATTTCGTGATAATAGAAAACGTGCTGCCTTTCTTGGAACGTTTTCGATGTACTCCGTCAGTCCTATCTGGTAAGGATCCTGCACCGCGCAGCAGTATTCTAAAAGAGGACGGACAAGCGTAGTGTAGGCAGTCTCCTTGGTAGGTCTGTTACATTTTCTAAGTGACCTGCCAATAAAACGCAGTCTTTGGTTAGCCTTCCCCACAACATTTTCTATGTGTTACTTTCAATTTAAGTTCTTCATTATTGTAATACGTAGGTATTTAGATTAGACTGATTCATCGTGTAACCGAAGTTTAACGAGTTCCTTTTAGCACTCATGTGGATGACCTCACACTTTTCGTTATTTAGGGTCAACTGCCACTTTTTTCACCATTCAGATATCTTTTCTAAATCGTTTCGCAGTTGATTTTGGTCTTCTGATGACTTTATTAGTCGGTAAACGACAGCGTCATCTGGAAACAACCGAAGACGGCTGCTCAGATTGTCTCCAAAATCGTTTATATAGATAAGGAACAGGAAAGGGCCTATAACACTACCTTGGGGAACGCCATAAATCAATTCTGTTTTACTTCATGACTTTCCTTAATTACTACGAACTGTGACCTCTCTGACAGGAAACCACAAATCCAGTCACATAACTGAGACGATATTCCATAAGCACGCAATTTCAGTACGAGCCGCTTGTGTGGTACAGTGTCAAAAGCCTTCCGGATATCCAGAAATACGGAATCGATCCAAAATGGATCTGAAATCCCTTGTCAATAGGACTCAACACTTCATCTGAATAAAGAGATAGTTGTATTTCACAGGAACGATGTTTTCTAAACCCATGTTGACTGTGTGTCAATAGACTGTTTTCTTCGAGGTAATTCGTAATGTTCGAACACAATATACGTTCTAAAATCCTGCTGCACATCGACGTTAACGATATGGGCCTGCAATTTAGTGGATTACTCCTACTACCTTTCTTGAATATTGGTGTGACCTGTGCAACTTTCCAGTCTTCGGGTATGGATCTTTCGTCGAGCGAACGGTTGTATATGATTGTTAAGTGTGGAGCTAATGTTAGTTGAATACCGTTCGCAATCGTCATGACATTTTCAGTTCCTTCTATGTTATTCAGGTGACTGAAGTGCACAAACAGTAGCTAGTTCGACTCCGGACGATGAATAATATTTCAATACAGACGAGACAAACGGGGAAGCACTCGTCATCACTGTTTCTTGCTCTTAAATCCTTATCCAAGTTGTAAGTTCTTCCACTACACCTTAAGGTCTGATGTGGACGACGCACGTGTTAGTTCGCTCGAGTCGTATTCTGAAAGAAGAGAGTTCAAACTCTTGTTCTTCCACTGACATTTAGGTTCCCCGTGGTCTTCCTAAATATTTTACAGCGAAAACACAGATAACTTCAAAAATCACATGGCCGATTTCGGTTACAATCCTTCTTCAGCCGGAGATCGTGTTAAACCTCGAATCATATCTTCCTTCTGGACCTAAAGAGATCCGTCTTTAGAAGAATACTATTGTTGTTGCTGTAGTGGTCTTCTTTTGGAAGAAGATTGACGCAGATCTCCACGCTTTAATATCGTGTGCAAGCCTCTTAATCTCGACACAAATATTGCAAACAACATCTGTTCGAATATGCTTACGGCGGTCAGGCATTCCTCTGCCTGTTTATGCTTTTGTCCATTACTAAACTGAGGCATCTTTGATGTCTCAGAATGGGTACTTTCACCTTATCTCTTCTCGTAGACAAGCTCTGCCATAACATTTCCCTTGTTTCGATGTTGTTGATGTTCATCTTAGAACATTTTTTCAGGACACTATTCATTTCTCACAACGGTTCTCGAAGTGATTTGCCATCCCTGACAGAACAACAATTTAAAACTGAAAATTTTAGTTGTCTTAGAGCTTCAGTTTCCTGTTCAACGCATAGACTGAATACCTCACACTCTTTTCAATCATTTGTTAACTTACATATCCTTTGACACCTATAACTTCAATTTGGTTTCTGCACAAGTTATAAATAACTTTCCCCTCCCTGTATTTTATCTCACCATCCTTCAGAATTTCAAAGGCGGCGTACCAGTCACTGTAGTCAAAAGCCTCTTCTATAACTACAGATACTACAAACGTAGGTGTACCGTTCTTCAGTCTATCTTTTACGATAAGCCGTAGGGTCACTATTGTCTCTGCGTTCCTATATTTTTTGGGACCCAAACTGATCTTCCCCGAGACCGACCTATCCAGTTTCATTCAGTCTTCTATAAATAATTCATGTCAGTATTTTGCAACCACGGGTTATTAAACTGATGATTCGGTAATATTCACATCTTTCAGCACCTGCAATTATTACAGATGCCTTGCAGACTCAACGTATTTCACATGTCTCAAATGTCCTGCACACCAGGTGGAATAATTTAGTCATGTCATGGCTGTTCTTAAGAGTATATCAATATTTCTGAGTGAATGTCATCTGCATCAGGTACCTTTTTCACCCTATTATTTCAGTGCTCTGTGGAACTAGGTTTACTACATCATATCTCCCACATCCACTCCATCTACTTCAGCTTCTCTTTCTATAATATCAAGTTCGTGTCCCTTGCATAGCGTTGTAGACATGCATTGCTTCTTTCGAGCTTCCCCTCCTTGATGAGTTGTAAGAGTTCTTAATACACTTGTATGAACTTCTACTTTCTCCAAACGAAAAACACAAACACGGACAAAAGAAATGAATGGGTAGGAGCAACTGTTCTGCAGAAATGGAATAGATCGTTAACTTGTCGGGAAGAATATTGGTACATATACTTGCATGGCACACAAAGTTCACAAGATATGAAGTGCAGACAAAAATATTTCACAGTTCATTTATTACAAGACAGTCGTGAGGATAAATAAAAAATGCCTGTCGTGTAGTGAAAGAGCGACAGATCATGATGCAGAGTTTCTCATATCTCATTACATGGTTACATATACAGAGCAGAAACACTTGAAGAGAGAAATGATACTCATTAATCATAGAACTATGAAGAGCTATTTAGAGAAATCTTAAACAGTATTGATCCAATGAGCTTCACATTGACCTCAGTGCCGGCGGTTATTTCTACACTTTTTTGTTTTTGCTAAGAACCTTGTATCTACTTCTGAAAACCAATTTTTTTCTTAAACAATAGGATAAATAAAAAGTATTAAATGAAATATAGTGATTCATCAAAGGCCGCAGCTCGTGGTCGTGCGGTAGCGTTCTCGCTTCCCGCGCCTGGGTTCCCAGGTTCGATTCGCGGCGGGGTCAGGGATTTTCTCTGCCTCGTGATGACTGGGTGTTGTGTGATGTCCTTAAGTTAGTTAGGTTTAAGTAGTTCTAAGTTCTAGGGGACTGATGACCATAGATGTTAAGTCCCATAGTGCTCAGAGCCATTTGAACCATTTTTGATTAGTCAAAAATGTGTTTTTACAAGTCTGCAAAATCGTGGAAGTAACGTATCATAAAAGTCGCAAGAAAGTCTTGTAGGATGTACATTTTATTTCCTTAGGCAACAATTTCAAATCAGTACTGAACATTCTTAAAAGAGGGCCAGCAAAAAAAATTCATAAACCTGACATTATTTGATTTAAGAAGATTGGAATCTTTTTCGAAGAAACTCGTATACATCAAGTGACAAAATTTGTCCATGCAGTTCATTACGAGTATGAGACAGCAAATAATTACATCAGAGAGAGAGAGCATAGAGAATAAAATCATTCTCAAGTCTATATGTGTTTGTGTGGGGTCTGTTCTTTCGGATATGTCCGAAAGAGCAGGCACCACACGGAATCCGCAACTCTGACACATACCATGTAAGTTGAATGATATGACTTGCATCGGGACTTCATGCAGAATCAGCGGTGACGAGTGATAGGGGTGTTCCAACTGGTTCGGCAGAGCGTTGTCCACGTTGTTGAGTCCTCCCGCTTTCCTGCTGCCATTAAGTCAGCAGAGCTGCTGCTAGGCTTCTTCTGTCCCAAACGACTGTGCTGACGTTGTCTTGTGCCCAGACTACAAGAAGTCTAGGCAGGAGCTGCTCCTCGAGGTGAATGTGTTCATCGCCCGCAGGGTAGACAACTGGAGCGAAATTGCTGGCGGCTAAAGCCTTACAGTCATCGGTTCCGAGTGTGAAGGTCATTGCAGTCGATGCCTGGTGGTCATGCTCATCTTCGACTGCTTGGTCTCGAAGGAACTGACTGTGTAGCCTCTTGGTATTAGGACCTATCATGAGTAGGCGTTCACGAAACACCCGGTTCTTGTCGGTGATCGCGATCAATTATAACGTGGCTTCAGAAGTATCTCAGCTTCAGCGTCGTCCTTGAGCTGAATACATCGATTGTGTCAAGCACACATTGCGTTAACTGGCTTACTGCACAGAAAAATACCAGCTCAAATTTTCAGATAGTATGCTACTTGAAAAACATACAGCAGCTTGCTGCCTCTTGGAAGGAAAAGAAGCATTCTGTCAGTCCTATGTATTCACTCATGCTCATAAGTTAAGGATACTTCTGATACATGGTGAAACAATGCTCTGGTGGGCGGTTTGCGAGTTTAAATCACCCAAAGGTATGACCATGCGGCGCATTTGACTAGTGGTATGCAGAGGTGTGTTGGTGCATGTCAGAGTACGGTGCATCGAGGAAGTGTGCAGACGTTTTCAGACCTGCTAATGGTGACTGTGTGTTGAAAATGGTTCAAAGAACACATATTGATGGGGTTATGAGGGGTATAATACTAGTGCTACGGGAGGCTGGTCAAACACAGCAGGTCGTAGCACGGGCCCTCCGTGTACCACAAAGTGCGATCGTAAGATTATGGCAAAGATTCCAACAGACAGGTAACGTGTTCAGGCGCTCCAGTACGGGACGTCCACAGTGTACAACACCACAAGAAGACCGATATCTCACCATCAGTGCCCACAGACGGCCACGGAGTACTGCAGGTAGCCTTGCTTGGGATCTTACCGCAGCCACTGGAACAGTTGTCTCCAGACACACAGTCTACGGACGACTGAACAGACATGGTTTATTCGCCCCGAGACCTGCAAGGTGCATTCCACTGACCCCTGGTCACAGGAGAGCCCGTAAAGCCTCGCGTCAAGAACACAGAACATGGTCATTGGAACGGTGGTCCAGGTTATGTTCACGGACGAATCCAGGTATAGTCTGAACAGTCATTGTCGCCGGGATTTCATCCGACGTGAACCATGAATCAGATACCAACGCCTTAATGTCCTGGAGGGGGACCTATATGGAGGTCGTGGTTTGATGGTGTGGGGTGGGATTATGATTGATGCACGTACACCCCTGCATGTCTTTCACAGAGGAACTGTAACAGGTCAGATCTGTCGGGACGTCATTTTGGACCAGTATGTCCGCCTTTTAAGGGGTGCAGAGGGTCCCACATTCCTCCTGACGGATGACAACGCACCGCCCCACCGAGCTGCCATCGTGGAGGAGTACGTTGAGACTGAAGATATCAGGCGAATGGCGTGGCCTGCCTGCTCTCCAGACCAAGACTCCATCGAGCACGTCTGGAATGCTCTCGGTCGACATATCGCTGCGCGTCTTCAAACCCCTGCGACACTTCAGGAGGTCCGACAGGCATTGGTGCAAGAATGGGAGGCTGTACCCCAGCAGCTGCTCGACCACCTGATCCAGAGTCTGCCAACCCGTTGTGCGGCCTGTGTAATTGCGCATGGTGATCGTATCCCGTATTGATGTTGGGGTACATGCGCAGGAAACAGTGGCGTTTTGTAGCTCATGTGTTTCGGAACGGTTTTCTCAACTTATCACCAATACCGTGGGCTTACAGATTTGTGTCGTGTGTGTTCCCTATGTGCCTATGCTTTTAGCGCCACTTTTGTGTTGTGCCACGTTGTATGGCGCCACATTCTGCAATTATCCTTAATTTATGAGCATGAGTGTAGATGACACTTCGTCTAGTCTGTCGTATAAACATCATTTCTGCGCCGACAACCTCCAGATTTGCTTAAATGCGAGACTTGTCGATATCCAATGTGACACCATCGATAAGACGATTATTCTACAGGGGTCATACGAGTGCAAAACCTGGGTCTTACCTAATGCGAAAAATTCCCAAGTAGTTTTAGCATCCCACCAGACTGTCGGTGGTATACCAAGTAAGTGGTGTACCAAGTAACATATCAGAAAAAACGTGAAGAACTAGGGAGTAACGTTGGATGCGCACCTCATCTGGACAGAAAAATCGCTACATGCAGAAAGACTTCCACGTGCCTCTAAGGCATTCAGAAGTTTCGGAAGACATTTCCGCAGGATGTGAAACGTGAAATTGTGGAATCATTCGTTCTGCCGAATCTCCACTACCGCCATGTAATCCATCACCACACGAACAGTGGAAGTATAGTTGACTAGATGCAACCATGAGTGCTTGGGAGTGTCACTTCCGTCTATTTGACCACGAAAGTGCTTATATGCCCAGCTAGGTTCATTGCTGTCAGACATGCTACTACTATATGCAATGTATGCCATGTCTGCTTAACCGTCACCTCGGTGCTATAGTGGCCCAGGGCGTACGAACAAGGTTGAGCTGATGGGTGGGTTTCCTCAGGATATGACCGATGGTCGCTCAAAGACACATCGTTATTGGCCATAAATGTTACTGAAGAGCAAACTACAAAACCTTTAGCGACGCGCAGTGGGGTAGCAACTCCATCCTGTGCGTCTCTCTCTGCTGTATCGAGCTATTGCGTTGCTGGCCCCTATACCGGACGGTGCAATTGCTGTAATTGACGTAACGATATTTTGGTGCACTCATCGTTCGCCTACTTCCATGGTCTTTTGCATCAGTCGTCAGTCGTGGCAGCATCGCTGGCTTACTCAGTAGTGCCAAAACATGGTGAGGATGCTACAGTGCGTATACACCATAGCGCATTGCATCAGAGGAGCAAGGATCTGTCATCCGATTATAATCGCCTAGCAAGATCTCACTCTTCTAGCATTTTAGCTGTCGCAGTCCATTAAACCAAAAGTATTGGCAGACCCGTTCTTTGCTGCTACTCTCCGCTTCTGAAGCAAGTTACTCAACCTGTACTTTTTGCCCAGTTGAATGTGCCGCTGCATTGAACAAAAACATTAAGCACTAGATCTTAATAAATTTTCCTCATGAAATTTAAATGTATGACGAGTTCTCTTTGCCGAACAGTAACACAAAACCTACCATCTTCTCTAAAATTCTACATTAGCTTTCCAACGAGTCACGTCACTTCCTTTTCTCCGATCTTCATGAACGAGAAAGAAAACAGTTTTTATCTGAAATGGCTTCTACTATTTCCTCCATTCAAGACATATTTATTTCTAAATGTTCTATTCTGTATTAGATATAAAACCTCATCCGCTTGTCATAATGAATGTAATGTACAATATGTAGAACGCCAGGGTAGGTTAGACCAAGAGACAGCCAGGCGGCCATGATCTTCCAGTGATAAGTAACCAGCTAATTAAGGAAGCAGAAGGCAGAATTTTTCTGTTTTTTTGAGTTGTCAGTCTTCTGAGTGGTTTGATGAGGCCCACTTAGAATTGCTCTCCTCTGCCAAAACTTTTCACCGAGAAGCACTAGCGACCTACGCCCTAAACAAGCATTTATTGAATATATTCCAATCTCTACCTTCCTCTACACTTTTTACCTTCTAAAGCTACCTATAGTACCACGTAAGCCACTCCCTGATGTCTTAGACCATGTCCTGTCATCCCTTTCGTTCTTATTGTCAGTGTTTTCAATTTGTTTCTTTGGAATTATATATTAATACCTTCAGCTACTGATGGGCGTTGATATATATCAACGGGGACAGGTGAAAATGTGTGCCCCGACAGGGACACGAACCCGGGATCTCCCGCTTACATGGCAAACGTTCTATCCAGCTAAGCCACCGGGGGCACAGATGATAGCGCGACTGCGGGGACTATCTCGCTCACGCCTCCCGCGAGACACACATTCTCATCTTATATGTCCACACACTACATTCGTAGTGCCCCTACCCAACACACTCAATACTCGTGGAAGCCATCCTTACCAAGTCCCGTAAGAGTTTGGGTAATATGTGTGCATCCGCACAGAAGAGGAAGGTCATGGCCGGTATTGTCAGAACTCTACACTTCATGGATATGGTGTCTGTTCCTTCGTACATGTCTGAAAGAACAGACACCATATCCATATAAGTATATTTGTTTATTTCTTCACCGATTCGCCGATTCTGAAGATAACTTCCTCGTTACTTTCTTTAATTTATCCACTTAATTTTCAACATTTTTTTTTTTCTATAGCAGCACATCTCCAACGCTTCGATTCAGTTCTGTCCCGATTCTACAGACCAAGATTCATTACCGTACAATGTTTTGCTCGAAATGTACAACCTCAGATCTTTCTTCTTCAAGTTAGGCCTATGTCTGATGCAAGTAGACTTCTTCTGGCTGGGAATGCCCTCCTTGTCTGCTGTGTCTAGCCGGATGGAGTGGCCGAGCGGTTCTAGGCGCTACAGTCTGGAACCGCGCGACTGCTACGGTCGCAGGTTCGAATCCTGCCTCGGGCACGGATGTGTGTGATGTCCTTAGGTTAGTTAGGTTTAAGTAGTTCTAAGTTCTAGGGGACTGATGACCTCAGAGGTTACGTCCCATAGTGCTCAGAGCCATTTGAACCCATTTTTTTGCTGTGTCTATCATGTATATTTTCACTTCGGTCGTAGAAGATTTTGTTAACTTCGTCTACTTTGTGGTCACAAATCTTGCTGTAAAGCTTCTCTGGTACCGAGCGCCACGGGTTTCGAATCCACGCCAGATGGCGACAGTGGAGTACGTGGTCCCAGCGGCCAATAGCGACGTACCCTTCCATGTATTTAAACTCCTGCCTCTCATACAGTGAGGCAGTCTGATATTAGCATGAGTCTCTCGATATCTTGCTTACAGACATTGTGTTTACCTTGCATGTTTCCGTGTCCGAGTGGACGTTGCTGATTTCGTGAGGTTTTCGCTTGTGACTCTGTTGCTTTTTGCGTGTTGCTGTTCTTGGTATCTTGCTCGGTCGTCTGTCGTTGTGTATGTCCATCATTTCCCGTTCGTCCGTCTTGTTTGTTCGCAGGCCTTTCCCGTTCGGTCCCGCCGCGCTTTCGTTCACGGCAACCCCGCAGCAGTTCCGGTCGCTGTCACAACAGCTTCTAGCTTTTCTCAGTTCTATTACTTATTGCTTACGCCTTTCTTCAGATTATTTTCAGTCCTTTTTCTCTACCCAGACTGTTTATTCCATTCAACAGATCTTGTGATTCTTCATCACCCTCACTGAGGATAGCAATGTCGTCAGAGATTCTGATTATTTATGTCACTCCACCTTAAATTTGTATCCAGTTCTTTTATTTCTCTCATTGCTTCTTCGATTTATAGATCAAACAGTAGGACCGAAAGTACGCATCCCTGTCTTACCTCCTTTTTAGTATGAGCAATTCGTTTTTGGTTTTCCAGTCTTAGTACTCACCATTGGTTCGTGCACGTATTGTGTGTTACCCGTCTCTCCGTCCAGCTCACACAAATGTTTTCGAGAATTTCGAACATCTTGCATCAATTTACACTGTGGAATACTTTTATCGTGTCACAGATCCTTTGAACGAGTATTTATTTTTCTTCAGCTTGCTTCCATTATCAAGCGCAACGCCACTCTGGTGCCTTTACCTTTCATAAAGCCAAACTGATCGTCTTCAGATCTGTCTTCCTATGCATCCGCTAGGTGAGAATCGGACGCAGTGCGAGTGTACCGTCCAAGACAGAGCGATCCTGCTTCCAGGTGGTGCCTAACAAGAGGAAACGGGTTGTTGGTGGGGTGCTACCAATTCGTTATCTGATTTGTTTACACAGACCTCTACCTGAAATCTGGTAGCTTCCAGTGCTTTTACCCATGAGCCTGGAAAACACTGTCGGAAGTGATTAGCCTTTACCCCTTCTGACGCCGTCGTTGACATGCTCCCGGCGGTTTCTATGAGACATCGTCGGCTATGCTTGTTCTGTCTGCTCAGTAACCTCACTGTATAGCCCATAGTGGCTCACCAAAGGCGAAGTTTACCACATTGAATGGAAATATCGTAAGTGAGTGGGTGCACAGTCAAGTTTTATAATATTCTGACAGTGTCATCAGTACACACCGGTGGAAGCTAAAGACGGATACTGGTCAAAGACGACAAATTCTGTACAGATGCGCCAGTGATGAAGTCCATTAGATCCATCGTAGGGTATAATTTACGGGCTAAGAATAGTCAAGAGAATTCGAGAATAGCTTAAAATTTTAGCCTCATTGACAAATAAATGAAGCAGCGTGTAAATAGCCCAATAAGGAGAGCGACCCATGTTTTTCCATCGCGTTCAGATCAGACAAATCTGGTGGACAAGGCATCTGAGCTCATTGCAGTGCTGCTCAAATCACGGCAGCGCGTATGTGCCCTTACGACACGAACAGCAATCGTGCTGGAAGATGCCATCGTCACCGGGAAAGGCGTCACGTAGTATGGGCTACAAGTAGTCCACCATAATGTGCACGTAACCCACAAATGTCAATGTGCCTCCGATTACTAATACAGATCCCATGAAGCATGAAATGATGGTACATTACTAACCGAAGTAACCCCCAGTATGTTGAATGCAAGCCTGCCTATGGGCATGCATTGTGTTGTACAAGTGCCGGATGTCACTTTGTGGGAGGGAGTTTCATGCCTGTTGCACTTGATCGGTCAGTACAAAGAAAGTTAATTCTATTTGTTTGTGACATTGGAGTTGTCGTCCAATGATATCTGATATGCCCTGCTAAGTCCACAGGACAGAACAGGTAGTTTAAGTTGTGGAAAGGGGCCAAAATAAGCGGCTGTCAGCTACACTCGAACACACAACCTTTTATTTTATCAAACATTACAAGAGCCAAGAAAAATTAAAAAAAAATAGCTTTAGTTTTGGAACTTAATTAGCGGCTGAATGTGCTTTACAATCTCATGCATTAAGGGCAAGACCACTTTAATTTAAAAGCGGCCGAAAGCCAATAACTTAAAGCTCAACTAAAATCGGAAATTTAAAAGGCAAAGCCTTATCTTAAAACGGTTCCTTAATTAGGCTGAAGGCCCAAAGAATCTAACGCTTTAAGAGCAAACAACTTAAATTCAAAATCTGCTGAAGGCCCCAAGAATCTGACACTTTAAGAGCAAAACAACTTAAATTCAAAATCAGCTGAAGGCCCAACACTTACTACTCAATAACATTAATTCTAAAAATGCCAAGGCTTCACGTAATTCTTAAATAAGGCTGAAGGCCCAAACCATCTGACGCCTTAAGGGCAAAACAACCTTAATTTAAAAATCAGCTAGAAGCTATAAAAGTACAAACAACAAGAACAGACAAGGAAAGGCAGTACACCAAAGGACGCTCAGAAGTTTCCAGGTTCGGCCTGGAATTCAAACACTAATGTTCGCTTAGGTGAGACAGGCAGTAGGCCCAACCATTTTCGATCCAGCGAAAACCCAACCGACCGACAGTCAACGGACCCACCGACAATATAACCTCCACTTAATCCAACCAGCACACAACAGAGAACTCAATGGAACAACATAGAAGGTATTGGCACCCACAGCCAATTATACGTTGAGCTGTCAAACAATGCACCATGCTGGACAGCGACAACATGATGAGGAAAATACACTGCCTGAATTTAACGTCAATGGGCAGGGCAGGTAATAGGAATGTTAACGGCCACAAGGCACAAGATTCCGCTGGTGCACTACAATTCAAATAACCAAGTACAGTTAAACTCGTCCGGACGGTGGCTACAATTTGCCAACTTGAGAACACACATTGTTGCTCGCAAGATTATCCCAACAGCTGACAACGAACTCCAAACGACGTGAACAGACGTGACTTGCTGGTAGATTAAGTCAGAACTCACTTTCAGTCCAGAATCGGTGAGCCACGAACCTCGTAGCAATGGGAACAGCACCACACACTCCGGCACCGCATAAAGGCCACCAGCGGGCCCGGCCACACCACGCACCACGGAGAAACCCTCGCTGCTCCATGCCAGCCTACCAACTGCCCAGGCCCGGAAACGGTAAAAGGACCAAATATACGTTGGCCGATGAGACGACCAACCGAACGACCAACCAACGGTCGTCCCGCTCCAGTCTCCCTCCGTCGGACAGTTCATGTGTGTCGCCAGCGGTCGGCGAGCAGTGGCTGTCGGCGCCTCACCGGCGCTCCGTCGCCGACTTCTCTACTCCTGCGCCCCGACTGCACTGCTGGTCCATATCCAACTCACTGCCAGACACACGACGACACGGAAATACTATCGGTCGTTCCACCGATGGTACGACAGTGCACTTATCGATACGCGCTGCTGCTACCGCTCACGGGCAAGTAAGGCAGGAAGTTAGTGACGCCAGTAAATGGAAAAAGAAAACAAGCCGGCGGTACCGTAATAGAAGATGACAATGAATAAATGGCATGAGCAGGAGCCGTGCACGGCTCAATCCAAGGCAACACGTCGACACCCTGTAGATCATTTTGGGTTGCAACGACGGCATGTGGGCGAGCGTTATTGTTTTGGAATTGTTTTCTGAATTGCAGCATAACAGGTCGAATCACCAGACTGACGTACAGATTTGCTGTCAGGGTGCGTGTTCTAACCATGAGAGCGATCCCGCTGTCGTATCAAATCGGAACCTAGACCACAACTCCAGGTGTGTATCTAACACGCAGACAGGTTGGTTGCAAGCCCTGAACTGGCCTCTTTCTAACCAACACACCGTCGTCACTGACACCTAGGCAAAACCATCTTCCGTCATAAAACACAACAGACCTCCACCGTGCCGTCCAGTGATCTCTCGCTTGACACCACTGAACTGCCAAATGGCTGTGGTTTTGGGTCAGTGGAATGCACGCAACAGGGCGTCTGCTCGGAGCTCTCCTTGAAGTAACGGATTTGTAACAGTTCGTTGGGTCATTGTGGTGCCAAGTCGCATATCATTACGTGCGCCTCCAGTGAAAATTTTAGCGATTTGTCCAAAATATTATACTATCTTACTTCCTTCTCTCTTGGTCTTGCTTTCTTATTACTCCATTTTGGTTCTTGCACATACATAATTCTACTTTTTTTCCTATAAATTCTATGTATTTTTCTGAGAATATCGAACATTTTCCACCATTTTTACGTTGTTTGATGCGTTCCATACATCTTCAAATCCTATCAAATGGTTACCATTTGTAACACCCTAATGAACCCCAAACCCCAATTAGGAAAGACCATCATGATGTAACGTAGGTTCTAGGCGCTGCAGTCTGGAACCGCGAGACCGCTGCGGTCGCAGGTTCGAATCCTGCCTCGGGCATGGATGTATGTGATGTCCTTAGGTTAGTTAAGTTTAACTAGTTCTAAGTTCTAGGGGACTAATGATCTCAGAAGTTGAGTCCCATAGTGATCAGAGCCGTCCGAACCATTTTGTAAAGTAGGGAAAAGTTATCCTGACAGGTACGATTACTTTGCCGATGATATAACACCAGAAAGTCTTGATAAACACCAGCATTCAGCATTACAGAGTGTGTTTTGGTAGAAAGTAAGAAGAAAGAAAGGTCATCTTTAGTTATTTGCCAAACACCTATGTAATAATTGCATATTAATACCATGAAAGTTAAGTCCAAAGAAACGTCGGTCAGAGATAACTTTTATGTGGAAGAGGGCTGTAAACGCAACGAAGAAATTCAATGCGTCTACAATACTCATGCACGGGAAAAGTAAGTCGCTTGCTAGCTATCGCGCTATCAAGTCGTACGAGAGCAGCTCTTGCCATAGTTGAGCGAACGGAACGCGACGACACTGGTTTACTTTCAAGAGTCGTTCTTACGTGATGCAGACGCACCGATTTTGTGAACTGATATTCAGACTAGAGACTTGAACCGAGATAGTATGCTGACTGTGTATACCGAGTTGTTGGACTTCATTAACGGAAGTAGACTCAACATTCATATAAGTGAACTTGTAGAAAGGAATGGACAAAGTTTCAAAAAACTATGGTAAACGTTTAGTCTCGAGTAGGAGACATTGACACGAATACATGAAGAAGATACAATCACGCCAAGGATTAAAGCTGTCGTAATTGTCACGATGCTTGAAACTAACAGAACTGCCAGTGCTAATTAACCGTGTGTGCGTGTGGCGTGACGTTTATAAAGTATTTAGAGAAAAGTAACAATAAAATTGTTCATCAAAAGTGGAAATTCAACGTGTCGCCTCAATCATTCTATGAATATTTGGTAATGGCTCATCAAAAGTTAATGAACACTGACTATATAACTTGGAAATAAATTCGTGGACTGTTGGTTGTGACAAGGAAGGTTTGGACGTACATAATACTAAGACACAAGACAATTAAGACATTGTTAAAGAGTATCTGTGGATCTCGCGTCATATATAGCGAACGATTTTACTTATCAACGAACAAACAACGACCAATACGATGTGCAACTGAACTTTTCCCTCGCTTTTGGTTCAAAAATGGTTCAAATGGCTCTGAGCATTATGCGACTTAACTTCTGAGGTCATCAGTCGCCTAGAACTTAGAACTAATTAAACCTAACTAACCTAAGGACATCACACACATCCACAGGATTCGAACCTGCGACCGTAGCGGTCGCTCGGCTCCAGACTGTAGCGCCCAGAACCGCACGGCCACTCCGGTCGGCTCGCTTTTGGTGATGTGGACAATGCGCATGAGGGAAGATTCGCCAATTACTGCACTAAAGTGTTAACCGGGCACATAATAATTCAACTTCAAACCATAAGAGACAATCAGAGTGCGCAGTTGGCGTTAATAAGGAAACTGTGCGGACTCGCAATCAAATTTTAATCATTACGCGAGGAACGATTTCTTAAGATCTTTTTCAGATCTTGTCTCTCGTTAACCGACGGAGACATCCATCATCGCGCGTCGCGTCTCGACTCCACCGACCGAGTTGTAGCAGTAACAGCTTCACGGCGTCGACATCACCAGCACGCGGCGGAGAGGGGACGTCACACATTCTTCTCAACCTACTAATTCGCTGGTTGTATGAAATGGTTTCCTGCCGCTACTCACTTTTCCGGAGGAGACTGACGTTGATGACCGGCCCGCGCCCAGGAGTCTGTGACTCGGCCGATGCGGCGGCAGCGGCGGCGGCGGCGGCGGTGCCGGCGTTCGGTGTCGCTGCCCCGACGCCGTAAGTCAGCGGGCCGCGCCGCGTGGCTGGTCAATATATGGGCCGGTCCGAGCGTATCACTCGAATTACTCCCAGCTAACTGCACCGCGTTCATCTGTTCATTCGGAATTCTGCAGCGCAGTTTGCTATGAAATAGTGAGAGGCCATTTATAGGCCTACCAATGCCAATATTGCAACGGCGAGCCTCCGAGTTTCATGACTTCGAAACACGTTTTCGCTCATGATTATGCATGACAACAATCGAACGTATCTATTAAGTAACTCTATTACTCGCTACTTTACTATACTACCGTGTTCTTAGAGGGAGAGAAGGTAAAATTTTTCGTCGTTAAGTCTACAATCAAAACGCAGAACAAACGCAAGTTATTGAATGAATTCAAAAATTAACATTTTTACCAGCAGTTGCCGGAGGTGTCTTCCGACACTTGTCAGTGCCCCGCTCTCGCCTCTGTTCACCGCCTAACGAGACAAGATCTGATGATGATTTAGACATGATTGAAACCGGTCACCATTCCCATGTGGTTCTATTTTTGTAATAACAGTCGGCCCTCAAGACTGATTTCTGTTTCAAATTAATCCCATTTGTAATAGAACGGTCATCCAGATGTGAGTCCCAGTCTCTCTTAATTGTGTTATATGTATCTGTTATCTGCACCAATTATTGACGCCGTATGTACTCTTCTTTCTTATCAATGAACTTTGTGTATGTGACCCATCTATTTAAAGGTCTTCCAATACTCCTTCGACCCACCATCCTGTAGTTGTAAACTACACTCACACTCATAAATTAAGGATAATGCTGAAACAACTCTCTAGTGGGCGGTTTGAGGGCTTAAATCACCTTGGGTTATGACCATGCGGTGCATGTGACCTACGGTCGTCGCACGGTGGCGCTGGCAGTGGTCCACATACGCGGAGGTCTGTTGGTGCATGTCAGAGTACGGTGCAGTGAGTAAGTGTGCAGACGTTTGCGGACGTTGTAATGGTGACTGTGTGTTGAAAATGGCTCAAAGAACACATATTGATGACGTTATGAGGGGTAGAATACTAGGGCGACTGGAGGCTGGTCAAACACAGCAGGTCGTAGCACGAGCCCTCTGTGTACCACAAAGTGTGATCTCAAGATTATGGCAACGATTCCAGCAGACAGGAAACACGTCCAGGCGCTACAGTACGGGACGTCCACAGTGTGCAACACCACTAGAAGACCCGATATCTCACATTAGTGCCCGCAGACGGCCACGGAGTACTGCAGGTAGCCTTGCTCGGGACCTTACCGCAGCCGGCCGGAGTGGCCGAGCGGTTCTAGGCGCTTCAGTCTGGAACCGCGCTGCTGCTACGGTCGCAGGTTCGAATCCTTCCTCGGACATGGATGTGTGTGATGTCCTTAGGTTAGTTAGTTTTCAGTAGTTCTAGGGGACTGATGACCACATATGTTGAGTCCCATAGAGCTCAGAGCCATTTGAACCCTTTTTTGACCTTACCGCAACCACAGGAACAGTTGTCTCCAGACACACAGTCTACAGACGACTGAACAGACATGGTTTATTCGCCCGGAGACCTGCGAGGTGCATTGCATTGACCCCTGGTCACAGGAGAACCCGTGAAGCCTCGTGTCAAGAACACAGTAGATGGTCATTGGAACAGTGGTCCCACGTTATGTTCACGGACGAGTCCCGGTATAGTCTGAACAGTGATTCTCACCGGATTTTCGTCTGCCGTGAAGTAGGAACCAGTTACCAACCCCTTAATGTCCTTGAAAGGTAACTGTATGGAGGTCGTGGTTTGATGGTGTGGGGTGGATTATGCTTGATGCACGTACACTCCTGCATGTCTTTCACAGAGGAACTGTAACAGGTCAGGTGTATCGGGACATCATTTTGTACCAGTATGCCCGCCTTTTCAGTGGTGCAGTGGGTCCCACCTTCCCCCTGATGGATGATAACGCACGGCCCCACGGAGCTACCATCGTGGAGGAGTACCTTTGAAACAGAAGATATCAGGCGAATGGAGTTGCCTGCCTGTTCTCCAGCCCTAAACCCCATCGAGCACTTCTGGGATGCTCTCGGTCGACGTATCGCTGCACGTCTTCAAACCACTACGACACTTCAGGAGCTCTGACAGGTACTGGTGCAAGAATGGGAGGCTATACCCCAGCAGCTGCTCGACCACCTGATACAGAGTATGCCAATCCGTTGTGCAGCCTGTATACGTGCGCATGGTGATCATATCCCACATTGGTGGCGGGATACATGTGCAGGAAACAGTGGCGTTTTGTAGCACATATGTTTCGGGACGGTTTTCTCAACTAATCACCAATACCACGGATTTATAGATCCGTGTCGTGTGTGTTCCCTATATGCCTATGCTATTAGCGCCAGTTCTGTGTAGTGCCACGTTGTGTGGCACCACATTCGGCAATTATCCTTAATTTATGAGAATGAGTGTACACTGATGGACCAAAACGTTATTACCACTGCACACTGGGACAATGAATGCCGCCTGGTGGCACTGCGGGCACGAGACGCAATAAAGAAGGTGTATAAGCGGAGCAGAGACGAATATGCAGACAGCCACTGGCATACGCTGGTTTGACGATGAACTGACTGTCATAACTAAGCGCCTGAAACGACCACCATGGTAATGGCGCAGATGGTCGACTGTTCCCATGCTACTGTGTTGTTCATCTACTAAAACGGGTCGAAGGACGTTGAAACCAAGAGTAGGGACAAGGTTATGAAAGCCCATGCATCATCACAGAGCGTGGAAGTCGGTGGCTTTCCCCCACTGTAGAGCGAGATAGGAGCCTGTCTGTGGCAGATTTGATGACAGACTACAATGACGGAGAAGGAACAAGTATTTCAGAGCATATTGTTCAGTGACGTAGGCTCCGCAGCAGACGTACCCTACGAGTTTCGCCCGATCTGAATCTGATGCAACGCATCTGGAACGCTATAGGGAGCCAGCTCAGCGACCAAAAACCTCCAGCCCGTTATTTACTGGAATCGTACGACCTGTACGTAGAGACATGTTGTGCAACATACACCCCCGAAAACGGCCAAGGACTCAACGGATCGCCGGCCGCTGTGGCCGAGCGGTTCTAGGCCCTTCAGTCCGGAACCGCGCTGCTGCTACAGTCGCGGGTTCGAATCCTGCCTCGGGTATGAATGTGTGTATGTCCTTAGGGTAACTAGGGTTAAATAGTTCTAAGTTTAGAGGACTGATGACCTCAGCTGTTAAGTCCCATAGTGCTTAGAGCCATTTGAACCATTTGAACTCTGCGCCAAGTAGGGCAGCTACTGCATTGGGTTCCGAATGTCACCAACTTGCTATTAGGCACGTCGTCATAATGTTTTAGTTCATCACTGTGTTTCCAGTCTGAGTTGGATGACAAGTACGTCTCTTACCAAGAATTGATCATCCCTCGCGACAAGAATTGCAGCGTAACAAATCAACTAAATTATACTAAAAAATATGACCTTTCGAATCTCAGAGTTAAGAGTATTTACTTTCTTATGAGCTCATTCGCATCGTAAAGAATAATTACGTAATATAATGTATACTTTAAGAACTACTGAAACCTAACTAACCTAAGGACATCACGCACATCCGTGCCCGTGGCAGGATTCGAACCTGCGACCATAGCAGTCGCGCGGTTCCGGACAGAAGCACCTAGAAGCGCTCGGCCACAGCGGCCAGATACTAATAATAATAAAACATATCATTCTAATACACTAGTAAATAATACGTGAAAATATATTTATTTCGGTATACAGTTGTATTATAACGTATTCTAATTATAATCTATTTTCTCTGGTTTCATCAAGTTATTCGTCAGATACCAAATATTTTGAAGGTGAATCCGATATCAGAACGGTCGAATCTAGTAGAGATTCTTATGTAGCCTTGAAGGGCATATTTTTGTGACTGTTTAATAAGTATAAATATTTCTAGCTCTTAGTGTGGTTACAACAGGCACATTTGCCGATATCGGTTTGGCAGCCATTTGCGTGGGGTTTTCTTACTTTTTTTCAGACACCAATGTGCATAGCTCAGCGCGCAGAATTAACGAGCATTGGTTTTGCACGCCAGACAGCGTCAGCGTGCTTGCTAGGCAGCTCTCCAAACAAGTCTAGACACGTGTCGGGTAGAATTTTCTTGGCAGATGAAAGCTATGTGCCGAACCGCGTCCTCAAACAGGAACTTTGCTTTTCGCGATCAACATTCTCATCGGCTGAGCTATCGAAGCACAATTGCTAACACAGTGTCAAACCTGCCAGTACGTGTAAACTACTCTTGGAACTTCTCCATACCTAACACCTATACCGAAGGAGGTGGATTCTTATCTCCATGCCAGAAACACAAAGTCAAGAAAAGTATTGGCACATAAAAAAGCTAAACTGCTTAGTTTGATTTTATTATTTCCTGTGGTATCATATTCTGGGATAACGCTGAGTGCTTATGAAGAATATTCTTAGCCCATTAAAGGGCGGTCAGGCAAATATGCGATGTCATATCGTAAAACTCGGGTAGGGCGTTTTACAGGTGTCTTAAAATTCTAACATTCCATCCCTGTACATATACTGCAACATGATATTTTTTCAACATGAAGATTATTACGCAACAAGTGTATGATTTAACTACCACAACATGCTTCGGGATTCCACTATTCCTTTATCAAGCTCAATAAAACAGGGAAAACACTAATCACTTCTTCGTCTTACTACGCATACTAACGCAAATTTAATGGAATTATGTATAAATTCCCATATAATTTTACGTCATTGGGCCATGTAATAAGCAGGCAGAAAACATACACTGCCATACACTTAAAACTGCTCGTTATAGATCTCATGGTACAAATTTCTCGATTACCGGTGGCACGCGACGCTCTCACAGACCCTGTTAACTAAAGAAAGACACTTGCCCGTCACTTACTAAAGATTTCACTGTCTTGTGATATTATACATCAGAGCCATCAGCGATTCTGCTGCTGATGACATTTGCGTGTCATGTTACAGCAAACCCTAAACACAATCTTACGTCTGTGTTAAAACATTTTCATCTGCTGAGAACAGAGGGAACATGATATTCACTGATATATCTTGTCACATATGCACCTTTTGGGAACCAGTCAAAACTCATGATTCACATTTCAAAATGTTGCACCATGAATTTCCTTTTTCACCAATTCGGTACGTCTTCATCAGTTAACCCATCTAATCTTCATACCCTTCTGTAGCACTTAATTTCAAAAGCTTCTCCTCTCTTCTTCCCTGAACTGCTTATCCCCATGTTTCAGTTGCATAATAGACTGCAATCCTGACAAATATCTACAGAAACGTTTCCATAAACTTAAAATGATGTCAGACATTAACAACAACCTCTTTTACAAAAAGGCTTTTCTTGCTATTGCGTCTGTAGTTTAGATCTTCCATTTAACTATCTTTCCAAATTATTTCCCGTCTAAAAAATAGATATAATATCTTAGACAAACCTTAAAGCTTTTATCTCTTTACCGGCGTAGTTACTCCGATATTGTAGAGTTATAGGCATGATTCCGCGGTCGAAGGCATAATTCTCTGCCTAGTGTTTCGTCGTACACTGCTGGAGACTTCATCAGAGACTTAAACGACTCAGAAAGCGGTCACAGACTCGAAACAAGCTCAGCAAGCCGAACTGTTAATACACAACGGTCGGTTCGTGACGTCGTCAGACCACTACCAAAGGTCGCATAGTCGCGCCGATGAATGTAGAGAGGAAGGATTGGCGCTGCTTGCTTTATTAAGAGAGTGGAACCGACAAATTGTCTACTTTCAATGCTTCTTTTCTGTAAGATCGATTTTGTGCTTTTGAATTTCTATGGACTCTCTGTACATCCAGGCGCAGTAATTATAGATTTTGCTAAACTCATGGTGTCAGAGAAATGAATTTCGTGGTTTTCCGGTCCTAGTGCGTGATCTGCTACTGTTTTAATTCGTTTTTCCAATTTCCTCTTGTGTTCCTTTATGGCTTGTTCGATGTATAAATTTAATGACTTCATGGACAGGCTACAATCCCGTCTCCCTCCCTTCTATGCTACTGCTTCACTTTCATGCCCTTTGATCTTTATAACTGCGATCTTGTTTCTGTACAAGTTGTAAGCAATCTTTCGTTTCCTGCCTTTATGCTTGCTACTTCCAGAAATTCAAAGAATGCAATGCAGTCAAGATTGTCAAAAGCTTTCTTGAAATCGACCAATGTGATAAACCTTGGTTTGCCTTCATTAATGCTGTCTTCTGGAGTAAGCTGTGGTACCAGTATTGCCCCAGGTGTTTATACATTTCTCCGGAATCCAAACTGATCATCCCCGAGGCTTCTATCTGTGTTTTCATTCTTCTATAAACAGTTGATGTGAATATCTTGCAACAATGGTTTTAAATTGATCATTCTGTAATATTCACATCTAACAGCAACTGCTTTCTTTCAAAATGCTATTCCTACATTCCTCTGGAAATCTGAGGGCGTATCGTGCACAATAGGTGGAATAGTTTTATCGTGGCTGACTTTCCCAAGGATCTCTAGAATATCGTCTATTCCAGGTCTTTCAGTGATCTATTAGTTTATTCTGGGCGCAGTAGGCTGCATGACGCGCAACTGCACTCCTGATGCCCAAGGCGAGGTCCACCTTTGCAACAGCGACACCATGCAGCGCGGTACAGATGGGCCCAACAACATGCCGAATGGCCCGCTCAGGATTGGCATCACGTTCTCTCCACCGATGAGTGTCGCACATGAAAAAAGGTTTTGCATCACCCATGTTCCCAGAACTCCTGAAGATAGACATTGACTGTGGATATTGTATCACAGACACAGTCCCTTTAACTGTTCAGAGATGTCACTAAACCCACCCAAAGATGTAAACAACCAAGCATAAGCAGCGACTATTAGACGGAGGGGGTCTGACAGCCCATCAGTTTCAGTCATTCCACCAGAAAGGAGGTACGCGTCTCATGTTGTTTGTAGTTCATCCACGCCTAGACGGTCAATACCGCGGTCTTGATCGCGTCCTCATTGTTACTTTGTGCCAGGAATGGCTCTCAACAAGGGAATTGTCCAGGCGTCTAAAAGTGAACCGAAGCGATGTTCTTCGGACATGGAGGAGACACAGAGAGACAGGAACTGTCGATGACCTGCCTCACTCAAGCCCCCAAGGGCTACTACTGCAGTGGATGACCGCTACCTATGGATTATGACTCAGAGGAACCCTGAAAACAACGCCACCATGTTGAATAATGCTTTTTGTGCAGCCACAGGACATCGTGTTACGCCTCAAACTGTGCACAATAGGCGGCGTGATGCGCGACTTCACTCCCATCTTCCATGGTGAGGTCCATCATTGCAACCACACCACCATGCAGCACAGTACAGATGGGTCCAACAACATGCCGAATGGACCGCTCAGGACTGGCATCAAGTTCTCTTCACCGATCGACTGTCGCATATGCTTTCAACGAGACAATCGTCCGTGCTGTGTTTGGAGGCAACCAGTCAGGCTGAATGCCTTAGATACACTGTCCAGTGAGTGCAGCAAGGAGTGGCATTATGCGGGGCCGATGTACACCGCTGGTGGTCATAGAAGGTGCCGTAATGGCTGTACGATACGTGAATACCATTCTCCGACCGATAGTGCAACTGTATCGGCAGCTTATTGGTGAGGCATTCGTCTTCATGGACGACAATTCACACCCCTATCATGCACATCTTGTGACTGACTTCCTCCAGGATAATGACATCACTCAACTAGAATGGCCAGCATGTTCTCATGTTCTCCAGACATGAACTCTATCGAACATGCCTGGGATAGATTGAAAAGGGCTGTTTATGGACGACGTGACCCACAAACAACTCTGCGGGATCTACGCCGAACCGCCGTTGAGGAGTGGTACAATCTGGACCAACAGTACCTTGATGAACTTGTGAACAGTATGCCACGACTAATACAGACATGCATCAAAGCAAGAGGACGAACCACTTTGTATTACAGGTAACGGTGTCTACAGCAATCTGGACCACCACCTCTGAAGGTCTCGGTGGATGGTGGTACAAAATGCAATGTGTGGTTGTCGGGAGCAATAGAAAGGGCGGAAATGATGTTTATGGTGAACTCTATTCCAATTTTCTGTACAAATTCCGGAACTATCGGAACCGAAGTGATACAAAACTTTTTCTGATATATGTATATTCCATCGGACCATCTTCTTCGCCGGCCGGAGTGGGCGTGCGGTTCTGGGCGCTGTAGTCTGCAGCCGAGCGACCGCTACGGTCGCAGGTTCGAATCCTGCCTCGGGCATGGATGTGTGTGATGTCCTTCGGTTAGCTAGGTTTAATTAGTTCTAAGTTCTAGGCGACTGATGACCTCAGAAGTTAAGTCGCATAGTACTCAGAGCCAAGCCAACAATCTTCCTCCTCTTCTCCTTTTTGGCTGAAGTGCCAAACAAATTTATACACCTGCCTAATGCCGTGTAGGACCAACGCGAGCACGCAGAAGTGCCGCAACACGAAGTGGCATGGACTCGTCTAACGTCTGAAGTAGTGCTGGAGGGAACTGACACCATGAATCCTGCAGAGTTGTCCACAAATCCGTAAGAGTACGAGGGGGTGGAGATTTCTTCTAAACAGCACGTTGGAAGGTATCCCAGGTATGCTCAATAATGTTCATTTCTGGGGAGGTCGCTGGCCAGTAGAAGTGTTTAAACTCAGAAAAGTGTTCCTGGAGCCACTCTGTATACTGGACGTATAGGATGTCGCATTGTTATGCCGGAATTTGCCCAAGTCCGTCAGTGGTCGCTTGTCACTTAAACTGCATATGCCGCACACAATTACGGAGCCTCCACCAGGTTGAACAGTCTCCCGCTGACATGCAGGATCCATGATTCATGAGTTTGCCTCCATACCCGTACTCCTCCATCCGCTCGATACAAATTGAAACGAGACTCGTCCGACCAGGCAGCATGTTATTCTTTGTTAACAACAGCCAATGTCGGCGTTGAGAGGTCCAGACGAGGCGTAAAGCTTTGTGTCGTGGAGTCATCAAGGGTACACGAGTGGCCCACATCGATGGTGTATCTTTCAACGTTTCGCAAGCGGACACTTGCTAATAGCCCTGCATTGAAATCAGTAGCAATTTGCGGGAGGGTTGTACTTCTGTCACGTTGAATGATACTCTTCGGTAGTCGTTGATCCCGTTCTTGCGGATCTTTTTCCTGCGGCAGCGATGCCAGAGATTTGATTTTTTACGGGATTCTTGATATTCACGGTACACTCGTGAAGTGGTCGTATGGGAAAATCCCCACTTCACCGCTACCTCGGAGATGGTGGGTCCCATCGCTTGTGCGCCGACTATAATACCACATTCAAGCTCACTTATATTTTGGTAACCTGCCATTCTAGCAGCAGTAGCCGATCTAACGCGCCAGACGCTTGATGTCTTATATACGTGTTGCCTACCACAGCGCCGTATTCTGGCTGTTTACGTCTCTCTGTATTCAAATACGAATATCTGTACAAGTTTATTTGACACTTCGCTGTATAATATCATCCTTAAGTTTGTTTCCTTTATACAGAAACTGTACATATTCCTTCCACCTTTCAGATTTCCCCTTTTTACTTTATACTGGCTTACCATGTGAATTTTTTAGTGTTGCTGCAGCTGCTTCACTTTTTTCCAGGGCTATCTTTATAATTTCTCTATAGGCGAATCTATCTTTACCTTATTTATGCATGCTTCTACAGCCCTGCATTTTTCCTCTAGCCATTTCTGGTTAGGAATTTTGCAGTTACTGCCAACTTCATTTTTAGAAAGAGAGCACTTGCCCGCAAAAGGCAAAGGTCCCGAGTTCGAGCCTCGGTCCGGCACACAGTTATAATCTGCCAGGAAGTTTCATTTTTAGAAATTATATTTCCTACCGCGTTCTTCATTTGCTGCATTTTTTTTAAATTTTGCCCTTCCGTCATTTAAATTAAATATCTCCTGTGTTATTTATGGATATACACTCTGCTACCTTCACTGCTTCACCTCCCCAGGTTTGTCATTGTCTTCTATTATATTACTTTCTCGTGTTTCAGTCCTACGTTGTGTAATGTCTGTAATGAAATTTTCAGCAACTTCTGATCTACAGTTTATCCAGGTTTCATGTAGTTAATTTGCTGCTTTTTTGCAATGTCTTTACTTTGGTGGGTACCACGTTACATGTATTTACGTACTGATTCAACATCCAGATCCTGCACCATTTATCAAACCCATGCTATTACTCCTGTAATTCTACATAGTCTTCTGGAGTTTCCACCTTCTTTTAGATAACCGCATTATCAGCGAACTGCCTTCTGAAGCTTCCGACGTCATACACTAGATAGTTTATTTATTTTGTAGACAATAACGGGACTATTACATTTCCTTGGTGTGGAAAAGGAGGATGCCATATTCCTAGATATCCGTAAAGCATTTGACACGGTGCCGCAGTGTCGACTGTTAACGAAGGTACAAGCATACGGAACAATTTTCCAAGTGTGTGAGTGCTTCGAAGACTTCTTAAGTAACACAGCCCAGGATGTTGTGCTCGACGGCGAGTGCTCATCAGAGAAGGATATCATCGGGAGTGCCTCACTGAAGTATGATAGGACCGCTGTTATTTTCCGTATACGTATACGATCTGGCGCACATGGTAAGCAGCAGCTGATGCTCTTTACTGATGATGCTGGTGTGTGGGAAGGTGCCGTTGTTGAGTGACTGTAGGAGGACACAAGATGACTTAGACAAAATCTGTAATTGGTGTGATGAATCTCAGCTGTTTCTAAATATAGATAAATGTTAGGTAATTCAGATGAGTGGGGAAAAACAAACCCAAAAGTTCGAATACAGTATTAGCAGTGTGCTGCTTGACACAGTCAGGTCGATTATATATCTAGGCGTAACGTTGCAAAGCAATATGAAATGGAATGAGTATCTAAGGACTGTAGTAGTGATGGCGAATGGTCGACTTCAGTGTAGAAAATAGTGGTTCATCTGAAAAGGAGATCGCATGTAGAACAGTAGTGCGACCCATTGTTGAGTTCTGTTCGAGTATTTGGGATCCACACCCTATTAAGAAAAGACGTCGAAGCAGTTCAGAGGCTGGCTGCTACATTTATTACCCGAAAATTCGAACAACACGCAAGTATCACGGAGATGCTTCGGGAACTCAAATGGGAATCGCTGGACGGAATGTGATGTCCTTTCCGAGGAGCACTATAGGGAAAATTTAGAGAACCGACATTTAAGGCTCTCTGCATAACGGTTATACTGCCACGAACATACGCGTAAGGACCGTGACGATAAGATTAGAGAGATTAGGGCTCGTACGGAGGAATATAGACAGCCACTGTCGCGAGTAGAACAGAAGAAGAAATGACTAGTATTGGTAAAGGCTACCCTTCGCCGCGCACCATACGGTGGCTTGCTGATGTAGGTGCGGATGTTCATCTGAAAGTGCTT
Organism: Schistocerca serialis cubense; assembly: GCF_023864345.2. Classification (NCBI taxonomy): domain Eukaryota; kingdom Metazoa; phylum Arthropoda; class Insecta; order Orthoptera; family Acrididae; genus Schistocerca; species Schistocerca serialis. Next base: position 410,388,408 of record NC_064638.1, on the reverse strand, counting down.
TCGCAACTGTCGATTTTGTCCCGCTAAGAGTGATGTATTGAGCTCTGTCCGCAAACAATTCCTCAAGCCAGTCACAAATCTGACGCGGTATTTAGTAAGCTCGTATTTTGATCGAGAGGACGTAACTCATATTAATTCCCAAATCGTGTTATTAGCCCCACCGTGGAGGAACAAACCCCAAACAAAAAGTAAGCGAACAAGCTCTTCTGTACACAGAACCGCATGAAGCACCGGGTGTCACTTCCTTGTTCCTTAGACATAGGCAAACCTCCTTGCATCTGAGTGTTACGGGCACCGCTACAGAGTCGCTTCAGGCGCTCGGCAGGTGTGGCGACCACGTTATCGGCGGCCGTCTGTCGTCCCGCCTTATCGATCAGAGGGCAGGGGCGGCCGATCTCGGTTGCCGAGGGCCAACTGTTGCTGGCGGCTCTAGTTAAAAGGGCGGAGCGGCGCGCCGCGGCGCCTGCCTGCCCGTTTTATTGTGTTGACTCTCTCCTCGGGGCCGTCACCGACAAGAGCCGCAACAAGATGGCCCAGCCTCTCGGCAGTTTTAATTAAAGAGGCTCGCTCCGTCAACAACCGGGATGTTGCGTATTCGAATAAGGGCGCCGATGCGTGCTGGGGCGCAGCCCGTGCCCTTTCATAGAACGCTGTTCGTCAAAGTCACCTGTTTGTTTACCTTGGATGACGGTGATAGCATATTTATTTGGGCGCACGGCACTAGGTCTGTAGCGCCTATACGTTTTTTTTTTTTTTGTTTTTTTTTTTTTATACCACCTCCCCCCCTTACTCAGACACACACGCGCACACAGTGACATACTAGAAACTTCTTTTTAGGCAGTTCTAAAGCTAATGATAAGAAAGAGTATTTCAGTGGGATGGTAACAAATAATACATCTGCATGACTATGCAGTTCGCATTTATGTGCTTGGGTGCGGTTTCATCAAATCACCACCAGACTATTTTTGTGCCGTTCCACTCTCAAAGAACACGATGGACAAACGATCAGATCTTTCCTTGTGAGCTTAAATTCCTCTTACTTTATTACTAGGTCTATTATCATCTCTTCTTATTTAGGTGGGCGTCAACAAAATATTTTCGCGTTCGGAGGAGAAAGTTGGTGATGCAGATTTCGTGAAAGTGTCTTGCGGTGGGGAAAACCGTCTTTGTTTTTATGATTGCCACCCCATCTCGCGTGTTATACCCATTGCAATCCATCCCCTGTCTCGTGGTATTGCAAAACGAGCTGTCCTCTGAACTTTTTCCATGTCATCTATTAGTCTTATCTGGCACGGATTTTTCGTCATCAGCCTTCTGACCGATTTGATGCGGCCCACCAGTAATTCTTCTCCTGTGCAAACCTCTTCATCTCAGAGTAGCACTTGCAACCTACATCCTTAATTACTTGCTGAATATTTTCCGGTCTCTACCTTCCTCTACAGTTTTTACCATCTACAGCTCCCTCTAGTACCATGAAAGTTATTGCGTCATGTCTTAACAGATGTCCTATATCTTGTTCCTTCTTCTTGTCAGTGTTTTCCATTTACTGCTTTTTTCGCCGATTCTGCTGAGAACCTCTTCATTCCTTACCTGATCAGTCCATCTTATTTTCAACTTTCTTCATTAGCTCCATATCTCAAATGATACGATTCACTTTTGTTCTGGCTTTCCCACAGTTCATGTTTCACTACCGACAATGCTGCACTCCAAACGTGCATTCTCGGATGTTTCTTCCTCAATTTAAGGTCTTTGTTTCGCGCTAGTAGACTTCACTTGGCCAGGAATGTTCTTTCAGCCAGACTAGCCTAATTTTGATGTCCTCTTTCTTCCGTCCATCATGGATTATTTTTCTTCCTGGGTAGCAGAATTCATTAATTTCATCTACTTCGTGACTACCAATTCTGAAATTAAGTTTCACGATATTCTCATTTGTGCTACTTCTCATTACTTACGTCTCGTTTTTATTTATTCTCACTCTGTATACTTTTCTCATTAGACTGTTCATTCCATTCAGCACATACTGTAATTTTTCTTCACTTTCACTGAGGATAACAACGCTATCACCGCATCTTATCATTGATACTGATTCTCCATGAATTTTAATTCCATTCTTGAACCTTTTTCTTATTTTGTCATTGCTTATTCGATGCATAGACTGAACAGTAGAAGCGAAAGACTACATCCCTGTATTACACGCTTCTTAATGTGAGAGAACTTCGTTCTTCGTCTTCCCCTCTTATTACTCCCTCTTAGTTCTTGTACATATTATATATTACCGTATTTCGCTATAGTTTACCCCTGTCTTTCTCAGAATTTCGAACGTCTTGCACCATTTTACATTGTCGATTCTTTTTCCAAGCTGACAAATCCTAAGAACTTGTCTTGATTTTTCTTTAGTCTTGCTTCCATTGTCAACCGCAACGTCAGAAATGCATCTCTGATGCCGTTCCCTTTTCTAAAGCAAAACTGATCGTCATCTAACAGCTCTTCGCTTTTCTTTCCCATTCTTTTGACATAATTGTTGTCAGGAACTTGGCTGAATCACCTGTTAAGCTGATAGTGCGATAATTCTCGCACTTGTTGGCTTTTGCATCTTCGGAATTGTGTGGATTACGTTTTTCCGGAAGTGATAATATTTCACCAATCTCATACATTCTATACTACCTTATGCTTTTAGAAATTCCGATGGAATGTTTTATCTATCCCTTCTGCCTTATTTGATCTTAGCTCTTCGAAATCTCTTTTACATTCTAATGCTAGATCCCCCATTTCTTCCCTATTGACCGATGTTCCTTCTTCTACCACGTCATTAGCCAAGCTACCACGTCACCGGGCAAGTCCTCCTCCTCAGCGCGGCCTTCAATGTACTCTTTCCAATTATCCGCTGTCTTCTCTGCATTTAACAATGGAATTCGCTTTGTACTCTTAATGTTACCGCCCTTGCCTTTAATTCACCGAAAGCTGTTTTGAGTTTACTGCATGCTGAATCAGTTCTTCCGGTGATCATTTCTTTCTCGATTTCTTCCCATTTTTCATGTAGCGTTACACCTTAGCTTCCCTGCACTTCCTATCCATCTCATTACTAAGTGACTGGTATTTCTGTATTCCTTATCTTAATGAGTGTAATGTGTAATATGTAGAATCTCGGGTTAAGGGGCAATCAAAGATTTTCGGTTCGAGGGCGTTGCTACAGCGTGTGTGCATCATAGCATGACTCCGATGCGGGTGTGTAAGCACCGACATGTAGATAAGGGATCAGTGTGGCGTTAATGTCTTTGCAACGTGCGTGCGGAAAATGCGGAAACGTGAACTATGGTGACGTTATTACCAGATGCGTCTGAACAGAACCAACGTGCTATTATTCTTTTCTTAGCTGCAGAAGGACAGGCACCGACTGACATCTATCAGAGATTGAGGAATGTGTATGGCGCAGCATGTCTGTCGAAATCCACCTTCTGGAATGTGCGACAAGGGCTGTTGCTACTTACGACAACGCGCGTCCACATACCGTAAATTTCGTAACCTCGAAGGTACGCCAGCTCAAATGGGAGGCACTCGAGCACCTTCCCTGTGTTCCCATGTGATTATCACGCCTTCGGTATCTAAAACATGGCCTTGAAAGGTAGACGATTCCTGTCGGACGAGGACGCGCAACAGGCTGTTACGAACTTCTCTACACAGCAAGACACAGCATTTTACCAAACGGGTAGCCCCAGTCTGGTGCGTCGGTTTAATGTTTGCCTCAATCGTCACAGCGATTTTGCCTGACTGGCATATCAAATCTCGACATACCGAATCTCGACTTTACACCCTTTAGAAAGGGTGCAGTACTGCCCGGCATAGAAAAGATGTACAACAACATACTTTGTTGTTCCTGTCAGAACAGCGTTTTTGTAGAATAACACCATTTTATTTAATACATCTAAGCCGGATACCGGGTTGCATTGCACAGGGAGATGTGCATAAATCGTCCAGAGTTTGTGGTAGGAAAATTATTAAGTGGGTCAGTGATGTGTGAATCTGGGATGACTATTGTTTGATGTGAGAAGGCAGAACGAGTAGAAAACCAAACATTTTGTTTTTAGAGATGTATTTTATACTGTCAGTGTGATTTATTATGTCTATCTAATATGTGTGATTTTCATGAGACAGTGGCGAATTTAGTGCGCCTAGCATGATTTTTCCCAGTACAGCACGAAAGTCAGTAAATTCGTTATGTTGCTAATGAATGAGATTACGAGAGTGTGAGAGAGAATGAAGTAGCAAAAGATTCCTTACCAATCCATAAAGTGCACAGTAGCAATAGACACAAACATTACGAGACCACAGAATAGTAAAATACTTATATCATGCCCATTGGGTGGAGAATCACTTGTTTTACCATAGTGTTTAAGTGTAGTGCAAGAAATTTTGCAACATTAACATGAAAGAATTTATTGTAATAAAAGAGGAGATATATGAGACAATAGTGGTCTTGATTACTGAGTTGTGGGTAGCCATTTTGTTGAGGTATATTAACGTAACCTCCATTTTCTTGCTGGGTTGTCCAAGCTTTGGATAAAATATATACGACAGGAAGGAAATGTGGGCTTGCCAGGGTGGAGTGAGTCCATCAGAAATGTGCACTAGCTCTTAGACATATGCGTTATCCATTCCGTTGCATTAAAAAGTAAGGACGAGAATAAATTATAGCTTACCTGAAAGTCACTAGGGCTCATATTTCAAACATAGTTGAATGGGTATGATAATCATGAAAATATTTCTGATGTACGAATAATAGTTGCACTCGCTTGGCAAGCCACTCATCTAGTAGGCCTGACTTTAAGTTGCCACAGGATGGGGTAGGAACCTCCCACTTTGAAGGGAAACTTTTCAATCGACCCTCATAAATAAATAAATAAGTAAATAAAGGCTTCAGCATAATAGACTGGTAGCATAGTATCTTGAAAGCACAATTTTGGCTACGGAAAATTCCTTATATAATGTTACATAATAATGTTTTTTTCGGATGGGATTACTCAGCTAACTTCCGATGCCACACGCTACAAATTATAGTTAGTAACATTTATTTTAGTGATCAAAAGACTTATTCAGTTAAGCACACACAAACACCCATGTCTCGCATTTCAAGCATTTGATAGGATATTTACATTGGGTAGTAAATCTATTAATTATATTATACTAGGTTCAGCCAGCAAAAAGTTATACCTCCATTGATATAAAGATACATTTTTCATTGTAAGTCGTGTATTTGTTCCGGTCTGAAGTTGATGTCCACCAATCACGAAGTACTTTGATAAATAGGCTGTCGCGTGGCATCGCAATGGGTAGCCAGAAATGATATGGTCGATGTCCTCCTCCGCGTCACAAGCACATAACGGTGAGTCAGTTGTAGCCTATAGAGGCGTAGCCGGAACAGTCCATGTTTAAAGCGGCACATACCAAGTGAGTACCATGATTGTACGGGGATGCTTGGCAATATAGTTGCATAATGTCTTCTGCTGTGTTGGTACACGAAAGTTTCCATCTACCACCGCACATCTTGGAGAAGGTCTATGTAATGCACATATGGTTCAAATGGCTCTGAGCAATATGGGACATAACATCTGTGGTCATCAGTCCCCTAGAACTTAGAACTACTTAAACCTAACTAACCTAAGGACATCACACACATACATGCCCGAGAAAGGATTCGAAACTGGGACCGTAGCGGTCGCGTGGTTCCAGACTGAAGCGGCTAGAACCACTCGGCCACACTGGCCGGCGTAATGCACATATTCATGCGTCTTTGTTCCATGTGGATATCACTCTCAGCGGGAGCGTCGAAGATTTGATTGCCCCTAAAGTTAAATTTTAGCACTTGTGTAAGGCGGCGAAGACGTAGTACCATTTGTATACACGGAGCCACTTCAGATATTGCAGGAGTCCCTTGTGAAGGAGCCGGGCTAGTGGTCAAGCGGAACGTCTGGACAGTGGGACAGGATCGCCGTTGAGCTCGGCTCCTTAACGTTTCATGCCCGGGCCCGACAGCCACCGGCGCCAGCATGCCGAATTCAGGGCCACGTCGGGACAGGTTATTACAGGCACGACAGCACCGCGCAATCACTGCCGGCGTCCCTCTCGCGGAAAATCGCGCTAATAACTCTGACCACAATAATCGGCGGCCACTCTTACCGCCCCCGGAATACAGAGTGGAAATGGTTTATGGAGGAATTAATTAACAGGGATTAGTGCGCCCAGTCACATTATGCTCGGTTAACGAGAGGTTAAAGTTTGATCGAGACGCTCGCTGCGCCGTGCGGCACTGCGCGTGCGCGCCTCAGTCTCCGCTGCTCTTCTCTAGGCCGGCTGATGCTCACTGACAACAGAATTTCGGTGACGATTACACTCACGGTGATAGAGTAAAAATGTTTCCCGGGACAGATGCAAAATTTATTGCCTGAAACTACATAATATTACGGAAGAGCTGGTTGGTTACAATCGAAGATAAAAATTTCTATTTTACCCTACCGATTATTTCGTAACATTTTGCGTTTTTTTCCTTCCGACAGTAAACAGTTTCATCAACATATATTTTTATTTACTCATTTTCCACTAACTAAACAGAGCAACCTTGGCATTAGAGCTCAATATCAATTGCAGTAAGCCTAAATAACGTGCACTTCCTGACAAAAAAAAAGAAAGGAAGGACCTAGGAGACATGGCCCTCTACGACAGGGTTATACGATTAAAAGTTAACTTTCTGTGAAAGTAAGAACAGCCACCAGAATGCGTTAGTATAGCTCACGTTTAGCGTTGTTCCGAGGCCTTCTAGGATACCTAAGCGGCGCCAGCAGTGTCAGATGTAAGCGATCACAGCAAAAGACATGGGGATAAAATGCACTTGTCTGAGGCAGCGTTATCAGCACCTGTCATAGTTTGCAAGGGGTCTCTTTGTGGGTCTCCATTACGGCGGCTGGTCGAGTCATGTAATATCCAGATTTGTGGGGCATCCGGATGTGATACTGGCCTCTTATGGACTGCATGGGAAAGTGAAACTAGGCATACTCGCCGTCAAGGACCCGGTCGATCACGTCTGGTGCCCTTAAGATACACTAAATGATCAAAAATATCCGAACACCCCAAAAACATAAGTTTTTCATATCAGGTGCATTGTGCTGCCACCTACTGCCAGTTACGCCATACCAGCTACCTCAGTAGTCTTTAGACATCGTGAGAAAGCAGATGACGATGATGTTTTTTTTTGTGGGGCCCTTAACTGCGCGGTCATCAGCGCCCGTACGAAGTCCCAATAATTACACAGTCCAATTTTTTTCACAGTCCAATCAAGGCACTGTTACGAATGATGATGATGATGATGAAATGAAGAGGACAACACCAACACCCAGTCCCCTGGAAGAGAAAAGTGAGAGAGCAGAATGGGTCGCGCCGTGGAACTCACGGACTTCGAACGTGTTCAAAATGTTCAAATGTGTGTGAAATCTTATGGGACTTAACTGCTAAAGGTCATCAGTCCCTACGCTTACACACTACTTAACCTAAATTATTCTAAGGACAAACACACACACCCATGCCCGAGGGAGGACTCAAACCTCCGCCGGGTCCAGCCGCACAGTCCATGACTGCAGCGCCATAGGCCGCTCGGCTAATCCCGCGCGGCTTTGAACGTGTCAGATGATTGGCTGCCACTTGTGTCATACGTCTGTACGCGAGATTTCCACACTCCTAACATCTCTAGGTCCACTGTTTCCGATGTGACAGTGAAGTGGAAATGTGAAGCGACACGTACGGAACAAAAGCGTACCGGCCGACCTCGTCTGTTCACTGACAGATACGACCGTCAGATGAAAAGGGTCGTAATGTGTAATCTATCCAGACCATCACAAAGGAATTCCAAAGTGCATCAGGATCCACTGCAACTACTATGACAGTTAGGCGGGAGGTGAGAAAACTTAGATTCCATGGTGGAGCGGCTGCTCATAAGCCACACATCACGCTGGTTCTAAGCGCTACAGTCTGGAGCCGGGCAACCACTACGGTCGCAGGTTCGAATCCTGCCTCGGGCATGGATGTGTGTGATGTCCTTAGGTTAGTTAGGTTTAATTAGTTCTAAGTTCTAGGCGACTGATGACATCAGAAGTTAAGTCGCATAGTGCTCAGAGCCATTTGAACCATTTTTTGAACGCCGGTAAATGCCAAACAACGCCTCTTTTGGTTTAAGAAACATAAACATTGGACGACTGAAGAGTGTAAAAAGGTTGTGTGGCGTGACGAAGCATGGTACACAATGTGGCGATCCGATGGCACGGTGTGCCTATGGCGAATTCCCGGTGAACGACAACTGCCATCGTGGGTAGTGGCAACAGTAAACTTCGGATGCGGTGGTGTTATGGTGTGGCCGTGTTTTCCATGGAGGGGGCTTGCACCCCTTGTTGTTTTGCGTGGCACTATCACATAACATGCCTACATTGCTGTTTTGAGCACCTTCTTGCTTCCCACTCTTGAAGAAAAATTCGAGGATGACGATTGCGTCTTTCAACAGATCGTCCACGCCGTGATTACACTCCTAAAGAACGCCTTTGGTATGTTTTGGAATGCCGACTTCGCGCCAGACCTCACCGACCGACATCGATACTTCTCCTCAGTGCAGCAAACCGTGAAGAATGGGCTGCCATTCCCCAAAAAACGTTCCAGCACCTGATTGAACGTATGCCTGTGAGAATAGAAGTTGTCATCAAGGCTAAGGATGGACCAACACCGTATTGAATTCTAGCATTACCGATCGAGGGCCCCACGAACTTGTAAGTCATTTTCAGCCAGGTCTCCGGATACTTTTGATCACGCAGCGTAGGACCGCCAGATTATGCACAAAGCACATCCTAACCCCTTGACATCTACGTTTGCCATCCGAGATCGGGTAGTGTTACCTCTGCTATACTGTGTGTCACCGAGGACCATTGGTCGGAGCCTAGCAGCACCAACACTAGAGAATTACCGACCAATGGGTTGCAGTCAACACCGTAACACAAACGGCTGCCTTAGGAGCAGTGCCTTGACTGGGAAGCAACAACTGCTGATGAATGGTGTCACTATTGTGTTCAGCGATGAATCGCGGTTTTCCACTATCCACAGGAGGCCTGGGCAGTACTGTCGTTCTTACAATGTTTTGGACAGACACAGCGGTGTTAATCCTGGCGTCATAATGTGTGTTACTGTGTGACGTGAGGAAGGCTGGTAGTGTTTGAGGGAATTATGACAGCACAACAGTACGTTACGTTCATCCTGCGTCCTCGGTTATTAACCTTCATGTGACAGTATCTTCGTGCCAATTTTAAGCCGAACGATAACCGTACACGCGTGACACGTACCTCTATGAAATGTCTGCCTGATTCTGAAGTATTCTCGTGGGCAGCCTTGGACGTTTACTGTTTTCCCAGTGCCACTTTCCAGGATATCAAAGACCCGTTACAACAGTTTTGGGCTTCCTTGGCTCGCACAAGGGTACAACGGCCTTATGACGATATTCCCAACAGAACCAAAGCAAAGTGTGGCGGCCAGAGTGTGTGCAACGTCATACTGATAGGTGGGGACAAATTGTACGTAAATTTTAATCGATTTTGTAATCATAAAAATAACATCACATACCGTCTCGATCGACAATGTTTCATTTCGTTTCCTCCTTCGTGTTCTGGGTACTTCATTTTTTTCCAATAGTGTATAATCAGCAAATTGAAAAGTAAAATTGTATAAATTAACAATGAAGTCATACAACCACCCCATGATTTATTTATTAGCTAAGGCAGCTGAGGACGTTGACTGCAGTGACCGGATGTAAAGGAAACAAAATAAATAGAACATTAACGGTAGGTTGACTTACTTTTGCTAGTCTAAGTGTAGGTTTCAAAACTAAGCCTGTGATGTGTCTGGAACAGAAAATTAACAACCAGAGCACATTATCAATTTTTAATTACGGCAGTGAGACATGAATTGCTCCAATGTGAAAAGTTTCCAAAAACTGACACAGCAAGAGATTGACACATGCATGGTGGGAATTAACAGCAGAAACAGCGAAACAATCGTCGATGAACAGAGAAGGTTTCTACTTAATTACGAGAGATAAAATAAAAAACGAAGTCGACGACCCAATGGGTGATACATACTTGGCATTAGAGACGGTGTAGAAAGAATATGAGTGCTTATAGCTGAAGGCCATATGCAATAGCGTGGAGAGGTCGAGAAATGACCTTCATTAGCATGTGGGTGTCAGATGGCTGATTGAGATACGCTGTCGCCTAGTATTCTATGATGGTAAGTATTTTCTCAGATAGATTCTAGTTTTACATCCCATTATTTGAAATAAAGTGACTGGGGTAACAGTAATTAGGGAAAACATCACCATCGACCACCTACATTGTTACTGTTATGTATGTGCCGGCCGGAGTAGCCGAGAGGTTCTAGGCGCTACAGTCTGGAACCACGCGACCGCTGCGACGCAGGTTCGAATCCTGCCTCGGGCATGGATGTGTGTGATGTTCATAGGTCAGTTCGGTTTAGGTAGTTCTAAGTTCTAGGGGACTGATGACCACAGCAGTTAAGTCCCATAGTGCTCAGAGCCATTTTTGTTATGTCTGTTACTTTCGCTAATCGATACCATTTAGTTCTACAATACTAATAACTTTTTGCTATTTAAAAATACTTTGTTGCGGTCAAGATTCTTCATGATCGCTTATTTGTACCCCGACCGTAATGTGATCATAAGAGGCCAGTCCCATACGCGAGGCAGAATGTGTTTTGATAGGGTCTGATTTTAATGTAATCTTTTCCTTCGTGGAGAACCGAGTATTTCATTTAGCGGTCCTGTCTTTTTTCTGGGCTTCTTGCTGGCAGAAGACACATGCATGGTCGGAGGGCAAGTGGTTATATCCGATGCAGAGCGTAGATGTGAAGCAGATTTCTGATACCCGTCCCTCGAAGTCCTAGGATGCGCGAACCAGTGTTTCAGCAGCACTGCAGTTCGGATTGTATATCAACTTTCCATTATAGTCAACCGTGCGTCTCTTCCAGCGACCTCAAAAATCCTTACTTTATAGCAAAAGTTATCAGTTATATTACCTGAAAAGGGGGACGAAGACAGAGGTGGCCAAGTTCTATAATTTCATCTACGTCTATGTGTCATCAAAAAGAGGCTGTTGTTGCGTAAGTGTTATTTGTGGTGTTAGTCGGGCTCCATGACCGGTGGCTTTCTGCGAAGATTCCTTCCCATGTCTGCTTTCCTAAGTAATAGAGCCCAGGATGTTGTGTTCGACGGCGAGTGCTCATCTGAGACAAGGATACCGTCGAGAGTGCCTCACTGAAGTATGATAGGACCACTGTTATTTTCCGTGTACGTAAATGATCTGGCGCACAGGGTTAGGAGAAGTCTGCGACTCTTTACTGATGACAATTATGTGTGGGAAGGTGTCGTTGTTGAGTGACTGTAGGAGGATACAAGATGACTTAGACAAAATTTGTAGTTGGTGAGATGAATGTCAGCTATTTCTAAATACAGATAAATGTTGTTGTTGTTGTGGTCCTCAGTCCCGAGACTGGTTTGATGCAACTCTCCATGCATACAGTAAAGCTGCATCTCCTCGGGAAAATTTACGGCTGTAGTTTCCCCTTGCTTTCAGCCGTTCGCAGTACCAGCACAGCAAGGCCGTTTTGGTTAATGTTACAAGGCCAGATCAGTCAATCATCCAGACTGTTGCCCCTGCAACTACTGAAAAGGCTGCTGCCCCTCTTCAGGAACCACATGTTTGTCTGGCCTCTCAACAGATACCCCTCCGTTGTGGTTGCACCTACGGTACGGCCATCTGTATCGCTGAGGCACGCAAGCCTCCCCACCAACGGCAAGGTCCATGGTTCATGGGGGGGAGATAAATGTTAGGTAATTAAAAAATAGTTCAAATGTCTATGAGCACTATGGGACTTAACTTCTGAGGTCATCAGAACCCTAGAATTTAGAACTACCTAAACCTAACTAACCTAAGGACATCACACACATCCATGCCGGAGTCAGGATTCGAACCTGCGACAGTAGCTGTCACGCGGTTCCAGAAGGGTAGCGCTTGGAACCGCTCGGTCGCCCCGGCCGGCATATCCATCACCCCAGTAAACATTGCGAGGATAAGAGCAGAATAATTTCAGTGCGAACAGTGGCGCTTGAGCAGTCGTCCTTCCCGCTTCTACGCCATGAATGGAACGAAAAGAGGCCTAATAACCGGCACAGTGGGACATACCTTCTACCATTCACTTCACAGAGGATTCCAGAGTGTGGATACTGGTGTAGCTGTAGAAAGCACCGGCACACAAGAGCGAGCTTTGGTCACAAACCGAATAGCTATTGCCAAATTTATGTTGACTCTTTTACCTATCTTGTTCGAATAGTATGACAACTGTTAACCCTTGTCTCACGAGGTGAATATTCAGTAACGTATATTAAAGAGGTGAAGTCTCTGAGACCCTTATGTTTAAACCGAGATTTAAGACGAAAACCATTTGAAATTTGAAATTTAAGTTGATTAAATTTAGTTTTATAATTACTTAAGCGTTCTTTAAATATTCTTTGTTGATCTTACAGCGAGAAATTAATTCTACAGGAATTTACCTTGTATCACACGAAGTCACACATTCTGTGCGCTTTTTTAAATAGTACACATGAAGCATATGATAGAGTAATGAATTCTACATTTTGAAAAATTATAATACCTATGTAGCAAGCAAATTTTTACATACGACTAAATACTAGTGTTTAGACTTGCACATCAAAATTCCCCTCGACATGTACAAAAAGAAAATCTTCAAATGTGAGATCCAGTGCTGGGGTCCACAGTTTCTTTATCTCTACTGAGAACACATTTGATTTTATCTAGTACTTTAAGTATCTTATTGGAGAAATAGAGGGCGCCATCACCATTCTCCAGAACTTCTTCCTCTGAATGATGCTCCACTAGCAGAACTGTGATCACTGACTATTGTAAAATCGTCATCCTTTCCATCTCTTTCTTGTTCTATAGGGAGAAGAATAATAAAACCGATAAACTGCAGAAATGGATTCCTGGCTGGAAATACAGGAAAAAAGTCCTATGAACATGTATCCTAAAATGGACGGTGTGCGTGCAACGACAAAAGATCGTCCCTGAACACTGTACAGAGCTGCATTAGATCCACGTCGCAAGAAATATTCAAAAGCGTCCTCCATGTAACTGCAGGTGATAGGAACAGTAGTGGTCGTCATGCGAAACACTCATAACCGTACTACGGCTTACACCATGTTCGCGGGCCACTTCTCTGGAGCTTGTGTTAGGGTTCGTTGGTTGGCTGGTTGGTTGGTTTGTTGTTTAAAGGGACTAAACTACTAAACTACAGTCTCTAGTGTTCGTCTCAGTATCCTACAGAACCCGGTCCAAATCTGGTTTATGCAGTCCGCCGCCTAACTGCACGGTCGTGTGCCAGAAAGCACCCACGATCACACAAACTCCCAAAGAGAGCTTGAAATGGTTCAAATGGCTCTGAGCACTATGGGACTTAACTACTGTGGTCATCAGTCCCCTAGAACTTAGAACTAATTAAACCTAACTAACCTAAGGACATCACACACATCCATGCCCGAGGCAGGATTCGAACCTGCGACCGTAGCGGTCTTGCGGTTCCAGACTGCAGCGCCTTTAACCGCACGGCCACTTCGGCCGGCAAGCTTGAAATGTTGGGTGATGTTTGGGTACTTGTATTGGTACAGCCATGCTGCCTTTCGGTCGTTTCTGTCCACTTGGGCATACGCAAACACCATCCCGGCTTCTTCCCAATATGAATACCACAACATTCTGCTGATTATTGAACGCCGCGTCAATCACACGGCCTCCAACACACAAGGAACACATAGCGCCTCGTTAGATTAACTTCCATTCGTCAGCGCCATCTACCACGGCAAAAATGAATTTCCAGTCACGTGTTCATACGATCTTTTTCCTCAATTTCCAGTCAGTGCGGACTGAGGCGCCTTGTCACGGTTCGCGCGGCTTTTCCCCCCGTCGGAGATTCGAGTCCTCCCTCGGGCATCGGTGTGTGTGTTGTCCTTAGCCTATGTTAGTTTAAGTTAGATTAAGTAGTACATAAGCTTAGGGACCGATGACTTCAGCAGTTTGGTCCCATATGATCTAAACACAAATTTCCGAATTTCCTTCATCCACTGCAAACAATTTCATGATCCCCAGTTCGATTACTCCCTCTTCCCGGATGTCCGCGATCGAACTGACACCTCCGTCCCTCCCTTCGCTCCTGGTTTCCAGTACTTGGACAACATTACACACACGGAACTCAATGCCCCTATCACTACACGGGATCTCATTGCTACACTCCGCACAAAACGCAACACCGCTCCTGGTCACGATCGTGTCACCTACCGTCACCTTCGTGAAGCTCCTGTCTCTTTCCTCTCCACCCTGGCCAGGCTCTACGATGTAGTCCTGTCCACCGGTTACTACCCCGACCTGTGGAAAACCTCCCGTATCCTCATGTTCCTTAAACCTGGCAAACCGCCGTCCGCCGTCTCCTCCTACCGTCCCATCAGCCTTACCTCGGTCTTCAGCAAGGTCCTTGAATCCATCCTCACCCGACGCATCCACCAGCATCTCCGCCAGCACCGCCTCCTTCCCGTTACCCAGTGTGGCTTTCGGCCGCCCTTCTCTTCCGACGACCTTCTCCTTCACCTCATCTCCTTTCCGAACAGCTTAATTCCCGTCGCTCCGCAATCTTCCTCTCCCTGGACCTCGAACGTGCATATGACCACGTATGGCATTCCGGTCTCCTCTTCAAGCTCCAAACCTTCGCCCTTCCCATTAACTACGTCCGTCTGATCGGCTCCTTTCTCTCCCGCCGTCCTTCCTATGTCACCATCCATAACACAGATTCCTACACCTTTTTCCCCTCTGCCGGTGTGCCCCAAGGCTTCGTCCTCTCCCCCCTTCTGTACCTTTTGCACACGGCGGACATGCCGCCGCCGTCAGCCCCCGTCCACCTTCTCCAGTTTGCTGATGACACCGCCTTCCTTGCCCTTGCCCCCACCCTACAGCGCTCCCAACACCTTCTCCAATCCCATCTTGACTGGTTCACCGCTTGGTGCAACCAGTGGTTGCTCAAGTTCAATCCCTCCAAAACCCAGGCGATCATTGTAGGCAAAACCACCCCTTCCTTCCGCCTCCTTGATTTCTATCTCACCATCTATGGCCGTCCTATCTCCCTCACTCCCACCCTTAAGTACCTTGGCGTCACCCTCGACCGTCGCCTCTCCTGGACTCCCCACCTCCGGACAATCCAAGCCAAGGCACGCTCCCGCCTCAGTCTCCTCAAGCTCCTCTCTGGCCGTACGTGGGGTCTGGACCCCTCCACCATCCTCCACATCTATAAGTCCCTCATCCGCCCTATCCTTTGTTATGCCCATCCAGCTTGGACCTCCGCCCCGCATACCTTTTATAAATCCCTCCAAATTCTTGAACGTCATGCTCTCCGCCTCGCCTATCGCATCCGTCTCCCCTCCCCCAGGCGGATCCTGTACAATCTCATCCCCTTCCCCCACCTCCTCCTTTTCCTTGAAAGGATACGGATCCTGTACACCTCCCGCAAACTCGATCCTTCTCACCCGCTCGTCTCCCCGATCCTCTCCCACCCCCGCCTGCTGCCGCGCCTATATTGGCACGTCCCACCCGGTCTCCATCTCTCCACCCTCCTTACCCTCTCCCAAGGTGGCTTCCGCCAGCTCCCCCTCACTGATGATGCCCTCCTCCCCTCCATCTACCCCTCCTATCAACTTTGACCCTGCCCCACCCCCCACTTCCGGTGTCCTTTCCTTTAGGCACCCTCCCTCTCTTCTCTTCCCTTCCCTTCTCTTTCCTTTTCCCACGTCCCCTCCCTCCACCCCTCTTCCCCCGGGTTTCCCCTCCCCCTTCCTCCCACCACCTTTCTCCCCTGCCTGTGGCATCTCTGCTCTCCCCTCTCGCTCTCCCACTCCCCTTCCTCCTCCTCCTCTCTTGGCAGGTCCCCGGATTCGCACACGCATAGTGAACATTCGCGCGCCGGAGATCATCGACATCAGTATCTCGTGTGTGTGCTTCGTTTTGTGTTTCGTGCAGTTACGACTCCACTGTTCACGTGTGCCATCGCCGTTCTCCGTGTTTTGTGCGCCGTGTCCACAAGTGTTAGTGTTTTTATCGTCCAACGTGAACGGCTTCATGTTTATTGTTTTTTTTTGTCTCTCCATTTTTTGCCCACAGTTTTTTGTATTGTCTGTATCACCTCTGTCTGGTTATTGTTCCACTTAAGGCTGAAGAGCAGCGTAATGTGCTGCTGCCAGCCCGCCTGTATAGGTGATTAAAATTACAATAAAGGAAAAAAAAACCAATTTCATCAAACTTAATATCGTTAAAACAGACACGTTCCTGTGCGCATAATGTGTACTATACTGAAGAAAACAAGTACGTAGACCACGAGGCGCGTTCTAGGAGACCACAACATATGTCAGTAACAAGCGTCAGCAACAGACAAAGAAGACCACAATGCAACTGACAGCAAAACGTTACTTTTTGTATGTCCATCGTTCTATTTGAAGGGCTGAGGGATTTTTGCTGTTCACTTATGTCATAAAATGGAACACCTGCCACCGACTTTCGATATTATTTATTGTATATCAGCAAGTTTCGGTGATTCGGTACACCATCTTCAGGCCTTATATGAAGGGGTAAACTCCAGTCGTATACACGATCCCATCAGTGACCAACATTTATGAGCTAGTTTCAGGAGACTACCGTAATAGCGATGTTGTGTCCGTAACAACGAACTGCCAGCTCACCATCGCTGTCGCAGTAGTCTACGGAAACTACACTCATGTTCATAAATTAAGGATAATTGCAGAATGTGGAGCCACACAACGTGGCACTATACGAAACTGGCGCTAACAGCATAGGCACGTAGAGAACACACGTGGAACAGATTTGTAAGTCCACAGTATTGGTGATAAGGTGAGAAAACTGTTCCGAAACACATGTGCTACAAAATGCCACTGCTTCCTGCGCATGTACCCCGACATCAATATGGGATATGATCACCATGCACATGTACACAGGCCGCACAACAGGATCAGATGGTCGAGCAGCTGCTGGGGTATAGCCTCCCATTCTTGCACCAGTGCCTGTCGGAGCTCCTCAAGTGTCCTAGGGGTTTGAAGACGTGCATCGATACGTCGATCGAGATCATCCAAGACGTGCTTGATGGGGTTTAGGGCTGGAGAACAGGCAGGCAACTCAATTCGCCTGATATCTTTTGTTTAAAGGTACTGCTCCACGATGGCAGCTCGGTGGGGCCGTGAGTTGTCATCCATCAGCAGGAAGGTGGGACCCACTGCACCCCTGAAAACTCAGACATACTGGTGCAAAATGATGTCCTGATACACCTGACCTGTTACAGTTCCTCTGTCTAAGACATGCAGGGGTGTATGTGCACCAATCATAATCCCACCCCACGCCATCAAACTACAACCTCCATACAGGTCCCTTTCAACGACAATAAGGGGTTGGTAACTGGTTCCTGGTTCACGCTAGATGAAAACCCGGCGAGAATCACTGTTCAGACTATACCTGGACTCGTCCGTGAACATAACCTGGGACCACTGTTCTAATGACCATGTACTGTGTTATTGACACCAAGCTTTACTGGCTCTCCTGTGATCAGTGGTCAGTGGAATGCCCCTTGCAGGTCTCTGGGCGAGTAAACCATGTCTGTTCAGTCGTCAATGGACTGTGTGTCTGGATACAACTGTTCCAGTGGCTGCGGTAAGGCCCCGATCAAGGTTACCTGCAGTACTCCGTGGCCGTCTGCGGGCACTGATGGTGAGATTTCGGTCTTCTTGTGGTGTTGTACACTGTGGACGTCCCGTACTGTAGCGCCTGGACACGTTTCCTGTCTACTGGAATCGTAGCCATTATCTTGAGAGCACACTTTGTGGCACGTGGAGGGCCCGTGCTACGACCTGCTGTGCTTGACCAGCCTCCAGTAGCCCTAGTACTCTATCCCTCATATCGTCATGAGTATGTGTTCTTTGAGCCATTTTCAAAACACAGTCACCATTAGCACGACTGAAAACATCTGCACACTTACTCATTGCACCGTAGTCTGATATGTACCAACACAATCCTGCGTATGTGGACTGCTGCCAGCGCCACCTTGCGACGACCACAGGTCAAATGCACCACATGCTCATACCCCGAGGTGATTTAAGCCCGCAAACCGCCCACCAGAGCATTGTTTCACCATGTATCAGCATTGTCCTTAATTTATGAGCATGAGTGTAGTTCATAGACGTTGGCCACTAATGGGATCGTGTATACGATTAGAGTTCACTCCCTCAGCGTCATTTACAGCCTGAATATGTACTGAATCACCGAAGTTGGTAGTTATGTAATACATAATATCGAAAGTATGGCTGCAGTTGTTCCATTTTATTACATTAAAAAACATTAGGGTTGGCGATTAAAGGAGGATAGGGGGGATGTGGAAGCATTCTGCCAAAAATGTCCTTGGAGAGCGAGTTCGAAAATATTCGCGCTGACTGAAAGACCAAATCTCTTGAGTTCATGGATGTTGTTGTTGTTGTTGTTGTGGTTTGAGACTGGTTTGATACAGCTCTCCGTGCTACTCTATCCTGTGCAAGCTTCTTCATCTCCCAGCACTTACTGGAACCTACATCCTTCTGAATTAGCTTAATGTATTGATCTCTTGATCTCCCTCTACGATTTTTACCCTCCACGCTGCCCTCCAATGCTAAATTTGTGATCCCCTGATCCCTCAGAACATGTCCTACCAACCGGTCCCTTCTTCTTGTCAAGTTGTGCCGCAAACCCCTCTTCTCCTTAATTCTATTCAAAACTTCCTCTTTAGTTATATGATCTGCTCATCTAATCCCCAGCATTCTTCTGTAGCACCAGATTTCGAAAGTTTCTATTCTCTTCTTGTTCACAATATTTATCGTCCATGTTTCACTTCCATACATGGCTACGCTCCACACAGAAACTTTCAGAAACGACTTCCTGACACTTAAATCTATACTCGATGTTAACCAATTTCTCTTATTCAAAAACGCATTCCTTTACATTGCCAGTCTACATTTTATAGCCGGCCGGGGTGGCCGTGCATTCCTAGGCGCTACAGTCTGGAACCGCGTGACCGCTACGGTCGCAGGTTCGAATCCTGCCTCGGGCATGGATGTGTGTGATGTCCTTAGGTTAGTTAGGTTTAAGTAGATCTAAGTTTTAGGGGACTGATGACCTTAGAAGTTAAGTCCCATAGTGCTCAGAGCCAGAGCCATACATTTTATATCATCTCTACTTCGACCATCATCAGTTATTTTGCTCCCCAAAGAGCAAAACTCCTTTACTACTTTAAGTGTCTCATTTCCTAATCTAATTCCCTCAGTATCACCCGACTAAATTCGACTACATCCCATTATTCTCGTTTTGCTTTTGTTGGTGTTCATCTTATATATTCCTTTCAAGACACTGTCCATTCCGTTCAACTGCTCTTCCAAGTGCTTTGCTGTCTCTGACAGAATTACAGTGTCATCGGTGAACCTCCAAGTTTTTATTTCCTCTCCATGGATTTTAATACTTACTCCGAATTTTAGCAAGACTCAATCTTCCAAAAAGTGCCGCTGCGACAGCACGGCAGAGCGTGGCCTTTGAGAGGAGGGAAGCTGCCGGCGAACGCGCGGCGTTGCGCGCCGTGCGCGGTCGCGGAAAGGAACGTCAAACGGCCGCCGAATTGCTGGCGAGCTCCAAATTTCGGCGCGAGAGCGGGGGCGTGGGCGTGGGCGGGCGCGCGGCGCTGCCTTTGTGCGCGGCCGGTCGGACAAAGGGAACAAAGGGAGGCACGGCGTGGCGCGCCAGGCGCCGCCCCGCGCCGGGTACCGAAGCGGGGCCGCTAAGAAGCGGCGCCGGCGGACGGGCTGCTCCGCGCGCCCCTCGTGCCGCGCCGCCTGATCCCGGCGGTATTGGTTCGAGCCCCGGGAGGATTAGCCGCGTCATCAAACGGCAAAGCCGCTGGCTTACGCGCCCGATGCAGTATTAATGGGGTTTGTAAATGCGTCGCTCTGCCGCAAGGAGCGCCCCTCGCCCACCTCTAGTGGCTGCTGCTGCTCCGGCGGCGTTGCCGAGCTGCGCACCGGGCGGGCCGTGCTTCTGGACCAGGAACAAGGGACCACGAGAAGTGAATCTTCTGCGAAACTTGTGGAAGACTTCTACACCAAACTTTACTCATAAGTTAAAGGATCTTCGAGAGTAACGAAAAGTATAGTGTCCATAAATTCCCACTATCGCACTACGAAACCATAACCAACTGTTGGAAACAGAGCACAGTGGTTGTTGTAGAACATATACAGAAGCTTTCTTTTCTGTTATGTCACAATTTCAGTGCGTGCCCACTCATCGCTCGTAGAGGGTCAAGGTAGTACTCGAGTTCTGTCCAAGTACGGGCCAGCATTGCAACATCAATATTTATGAATACTACTTCGATTCGTGCACGAAGGGCAGCAAAGTCATAGACTGGTCTTGTGGACACGCGTTCCTCGACGTAACCTTTCAAAGAAGCGCGACATCCCGAGAGCATAACTGGCCATCCACCTCTTAGGAAATGAATCATTCAGCACGTTCCGTACGTTCAACCTCCTATGTCTGGATGCACCATCATGCTGGAAGACGGACGGTTGGAGCTCTTCGGTCTGTGGTTGTAGGTACTTTTCCGAGGATGTCCAGGAAAGCATTTCGCATGAAAAATGGGCCTATCACCCTATCGCGCATTAGATCATGCAGACAGTAAACTCCAGACTATCGCGTTGGTTTTGTATGTGCAGAGTGAAGCGACGAATGAAAATCTATACCAAGGCTGGAATTCGAACCCGACTATCCTGCTCATTAGTCAGATGCGCTAACAACTAGGCCGCCCTGGCACAGTGACTTGACAAATGGTTCAAATGGCTCTGAGCACTATGGGACTCAACTGCTGAGGTCATTAGTCCCCTAGAACTTAGAACTAGTTAAACCTAACTAACCTAAGGACATCACAAACATCCATGCCCGAGGCAGGATTGGAACCTGCGACCGTAGCGGTCTTGCGGTTCCAGACTGCAGCGCCTTTAACCGCACGGCCACTTCGGCCGGCAAGTGACTTGACACTGCTGATGGACTGCCTTATTAATGCGGCAGCCCAGTTGGTATTCCACCCTAAACTCGAACAGCACGTATGTGTTTATCTGTCCTGTGTTCGTTTTCAGAGCCAGATCACTCATTGTGCCTTCTCCTGCTCTGTCGCCATTTCGATACACTCCAAGTCAAATAGGTAAGGAAGGATAAAAGAAAACTTTCTGGCAGATTAAAACTGTGTTCCGCACCGAGACTCGAACTCGGGACCTTTTTCTTTCAAGGACCAGTGCTCCACCGTCTGAGCTACCCAAGCACGACACACGCTCCGTCCTCACAGCTGCACTTCTGTTAATTCCTCGTCTCCTACCTTCCAAACTTTACAGAAGCTCTCCTGCGAACCTTGCAGAACTATCACTCCTGAAATAAAGGATATTGCGGAGACATGGATTAGCCACAGGAAGGTAGGAGACGAGGTACTGGCAGAAGTGAAGCTGTGAGGACGGGGCGTGAGTCGTGTTTGGGTAGCTCAGATGGTAGAGAACTTGCCCGCGAAAGGTGAAGGTCTCGAGATCGAGTCTCGGTCCGGCACAAAGTTTTAGTCTGCCAGGAAGTTTCATATCAGTGCACACTCCACTGCAGAGTGAAAATCTCACTCTGGAAACATCCCCCAGGCTGTTGCTAAGCCATGTCTCCCCAATGTCCGTTCTTCCAAGAGTGCTAGTGGTAGCTCAGATGATAGTCTGCCTTCGGCAGGGCAACAGAGCGGACGCGTACGTGTTGACTTCGTGCGTGGCGCGAGCTCGCCTTGTTTACATTCTGACGGCCGATGCTTAAGTGCCGGCTTACCATGTACGATCCATGGCGAACCGTTACTGTAAATCAACACTCCGATTTACTTTCTGCAACGATTATGCCCGACCCAAAGCACTCGAGGTGGAGCGTTTTCTGCGAGAGGAAGTGAAGATCCCGGCGACCGATATTGTCGGCATACATTTGTCCATCGTGAGCAGCACGGTCTATGTGAAAATCATTAACGACGCGGCGTGCGAACGCATACTACGTGAGACCAAACAGGGGCTCCGTTTCTGTCACGCTGATGGCAATGTGGGGGAGGTAACTGTCGACCACGCAGGCTTAGGTATGCGAACGATACGCATTTTCGAATTGCCATTCGAACTTCCTGCTGAGGAAGTCGTCGCGGCACTACGCCCATACGGCACAGTCCATGGCCACACTGCGGAGAAGTGGACACAGTTTCGGACGTATCCTGTCCTAAACGGGGTCCTACAGGTCACCATTGATCTCCGAAGCCACGTCCCGTCCTACTTACAGATCTGCGGATGCCGTGCAATAATTATATACGACGGCCAGCCTCGGACCTGTTCCGGGTGCGGCAAAGTAGGCCACCTTAGATCCGAATGCCTGCAACGGCGTATTACGCAACTTCCAGCTGCCGATGAACCACCCACGTCGCAACCTACAGTGCTACCGGTGACCTATGCCGCTGCTCTAGCTTCACCTACCGCTTTGCAACGTTGCCCGGTCACCACAAACGACGCCACCAACGAGCCCGACCAGACACCGACGGAGAGCGCCTCGGACGGCCCGCCGCCTCGGCCAGCCATCGACGCCGCTCCGAAGATGCCGGCGCAACCGGACGCTGACCCTGACATCGGAAACACGATGGAGATCGACTCGCTCATCGTTCCTCCAGCGGCCTTTCTGCCAGAACGACGCGACTGCCTTCCGTCGTCGGACACGGAGGGTCGCACAAGGAAACAACGTTTCCGTTACGAGACCCTGAGCCGTCACTGCCGCACCACTAATCATACTCTCCCCAGACTCCCTTGCGGGCCAGCGGGATAACGTTCCGCTGCGACGCCCACACCCTTGCGCGGACGGCGGAGTGGACCAGCCTCCAGCAATCCGACACCAGGCCTACCGGATAGCAACCATCAACACCAACAACTTCCGTTCCAGGGTGAAAATCCGCCTTATGCAGGAGATGTTCTGGGCTTCGGATATTGATTTCGCCCTTCTGCAGGAAGTTCACTTGGCTAGTCTCCCGGATATCAATTGCTATACCGCCCACGCCTCCGCGAGTGATCCTATGGGCCGCGGGGTGACCATCTACGTCCGCCACCGAATTTCTGTGACCGATGTCGCCATCCTCCCATCAGCTCGGGGCATGGCACTCACTGCCATGGGGACACGCATCATTAATGTCTACGCTCCCTCAGGCACCGACCGACGGCATGACAGAGCCCAGTTTTATTCCGAGGAAATCGCTCCCCTGTTTTTAGGGCGTTATGACCATTGCCTACTAGGAGGTGATTTTAACTGCGTTCTGCATCCTAAAGATCAGATTCCCCACTATACTACATGCCAGGAGCTATGTATAGTGATGCGAGACCTCCTGCTTCACGATACCTGGGAAGTTCAACACTGCGACCTTTGTGGCCATACCTTTCTTACAAGTCATTCCGCAAGCCGGTTAGACAGGATATATGTCTCACAAACTCTTAGATCTGCGATACGGGGCGCCGAACGCTGGCCGCTGGCCTTTTTCGACCATTGCGTTTACATCTGTACGGTCCTCCTTCAGCCGCAATCAGTATGGCGCAGCCGTGCGCCATGGAAACTCAATACCTCACACTTGCATGACCTGACGTGTCGCCAACAAGTCACTGAAACGTGGACAGCCTGCGAACGACGCCTTCCCCGCTACCACTCGACATTGACATGGTGGTTGGACTGCGCCAAGCCGGCGATCCGGAGGACACTGATGAGATACGGGAAGGACATGGCCGACTGGCATCGCACCACTGTTGACTTCTATTACGCGATTCTCCGAGATCTGGACGCTCAACCGCCAACCCCGGACAACCAGTTGGAACGGCGAAGAACTAAGGCGAAGATAATTGCGCTGGCACGCCGGAAACTGCAAGGGGTCGTGATACGGACGCGGCGCCACGATCACACGAATTTAGAAATTCCATCCATGCATGATATAGTGTCCGACAAACGAAGGCGTCGACGGCAGATCATCAGCACTCTGACCACGCCTCATGGAACGCAGACGACCACTCAGAATGACATCGTCCACGCATTCGTCGAGCACTACCGTCGTAGTTATAGTGAAGAAGACGCTGAAACTGCAGCAGACGACTCAATTTTGCATTACGTCACGCGAACCCTCCCCCACACGGAGGCGGATGCTTTGACAGTGGCGGTCACGCTAGACGAAGTCAACAACGCAATCGCCAAAGGTGCAGTCAACAGATCGCCCGGCATTGACGGGTTACCGATTGAGTTTTACCGTACCTTTCGAGACGTCATGGCACCACGGTGGACGATTATGTATCAAGAACTGATGACATCCGACCAAGCAATCCCACCCGCCTTTGCTGAGGGCATCATCATACCAGTCCACAAACCAGCCCGTGGTTCGATGGTCCCGAGTTACAGACCGCTCACCCTACTCAATGCCGATTACAAGATTTTCGTGCGCTTACTGGCAATGCGGCTCCGAACAACACTCCCTCATATCCTCTCGCCAGGGCAAACGACGCCTGGCGCACAGGTTAACATACAGACTGCCACAGGGGAATGCTGCGACTTAATTGCGATAGCGGCGGCCTGCAGACTCCGGGCAGCGGTCGTCGCTATAGACTTCGACAGCGCCTTCGATAAAGTGCGTCATCGTTTCCTGTTTTCGGTGGCAGCCCGAATGGGCATCCCCCCTCCGTTTCTCGACGTTATCCGGCGTCTTTACGACAGTGCCAGTTCACGTGTCCAAGTCAATGGACGTTTAGCAGGGCCGGTACCTATCTGCCGTTGGATACGGCAGGGGTGCCCCCTCTCTACCCTCCTGTATGCCATTGCCCTTGGGCCCCTTATTGGGGGCTTGACGACCAAGCTCTCTGGCCTCACCCTACGCCAACACACTTTTCGCTGTCAGGCATATGCTGATGACCTCCTCCTCCTCATTCGCTGCGGCTCTGAGATTCGGGATGTCCTCGAATTGATTACCCGTTATGGGGCTGCCGCTGGCAGTGCCATGAATGTCGCAAAATCTTCTGCAATGCACATTGGACGAGGCCTCCAGGAGGGTGAAGTGGCACCCCTGCCGCTTGTGCGGACTTTCCGGTACCTGGGCATTATCTTTACCCCCACGGTCACACGCACAGCGACAACGAATTTCCGTCGCCTGTTACGCGTCATCCGCAACGACGTCCGCCAGAACCTCTTGCGCCGCCAGGACACACTTCAACGGGTTGAGTTTGTTAATCTTTATGTGGCATCAAAATTGGTTCACATCTCGCAAGTTCTCCCTCTGCCAACTGCAATTGGGCGCAACCTTCAGGCGGCTTTTGGCTATTATCTTACGGCTGGTTCAATGTTTAAAGTCCGTTATGAGACACTTACCCTGCCCTCACGGTATGGTGGCGTCGGGCTCGTCAATGTCCGTGTGCGAGCTGCAGCCTTGTGCATGAGTACCATGAGAAAACAGTGGATGGGCCAGGGTACATCTCTAACACGCAGCTTGCTTGAGGTCCTCCTACCTGCTTCCACCTCACCACCGGTGTCTGTCGGCCATATCGTGCCTTATTTGTCCCATATTTCGACCTTTTTCGTCGACTACAGTTACATACATACCAGTCTCCCAGATACACTCCCACCAAGGACCAAGGATTTTTACAGCCTGTTGCTGCGCTGTGTTCCCCGGAATGTGATGGAGACCAAACATCCCTCCATCCAGTGGCCCATAGTGTGGACTACCGTACACCAGCCCTTCCTCCCTACGAACGTCCGCGCACTGTGTTATCACAAAGTCAACGGGAAATTTGCCACGAAGCAGCGCCTGCACAGCATTGGATTGTCAGAATCCCCTCTTTGTCTCCTTTGCCAGCAACTGGACACTGATGAACGCCGTCTGACATGCGCCTCAGCGCAAGATGTATGGCGCTTCGTGCAGCAAATCATTGCCTGCTATCTCCGGGTGCCACCAGACACAATCGAACCTCGAATGTTTCTATACCCGGAGGACCGACATTTTCCCGCCGCCAAATGTCATGCTGTTACGTGGGTCAAAGGGTGGGCGGTCGCTTATCTCTTTCATGAGGGACCTAAATCCCGCCTCGACTTCTGGACCTATTTACGAACAGCCCATGCAGCTCTCGAAAACACGCCACGTTACCGAACATTATTTGCTAACTATCTTCGAGCGGTCTTTGTTAGACCTCCACTGAATTGGCGGGTGCCTGGCTCAGAGGGCACCTACCGACACCCCCGGGATAACAAGGCCGTCCAGCAGTGTTAGTGACGTCACACTAAGCGGCCCATAGCCGACGCAGCAGTCCACGGACACCTCCGTACAGACGTGCCTGATGCTAACGATCTTCTGTCCGTCATACAGAAAGGAGCGAACTATAATTCGAACCAAAGACCAAATTATATATATTCTTGTAAACAGCATAAAGGTTCATAACGAAATACCGATTACATATACGGGCAGGAATAGGTTCTAGAACTCCTCTGAAAAGTGTTTATCTTCAGTACCAGAATGAACATCAAATTGTCAGGTTTTCTAAATAGAAAAGCACTTTGTTAGTAACAGACAGCAATAATGAGACTTGCAGTTGGTGATTTCTACGTGGAAAAGGAAATAAGCTGTAGAGAGATTGAAAATGGTAAGTAAAGAGAGCCTCAGCCTTTTGCTCACATTCTTACATGTAATGCACTTGGTTGTTTTTCATTTCCTTACCTTTCATAACATTTTTAATATTGTTTCAAGAAGTGTATCTTCAATAGCAGAGTGAACTTCAAATTGTCAGGCTTTTCTTAAAGGAAAGAGCAGTCCCTTAGTATCACAGTGCAAGACAGAATCTTGTGTTCAGTGATGTCTATGTTAAAAGGAGAATATTTGATATCTATCTTTTGTTTCCATTCTTTATTACTGGGGATACACTTGTAAAAATTCTTGAAAAGAGCTGTCACCATGAACATATGAGTAAATTCACGATAGTCATGTGTTTTATGAGATAAAGCGAACTCTTGTTACCTTATTGTGAACGAAAGTTGTGAAGGTTTTGCTATGTATGACAGTGTTACAGATAATTTACTTACAGTGTAATAGCTTGAAAATGTTAAGTCCTGCTGTCAGTTGGCATTTGTCACCACCTGTATGCGAGTTTTAAAGTTAAATAGTGTTCTGACAATTATAAAATAGTGGCAAAGTTCCTCAATCGATTAAACTTATTCCCGCCCGTATATGTAATCGGTATTTCGTTATGAACCTTTATGCTGTTTATAAGAATATATATAATTTGGTTGTGGTTCGAATTATAGTTCGCTCCATTCTGTATGACGGACAGAAGATCGTTAGCATCAGGCGCGTCTGTACGGAGGTGTCCGCGGACTGCTGCGTCGGCTATGGGCCGCTTAGTGTGACGTCACTAACACTGCTGGACGGCCTTGTTATCCCGGGGGTGTCGCACCTACCCCTCCTCCCCCAGCGGTGTCTGAGTTTCAACCGCCTACGACCTATTCTACTTCTGACCTCTGCGGATGGGAGAGCGCGTCGCAGATTGCGCGGATTTTATTTCTTTTTGCTTTTCCTTTTTCCTTTCTTTTTCTTTAACCAGAATTTATTTTTATTTTCTCTTTCGCCGATCTGTTCACATAATTTCATGATATTAGTGAATCTTACAAAAACACATGCCAATAAATAAATAACAACGCCTTCCACTACTGTTGATTCCTGTGTCTCCCATTTCCCTAAGCACGACAGGCTCACTGGTGGTTAGGAGGACACTTTGGCCAGGCCTCGGCTTTCGACCCCTGCCCACTTTGCCCCCCGAGCCCCCGCCGGTCCACTACATTAAAAAAATTAAAAAATAAAAAACAAGAAAAAAGTTGGTAGAGAAAAATAAAAAAGTTGGTAGAGCACTTGCCCGCGGAAAAAAATAAAATTACTAAGAAAAAAAGATGGTAGAGCACTTGCCCGCGAAAGGCAAAGGTCCCGAGTTCGAGTCTCGGTCCAGCATACATTTTTAATCTGCCAGGAAGTTCCGTATCAGCGCACACTGCGCTGCAGAGTGAAAATCACATCAAGGATAAAAAGAACTAAAAACTTATGAGCAGATAAACGCCTGGACAAAAACTGTAGTAGTTTATAATTTTCTGAAGTGATTACAGGACTCCACGGACACTCTGTATTCTGCCATGTTAATGCTGTACAGACTGAACAATGGCGTGACAAAATAAAAAAAAAATCGTAACTTGCATGCTGCACGATCGCCATACTACTCATTGTGCCTTCAACAATCGGGTGAAAACTAAATAAGGCAATAAATTGCAGAGAACCGTCGAAGTTGCAATATTAATTTTCTTTCTTACTTGACTAGTTTTGAGCCTAAGTTCATTATCAAATCATCCAATAAGCCACGCAGTGACATACATTACGACAGCCACAGAAGTGTTGATTGTAGCTAAACCGTAGAGAGCTGAACTTCATTCTCCTAAGTGAAGTGAGTTATGTGAATGAAGTTCAGTCCTGCGCTGCTTTACAGTAAAGATGTGTTTAACTGCCAACAACATTTATGTGGCTGTCGTAATATATGTTACTGCGTAGCTTATTTGATAATGAACTTAGGCTCCAAACTAGCTAAGTAAGAAAGGAAATTAATATTGCAACTTTGACGGTTCTCTGTAATTTATTGCATCATGTGGTAACCAAAGTAGTTCCTGACGTCAGGCCTTCCAGAAAGCTGGAAAAAAAGAAAAAGAAAACGATCCGTTAAAGCTGAGTTCATTACATAAAAAGCAGAGACATTAATGTTGCTTTTAAAGGACAGTCCAGGCTTTCACCTTAATCGATCTGTAGAAACCGCGGAAAACGTGAAATGACGAACAGGGGAGTGGAACGGAGTACGTCGAGATACAAGTCCTGCATCTCATCCCCCCTGCTTGGGACGACAGTTACGCAGAGGTGGATACGAAGCTTCAGACTGCGGGTTATGCGTTTGGCACATAATATTCAACCTGTGAGGGAGAAACGTACCGCAGTAAACATATTCGGATGACATTAAGATTCACATTAAACGTCGCACTGTCTGTGACACAGAGTCAGTTCTCAGAGTTGAGTTCCGCCCCTAGTGTCATTTCATAGTTGTGAAAGAAATTCCAGGAGAAGGCATTCAACGGTTATCCTTGTAAAGTGAATTAAGTCCTACAACCCATCTCCATCCACAAACGTTATCTTAGGTTAAGTGCCCACATATACAAAACCAGCTTAGCACCTGCCCTCAATGTCGGATTACATGCTCCTGTCGGACTGTGTTACATCGACTTCCAGAGGTGTCTCATTGTGATCGCGAAACCTTCTGGTGCAGTCTCCTCGTTAAATTCATCGTGAGGCTCCGTAAGGGGGGAGGGGGGGGGGCGTGTCTTAACAACCACAGGTGAGTGCAGGAGAGTTGGGAAAGTGTCCGCTCTCGCACCTGGCAAACTGTTCGCCAGGTGTTCCAAGTTTTCTGGAAAAATAATAAATAACATTATTTAACGAAATCCTTCACTGACGTGCCTCATTTTTTTCAGCAAGACTGAGATTTTTTTAAGTCCTGCAAAAAGACATAGCTTTAAAAATCTGTATAACTCTCGTTTGCGGCACAGACTAGCTCTTCCTTCTATGGAAAGGTTTTCAAGTCATGTTTCCAGGTGCTTGTGTTGTTGTTGTTGTTGTCGTGATGGTCTTTAGTCTGATGACTAGTTCGATGCAGGTTTCCATGCTTGTCTTTTCATCTCTGCACAACTACCGCAAAACTACATCTGTTTCAACGTGTTAACATTATTCGAACCTTGATAACCTCCTACATTTTTTTACCCGTCCTCCTCCTCCATACTCTTCTTCCATGACTAAACTGACCCCTTCTTTTAGTCAGGTTGTACCATAAATTTCTGACGCCCGGGGTAGCCGCGCGGTCAGAGGTGTCTTGCACGGTCCGCGCGGCTCCCCCCGCCAGAGGTTCGAGTCCTCCCTCGGGCATCGGTGTGTATGTCGTCCTTAGCATAAGTTAGTTTAAGTTAGATTAACTAGTGTGTAAGCTTAGGGACCGATGACCTCAGCAATTTAGTCCCATAAGATCTTACCACAAATTTCCATTTCCAGAAATTTCTTTTTTTTCCTATTCCACTCAGTACCTCTTCACCAGTTATTCGATCTAAGCACTTAATATTCGGCATTCTTTTGTATACCCACGTTTCCAAAGCTTCTATACTCATCTTGCCTCAACTGCTTAACGTCCATGTTTCTGTTACGTACAATGCTACACTCCAGACAAATAGCTTCAGAAAAGACTTCCCAGCACTTAAATTTATATTCGATGTTAAAACATTCCTCTCTTTTAGAAGTGTTTTTCTTCTGTTGCCAGTCTCTGCTTCGGCCATAATCAGTTTTGTGCTGCCCAAATAGCAAAACTCAGCTACTGTTTCTAGCTTCTTATTTACTAAACCAATTCCCTCAGCGTCGCCCGACTTAATTCGACTACATTCCATAACCATTGTTTTACTTTTTTTGATGTTAATCTTATAATACCTTTTCATGACACTGTCCGTTCCGTTCAAATGTCCTTCTCAGTAACTTGTAGTCTCTGACAGAATTACAGTGTGATTTTCAAACGTCAAAGTTTTTATTTAGAGATTACGGCAAGGAGAAAAAAATAAAAAAACACAAAAGCCTAATGTAGAAAACTGTTTCGAAGCCCGGGCTCACATATTTGAAACATTGCAACGGTCAATGGGTGATTCAAATGGTTCAAATGGCTCTGAGCACTATGGGACTTAACTGCTAAAGTCATCAGTCCCCTAGAACTTAGAACTACTTAAACCTAACTAACCTAAGGACATCACACACATCCATGCCCGAGGCAGGATTCGAACCTGCGACCGTAGCGGTCACGCGGTTCCAGACTGTAGCGCCTTTAACCGCTTGGCCACACCGGCCGGCGTCAATGGGTGACATTGTGCCTTGTCTTGGGGCCATCTAGGTCACTGTTTCTATAATTTACTTAGCAAGCGATCGAGAAACGTTTATTAATAAGACGCTACTTCACCACTTTAGAAGCAGTCAATGACGATAACACCCAGAGTTAGAAAAAAAGTGTGCCACTGCTTTCCCGCTAATAAATAGGCATGGCCTTCTTTCGGAGCACTTCCTATAGGCCTATATAAATATGCAGGATCTGGAATGAGATTTTCACTCTGCAGCGGAGTGTGCGCTGATATGAAACTTCCTGGCTGATTAAAACTGTGTGCCCGACCGAGACTCGAACTCGGGACCTTTGCCTTTCGCGGGCAAGTGTAGAGCCCGCGAAAGGCAAAGGTCCCGAGTTCGAGTCTCGGTCGGGCACACAGTTTTAATCTGCCAGGAAGTTTCATGCAGGATCTGCTTTGCTCGTGCATATATTATCTCTCATAAATAATGCCGTAGAGCACCAATGAACTTCTCTCAACTCACTTTGTATCTAGATCAACGTTTGATCACTGAAAAACAGTGTTACAAAATATCTGACATTTAAAATACCTGCCAAGAAACAATTTGCATAAAATTCGTAACACAAAGCTGTATTCGGTTCTTTTATTGTATTACCGATTTCGATTACAAATCATAATCTGATACGAAACTCTAACAAAGCCAGCGCACATATTTCGAAACTAGAAACATGGTAATGCATTCACTGACAATTCCTGTGTTTCCATTTACGTAATATGTAGCGTGGTTTTGTACGAGTTTCGTACCAGATGATGGTTATTAACCGAACCGGTAGTGCAATGAAAGAACCAAACAGAGCTTTGTGTTATGAATTCTGTGAAACATATTTGTGCTATTGACAAATAACTGAAAAAAAATATTCGAAATTTAACCTTGCACCTCATTGAAAGTTCGAACAAAATCGATACATGAATCGTGCATATCAAAAGCTAAACCTCTTAAAAAAATAACCCACTGTTTCATAGAAATGTATTATACTTTCGAATCAACATTTAGATATCACTGCTTTTCGAATAACAAACTACAGTGCCGAAAAATATTATTACACCTGAAAAGACGACATTCATTCAGTTGCGCAACGATGCTGGTGTCAGTGGTCGCTTAGAAACCTTCGCGGAGATGGTGATTTCCCAGATCTCCAGGAACCTCATCCATCCCGCAAAAGTGAAAAACTCGTGACCATATCGGTTGGGCCCTAGACGACTGCAAAACCGAGACCTGGTGAGATGAGTCTCGATTTCAGTTGGTAAGGGTTAACGTAGGGCGCAGACCACACGAAACCAGGGAGTCAAGTTGTCATCAAGGCACTGTCACAGCTGCTGTTGCCTCCATAACGACGTGAGCTGTGTTTGTATGCAGTGCACTGGGTCTAAGCCAAATAGATCAATCATTGACTGGAAGTTGTTATGTCTGGCTACTTGGAGACCATTTGCAGCCATCCATGAACTTCCTATTCCCAAACAACGATGGAATTTTTTATGGATGACAGTGCGCCATGTCAGTGGGCCACAACTGTTTGCGATTGGTTTGTAGACCATTCTGGATAAATCGCGCGAATGATTTGACCACCCAATCGCCCGACCTAAATCCCATCGACTTTTTATGGGATATAATCGAGAAGTCATAGAATACTTCACCAGCAACACTTTCGCAGTAATGGACGGATGAGGCGGCATTGCTCAGTATTTCTGCAGAGGACTTCCAACGACTGTCTGAGGCTTGTCACATCGAGTACTGTACTGCACATGGCAGAAGGAGTTCCGAAGCTATAGAGTGTTGGGAAATTCCCGCTATAAACTTCAAGGACTTGTGGAGGAGAGTGAATATACAGGGTGTTTATAGATGAATGTCGGGGATTTAACGCTTTATAATATTTACTGCATTAAACTTACAGTTGTAAATGATATGTCAAATGAAAGAGCAACTCAAACAGTTTTACCAAAAACCTTATAAATGTTCAATGTAAACACCATTTCTCACGCCCGCCCGGTTGGCCGTGCGGTCTAAAGCACGGCTTTCCGGGCGGGAAGGAGCGCCTGGTCACCACCACGAATCCGCCCGGCGGATTTGTCTCGAGGTCCGGTGAACCGGCCAGTCTGTGGATGGTTTTTAGGCGGTTATCCATCTGCCTCGCCGAATGCGGGCTGGTTCCCCTTATTCCGCCTCAGTTACACTATGCCGGCTATTTCTGGTCAAACAAGTTCTCCACATACGCGTACACCACAATTACTCCACCACGCAAACATAGGGATTACACTCGTCTGGTGTGAGACGTTCCTTGGAGAGGTCCACCGAGGACCGAACCGCACAAAAACCCTGGGTTCGGTGTGGGGCAGTGGAGGGGTGAAGTGGACTGCAGTAGTTGTCGTGGGGTTGTGGACCACTACGGCTGCGGCGGGGAAAGACCCTCTCCGTCGTTTCTAGGTCCCCAGTTAACATAGAATACAATGCAATACCATTTTCACACGGCACACATCAAGTCTACAGGAAGAGGCTGAATTGTATCATGTTAAAGAGGACCCGTCGGTGCTTACACGTGCAGTTGTATGTGCAATCGGTGTTACTCCCAGCAGCGTATGGTGTGCTGTGGATGACCAACAACTGGATCCATACAACTTCCAACACTCCACACCATCTCTAACACTCACACACGTGAATGATGCTCAAACGAACAAACCTACCTAGTAAATATGTTTTCAAATGGCTGTAGCACGGAAACAGTACGTTTCCGAACATGAGTATTTGTTCAGTATATTATGTACTCAGTCCTCTCTACAAATACTAGAAGCCTGTAGCGGGAACTTCCGAAAACCGTGTATATTATTAGGTATCGCGTGGCTTTTGTCATCACAGTGTATATTGTCTGTCTGGCTGACACTGAGCACTATGGGACTTAACATGTGAGGTCATCAGTCCCCTAGAACTCAGAACTACTTAAACCTAACTTAACCTAACGACATCACACACATCCATGCCCGAGGCAATAATATCGGTACCAATAACGCCTGAAATCCTGCGTGCTTTGAGTAGCTCCTTTTGTGACTTTGTATGATGTTCAGTTCAAATATTTGTACGGTAGGGGTATCCTCATGTCGAATTCATTGTTATATGTAGCACGTAATATTTTGGGGTTCTCTATGTTTTCTTCAGTTCCAGCTTCAGACTGATCAACATAGACTGTAACGAAGGCGTAAAGCTTTTGTCTTTATGTGTGGCAACATCGTGGATGAGTTACATTTCCTCAAGATTATTACACTGAATCTCAGTCTTCTATATGATTTTCCTACTATTTGGCTCAAATGGCTCTAAGCAGTATGGGACTTAACATCTGAGATCGTCAGTCCCCTAGAACTTAGAACTACTTAAACTTAACCTAAGGACGTCACACACATCCATGCCCGAGGCAGGACTCGAACCTGCAGCTGTAGATGTCGCGCGGTTCCAGACTGAAGCGCCTAAACAATTCGGCCACACCGTATTGTCTGTGTGCCGAGGTGACGTTCTCCAAAAGCGCTGGTAGCTCATCGTGCAGAGATCGCTAGTCTTCTCTCTTGTTACATCTGGTCTCACCAGTAGGGGAGAAACAAAAGATCCAAAGCATAATCCGCTCTACCCTCTCGTGTTGTGCCGCAGGCTACCGAGCGCCGACAGAGGAGACGGCGGTGCCCGTGTTGGGCGGCTGAGACGGAACTCGGCGCCGGTGCGTCGCGCGTGGCCGGAGGTCCGCGGATGCCGCGCAGGCCCGGGCCCGGCAGAAGCAATAAAGCCGTGATCGGGCGGCGCCGCGCCTCGGCATGTGCGCCCCAGGCACGCGCACAATGCACACGCGGTCGCCGGCGCCGGCGCCGCCGCCGAGGAGGAGGCGGCCTCTGCCTGCCGGCCAATTCCCTCTGGCTGCTGCCGCCGCCGCCGCCGTCGAGGCTTTGAGAGATCGGGCCTAATTTATAATGCTCCAGGAATTCCGCCCCCGATCCCTTGTATCCCTGAACCCCGCCGCGGGAGCAGCAGTTAAGTAACTGACCGCCGTGTAAACCCGCCGCCGTTAAGCTTGACCCTCTCCCCGCCCCCCCCCCCCCCCCCTCCCGCTACGGCTGCGCCCTCTGTTGTCCTGTTCCGCTACCAGTCGTCCGCTGCCCCCTGGAGGCCGCGCGCCCCTCCACCGGGCCTTATCAGCGACCGTTCCGCCCGTCCTAAGACGTCCGCCCGCTTAACACGAATTTACAGTCCCAATAACGGAGTAAATTCGGGAGAAATAGTATCGCGCGGTTCTATCTTAATGTCCGGCCGGCCTACCGCGGGGAGGCAATTTAATTATCGTACGATTATCCCCGACGGCTCACGGGTGGCAAGGCGACGCCCGGGGGCTTCTTACGTCGCCCGGGGGACGCGTTCTCGCCGGACTAAGGGGGACGCTCTCTGACTCCACGTACAAGCCGGCCACGGCGTACTGCACCTCTTGTGTTACACACTCCGCGTATTCTGGAACACAGCAGGTGATCGACTATCCCACTTCTCGCCACGTCACTCTCGATATTACTATTTTCTCCTCTTTCAGTACTCTGATTTTGTTAACTGTTCGTATAGATACTCCAAATAGCCAATTTTTTATTCAAGTGCCGGCCGGTGTGGCCGAGCGGTTCTAGGCACTGCAGTCTGGAACCGCGCCACCGCTACGGTCGCAGGTTCGAACCCTGCCTCGGGCATGGATGTGTGTGCTGTCCTTGGGTTGGTTAGGTTTAAGTAGTTCTAAGTTCTAGGGGACTCATGACCTCAGAAGTTAAGTCTCATAGTGCTTAGAGCCATTTATTCAAGTAAGAATTCAAAGAACTTTATTATTCCCTAAGGCGCTGCAGTCGTGGACTGTGCGGCTGGTCCCGACGGAGGTTCGAATCCTCCCTCGGGCATGGGTGTCTGTGTATGTTTGTCCTTAGGATAATTTAGGTTAAGTAGAGTGTAAACTTAGGGACTGATAACCTTAGCAGTCAAATCCCATAAGATTTCACACACATTTGAACATTTTTTTTTTGTTATTCCCCCTGTAATTTTTCTATTTCTGATTAAAATAGTACAGTTAAGAAATGTGTTTGCGTGGTTATCATCCGCACCAGGCACAGAAATATTCTTTTCTAAGGAAAACCCACCTTTTTCTTTTTGCAATATATTTTATTTCTTCCAGACGCTTTTCAACTTGCTCTGTAAGCCATCTTCAGTGGGATCTAGAATGATACATTTCTGTTTTGATACGCTATATTTGTAGATTAGAAAAAAATTGCGTCTGGTTTTTTACGTTAATAAGTGTTTACTTAGCGTTATCCGAGTTTTAGATTAATAAGTGATTACTTACCATTATTCAAGTTTTCGACTCGAATCTGCGTTTCCTCTCATCTGCTCACATGTAGGAAGTCGCACTATAACATCACTTACGAAAAGTAAGCACATTTACACATCACTAACATTTTCCTTCAATATTTTCAAGATCTTTGCACCAATTACTCTTCTGTCTGTAGTTATAGATATTTTACTGACAACTCTGACTTAAAGTCATAACTACTGTGTGTTCTCTGTATGTCTGTTCCTAGGAAGAGAGATAGGTAAAATACACCCATCAAAAAAGTTTTGCTTCACCCCGGTTCCCAGAATTAGTGAAGATAGACGTTGACAGTGGATATTGTGTCACAGTCACAGTCCCTTTGACTGTCACGCGGGGTAGCCGCGCGGACTAAGGCGTTCTGTCACGGTTCGAGCGACTCGCCCCGTCGGAGGTTCGAGTCCTCCCTCGGGGATGTGTGTGTGTGTCTATGTTCTCCTTACCGTAAGTTAAATTGGATTAAGTAGTGTGTAAGCCTAGGGACCGATGACCTCAGCAGTTTGGTCCCATAAGACCTTACTACAAATTTCCAAATTGTCCCTTTGACTGTTCAGAGATGTTTCTAAACCCGCCCAAAGATGTAAACAACCATGCATGAGCAGCGCCTACTAGACAGAGACTGTCCAGCCGTTCCACCAGGAAGGAGGTACACGGCTCGTGTTGTCTGTAGTTCAACCACGTCTAGACGGTCATTACCGCAGTTCGATCGCATCCGCATAGTTACTTTGTGCCAGGAAAAGCTCTCAACAAGGAAAGTGTCCAGGCGTCTCGGAGTGAACCAAAGCGATGTTGTTCTGACCTGGGGTAGATACAGAGAGGCAGCAACTGTCGATGACATGAGTCGCTCAGGCCGCCCAAGGGTTACTACTGAGGTGGATATCCGCTGCCTACGGATTGTGGATCTGAGGAACCCTGCCAGCAACGCTACCATCTTGAATAATGCTTATCGTGCAGCCACAGAACGTCGTGTTACGACTCAAACTGTCCGCAATAGACTGCATGATACGCATCTTCACTCCCGACATCCACGGCGAGGTCCATCGTTGCAACCACGACATTACGCAGCGCGGTACAGAGAGGCCCAACAACATCCCGAATGGACCGCTCAGGATTGCGGTCACGTTCTCTTCACCGATGAGTGTTGCATGCGCCTTCAACCAGACAATCGTTGGAGACGTGTTTGGAGGCAACCCTGTCAGGCTGAACGATTTAGACGCACTGTCCAGCGAGTGCAGCAAGGTGCAGGTACCCTGCTGTTTTGGGGTGGCATTTTGTGGGACCGACGTATGTCGCTGGTGGTCATGGAAGGCGTCGTAACGGCTGAACGATACGTGTATGCCATCCTCCGACTGATAGTGCAACCACTTCGGCAGCATATTGCGAAACATTCGTCTTCATGGATGGCAATTCGCGCCCCCATCGTGCACATCTTGTGAATAACTTCCTTGAGGATAACGACATCGCTCGACTAGAGTTCCCAGCATGGTCTCCACACATGAACCCTATCGAAGATGCCGGGGATGGATTGAAAATTGCTCTTTATGGACGACGTGACTCACCGACCACTCTGAGGGTCTACGCTGAATCGCCGTTGAGGAATGGGACAATCTAGATCAACTGTGCCTTCATGAACTTGTGGATAGTATGCTACGAAGAATACAGGCATGCACCAAAGCAAGAGGACTTGCTACGGGGTATTAGAGGTACCGGTGTGTACAGCTGTCTGGACCACCACATCTGAAGGTCTCGCTGTATGGTGGTACAACATGCAATGTGTGGTTTTCATGAGCAACAAAAAGGGGGAATGATGTTTATGTTGATCTCTATTCCAATTTTCTGTACAGGTTCTGGAACTCTCGGAACCGAAGTGATGCAAAACGTTTTTGGATGCATGTATATACAACTACTGAATAGCAGTGTTCCACTGTAATTAGCCCAACATGAAACTGCGAAGAAAAATGTAGGTGACGTGAATGCGATTATGTTTCATAAGTGATGTTATAGTGGAACCTCCAACAATGTGACCACATGAGATGAAACGCAGATGCCAGCGAAAACCTCGAATAACTCGAATTTATCTATTTATTACATGAAAACAATAAGTAACCTATTTTATGTCGCACGAACATCGCATATCTAAGCAAAACTGTATCATTATAGATTCCATTGAAGAGGCCTTAAAGTTAAAGGCGAAACTCCAGGCTTCAAGTCTTTGCGACTAAAAGTCTAAAAATCCGATCTTGCCTAGGTTATTGGACGGGTCACAGGTGGCGAACAGTGAACGTTTCATCACATATGGTGGTCATCTTCGAATACAGAATAAGGAGTCTCGGACCAAGGCAAAATAAAACCAAATCCACTCAGCGTCTGCCTTGTAGCAAGCGGCAAAGTGGCCAGTGTCTGTTCACCAGTGGTGCGGCTGAAATTCATATTCTGGAACTAAGCCCTCCAGTCTTAACACTCTGAGTTCACTCAGTGAGTCTACTCTACCCCACCTGATTCCAGGTACAATCATTATGGAGCATTTTGATAATCACAATATTACCCCAGGTGGTCAATCGGCCGCTATGGCGCAACTGGTCTTTCGGATTCTGGGGCGGCCATGGTAAA
Organism: Schistocerca serialis cubense; assembly: GCF_023864345.2. NCBI lineage: Eukaryota > Metazoa > Arthropoda > Insecta > Orthoptera > Acrididae > Schistocerca > Schistocerca serialis. The sequence goes on along the minus strand of NC_064638.1, from coordinate 410,349,155 downwards.
ATGCAGTGTGCTTCAACAGAGGAAGTCGGAATCCTCTAGCCAACTTAAAACCAAAACAAATACATTTTAGCAACACTTAACAAACACTTTTGCTGCCAGGTGAACTTCATAAATTGGGAGATACATTAAGAGAACAGAAGATTCAAGTTTAGGTACTTCAAGAAACACGAATGTTGGACAATAACACCATTTATTTTGCCATTTATCGTCTTTTCAAAAGTAAAACTGATAAAAGAATATTTAATAATACACCACATCTGGGATTTACTCTTGCAGTCTCCAAAAATATTTTAAACTGATTAACGGAGGTAAATCCCATTAATAAGAGACTAATAACAATTTCTCTTAAATGCACTAAAAAAGCATGCACTTTAATTAACGCCTATATTCCAGCCAATGAGGCGACCAGTCAAAACCTGAAGAAGCTACTGAAGCCTGGGAAACGTTAGAAAGCTTCAAAAATGAAAATGGCAGTTTGGTTCTCACCAACTAGGAAAATTTTAAAGGTACTTGCTAATTATTTTGAAAAATTATTGAACTGTCCAGAACCAGGGTATAAATTCCAACCACAGCAAACTGATAACACCAACACTAACTCTAAAGAACCTGACGGAATCGAAGTAAGTAAGCAAATTAAGAGACTTAACAACAATGAAGCATCTGGAGGAGACGGTATAATTGCTGAACTACGAAAATCAGCTGGCTCCAACACTATAAAAGAGATCACTCAACTAATAGGATGTATCTGGCAAACTGAGAAAATACCTGAGGACTGGAAAATTGCCCTAATTATCCACTGCATACAGAATCGATGTCAATAATTACCGAGGAATCTCTCTCCTCCCGGTCACATACTAAATTCTATCGCAATGATTACTTTATCGAGCCTAAGAACAGTTAGAACCTAAAACTGGCTAACGCCAAGCACGCTGTAGACCAAACAGATCCTGCCCAGAACAAATCCTTAATTTAAAACTAATCCCTAGGCACCAAAGAATTTCCGGTAACAATATTGTATGTAAATTTATGGTTTATGAAATGGCCTACGACTGAGTTGATCGTAGGTCTCTTTTCCAAAGTTCAAAGGAAGATGAGCTAGATAATAAAACTGAAACACTGATTAAGAAAACGTTAACTGACACTAGCTACAAAGTTAAATTCGTGGGAGAAATTTTTGAACAATTTGACATAAAGACGGCTGTTACACAGGGAGATGGACTCTCACCATTACTGTTTAACTGTGTTTTGGAAAAGGTAATTATAGGATGGTGAGAGCAAAAGTCGAGTCAAAATACAGATCAGTCAATCAAGTTAGGTAGAAGTAATATTAGAGTAGGTTGCCTCGCCTTTACAGACGATCTGGCAATTTTAACTAGAGATGTTACCACAGTTCAAAAGCAAACTGAAATTCTGTAAGAAGTTGCGGAAAAAGTAGGGCTACAATTATCTTTCGAGAAAACGGAGTATATGACATGCAACATACATGCACCAAAGTTTTTGAACACGAAATTATGGAAAAATAAAAAGGATTTCTTAGTTTAAATACTTAGAGGGAATCTCACAAGAAAACGGTCTGGAAAAAGCAGCAAACGAAGATCGCTGTCAAAAATTGGCAACCGCATTCAGATTAACACAAAAGATTTATAATTAAAAATCACATTCTAAATTCAGTGAACTTAGGCATTACAGTACTACAATGAAACCTGGATGTCTTTATGGAACAGAAACTTTAATTTTAAATAGAAAGAGGGATATTGAAGAAATTCAAGGGAAAGAAAGAAACATTGCTACGAAAATATTAGGCCCCAAAATTACTAATGGAGATACTTGTAGGACGAGAAGTAATAATAAAATAGAAGACTACACAGACATGCATGGTGACATGAGAAAGCGAAGTGTTAAATTATAAGTACGCATTAAAAGAATGGTACCTACTAGGTTGACAAAACAAATAGTAGAAATCTACGAAAACAGAAGTAAGGGCAAAACTGAGGCAATTACATGGATCGCTGCGGTTAAGGAGGACCTTCAAGTAAACCGGTGTCAGGCAGACGTTACAAATAGATAAACATTCAGACAAAAGATATTTGATTGGAAAGTTGGTCAGAGGGAATTTAGAAAACCGTCTGGAACATCGGGGTCTGATGAAAGAGAGAACCTATATTCTGAAATGATGAAACAAATTTGGACACAAAGGAAGGCCAATCATCAGAAGCGACATTGATGGATTGTACCGCGCATGGTCCTACAGTGACCACAGTGAATAATAATAATAAAGGGCGAAACACATGTGGAACAAATAAAATACATTGCAGCAAAAAAAGGAGACATTGTTTATAAGAAGAATAATGTTTATAGTTTACCTGCAAATTTTTTGATCAAAGAACATGGGCGTCCGCAGAAGTTTATCGAAGAGGGGGGTCCAGATTTTAAAATATCAATTTTTATATAACTGATTTGACTGTTTTGTCAACATATGGTGACAGGAATTGCATAAAACTGGTTGTATCTCAAACAACTAAATGGTACTGAGAAGCTAACCATATTTTATTAGTATATATTTCTATACTATTGACATAAATATGAATTCCACGATTTTGATTCAAACATCTGAAATTACATCCTTCTTATGAGAATATTTGGGGTATTAGAGAAGTTTTTCATTAGAATTGTTTTTCTTCACAACCAGATTATGTGAAATTTCTACGGAAAAAAAAGAATAGAGTAAATCGAAACGATTTAAATATTTTCTTATGTGGCAAGAAAAACTCAAGGAAAAAATTCCTCAAAATGAAGAGACGGGAATATAAAAAACACACTTCTTATAGCGCTGGGCATGCTAAATCTGTGATTTTGTGCAATCACAGAATGCTAATACATTCCAAGAAGGTGGTACCCCATAGCACGCAATTATCTGAAAATTTTGTCATTCTCCGCCAAAAATTTCTTTATGATTCAGTAACTACCATTTCAACAGCTATTATAAATTTTTCAATACAGCAGGATACAAGCCGATGTGAAATCAGGGGCGAAAAATAATAAAATACCACGTGCCGTTACTTGTGTCAAGTAGTAATGTGAATTACATTGCCAGTAGTAAAAATGTACCAGACACTGGTCTTGCACATGAAGGCTGCACAACAAATAAATTTTTGTCCCCAAGTCTTGGCCTTGAGCCGTTAGGGGTGGCCGAGCGGTTCTAGGCACTACAGTCTTGAACCTCGCGACCGCTACGGTCGCAGGTTCGAATCCTGCCTTGGTCGTGGATCTGTGTGATGTCCTTAGGTTAATTAGGTTTAAGTAGTTCTATGTTCTAGGGGACTGATGACCTCAGATGCTAAGTCCCATAGTGCTCAGAGCCATTTGAACCATTTTGGCCGTGAATCATCACGTTCTCGAAATGACAGAGTCACTGATAGAAATGTACGAGAACTTTTTAATAAGTATAAAAGCCTGCTATTCCAGATTTCCTCCATGTTTCTCCCGCTGTGGGCGCCCGTGTCAGAGAAGTATTCGTGATTCATTATAAACACAAACCATGTGAAGGCGAAATTTTCGAAGTGCAAAGAAATGGTTGTTTGTATACTGGTGTAGCTCATTTAAAATTCCTCGTACTACTCTTCACAGTAAACTTTTTACTTTTCCGAAATCTCTATTCTTCAATACTTATTGTTATTCGAAATTTTCGTGTTTTAGAATGTTCGAATCTTAAAATTTACCTATGTTACATTCATAAAAACAAGTCTGATGCACACTATCGACTGTAACAGGAAGCGCTTGCTACAGAAAAATCGATGCTGTACAAGGTAGCTAGCTGGCTTGCACGCTAGTAGTTGACTTGCTCACCGGGTGTTATATCTAAAACATATTTGGGCACAAAAAATCATACAGTTAATTAAAATATATTTGCACTGTGCACGGTGAAACAGCTTTGAGTGATGAACGATGTTTCCCGCTCTAGTCCAAGCCCTACACGTTAATATGTCTCAACATACTGAAAGAGAACTCTCTAATCTATTGAATTTCAGTACGGATTGCCGTGTACAACAGTTTTGAGCTCTGGCTCTGAATGTTCAATATGACATTGACACTCCGGCGTTTGCTGTCCGACAATCAGTGTATAGCAGGTGTCTTTAACGGCAGCAACTGATGAACTGCGTCGGCTGCCGAAAACGGCAGAAGTATTGCCAGCGGCGAACTGTGACAGCACAGCACGGACGGATGAAACGCCGACCGAGGCTCTGCGTCTCCATGTATCCGCAACGGGAGAATAATCTTCCATTTACCATATTGTGGATGGGAGCAGAAAGTCGTTACAGGTATCAGCGGCTTCTGTGACATGTGGCGTAACTAGAGGCTGATGTAATGGTCTCTCTGAAGGTACTGTGGCGGAACGTAAATAGGCTCGCTTATGTACGCCATCTAAACGGCGACAGATCAGGAATGAATGGCGTCTAGCGTGGAAAGGGCCTGCTTGATATTGCCCTCTGCTACACGTCACTGTGTACCATGAGACTGCGTACACAGTCACTTAGCCTACTTGCGAAATTCTGTGCTGTAGTTATACAGCGTTAATTTTCCTGTTTCCCAAAATACGCAATTTCACTAATGTAAATTGTCAGTTTGCTACTTTGTCCAACCAGAAAAATCTTTCGGGTAGTTTTGGGAATCCCTCGTGTAATAGTACCTGTTATACATTCTAATACAAAAGAAAATCGATGCACCAAGAAGCAATTAACCAAATGGGATGAACATCGGTATGTGATGTACATGTATAGACAGGCAAATGATTAAAATTTCAAAAAAAATGCGAGATTTATTCAAGAGAAAGAGCTTCAAGCCCCGTTTTGTTGCCCTTCGTGGCAAGCATCCTGGGCTAATATTTATGTAAGATACTGCCTTCATCACACGGCGAGAGGTTCTACTGCCTGTGTTCATGCTTGTCAAACCCTACCTTGGTCAGAAAGGTCGCCGGATCTCTCGCCAACTCAGAAATATTGGAACATGATGGGTAGGGCCCTCCAGCCAGCTCACTATTTTGACGTACCAGTTGGACAGAATTCGGCGATATCCCTCAGGAGGACATCCGACAACTCCGTCAGTCGGTGGCAAGCGGAATAACTAATTGCATAAGGGCCAGGTATGCACAGATGGACCAACGTGTTACTGATCTGCTGAATGTGTGAAGCTCTTTCACTTGAATAATCATCCAAATTTTAATCATTTCTTTGTCTGTACATAAACATCACATTTACTGATATCCGCTCATTCGGATAATTCCTTTTTCTAAGAGGGATTTTTGCCGTTTACTAGCTATATCGATCTTAGTCGACCGAATGTACTTTTATGCTTATTGTATTTCTGTGTCCTTTAATTTTGCTATCTTTTATGTTAGCTGCGATAATAGAATAGTCCAGCATTTGGCCAGTTTATAACTTTCAGTTTTATGAGCGTCTATAAACAGGTGTCGCTTACAGAGTTTGCGTCAGTAAGGCGTCAGTAGAAAGGTCGCGAACGACCGTTGTAGTTTTATGTCGTCTACAGTTCTCCTCACGCTAATGAAATTGTAAGCATCATGTACTCCGAACTGCCAAAATGTGAAGTCACTATGACTGTCACAGTTGTGTAAAAGAATACGTTAGTCTGTCACCAGTAAACTTTCAGATTGTTCGTCAGCTAGTGTAACTTATACATCTAGTTCTAATACTGAGACGTGTGGAAGTTACAAGGTCAGTCATCAAAAAAGAAAATATTATGTGGCAATAAACATGAACGGACAGATTGAATTGTTCCATAGTTTCATCGACAAATGAAGAGTGGATATGGAGAAAGTTCAAAGGAGAAAGAAAAGAAACACGGTATCTCTGTCTTTATGCAACTGATTAGTGCACAAAAAAATGAGTGTATTCTGATATCAAAGAATTATGCTGCCCATCTGGTCACCACAAAAGATAATGAGATGAATTACAGAATAAATGTGTTATTGATAACATTTTATGGTCATATCAGGATACTGACTATTCTGATTCCAATACGAAAGTTTTTACTAGTCGATTGTTGCAAAGAAGGAAACAGCAGTCAGCCTTTGCTAAAAATATAATTTCTTTACAATAATAGCTGCGTCTCTAGTTTCGAACCGATATGTTCATCTTCAGATGGCTGTTTACATTTATATTACATTCGTTTTTGTTTACATTAACACAAACAACAATAAATGTAACATAAACGCGAACAGCCATCTTAAGGCGAACATATCGTTTCAGAAACTGTAACGGCTCTATTTGTGTAAATAAACAGCATTATTAATAATTCCTGTTTCCTTTCTCCTTTGTAAGAATCAGCTTGTATTTTGTACACGACCACGGTCTCAAAAGTGTCAGTTTTCGGCAAGATACCATAAATAAACTATTTTTTCAAAGAGGTCATCAACACTGAGTCACTACGTTTCGTTTGTGTGATACGCTTACAGAATTTCAGCAACAAGTTGTTAACTGTTAGAACCGCAACCAACACAAACCATTTTCAGATCCTCATCTTCTTTGGTGTTGTTTCCTATTTTTCCAGTATCCCCTCATTTTCTCCCCATGAAGTCTCTTCCTTTCTTCTGTCCATGTTGTTCCCAATTTTTATTTTTCTTCTGCTTTGAAACCCTTCCCAATGTAGTATTTAAAATGTTTTCTTTCTGCTATTTCTGATTCTTTGATGCTGTTTCTTTCTACATCTGTCCTTACTCCTGTAATCCATGTCATTGTCAGTTTCTTCTTCCAGAAATATAGCACTATTTGTTTTTTTTAGTCTGTTTCCATCTATTCGGTAGAGGTATCCGAAAAAGATTAATCTTCGTTTGGTCATTACTTCAGATAATTTTTCTATATTTTTGTAGATCTCCTCTTTACTTCTGATTTTCTAACCATCTGCATGTTTTATTGCACCCATTATTTTTCTAATGATCCATCTTTCCAGTACATCTAGTTTGTCAATCTTATAGTTCATCGTTAGGCATTCAGATCCATATAAACATTCTGGTCGTACCACTGTGGTGTAGTCTTTTACTTTTGTTTTTCTAGATATACATTTCTTATTGTAAATATTTTTGGTCAAACCATATGCTCTTTTCATTTTGTTAATTCTTACATCTATTGCACAATTTCCTAGTCCATTCTGTTGTATAGTTTCTCCAAGCTATTCAGATTTATTTCCTCTCTCTACTTTACCTATTTGTGTTTCTATGAATTTTGGCGCTTTTTTTATATTTGCATCAATTTTGTTTTTTCAGCTGAAATTTTGAGACCTGTGCCGTTCACTATTTTTTCCAGGAGGTATATCTAAATAACTGCTTCTGTCAGGTTTTCTGAAAATATTGCAAAATCATCTGCAAAATCCAAGCCTTTACCTTAGTTCCATTTGTTTTCCTTCCCATAGTTATTGGTTCAGTTTTCTGATTTTTTATCTCCGAATTCCAGATCTTTATAATTTTTTTAGAACACCAGTTTTATTTCAAATGGCTGAGAAACTTCTCCCATAAACTTGACTTAAGATATTGTGCCTGTTAGTGTTTTACGAATTATACGCTAATTTTGATTTAACATCAAATTCTCTCATGACCGTATCTATTGTTTCTCTGTCTATACAACCGATGCTTTCTTGAAAGCAATAAACGTCACTATTATTGGTTCGCTGGTTAACATTGTTTATCTTGAGTTTCTACCAATCTGTTCAGGGAAATTTTTGATAATGTTCCATATGCCACTGGCAGAAGTGACATTCCTCTGTTATTATTCATTTTCTGTTTGTCTCCCTTTGTATGTAGTGGGTGGATTAATGTTGTTTTCCATTCAGCTGGAGTCTTTTCAGTTTTCCAAATGTTCTAAAAAAGCAGCAGTAGATCCTTTATGATTTTTGGTTCTGACCACTTCAATAATTCTGATGTAGTGGAGACTTCACCACTTGCTTTATTGTTTTTGAATGTTTTGATGGCTTCATGAATTTATAACTCTGTTGGTGGGAAATCTTCCTCTAGACTTTGAAGTGTCACTGGAAATTGCAATTTATCTGTTGGAACTGGACAGTTTAACGGCTGTTCAAAATATTTTGCTAAAATTTCACAATTTTCTTTGTTATTTAATCCCATTTTGCCATTTTCATCTTTGAAACACATAGTTGGTGCCAGATATCCTTTAACTATGTGTTTAAAATTTTGGTAACAATTTCTAGCATTGTCTTTGGTGAAATTTTCTTCTATATCAGTAAGCTGAAATTTTCAAAGTTTCTTTTGATTTCACGGATTATTTTTCATGTTTCTTTTCTTTTTTCTCTGAATTGTTCAAGGTGTTCCTCTTTTTTCGAACATCTCCATTTTCTGCAGTTTCCAGCTCTTTCTATTAGTGCTTCTTCACACTCCTCATTCCACCATGTCTTCTTTTTATTCTTGGCCAATCCTAAGGTTTTCTCTGCTGCTTGAGTTATTTGCATCTGGAGTTCACGCCAGTCACCTTCTTCACTTGTCCCAATTTCTTCTCTAAATTTTTCTATATTTTCTTTTGTGGTATTAGCTGTAGTGGAGTTGTATCTGATCACATTCTTGGTCGCCTTCTTCGTTTTAGATGGGATAAATTTTATTTTAATCTTAGAGAGATAATGATCTGAATTTAATTCCCCATTTCTGACTATTTTAACACTCATAATTTCTGTAATATACCTTTTAGATATTGCTACGTGATCCATTTGAAATTCTGCTAGGTTTGGAGTTGTATGTCTCCAAGTTTTGGCTTTTCTTGGTAGTTTGCGCAAATGTATGGACATGAATTGTAACTGGAACATTTTGCACATATTGATCAGCCTTTCACCATTTCTGAAACTTCCTGGCAGATTAAAACTGTGTGCCCGACCGAGACTCGAACTCGGGACCTTTGCCTTTCGCGGGCAAGTGCTCTACCAACTGAGCTACCGAAGCACGACCCACGGCCGGTACCCACAGCTTTACTTCTGCCAGTATCTCGTCTCCTACCTTCCAAAAAGTTTGGATGCCCGCATCTCGTGGTCGTGCGGTAGCGTTCTCGCTTCCCACGCCCGGGTTTCCGGGTTCGATTCCCGGCGGGGTCAGGGATTTTCTCTGCCTCGTGATGGCTGGGTGTTGTGTGCTGTCCTTAGGTTAGTTAGGTTTAAGTAGTTCTAAGCTCTAGGGGACTGATGACCATAGATGTTAAGTCCCATAGTGCTCAGAGCCATTTGAACCACGTTAAGCTACCAGTCTGCCTTCGGCAGTGACACAGTGCGGACCGTGTTGCCTGCCGGCCGCGCTGTGGTGCGCGCGCCTGTTTGTTTACGCCGGAGCAGCTTCGCGTGTGCGGTGTTGTGAGTCTAGAACGAGATGGCACACTCGTACAGAAAAACGACTTTGAAGTTCAGTTTTGCGAACGACTATACACGACCAAAGGCACACGAGATTGAACGTTTCTTCAGAGAAGAGGTAAAAATCGATCCACAGGAAATCGTGGGAATCAATTTATCGCTCGTTTCAAGCGTCGTCTATGTCAAGCTTGTTGACGAGGCTGCTTGCGAAAGACTTCTACAACGATCACCGAACGGGTATCGTTTCTGTCATGCCGACGGGAATGTTGGTGCGGTTACAGTCGATCAGCGGGAATGGGGATCTGCACTATACGAGTCTTCGAACTTCCGTTTGAGGTCCCGTCTGAACTTGTTACCGACGCCTTTCGACCATATGGCACAGTTCTATCCCATGTGGCCGAAAAATGGACGAGTTTTACCACGTACCCCGTTTTAAATGGGGTGAGACAAATACGGATAGAACTGCGCAAGCACGTCCCCTCTTATTTGTACATAGGAGGTTGTCGAGCGATTATAATCTATGATGGGCAACCCCGCACTTGCTCGGGGTGCGGGAAAGAAGGTCACGTCCGCTCGGAATGCCTCCAGCGACGTTTAGTGCAAACTCCACGGGATGACGTTCAGTCACCACAACCAACGACTGTCTTACCGTTGACCTTTGTGGAAGCCCTGAGAGGCGACGTGAGGGAGACTTCCGATAGGCACCAGCAGCTGCCCCCTATAGAGAACATGGACACCAACGGACTGGAACTCCGACCACCGGTTCCACCACAGCAGACACAGGACACCACAGAAGAGATGCAGCTGACGGCCCCTCCAGGCTCATCCGTGGTGGCTGCCAGTGCTTCCACCGAGAGCGTGATAGGCCAGGCCCAAGACGGAGGATACGCAACCCCAACAGCCGATGCGGAAGCAAGGCAACGGAAACAGCGTTCGCCGAAGAGAAGAAAGAAGCGTCGACTGACTTCTGCTGACGATAGCCATAGTCCCGAGGGGACAGTGGACGACAACGACAGTATCGACCTGAGACCAGTGGATTCAACAGATACCGAGATGACGATGCAGGAACTACACAGCGACGATAACTTCAACTCTCCTTCTGGTGACCGGAAGGCGGAAGTAGAGATGACAACTGTCCAACATCAGAACGATGACACCGTTACCTCCCATCCTTCGACCAGTTCCGGAAATATGCTGGGGGACTGGGCGCAAGAAATGGACCAACAGGAACAGGATGAAAATACGAACGCGACGATTGAGGACAGTCCTGGCCAGAGGCCGGGAGGGGTCGGGAAATGTTGACCAACTTAGGTGTGTTGAGGAGCGCCGGGGGTGCAGATGGACGCATAATGACACCGCCCTACAACTGATGAACACAAGCCAGGCGTACCGCATTGCCACGATAAACATTAATGGCATACGGACACCGCTTAAAATTCAAATGCTGAAAGATATGTTACGCGCTGCGGACGTGGATATTGTACTCCTACAAGAAGTGCGTTTCACATCGCCGCCGGAGTTCTACGGTTACGAGGCACACTATTCAGTGCACGATGAAAGTGGATGCGGTGTGGCGATTCTCACTAGGGAAGGAATAGAAGTGGAGGACGTCAGGTGTCTCCCTTCGGCACGCGGCATAGCGATCACTGTCGACGGCGTTCGTTTCATCAATTTATACGCACCATCTGGCTCCACAAAACGAAGAGAAAGGGCCACTTTTTACACCGAAGACATAGCACCGTTGTTCGCTGGACGCTTTGATAACTATATAGTGGGCGGCGACTTTGTGTCGTCGACAAAAAGGACCAAGTACCTCATTATGTGCCATGCATGGAACTGCGTGCGTTGATTACCGAAATGGCGCTTCTGGATACCTGGGAACTGCAGCATGGTGACAGACCGGGTTATACGTTTGTCACGGGACACTCGGCGAGTAGGCTTGATAGAGTGTGCGTGACACGAGCTCTACGGACGACGATACTGGATGCCGAAATCTGGCCAGCGGCTTTTACGGATCATATGGCGTACGTCTGTACGATGTCACTAACGCGTCGGAAGATATGGCGGAGTAAAGGTCGCTGGAAAATGAACTTGCACTTTTACGTGACACTGAATGTCACCGGTCGATAGAGGCGGCCTGGGAGACCTGCGTTCGCCGCCAACGAGCATACACCTCGGTTCTCCAGTGGTGGATTAAATGCGCAAAACCAACGTTACGGAGAACGGTGATACGATACGGGCAGGACAAATCGCAATGGAACCGCACAACAGCTGATTTTTATTTTACAGCCCTGAGGGAGCTGATGACCCAACAACCATCGCCGGAAAGGCACACGGCCATGCGCAGGATAAAAGCCAAGTTATTACAGCTGACGAGACTAAGAATGGAAGGTATAATAGTCCGGGCGAGATTGGCGGACACAGTTGCTGCCGAAACCCCCTCCATGCACCACGTGGTACGCGAACGCCAACGACGACGCAGGACATTGATCAGGCAACTAATCTCTGAAACTGGCCAGCAAGTTGTGCACCAGCGTGATATTGCGCATGTGTTTACCGACTATTTCCGCCAGTTATATGGACCTGTACATGTGAACCACGAGACACTACATGATGTCATCTCGGAAATGCCAGATAGAGGACCACCACTGGATGCAGAGACTTTCATCACAGCGATAACAGAGGACGAGCTGACAGACGCAATTGCCAGGGAGGCTCCGAACAAGTCCCCAGGACAGGACGGCTTCCCAATTGAATTTTACCGCGCCTTTGCATACCTCATGGGACGGACCTGGATTCAGATGTACAACGAACTCCTGTTACCGCAGACTGAGATACCTGCCGAATTCACGGAGGGTATCATCATCCCAATACCCAAACCACGCGGTGGCAGAAATCCAGGAGATTATAGACCACTCACTCTCTTGAACTGCGACTATAAGATTTTCGAGCGCATCCTTGGGGCTCGCCTGCGGTCTTCACTTTCTGATAGACTCCTCATAGATCAAACTTGCCTCGGCGGTAAGAGCAACGTACATACGGCGCTCAGTGACTACCGAGATATCATCGCATTAGCAGCGGCATGCCGAGTGCGTGGGGCACTCGTCGCTATTGACTCCGATCATGCATTCGACAGAGTGGATCATACCTTTTTGCATGCGGTGATGGGCAGATTGGGAATCCCACAGGCCTTCATCCTAGTGATCATGCGACTGTTACACGGCGTACGATCAAAGGTCTCGGTGAATGGGCGGGGCACTGACTACATTGTTATTTCAAGGTCAGTTCGTCAAGGTTGCCCCCTTTCGATATTTTTGTATGCAATGGCTTTGGAACCCTGTCTATATGGTCTCCGAAGACGGTTGGAGGGAGTGCCGTTGCCACAACTGACCTTTCATTGCCACGCTTATGCTGACGATGTGATGCTGGTGGCACGGACAGGCGAAGAAGTACGTACGGCGTTGGCATGGATACAGCGATACGGTATGGCGGCAGGAAGCGTGCTTAATCTACAAAAATCACGCTGCATGAATGTCGGTCGAGGATTACAACCGGGGGAGGAAGGCCCGCTCATCTTAGTTAAGACCATAAAATGCCTAGGTATTACGTTCCACATGGATGTGCAGCGGACAGCAGCGGATAATTACCGACGCATATTGAAGCTGATGCGGACAATGGTGCTGTTACAGAAATTAAGAGCGTTGGATATGATTCAGAGGGTGACCTATGTTAATGTATACCTAGCACCGAGACTCACTCACGTAGCGCATGTCCTGCCTTTAACGCGCACAATGGCATCACGGATACAAGCAACTTTCGGAACCTACGTGAGTGTGGGACACCTGTTTAAGATCCGATAAACAACGCTTACGCTACCACCTGGAGAGGGTGGACTTGGTCTAGTGAACGTATATGAAAAGGCACGGGCGTTATTCGTCAGTCCGATTTTCCGACAGTGGCGCGGTCAATTTCGCAATATCTCGGGTGCGTTGGCCGACGTACTGGCGCCCACTTCAATGCTGCCCCCAGTCGATGTGGGCCATATTTCATCGAAGCTGTCACATTTCAAGTCTTTTTTTTTTTGGAGCTTAGCTATGTCAGAGATTCCTTCCCAACAACACGACTACCGACGACGCGAGACGTATACCAACTCTTACTGCGCCGGTGCCCCAGGAATACCCTGGAAAAGAAGTACCCAGACAAGAACTGGCGACAGATATGGCGCGTTATACGGAACATTTACCTCCCAACGTCGGTACGCTCAACATGGTATGTGGTGATAAATAGGAAGTTCGCAACGAATCAACGGCGGCACGCGATTCATTTGGCAGACACTCCACTATGTTTAGGCTGCGCAACAGTGGACACTGATGAACATCGTTTAGCATGTAGTGGGAGGGCTCCAGTGTGGCACTTGGCACAACAGATATTGGCGTTCCTGTTACGCTCCGCCCCTCACACAATTTCATCAGACACACTTTTTTTCCCCCAAGAATCTTATTTCCCGGTCCAAAAAACCAATGCAGTGACATGGGTGCGGGGAATGGTGATGGGCTACGTGTATAACGAATCGGAAAAGGACAAACTTGATTTTTGGCATTTTCTCCTGGATGGACACACGAAGATGCAACAGCATAAGAAATATAGGCAAGACTTCGCTAATTACTTGCGACTTACATTTACCGACCCGCCGGCCAGATGGGGTGTGACGGGTGAGAGATGAGATAGACGAAGAAGCCGAGTTAGACATCGATCACACTTACGGACCCTTAGTTAATTTCGAGAAGACGACCCAGTCTTACACCAACGTCTGGAGATCGAGTCGATAGATGGCTCTCTTGCTCTATCGAACGTCGGGTCGTGAGCAGGTGTCGCCCCCGACACGAATTTCATTTCATTGCTACAGGAGCATGTTTCTTTTGTATTTGTACTATCCGCAATTGTCTTCATGTCTTTCATTTGAGCATTTTCAGTTTTATTCATTTCTTTAATTAATTAAGTTTCTAATTAGCCACTATTTTGTCAACATATGGACTTTGTAGACACTATTTATGCGATAGTACAACAACATGTATGTCAGCAAAGGTGGTAAGCCTGACATTGGATACAAAAAAAAACAAGAAAAAAAAAGATAAAAAAAAGGTTGGTAGAGCACTTGCCCGCGAAAGGCAAAGGTCCCGAGTTCGAGTCTCGGTCGGGCACACAGTTTTAATCTGCCAGGAAGTTTCATATCAGCGCACACTCCGCTGCAGAGCGAAAATCTCATTTCACCATTTCTGTTTGGTTGTTGAGTGTGCTGGATATTCACCTACAATAGTCCTAAATTTCTTTTCCCTCCGAATTTGAGCATTGATGTCACCAAGTAGTATTTTAACTTTCTTTTTAGGTATGATAGAAATTTCAGGTTCTAAAAGATCCCACAGTTGATTTACTTTCTCCAGATTTCTTCTGTTGTCAGTATTTATAGGTGCATGACAGATTATGAGGGTGTAACTTTTGTTCTTGCACTTTATTGTTGCATGGATATTCTTTCTGAATTGGATCTAAATTCTAAGACGGGTTTTATGAAAATTGATTTCATTTCCACTTATCGAATCTTCATCAAGACCATTAATATTAGGATGAAGGTTCAAAAACACAGTTTACAAAACTTTCGAGATGCAGTTCCAGGCCAGTAAGCTTACAACACTCAGACTCCTTTTCCTCTGACTTTCTTGTCATTAGATGCGTGGGACGGACGAGATTACCTTGGATCGATAAAACATTAAACAGAAGTTTTGTTGCTCCATCACACTTACTCAACAGGTAGAGAGGAGAGTATCCAAAAGGATGCCACGATCATAGAGAAAACATTAGAGATGGCATTTTCGCGAAATCCGTTTGACTGCTAAAGAGTTTAATGTTTACACAGTAGACTGGGAAACAAGCTACCAGTACATTTCCCTGAAGAGGCAACAGGAAATTAATTTCCAAAACAGAAAAGTCCTGTTTAGTTGTATCAGGATATGTCTAGGACCTAGCCATCCGCTCCATGCCAACAAATGCATTGTTTCCGGAAGCTTTAGAAATGCCCGAAGCCTTACGGCGGCAGTTAGCAGCGGATATATAAAAGTCATGCGATAGCGATATTCACATACACAGGTGGCGGTTGTATCGCGTACACAAGGTATAAAAGGGCAGTGCATTGGCGGAGCTGTCCACTGTACTCCGGTGATTCATGTGTGTTAGTTTCCGACGTGACTGTGACCGCACGATGGGAATTAACAGACTTTGAACGCGGAATGATAGTTGGAGGTACATGTATGGGGTATTCCATTTCGGAATTTGTTAGGCAATATTCAGACATCCACAGTGCTAGGAGTGTGCCGGGAATGCCAATTTTCTGGCGTCACCTTAGAGCATGGACAACGTAGTGGCCTATGACCTTCACTTAACAACCGAGAGCAGCGGCGTTTGCGTCGAGTTGTTGCTGCTAACATACAAGCGAATCTGCTTGACATAACCGCAGAAATGAATGTGGGACATACGACTAACGTATAAGCTAGGACAGTGCGAAGAGAATGTGGCGTTAATGGGCTGTGGTAGCAGAAGACAGACGTGAGTACCTCTGCTAACAGCACGATATCACATGCAGCCCCTCTATTGGGCTCATGACCATATACACTCCTGGAAATGGAAAAAAGAACACATTGACACCGGTGTGTCAGACCCACCATACTTGCTCCGGACACTGCGAGAGGGCTGTACAAGCAATGATCACACGCACGGCACAGCGGACACACCAGGAACCGCGGTGTTGGCCGTCGAATGGCGCTAGCTGCGCAGCATTTGTGCACCGCCGCCGTCAGTGTCAGCCAGTTTGCCGTGGCATACGGATCTCCATCGCAGTCTTTAACACTGGTAGCATGCCGCGACAGCGTGGACGTGAACCGTATGTGCAGTTGACGGACTTTGAGCGAGGGCGTATAGTGGGCATGCGGGAGGCCGGGTGGACGTACCGCCACATTGCTCAACACGTGGGGCGTGAGGTCTCCACAGTACATCGATGTTGTCGCCAGTGGTCGGCGGAAGGTGCACGTGCCCGTAGACCTGGGACCGGACCGCAGCGACGCACGGATGCACGCCAAGACCGTAGGATCCTACGCAGTGACGTGGGGGACCGCACCGCCACTTCCCAGCAAATTAGGGACACTGTTGCTCCTGGGGTATCAGCGAGGACCATTCGCAACCGTCTCCATGAAGCTGGGCTACGGTCCCACACACCGTTAGGCCGTCTTCCGCTCACGCCCCAACATCGTGCAGCCCGCCTCCAGTGGTGTCGCGACAGGCGTGAATGGAGGGACGAATGGAGACGTGTCGTCTTCAGCGATGAGAGTCGCTTCTGCCTTGGTGCCAATGATGGTCGTATGCGTGTTTGGCGCCGTGCAGGTGAGCGCCACAATCAGGACTGCATACGACCGAGGCACACAGGGCCAACACCCGGCATCATGGTGTGGGGAGCGATCTCCTACACTGGCCGTACACCACTGGTGATCGTCGAGGGGACACTGAATAGTGCACGGTACAACCAAACCGTCATCGAACCCATCGTTCTACCATTCCTAGACCGGCAAGGGAACTTGCTGTTCCAACAGGACAATGCACGTCCGCATGTATCGCGTGCCACCCAACGTGCTCTAGAAGGTGTAAGTCAACTACCCTGGCCAGCAAGATCTCCGGATCTGTCCCCCATTGAGCATGTTTGGGACTGGATGAAGCGTCGTCTCACGCGGTCTGCACGTCCAGCACGAACGCTGGTCCAACTGAGGCGCCAGGTGGAAATGGCATGGCAAGCCGTTCCACAGGACTACATCCAGCATCTCTACGATCGTCTCCATGGGAGAATAGCAGCCTGCGTTGCTGCGAAATGTGGATATACACTGTACTAGTGCCGACATTGTGCATGCTCTGTTGCCTGTGTCTATGTGCCTGTGGTTCTGTCAGTGTGATCATGTGATGTATCTGACCCCAGGAATGTGTCAATAAAGTTTCCCCTTCCTGGGACAATGAATTCACGGTGTTCTTATTTCAATTTCCAGGAGTGTAGTTTGGACCGTAGACGACTGGAAAACCGAGCCCTGGTCAGATGAGTCCCAGTTTCACTTGGCAAGACCTGATGGTATAGTTCGAGTGTGGCACGGAGCCCATGAAGCCATGGATCCAAGCTGTCAACAAAGCACTGTCCAAGCTGGTGGTGGCTCCGTAACTGTGTGCACTGAGTTTACATGCAATGTACTGGCTCTTCTGGTCAAAGTCAACCGATCATTGATTGGAGACCGTTTGAATCATTCATAGATGTCACGTTTCCTAACAACGATGTCATGTCACCGGGCCATAGTTGTTCGCGATTGCTTTGAAGAACGTTCTGGCCAGTTCGGGTGAATGCTTTGGCCACCCAGCTCGCCCGACATGAATCCCATTGAACATTTATGGCACATAATCGAGAGGTCAGTTCGTGCACGAAATGCTGCAGCCACAACTCTTTTGCAATTATGAATGATTGTAGAGTCAGCATGGCTCAGTGTTTCTGCAGCGGACTTCCAGCGACTTGTTGAGTCCATATCAAGTCGAGTTGTTGCACTACGCCCGGCCTGTCAGCTCGGTTTATTGTTCCTGAAAACACTATCTGCAACTGAATAACCACTAATGCAGAAATGCGAAAAATTGTGTTACACAGAAATAAATGGACATAGAGTTAACAGAACTGGATATCAGCTTCACATATTTAAAGGAAATTATTCCTAATCTCCGAATAAAGCGCACATATTCTAATTCCGATTCCAGGATAACTAAATACACTACTGGCCATTAAAATTGCTACACCACGAAGATGACGTGCTACAGACGCGAAATGTAACAGACAGGAAGAAGATGCTGTGATATGCAAATGATGAGCTTTTCAGAGAATTCACAAAAGGTTGGCGACACCTACAACGTGCTGACATGAGGAAAGTTTCCAACCGATGTCTCTTACACAAACAGCAGTTGACCGGCGTTGCCTGGTGAAACGTGTAAGGATTGGAAATGCTTACCATCATGTTTTCGACTTTGATAAAGGTCATTTTGTAGCCTATCGCGATTTCGGTTTAGCGTGTCCCGACATTGCTGTTCGCGTCAGTCCAGATCCAATGACTGTTAGCAGAATATGGAATCGGTGGTTTCAGGAGGGTAATACGGAACGCCGTGCTGGATCCCAACGGCCTCATCTCACTAGGAGTCGAGATGACAGGCATCTTATCCGCATGGCTGTAATGGATCGTGCAGACACGTCTCGATCCCTGAGTCCCCAGCTGGGAAAGTTTGCAAGACACAACCATCTGCAAGAACAGTTCGACGACGTTTGCAGCAGCATGGACTATCAGCTCGGAGACCATGGCTGCGGTTACCCTTGACGCTGCATTACGGACAGGAGCGCCTGCGATGGTGTACTCAACGACGAACCTGGGTGCACGAATTTCAAAACGTCATTTTTTCGGATGAATCCAGGTTCTGTTTACAGCATCGTGACGGTCGCATCCGTGTTTGGCGACATCACGGTGAACGCACATTGGAAGCGTGTATTCGTCATCGCCATACCGGCGCATCACCCGAGGTGATGGTATGGGGTGCCATTGGTTACACGTCTCGGACACATCTTTTTCACATTGACGGCACTTTGAACAGCTGACGTTACATTTCAGATGTGTTACGACCCGTGGCTCTACCATTCATTAGAGTGCCGGGCGGTGTGGTCGAGCAGTTCTAGGCCCTTCAGTCTGGAATCGAGCTACCGCTACGGTCGCAGGTTCGAATCCTGCCTCGGGCATGGATGTGTGTGATGTCCTTAGGTTAGCTAGGTTTGAGTAGTTCTAAGTTCTCGGGGACTGATGACCTCAGATGTTAAGTTCCATAGTACTCAGAGCCATTTGAAACTTCATTCGATCCCTGCGAAACCCTACATTTCAGCAGGATAATGCACGACCGCATGTTGCAGGTCCTGTACGGGCCTTTCTGGATACAGAAAATGTTCGACTGCTGCCCTGGCCAGCACATTCTCCAGATCTGGTCAATGGTAGCCGAGCAACTGGCTCGTCACAATACGCCAGTCACTACTCTTGATGAACTGTGGTTTCGTGTTGAAGCTGCATGGGCAGCTGTACCAGTACACGCCATCCAACCTCTGACTTAATGCCCAGGCGTATCAAGGCCGTTATTACGGCCAGAGGTGGTTGTTCTGGGTACTGATTGCTCGGGGTCTATGCACCCAAATGAATGAAAATGTAATCACATGTCAGTGCTAGTATAATATATTTGTCCAATGAATACCCGTTTATCTTCTGCATTTCTTCTTGGTGTAGTAATTTAAATCGCCAGTTGTACACTCCTGGAAATTGAAATAAGAACACCGTGAATTCATTGTCCCAGGAAGGGGAAACTTTATTGACACATTCCTGGGGTCAGATACATCACATGATCACACTGACATAACCACAGGCACATAGACACAGGCAACAGAGCATGCACAATGTCGGCACTAGTACAGTGTATATCCACCTTTCGCAGCAATGCAGGCTGCTATTCTCCCATGGAGACGATCGTAGAGATGCTGGATGTAGTCCTGTGGAACGGCTTGCCATGCCATTTCCACCTGGCGCCTCAGTTGGACCAGCGTTCGTGCTGGACGTGCAGACCGCGTGAGACGACGCTTCATCCAGTCCCAAACATGCTCAATGGGGGACAGATCCGGAGATCTTGCTGGCCAGGGTAGTTGACTTACACCTTCTAGAGCACGATGGGTGGCACGGGATACATGCGGACGTGCATTGTCCTGTTGGAACAGCAAGTTCCCTTGCCGGTCTAGGAATGGTAGAACGATGGGTTCGATGACTGTTTGGATGTACCGTGCACTAATCAGTGTCCCCTCGACGATCACCAGTGGTGTACGGCCAGTGTAGGAGATCGCTCCCCACACCATGATACCGGGTGTTGGCCCTGTGTGCCTCGGTCGTATGCAGTCCTGATTGTGGCGCTCACCTGCACGGCGCCAAACACGCATACGACCATCATTGGCACCAAGGCAGAAGCGACTCTCATCGCTGAAGACGACGCGTCTCCATTCGTCCCTCCATTCACGCCTGTCGCGACACCACTGGAGGCGGGCTGCACGATGTTGGGGCGTGAGCGGAAGACGGCCTAACGGTGTGCGGGACCGTAGCCCAGCTTCATGGAGACGGTTGCGAATGGTCCTCGCCGATACCCCATGAGCAACAGTGTCCCTAATTTGCTGGGAAGTGGCGGTGCGGTCCCCTACGGCACTGCGTAGGATCCTACGGTCTTGGCGCGCATCCGTGCGTCGCTGCGGTCCGGTCCCAGGTCGACGGGCACGCGCACCTTCCGCCGACCACTGGCGATAACATCGATGTACTGTGGAGACCTCACGCCCCACGTGTTGAGCAATTCGGCGGTACGTCCACCCGGCCTCCCGCATGCCCACTATACGCCCTCGCTCAAAGTCCGTCAACTGCACATACGGTTCACGTCCACGCTGTCGCGGCACGCTACCAGTGTTAAAGACTGCGATGGAGCTCCGTATGCCACGGCAAACTGGCTGACACTGACGGCGGCGGTGCACAAATGCTGCGCAGTTAGCGCCATTCGACGACCAACACCGCGGTTCCTGGTGTGTCCGCTGTGCCGTGCGTGTGATCATTGCTTGTACAGCCCTCTCGCAGTGTCCGGAGCAAGTATGGTGGCTCTGACACACCGGTGTCAATGTGTTCTTTTTTCCATTTCCAGGAGTGTATAACATTAGCAGCCGACGTATCCCCAAAAATATTCGCCATAGCGGAGCAACTCGTAAATATTTGCATTGCCGATCATTCTGACGTAGTGTTTCGGGATATTTTCTGACGGCTCCAGGACTACATTTAATGGAAGAGGTGAAATATTATGCAGAAACTCACTCATACGTTCCTTAGAGTCTCTGGTTTACATCATTAAAGTAAATAAAAAGTTTTTAAGTTTCATAATTCACATGAGATTCAGTCATGGGTCACGCCCCAGCCATCATAACTGAATGCGTGCTCGAGGAAATCGTTACTGTGAATTTGATGTAGTAACAGTGGGAAATATCAATCCTATATTTTCTCTTTTATTGCCAATGAAAACTGTATGCAAACTTGCAAATGTATTACATGTAACAGTTAATCAGATTCCATTCACCACTACCCATTCCAGCCATCCTTCAGCAAAATAATATATTAATTTTGAAGCTAATTATGAAACTAAAAATTGGAACTTTACCCTAGGAAAATCTACAAAATTCCTAGAGCACCTCGCCTGGCTTACAATACAGTTATGTCGTTGAACATGTAATTCACTGAAGTGAGAGTTCAGAAAATTGATTTATTGAAGAGCCAGGAGCGTAAAACTCACTGAAACCACAAATGGTACACAGTATGTGCCGCAAAACTGCTGAAGACTTGGTTACAGCCTTGTAGCTACCATAGTCATGGGACACGGTGAGGACACCAGCTGATAAATACCCGACGGAGAAAAAATAATGTTTTGATCACGTCTTCTGCTGCTATCTCTCTCCATTCAGATAAGACATCAAGAAAACAGTCGACTTCCGATAAGTTACCGCTAGAACACATATCATAAAAACGTTAAAGCTGGATTAAATGGAAAGAGGGCGGTTTTCAACTGCCAGAGACAGGCACTCCGAAGAAAATTGTGTAATAAATCCCTGCATCATGATCTGCAGGAAGATTAAGGGCGACGTGGGGAAACTAGAAAAAGCAGTAAGGTTTATAATTGAAACAACAATCAGCCACTAGCATTATTTAGCAAGATTTATTGAATCAAACCATGACCGGTTTCAGATTTTTTACAAATCCATCTCAAGATGTTCGCTACACCTTCATTGTTTTCTTACTGGTGCCTCGTTCTGTTTCGTTATTGGTTTTCTGCACTAAGATGCACCTAAAGTTTTTTGTTCACTGTGTGATAAAGTTTACTTTATGACTATCAAAGCGTTTATGAAAAGGTTCTAAAGTTATTAAGACATGAAATATGGTTAAAATTTACGTTCTGAATGCTCCTGTGTGACGAAATCGAACTGCTTTTTTGTTGCGATCTTTGAAATTAACACATTTGTGGACGTTTGAGTGCTTCTCAATTAACTGAAAAACACTTTCTACCACACCGTTCTCTGTTTAATGGCAACACACACGATAAAATTTTAAAGAGCGTGACCCAGCTTCACTTGAGAAACATAAACAAAAGTTTGAAGACATCAGATTCAATTTTACATTAAGAACAGTTTTCGTTGCATCAGTCTTAGATTTCTTGAAAGCATGTAACATTTTCATTGCCTGGCTAGGGAAGCTGAAAACTATTCTATTCTTGTGGCTGGTTGCTGTTTCAACTACAGACCTTACTGTACTACGTGCACGGTTGTCAAGATATCAGTTTTCGACCAAATACCGTAGCAAAATCTGTATCACCTTAAAGTTGGTAAATGAGACGAAGAGGAAGAAATGAAGAAGAAGAAGATTAGCTACACAGCTCACTGACATGAACATAAAAAATCAAAAAAGAGCCGAAACATGAAGAAATGAAGAAGAAACGATTAGCTACGCAGCTCACTGACATGCATATAACAAATCAAAAAAGAGGTGAAACATTCCACACGAAACTACCACTACGAAATTATAGTAAAATCTGATTTATATGAAAAACGAGAGCGTCATTTCCAAATGAGGAAGAGTGAACCTTGTTGGAGGGTAGTGTGCCGGCCGGGGTGGCCGAGCGGTTCTAGGGGCTACAGTCTGGAACCGCGCGCCCGCTACGGTCGCAGGTTCGAATCCTGCCTCGGGCACGGATGTATGTGATGTCCTTAGGTTAGTTAGGTTTACGTAGTTCTACGTTCTAGGGAACTGATGACCTCAGAAGTTAAGTCCCATAGTACTCAGAGCCATTCGAACCATTTTTTGGAGGGTAGTGTGTTTATAGTTTTCCAGCTACTGCCAACATGTTAGTAACCATAAATTTCTCTTCGAAACATCCTTCCCCGAAAACTGTGAAGAGCTTACGTCCTCCCAGATCACACGTGAGTTGATGAGACCGTGCTGCACACCGTCGCTCAAATTAAAGTTTCGCCAAAAGAAAAAGTTCCTGCGATGCTCGCGTAGGCTGACGTGGGCGTATATCACTCGGGGCTTAACTTGCAATGAAGCTGCTCCGTGGCGCTGCATTATGTCCTCGAGACACGCTAACGTGTGGATCACAAAATATGAACAAAGTTGCCACATCGTAGACGCGCCGTTAGGCAACTCCTCCCGGAAGCTTTGAGTTTTCGGCGTTGCCAACTTGAGAACTCTGTGCGTTCCCTGTCGGGCGATGCAAGAGAGTTACAAGATGGATTAGCAGGAGTTGTCCGGCCTGTGCGAGGGATGACGGAACAGCGGCCAGGTTGGGGTCACTCATTGTTCGCAGGGCCCGGCATTAGGGAGGCAGCCACCGCCGGCACGCCGAAATTAGGGCCTAATCCCGGCGAAACTTTGTCACAGCTGAGGCGCTGCGCACCGGAAGAACGGCCACTGCTTCCGGGCGGCCCAGGCTGCCCACCGCAAGTGGCCACTGCTCGCTTCCGCCAAGCCGGGGGCTCGCCGGCCGCCGCCGCCGCCGCCGCCGCCGCCGCTGCCGCTGCCGGCTCAAGAAGTTGCGCAGCAGCCTGCGCGGTACGCGGACGCTGCAGATGACCTCACTTCCGTATAATCACTCTTTTGTTACATCGCGACTTGCTGTTATCAAGTACGTCTTCATTTAACTTCGATACAACGAGAGTTTTGTAGCCAAAATGGTGCTACTCAGTAATAGGAGTAACCGAGTTTACTCTGTAATGAAACTATATTTCCATACCAAACGATTTTTGTGTATATAGAGAACGATAATGTATCTCCGAAAAGCGCAAGGCGAAGTTCTCCTGTGAAGTTAGTTCTGGACTGCGTCATAATTAATATATACATATTGATTCAAACGCTCTAGTTATCAATAATTACTATTTAACAGTGGAAAAATGCTCCTACCGCAGCACAAGAAATTTGAATATGCTCTAGTTCATTTAAAAGACTCTGGCTGAAAAATGGAGTACCAGCTGTCTCATTCTACCTTCCTCAGTACCTTTCAAATTTTTCCTAAAAATTTTGACGTGCGAATATACTGTTGCTTTTTCTAATATGCAACTCACCACAAACATCCACAAGCTCCCCTAACTGTAATTCACTAGTCCATCCCTTTAAATCGCTCACACCCATCCACTCCCAGTTGCTCTTTCATCCCAATTCATTGTGGCTATCTCTTAGTGTCTCTCTGGCATTTTCTCCGGTCTTCAGTCACTGTCCCCTCCGTTCTGTCCTACTACTAGAGTCACTGCCTCCCACTTGCTCTCTGTTACTGCTCATACCTCATTCGTCCTTCCCTACAGCTGCTGCGTCTTCTCACCGTCCCTATCTCTCTTTTGCTCTTTGCTATTGTCATATACTCCCTCTCTCATTATCATTAGCTCGCACTTATTTCCACTTTCTCTTTATTCCTCTCTCTCCATCTCCCTCACTCCACGGCACTGTGTCTTTCACTCTTTTCCTAGCACTGTTCTGTCACCGTCAACATGTTCCACTGCCACGGTGTCCCTCTCTCTCTCTCTCTCAGACTGCCGTTGTCTCTGTCTTCTTCTCTCTCCGCATATAAAGATGCAAATATGTTCGCACGCGAAAAATTTTGGGAACAGTTTTAAAGGTGCCAAGAAATGCAGAACGAGGCAGCTGGTACCCTACTTTCAGGTCGGAGTCTGTTAAATAGACAGAGGAAAATTTTTTTGTGCTTCGAAAGGAGCATTTTTCCTCTGGTTACCTCATAAAAAAAGAAATGTATTGCTCCGTAAAATTTAGATAATTTTCTTATGTGAAATGGAATAACACATCAGACCGGATTTTAGGTGCAAAAATATTTTGCATGTGCTTCAGTATTACAACATGGCATCCCCAGATGATAACGGAGAGATTTTAAAGCATGTATCTCCGTACTGTGTCACTCTATAAACTACGTTTTCGCTTCACACCGGTTTTACATGTGTATTTTACGTGAAACTGTGTATTTCGGAAACGGATGAAGATATCAAGAAACTTATCAAAATTATTTGAAATCGGGATCTTAGGAATACATCGTAAAAACTACAGCCATTTGCCGTGAACAGCCATCTCGGAATCGGCGACTGGGTTTTGATACCCAAAAAACCAGTTTCGGGACGTTTTTCGTTAAATAGTATAGAGTTTTAAAAATGGTTTCAAAATGGTTCAAATGGCTCTGAGCACTATGGGACTTAACTGCTGAGGTCATCACTCCCCTAGAACTTAGAACTACTTAAACCTAACTAACCTAAGGACATCACACACATCCATGCCCGAGGCAGGATTCTAATCTGCGACCGTAGCGGTCGTGCGGTCCCAGACTGAAGCGCCTAGAACCGCTCGGTCACACCAGCCGTCCGCGTTGGATTGACTCGCGTTTGATCCGCTGGTGACGGCTGAGATATAGTGAAAAATCTTTTTTGGTGGGTTTTCCGATGAGCTGCCCATGAGTTAAAGGTGCCTCCTCTCATCAAGCCACACCGTAGACCACATCAAATGCAAAAAGGACCAACTGATTTCCTCCATTTGCTTACGCAGTAGGATGTGTAATATTCACATTTTGTCCCTTTAGTGTAGACATACCTTTTACCTCCAATAGAAGCGGAGTAGAGTACCAGAATATCCGGTTCTTATGCGCGGCGATCTGGAACATACTGGGTACGGATGCACACCGATTATTCATGTTTCGGCATTACTGGACCTCACGATGTATCTTTTCAGACTGTTTTATCTTTTCTTCGTATCCATATTACTTTCATTCTCCTGCAATGGGTTCTTTTTCGCTCGTCAGGCTAACAAGGCAACCGCGCTTGTTCGACATCATCGATTTCGTCCGGATTTATGTAATAAGCAAGGCTTGGCCAGAAATGAAGTGACGTGGCTGGGAACACCAGATGGCTAAACGTTTTGCAAAAATTGCGTTTTTGGCGTAGGTTTGACAAAGCTTGTGACACTTATGTTAACGCTGTTTCCAGGGAGCTGTTGGCGCAGCGGAAAGGGTACAGACCGGTATTCCCAAGCTTGTGGGGTCGAGTTACTTACACCTCAAGTAAACCGAAATAGCGCTCAATGTACTATATTTATTAACTGTTTCATAGAATCTAGGAAAAGCAAATTTATGACTGATATGATGAAATCCGAAGTACAGAAGAACTAGTTTCTTCTGTCAATTGACCCACGTAATCATTGGCTAAAGAATTTCATCAAAAAGCTTCTAACTGCTACTTTCTTAAAGAGAGAGTATAGTTACTCACATCCCGATAAAAATACATTCCACAGTACATCATCAGCTGTCATCGTCAATATTTGACGAAATTATTCGTTATGCGTGGTTTTCTGCTAACGGTGCGATGAGAGAGAATCTCTTACGAATGTAAACCAAGCTTTCTTCTGTAGAAAACGTAAAAACAACCATGCGCTGGCAACGTGTGCAGTATTCCGATAAAATACTAATTCCTATGTTTTTATGATGAGCATTACTCAAACACGTATAAATCATCAACTGTAAAATGACAAAATTGTCTAATTCTATATACGAAGTTCTCATGTGCACCCGAATAATCCCATCCTGGGAGTTTGTTGGAAATCCCAAACTGTCCTTTGCCTTTCCTTTTCATGTCTTTTATGAAAATATACATAAATACAACATACCGGGCATTACTGCAGTTCATTTGTAGTGTAAATAAAGTAACAATTGAAAATAAAAAATAAAGGAGAATTTCCGCATAGCGAGACAGTCCCTCGCCCCTCGGAATACCATTCTGTCTGGAAACTACATTAACATAAATGGCTCAGGCCTCGTCCGCCCAGTCCCAAAAACTTTGTCACTCGGCCATCTGGAGCTCCCACTTTTGACACTTCTATTTGTGGCCAAACTTCGCATGTACCATAAATCTGGATGAAATTCGTGATCACGAGTAGGCGCGGTCCCCATGTAAGTTGCCACACACTACTTTTTCTTCCATGCCTGGCCAACTGTTCGGTCTTGAACTGTCTGCCTAAGATTTTTTCAGTCTTATACATCACGTAGCGTTCTTCTTGGTTCTTTTAGCTCTTATTTTTCCTCAGCAGTTCATTTTACTGTTTCAGTTTTAGTTTTCCTGAGAGTTTCGTACAATTCATAACCTCTCTAGTTAATCTAGTTGGTTGCATTTAGTTAATATAACCACAAAATTTTATCCTGCGTTTCTTCTTATAATCATTGGTATACTTTTCAGTTTTTTTTATTTGCTCTTAAACTGTTACGTTTCTTTCTTCAGCATAAGGTGGACCTAAAATTTCCTGATTACTTTTCAGTCTCTCTGCTAGATTTTTTTCGATATCTCTTTCTATGTTTAAAAAAGGTGATTCAGTCACACAAAGATACTGCGGTTTGATGGCTGTGTGAGAGGTCTCAGTTTTGTGTATATTGAAATGCATTTTTTGCAAGAGATGTATTTTGTAAGCCAGGAAGTTCACTCCATTTGGAGACACGGGATATTGTCACCAGTTTTTTCTAGGCCAGTTTCCTGAATGGTTTCGCCTTATCATTTGAACTGAGAAAATTTCTCGTCAATATTTGACAAATTATTCGTTATGCGTGGTTTTCTGCTCACGGTGCGATGAGAGAGAATCTCTTATGAATGTAAACCAAGCTACAGAAGTATTTTGTTTTCTCAAATGGTATTTAGAGCTCTGTTCTTTCAGCTGTTTATTTAAGAATTTCTATGTGGTTTTTGTATTGTTTGAACATACTAACGTATAATAGCCAGGATGTCTACAGAAGTTAAGTAGTCTGTCCTAATTATTACCTCTTCCTAATTTGTGAATTATGTTGTAGTTTTATTCACGCAAACGGTTTGGACCCAGTTACGAAAGGTAATGCGTGTTTGAATATTCTACTTATCTGTCTTCATTTGTGATGTTCATATTTACAACATGCCATTGACAACAGAGAAATGAGTACTGTCTCCGATATGCATATGGCTGTCCAAACCAATCGACGATGGAGTGCATCGAACAACTCAAATAACATATCCAAAGTAGTCCACTGCGTGTCAGACGAGCATATGTGCATCAACGTCATTATAACTATTACTAACCTAGCTTGCAGAGAAGATCTTCTGTTGCTGTTGTTGTTGTTGTTGTTGTTGTGGTTGTGGTGGTGGTGGTCCTCTATCCGAAGACTGTTTTGATGCAGCTCTATACTCTGGTCTGTCCCGTGGAAAGCTGTTAATCTCTCAGTAACTGCTACAAACGACATCTATGTATTTGAACCTGCTTACTGTTTTCGAGGCTTGGTCTCCCTATACTTAACTTTGTTAAAAAATTAACAATTCCTTGACGTCTCTAGATATGTATTATTACCCCCCCCCCCCTCAAAAAAAAAAGAAAGACTTCCTAAAAGTTTATGTGTCTGCAGGGTTTCGTTGCTATTCTCGCTGAGGAAACAATCTTGTAGATTCTTAGGCCTTGTCACGTTCCTCTTTAATGTCTTTTTACCCAATCGATGTCTTCCTGTTAGCTCAACCGGGAACATCAGAAGGTCCCAGCAGAGGAATCGGAACATCGATTGTACAAGAAGAAACTAAACAGAAACATGACGCTGCCTAACAACTTCCAAGATTTTACCCCGGTTAAACTGATATTCGAAATTAACTGATTGCTCTTTTTCTTGCTTGTGACAGCTTCTATTTTATATCCTCTGTACTTCGAACATCATCAGTTATTTTTTTGCCAAATAGCAAAACAAATGCACTGTCTTTAGTGCCTCATTTCGTAAACTAATTCGCTCAATATCACATGATTTTATTCGACTAAATTTCATTACCCTTGTTTTACTTTCGTTGATGCTCATTTTGACACCTCTGTTGAATATATTATCACATTTGTTCAAATGCTCTTCCAAAGCCCTCACCGTCTCTGAGAGAAATTAGCTTTCAGTCCTTCCTGAACTTCAATTCCTTTTTCAAATGTGTGTTGGTTTTCTTTACTGATTGCTCAAGTTATAGATTGAATAACACTGTAATAATTATTATTTATGAACATCAGAAACAAAGACACGTATTTATAATATTCCCAACATACTTCTTTCGCAGATATCGCTGAACTCCTGAAAGGTCTGTCTGGAAAGACGGATCACAAAAAAAATCAATTCTAGAACATTCTGAAGCCTGTTGAGGGATTATGCCGAGAGCAGGATGGGCAGCTAACCAAATGAATGAAATCGGACAACACGCGTCCTTTTTTCGCTCATTTTATGATGCAGCTGTGCTGTCCTCGACGTAACTATTTAACACACTTGAGGCTTATTAAGTACTGAAATCACTCTAAACATTATAAAAAGATTATATGTAATTTTTTATATCCTGTCTATCGGCCTTTTATAGGTAATGGCCATGTAAACGATATTTTTCAAAAATTCTCATCTCCACCCACTATTGCGAAAAATAAGAATCTAGAAATTTCTGTCGCAGCACAGTTAGTTTGCAACAAAAATCGTAGTGCAGTGGAGACGTACACATCAGGATCATTTTTAAGAACACTGATATTTTCCCTAGCCATATATTTCGTACTCTCTCTCTCCCTCTCTCTTTCCCTCTCTCTCTCTCTCTCTCTCTCTCTCTCTCTCTCTCTCTCTCTCTCTCTCTCTCTGTCTGATTACCATCTGGAGGCAGCCATATAATATATTAATGAGAACTCCAAACTGGTTACATGAAACAGGATTTCATTTCAACTCAGCCAAAACGCAAAGCAATCTCCATAGCTTATTAAAGATTAATCAGTTCACGTTAGCATGTATCTCTTCCACACATCGTTCTAGGTAAGAGAGAACATACGCACCTCATATTTTATAAAAACTCATATCTTCTCTCAAAGTACGTAAAAAGAAAAGTGGTTCACGATCAAACATTTCTTATCTTCCTGTCTTCAACAGCTCCTTAGAGAGAAAACTTAACCTCGTGTTAACTTCTTGTGTGAGATACATACCCAACATATTTTACTATTACCTTATATCTCCAACAACCGAGAACCATGCATTTAAATACTGTCCTGATGTGCGTTTCCGGAAGTCTGTGATTCCAAAATCGTCTCCTCAATAATCACAATCCGATGTATCTGTCCTTAAATACAGCCTTCCTTAAATACAGCACCATTACTTCAGCAACACCTACGAGAAATTCTAAACGATATTTCTGTATCACTTTCAATCACTTCATCATAAACCACGTAGCATTACACCTAGTAATCTTGTGTCGTAAATAATACATAATGGAATAACTTGACTCAACATGTAAGGGCAGAACAATAACCACACATTCAGAACTAATTAACTAACGCCTTAAGTGTTGAAATTACGGATGCTCACAGAGGTTTTAACCCTACTCCTTCTTTCCCCTATCTCGGTCTCCTTTTCTTGTTTCTTCCTTGTTTTCTTTCCTGTGATACTTTCTTTTTATTTTAATCATTCGGTTCGACATTGCATTATGATTTTAATGGAACATGATAATAGTTCTTATGTTTGGAACTATGTGTGTCCACGTTACAAGACACATGTGGAATTCAGTGCAAAAGAGAGCCTGTAATGTGACGAAGAGAAATTACCTACAAATTTTTCGCAGGACCCATTCGTTTATGTGCTGCTTGTTTTGAAGACAGTACAACAAACACCTGTTGTTAGAGGAAGGAAGTGACGTAGTCTGTCTGTCTACTGGTGCATTTTGTGGGTCTTTCTCATATTGAGGTGTTTGTCTAAGAGGTAATTGGGGAAGGGTTGCTTTTACTGACCAGTTATTTAGTCGTCTCATTGTTCCCTCGTATTACCGTAGAAGATGTTGAATTTATTTGATATTAAAATGATAGTATATCTCTGACAGTAGCCAGTAATAGGAATGAGTCTGACATTCGCCTAAGTCAATAAGAAAGCACCTCAAAGCCTCGCTTAGGCTAACCAGCGTGTCGGAGTAACAGCCGTCTTAGGGACACTGGGATAGAACTTGCATCTCGCAGGCTAGTCCTCTATGTATTTATCGATATAAAAAGGAAGGAAGATTACACTTCTACGTCTCATCGACGACGACGCCGTTAGTGATACAGATCTGAATGGGTAAGGACAAAGAAGAAACTGCATATGTCATTTCCAAGGCAACGTACTTTCGTTCGCCTTACGAGTCAGCCTACATAGCTTCCTGGGCATCGTAGATGGCTGCCATGGAGAGGACCCGGGTTCAATTCCAGTTACTGCCAAGGCTTTTTCCTTGGGGGAAGAACTGCAGTGGGGTGTATTCAGCGTCTTAATGACAGTTGATGAGCTGCTTGACCGCGTGCTTGCGACTCTACGATCTGGAAAGCGACGGCCGGGACAGCAGCGTGCTCACCACATGCCCCTCCGGACCGCATCCGCACGGCAGTGCATGTCAGTGGATGACACGGCGGTAGACCTTCGGTCTGCACGTCATGGACGAGAAACTCGTTTATTAATAGATATAGGTAACCTAACTGAGGACGGACGTTTCATTCTCGCTCCTGTAGAATGCGAACCCTTTTCGTAACCATTGCACCACCTTGCTCAACGCATTTAGGTACAAGCTGAGTATATTGAACTCATATTTAGTCCATAACATACGTAGAAAATGACTGAGCGAATGGTTACAGGTTTCCTCAACTATCGCCAAAAAGGTCACCCAATAGGTTGAACTATGAAAATGGCAAATTGAAGCAGTCAAATAATTGTGTGAAAATGAATAACAACCTCCAGATTTCAAAGCAGTGAATGTCAGGAAGTGCCTGCTTAGACAAACGACGAGTAATTATCCAATTTTCCTCGTCGGCAACGAAAAAAAATAAAGCAAAAAAAAAAGTTCGTGAATGGTTTTCTTATGACATTTAAGGTTAGGAAGTACTGATAACCGATGAAAGGTGAAGTTGAAAGCCCCGTCTGTATCAACGTCTAGGTCATCACGGACGGAGGCGTAATTCTCTAGGATGAGGACAGGAATGGGAAACACCCGTCGTATTGTTGTAGCAGGCATCTAGGGAAAGCACCGAAGTGTTTACTTTGAACTTCCTCTCATTGCTCAACCTAGAGTGCAATAAATCGTGAGAGATAGTCGTTACCCAGAGGCGAATTAGATTCGCGCGGTAGATTAACGGTCGTTCCTCTGATGGACAAGCCGGCCTGATAGGGAATTTGGAGGGGTTTTACACCCTTGTTCAGGGAATGTCGATCTGCCTAAAAAACTACAGTACACAAACAGTTACAATGTGATAACACAGTAAGCAAAGTCCCACGATTCAAAGACAGACAGAGCCCACGACATCCCTTAACGACTATGCTGAAGGTGAAAGGCATCTGACCACAGAGTTAAATAAAAATTACTTTTTTTCCAAAATATTGGTAAACAGCTGATCCTGAACGACGGATTAACATCTAGCAGAGAGGTAGGCAAACACTATACGCCCTATGATCCACCAGAAGTGTCGGATGCATTACCGTCTACGTGCGGAACCAAGACGGAGGGGGCAGAAATAGACGTAGATGGAACACGGGACGAGTCCTGCGGAACAACCTTGGAGTGCACAATCAAGCTCGGACATTTGTTTGCGGCTTGTGTGCTGCAGGGGTGAGGACTCAATATTACGCGCGAGACAAGGGCCACACGGGCCTGCAAGACGTAATCTGTTGACAGGCGGCGCCTGGCCAGCTCGGGGTGGCTCCGCCCTTAACGACCCGTGTTTTATTGCCGGGGTTTACATCCGGCGCGGCGCGGCGCGGCGAGGACACTCGTTTAGTTTAGTGCGGCGGCCGGCCTGGCCTGGCCTGCTTGCTCTGTCTTTGACGGTCCCTGGGGCTGATGCCGCGAATCATCTGGGTTATTGGGCTGGCGCGTCTCCTCCACCACAAACAGATCCTGGCACTTCGCACAACCAATAATCCTGCGGAAGACAAAAACAAGACATAAACTTGCATCTTCATTAACCTTACTCTCAATGACCTTTTGGAAGAACACCACTCTAAATTGAGAAGGAAGCAAACTTAATGCTTCAGAGGGTAAATAGGCTAATATCATCACCCAGCTAGGTCTTTGGTTCGGTCATTAACACCAAAGTCTGTGTCGCAAGGAGTAGATAGCTTTGCTGTAATATTACTCGGCGGCTCACATGACGGCTCCAACAAATCGTTTACTTCTAGGCTGTCTGCTCAGTTGGCCTACAGAAAGCTTCGCATGTTTTTGCGTGAATCTTCGAGTGTGTTTCATTGATGGCACTAGCGATAGTTTCCTTGTAAGATTATTTCTGTCATATGTGCATTAACCAGTTACAAGTCCTGGCGGTGTTTTATGTCACACTCTGCAAGTGTTACCACGCTAGAAAAACCATTGAGTTTAATAAACCTATAATTTTCTTTTAATTATCGCGACTCTAATTGATGCATATACGGAAGATTCATACTTATGGACAGTGAAAACTCCCAATTACTGCAAGAAATATGTATATATCCGTAAGTACTAAGTAAATAAGATAATAGTGTTTATTGTTCCGCACAGCAACAAGATAAATAACTACTATCAAGTGATTGTCCCACTGTTTACTTTTCATAATGCGCGTCCAACATCTGCACACGTTCCAGTCCTTGCGCCACCTGCCTATATCTGTTGAACACTAGCAAAATGCTCCTGTTTAGAAACGACCTGTGGCAAAGTCCTAGGCAGTTGCAGAAGACAGGGAACCCCATATACACCCCTTCGATTCCGGTTGCCTACTGGTAGATACAAGACCAGCAGCGTAGCCTGCATGCAGGCGTCTGGGAGACTGGTCCGGTTGTCTCTGTGCAAGCACACTTATAAGGTGGAAACTTGGGAGGGGCGGGGGAGGTCTTTCCCAATTCGTTTATTCATTTAAACATGTCCCCTCCCCCCACAAACCCCTGCTATCAATTCAGAGGAGGGCGCGAAGCACGAGGGCAGAAAAAGCTTAAGCACCATTTGCTGCTTCATATCGCGTTCAAATTTCGTCGGATAGTTTAGAAAAGACTCTAGTGGCTTCAAACTGTACACAAGAGCAAAACATGCAGTCGCACTGCACTCCAAATGTGTGCGATGGCGGTCGTTGGGGAAAGGGGGGGGGGGGGGGGCTTGAATCTTCCATAAGACCAATGAATAAAATCTAAATCTTTAAGACTTTTTTTAAACTACCTTGTTAAAAATCTATTTCATTCCAATGATATATACAAGTAGATGGCAACAGACTCTTAACTGACCCACAATTCATTGATGATATTCTAGTTACAAGATTGCAGGGACCACAGAAGGCTTCTTACTTGATCATTATGATAGGGCCACCACCATATCCCTATGTAACTTTCCCTCCGTCATTTAATCCACTTTGTGGCTTATTTGCTTTTATAGCCGTTACACGGTAGCTTTCATTTCAGTGTGATCTAAGGTCCCACTGAACAGTATGATAAGAAATGTCCAAAACATTTTACCCACTCTGACGTATTTCACAGTTGGAAGAAACTTCTCTGATTGTAGGCTCTTCCAATTGTTCTCCATATTTCGTCACATCCAGCCTCATAGAAGTATGTAAAATATAATTACTGCACTATATTACACGTTTTCACTGGTCGATAACCTCAGCTTTGCAATTTTTGAGCCCCTGAAGCTTCCTTTTTGCATTTAGCTACCACAAAAGACATTCGTTGAAACAGTTTGTACCACACGCTTTCCGTTGGTACTGTACTGTGTACGTTCACAGTGAACTCAGCAATCGACTCTTTGACAGTGCTGTTCTTAGTGCAATTAACGATCCTCGTCAGTGCTTTTCCTCCCTCGCTCCTTCAATAAGATTACTTTTGTTCCACTCTTACAGTCACCATATTAAGTCTTTCTAGTGAACTCCATACTTTAATTGTAATGTGTAAACTACCTAAAGCCGTTCTCAACTGGAAGTTAGTCTTACTGAATTGATTTATTAGGCATGGTTCTGTTGGGACGGATATCCCATTGTCTTCATCTGACGTTTGAAGAGATTTAACGCCGGCCGAAGTGGCCGTGCGGTTAAAGGCGCTGCAGTCTGGAACCGCAAGACCGCTACGGTCGCAGGTTCGAATCCTGCCTTGGGCATGGATGTTTGTGATGTCCTTAGGTTAGTTAGGTTTAACTAGTTCTAAGTTCTAGGGGACTAATGACCTCAGCAGTTGAGTCCCATAGTGCTCAGAGCCATTTGAACCATTTTTTTGAAGAGATTTAACCTGTCAGTTGTAGGGGAACCTACAGTTTAATTTGAACTCCAAACCATGGTGGACCTTAACAATTTGTATACATTACTTCCTCTCACGTACGTGCCATGTTCTGCGCACGACTTCAGCCAGAATGATGCAACAACTGTTGTCGAAGGGAAGCTGGACAGGGGCAGAAATGACTATTGGACAGTTGATCTGCTTGAGACTCACTG
Organism: Schistocerca serialis cubense; assembly: GCF_023864345.2. Classification (NCBI taxonomy): domain Eukaryota; kingdom Metazoa; phylum Arthropoda; class Insecta; order Orthoptera; family Acrididae; genus Schistocerca; species Schistocerca serialis. The sequence continues at coordinate 410,313,159 of NC_064638.1, read as the reverse complement.
CAAATGATGCAGCAAGAAATAGAGTTCAGCTATCAATGTCGACTAAAGCACAGACAATGGTGTTGGAACCATCACTAGGCAGCATCTGCAGAGTGTCACATAGCGAAGAGGCTCCAAGCCAGCTGTATGGCTGCCGCCGGCCATCCTATATTGTGACCCAGAGGGCCTCGTGGTCTGGAGCCACTGGAGACGTGGCTCACAGGGGGTGCACCATTGGGTCACGTGGAACCCGCACGACCGCTATCAGCTTCTGACGGAAACGTGCAGTTCCGTTGTCAACCTTGACACTTGTGGTACCACATCACGAAAACATGCAACAAAGAAGGACGGAATAGATTGTGGTAGTAGACGCGGCCGAAGAATACCGGCATAAGAATTCATTATCGTTCTGCCAACGGCATTGGCAAAGAGGGGGCAGGAGCGGAGAGAGTTTCAGGGCACTGCCTTGACCATGGGATAAGTAACTGTCCTTACAGATGAAAGAATCAGCAGTGATGAACGGCTTGAGGACGCAAAAAGCAGTCGTAATCCCTGCATTAAAGACACATGATATGTATCCACAGGATGTGTGGCCTGTGATCGAGAAAGTGTCATACACATCTCTCCATTGGCAAAAGATTCCAGAATAGTTCCCCATTCGGATCTCCGGGAGGAAACTGCCAAAGAGGAGGTGACTTTGAGAAAAAGATTGAATAAATAAGAAAAGAACAACACTCTACGAGTCGAGCCATGGAATGTCAGAGCTCTGAATATGGTAGGGAAGCTAGACGACCTGAAAAGGAAATACAAAAGCTTATTCTAAATGTAGTGAGGCCAGTGAACTGAAATGGAAAGAAGGCAAGGATTTCTGGTCATATGACTATAGGGTAACACCAAAAGCGGCAGAAAATGGAATAACAGGAGTAGGATTTTGTATAAATGCAGAGTCTCGCGGCGATAACATTGAATAAAATGTTCTAGGGTTTCCTACCGCGTCAATTGCTTAAAATTACACGATCTTTCGGCCAAGCACTCCTTGGCCAAGGACTGCGTGGCCGAAAGCTCGTGTAGTTTTAAGCAATTGCGGCGGTTGGAAACCCAAGAACATTTTATTCAGGAGTAGTATTAGTTATGCATAGGAAGGTAGGGCAGAGATTATGTTACTGTGAACAGGTCAGTGCCAGGGCTCTCATCAGAATCAATAGCTAACCAGCACCGACATGATAGATAAGGTATACATTCTAACATTAAAAGCTGAAAATGAAGAGATAGAGAAAGTATATGAGGATATTTAACAGGTAATTCAATACGTAAAGGGAGATGAAAATGTAATAATCTTGGGGAACTGGAATGCTGTAGCAGTGGAAGGAGTAGAAGAAAGTGTTGCAGGAGAATGTTGTCTTGGTACTGGGAATGAGAGAGGAGAAAGGCTAATTGAGATCTGTAACAAATTTCAGCTAGTAGTAGGCGAATATTCTGTTCAAGAACCACATGACGAGGAGGTATACCTTGAAAAGGCTAGGAGATACGGCAGTAGTGGGAAAAAGCTGATATGACCACACCCTGCATTGTTGCCAAATATATTTAAGATGGCGGATCCTAGACAGTGGCCATAGGTGCGGCAACATTGCAGTGACATCAAGGGGTAAGTTCAAATTTTGGCGGGAAAATAGGTCAATTGGGCTACCTCCACTAACTCCATATACCCCCCTTCTTTTCCCTCTCCAATCCCCCATTTGGAAAAAGGAAAAGGAGTCAGTCTGTTGCTACCAGTGTGTTCTAGTGTCCAACTGGCCACCACCACCACCAAAGGGAGCAGTACACCCCCACCCCACCCCCTCCCATGATGTAAACCACTATGGAAGTCTGGGGGCAGAAATTGAGGGATCTTCCCAAGAGGACAGACGTAATTGCTTACTGTGTACTTCAGGTTCAATAGATGAGATTCTGTGCTGGAGGAGTAGTTTAATGGGTATATCAGTTGTAATCATGCAGCTGAGGACTGTGCCCATAGCCACCTCCACCATGCTTGGAAAGTGGCAAAGACAACCTTAATGTTGAGTAACGAATGTCATTTTCTCTTCTGGTATTGTAATTATGTACCTCATTGTTCCTTCTGAACTGTAGAGGATTATTTACAATAAACTTCATGAGGCAATAAATATACTGTGAAGTAGCAGTCAGAACGCCCAACTCGTTAAACAGGTATCTACAAAATGATTACAGGTGAGTGCCACATATTATTCTTACATCACATTTTTGGTCAACAAAGACCTTCTTTCTTAAAGATGAGTTACCCCAGAACATTATTCCGTATGGCATTACTGAATGAATATAAGCAAAATATGTCAACTTACTGACCTCTCTGCCGGCCGTGATGACCGAGCGGTTCTAAGCACTACAGTCTGGAACCACGCGACCGCTATGATCGCAGGTTCGAATCCTGCCTCGGGCATGGATGTGTGTGATGTTCTTAGGTTAGTTAGGTTTATGTAGTTCTAAGTTCTAGGGGACTGATGACCTCATAAGTTAAGTCCCATCGTACTCAGAGCCATTTGAACCATTTGAACTGATCTCTATTTCCCCAAAATTTGCTATGATCGTAAGTGCAAATGTGTCTGAAGTAGGTGGTCTTAGGAGTTCCAGTATGTGTTTTTTCCAATTTAAATTCTCATTAATATGGACACCTAAGAATTTTTAAATGTCCACCCTATGTATTATTTCATTACCATGTGTTACACTTATAACTGGTGCAGTACCCCTAGAGATGCAGAACTGAATATGATGTGTCTTTATGAAATTCAGGATAAGATCATTCGCAGAAAACTTGTCAATGACACTTCTGAGAACTTAATTCACCATTTCTTCCATTTCTGCACGTATACTGGGAGTGATTTCAATACTAGTGTCATCTGCAAAAAGAACTAGTTCTGTATGTTGTGCATTAGATGTTACATCATTTACATATATGAGAAACAGTAGTGGACCTACGATTGAACCTTAGGGAACCCCATACATGATTTCTCCCTAGTCAGAATTATGTCCCTGGATTCTGTTGGTTGAATTACTACTAAGCACAACTTTCTGCATTCTTTTGGTTAGATATCACATGATCCATTGGTTGTCTATACCATCAATCCCATAAAACTTTAATTTATCTAGGAGTAAACTATGATTCAAACAATCAAATGCCTTGGATAGGTCACAGAAAATACCTACCTGTGATATTTTATTATTTAATGCTTGTAATATGTGCTGTGTGAACATGTAAATGGCATTCTCAGTAGAGCATCCCTTCTGGACCCCAAACTGTGATTCGCTGAGGATATTGTAGCCAAGGTGAGATACTATTGTAGAATATATAACTTTCTCAAAAATTTTGGAAGATGATGTCAGCAGTGAAATAGGTTGGTAGTAATTGATGTCTCTCTTATCACCTATCTTAAGAGGGCTTTAACAATGGCATATTGTAGTCTCTCTGGAAAAATACCTTGAGTTAGTGATGCATTACACATTTCGGACAATACCAGACTTGTTATATGGGAATAAATCTTTAGTACCCTATTGTAAACACCATCAAAAGCAGAAGAGTTTGCCGAGCGAGGTGGCGCAGTGGTTAGCACACTGGACTCGCATTCGGAAGGACGATGGTTCAATCCAGCGTCCAGCCACCTTGATGTAGGTTTTCCGTGATTTCCCCAAATCTCTTCAGGCAAATGCCAGGATGGTTCCTTTGAAAAGGGCACGGCCGACTTCCTTCTCTAATCCGATGAGACCGATGACCTCACAGTTTGGTCTCCTCCCCCAACACAACCCAACCCAACCCCAGAAGAGTTTTTCTTCTTGAGAGAATGTATGACCCTCTTAATTTCAGAAGCAGAAGTTCGTGGTACATTAATATGATGTAATTTTAGGAGTTATTTCTTCAACATATTGCTTTGATCTTTCTCTTGAATTGTTGGTCACTATGCTTTGTGCTATGTATAAGAAATGATTACTAAATACATTTGCTACCTGTGACTTGTAATTTATAAACCATCTATTCGATTCAATAGTAATGTTATCCTCTTCTATGGTTGGTTGTCCTGTCTCTTGCTTCACGATATTCCATATTGTCTTAACTCTGTTGTCAGAGTACTGATTTCTGACATTATGTGCATGTTTCTGGATTTTTTAATAGCCTTTCTTAGTAATTTTGAGTGGTTTTTGTAGTGCACAGTTACTGCAGGGTCTTCTTCTTGCCAAAAGCCACATTTCGCTTTTCCTTTCACAAGATATTATTATCCCCTTAGTGATCCATGGTTTTTTACATGGCTGATTAATTTCCCTTCTGATTAGCTTATGTGGAAAACTATTTTCAAACACTGACACGACTTTATCATGGGTTAGATTAAATATTATATTGGCATTTCGTTCTTTATATATTTTGTCCCAGGTTTTTTCTTGTAAATTAGTCTTAAAAACATTTGCCCTGTAGTCATTAATGATTCTAACTGACTTCCACTGGGGTGTACCCACACTGTAAGCCGCTATGTCATTTATCCTGACTAACTGTACATCATGATCGGAGAGAACATTTGATATTGGGTAAACACTTATTTTCTTGCTTGTGCCTCATCATCAAGGTTAGTGGAGGTAGCATAATTGACCTATTTTACCACCAACATTTTACTTCCTACCACGATGTCACTGCAATGTTGCCACATCTATGTCTGACACCTTGGATCCACTATCTTGAATAAATTTCGCAGCAATGGAGAGTGGGGCCACAGCACCTTTGTTCCACTACTTATGACAAGATCTCTGTTAGATTACATCATAGTCATGCAGAGATTTCGAAATCAGATATCGGCCTTTAACGCATACCCAGGAGCAAATATAGATTCTGATCATAATTTAACAGTGGTGAGAAGTAGGCTGAAGCTTAAGAGGCTAGCGTAAAATAATCAGTAAGAGAAGAGTGTGTTGTACTTGAAGTTCTCTGAAGCTATAGATAATGCGATAATGAATAGCTCAGTACACAATTCAGTTGAGGAGGAATGAACATCTCCAAAAGGGGTAATCAGAGAAGTTGGAAAAAAAAACATAGGTACAAAGAAGGTACCTGCGAAAAAGCAATGGGTAACAGAAGAAATACTTCAGCTAATCGATGAAAGCAGGAAGTACGAAAATGATCAGGGAAATTCAGTAGTACAGAAATACAGGTCACTTAAGAATGAAATAAATAGAAAGTAGAATGAAGCTAAAGTTAAATGGCTGCGTGAAAAATGTGAAGAATTGGGAACAGAAATGGTTGTTGGACAGACTGGGTCAGCACACAGAAAATTCGAAACAGCCTTCCATGGAATTAAAAGCAAGGTGGTAGCATCAAGAGTGCAATGGGATTTCCAATTTTAAGAGCGAAGAAGATAGCAGATAGGTGGAAAGAAGACATTGAAGGCCTCTGTGGTGTGATTGAAGAAGAAACATGAGTCGATACAGAAAAGATAGGCGATCCAGTATTAGAAACAGAATTTAAAAGAACATTGGATGACTTAAGATCAAATAAGGCAGAAGCGATGGATAACATTCCATCAGAATTTCAAAATCGTTGGGCGAAGTGATAACGGAAAGACTGTTCACTTTGGTGTGTAGAATATACAAGTCCGGCGATGTACAATAGGACTTTCGGTAAAATACACTCCTGGAAATTGAAATAAGAACACCGTGAATTCATTGTCCCAGGAAGGGGAAACTTTATTGACACATTCCTGGGGTCAGATACATCACATGATCACACTGACAGAACCACAGGCACATAGACACAGGCAACAGAGCATGCACAATGTCGCCACTAGTACAGTGTATATCCACCTTTCGCAGCAATGCAGGCTGCTATTCTCCCATGGAGACGATCGTAGGGATGCTGGATGTAGTCCTGTGGAACGGCTTGCCATGCCATTTCCACCTGGCGCCTCAGTTGGACCAGCGTTCGTGCTGGACGTGCAGACCGCGTGAGACGACGCTTCATCCAGTCCCAAACATGCTCAATGGGGGACAGATCCGGAGATCTTGCTGGCCAGGGTAGTTGACTTACACCTTCTAGAGCACGTTGGGTGGCACGGGATACATGCGGACGTGCATTGTCCTGTTGGAACACCAAGTTCCCTTGCCGGTCTAGGAATGGTAGAACGATGGGTTCGATGACGGTTTGGATGTACCGTGCACTATTCAGTGTCCCCTCGACGATCACCAGTGGTGTACGGCCAGTGTAGGAGATCGCTCCCCACACCATGATGCCGGGTGTTGGCCCTGTGTGCCTCGGTCGTATGCAGTCCTGATTGTGGCGCTCACCTGCACGGCGCCAAACACGCATACGACCATCATTGGCACCAAGGCAGAAGCGACTCTCATCGCTGAAGACGACACGTCTCCATTCGTCCCTCCATTCACGCCTGTCGCGACACCACTGGAGGCGGGCTGCACGATGTTGGGGCGTGAGCGGAAGACGGCCTAACGGTGTGCGGGACCGTAGCCCAGCTTCATGGAGACGGTTGCGAATGGTCCTCGCCTATACCCCAGGAGCAACAGTGTCCCTAATTTGCTGGGAAGTGGCGGTGCGGTCCCCTACGGCACTGCGTAGGATCCTACGGTCTTGGCGTGCATCCGTGCGTCGCTGCGGTCCGGTCCCAGGTCGACGGGCACGTGCACCTTCCGCCGACCACTGGCGACAACATCGATGTACTGTGGAGACCTCACGCCCCACGTGTTGAGCAATTCGGCGGTACGTCCACCCGGCCTCCCGCATGCCCACTATACGCCCTCGCTCAAAGTCCGTCAACTGCACATACGGTTCACGTCCACGCTGTCGCGGCATGCTACCAGTGTTAAAGACTGCGATGGAGCTCCGTATGCCACGGCAAACTGGCTGACACTGACGGCGGCGGTGCACAAATGCTGCGCAGCTAGCGCCATTCGACGGCCAACACCGCGGTTCCTGGTGTGTCCGCTGTGCCGTGCGTGTGATCATTGCTTGTACAGACCTCTCGCAGTGTCCGGAGCAAGTATGGTGGGTCTGACACACCGGTGTCAATGTGTTCTTTTCTCCATTTCCAGGAGTGTATTATACATACAGTTCCAAAGACGGCAAGAGCTGACAAGGGCGAGAAATATCGCACAATCAGCTTAACAGCTCATGTATCCAAGTTGCTGACAAGCATAATATACAGAAGAATGGAACGGAAAATTGAGAATGTGTTGTATGACGATAAGTTTGGCTGTAGGAAAGGCAGAGGCTCCAGAGAGGCAATTCTAAGGTTTTAGTTGATAATGGAAGCAAGTTTAAAGAAAAATGAAGCCACACTCATGGGACCTGTCAACTTACAAAAAGGGTTCCACTATGTAAAATGGTACAAAATGTTCGAAATTCTAGAGATATAGGGGTAAGTTATAGTGAGAGACGGGTAATATACAGTATGGGCAATAGCCAAGAGCGAACAGTAAGAATGGACGACCAAGAGAGAGTGCTCGGATTAAAAAGGGTTTAAGAAAGAGATGTAGACTTTCGCCCCTACTGTTCAATCTGTATTATGAAGAAGCATTGACGGAAATAAAAGAAAGGTTCAGGAGTGGAATTGAAATTCAGGGAGAAAGGACATAAATGATCAGATTCGCTGATGACATTACTACCCTCAGTAAAAGAGAAGAAGGATTACAGGATCTACTGAGTGGAAGGAACAGTCTAATAAGTACGGAAAATGGGTTGAGAGTAAATCGAAAAAAGGTGAAGTAATCAGAGGGAGCAGAAATGAGGAATGCGAGAAGCTTAACATCAGGATTGATGTTCATGCAGCAGATGAAGTTAAGGAACTCGGCTACCTAGGCAATAAAATAAACCATGACGAACAGGGCAAGGATGACATCAAAATCAGTTTAGTACTGGGAAAAAAGACATTCCTGGCCAAGAGAAGTCTACCGGAATCAAAAATTGGCCTTTATTTGAGGAAGAAATACTGAAGATGTACGTTTGGAAATCAGTATTGTGTGGTAGTAACGATGGGCTCTGGGAAAACCGGAACAAAAGTGAATCGCAGCATTTGAGATGTGGTGCTACATCAAATGAATGTTGAATATTAGGTAGACTGATAAAGTAAGGAATGAGGATGTTCTCCAGAGAATCGGGGAGGAAAGGAATACACTCCTGGAAATGGAAAAAAGAACACATTGACACCGGTGTGTCAGACCCACCATACTTGCTCCGGACACTGCGAGAGGGCTGTACAAGCAATGATCACACGCACGGCACAGCGGACACACCAGGAACCGCGGTGTTGGCCGTCGAATGGCGCTAGCTGCGCAGCATTTGTGCACCGCCGCCGTCGGTGTCAGCCAGTTTGCCGTGGCATACGGAGCTCCATCGCAGTCTTTAACACTGGTAGCATGCCGCGACAGCGTGGACGTGAACCGTATGTGCAGTTGACGGACTTTGAGCGAGGGCGTATAGTGGGCATGCGGGAGGCCGGGTGGACGTACCGCCGAATTGCTCAACACGTGGGGCGTGAGGTCTCCACAGTACATCGATGTTGTCGCCAGTGGTCGGCGGAAGGTGCACGTGCCCGTCGACCTGGGACCGGACCGCAGCGACGCACGGATCCACGCCAAGACCGTAGGATCCTACGCAGTGTCGTAGGGGACCGCACCGCCACTTCCCAGGAAATTAGGGACTCCTGGGGTATCGGCGAGGACCATTCTCAACCGTCTCCATGAAGCTGGGCTACGGTCCCGCACACCGTTAGGCCGTCTTCCGCTCACGCTCCAACATCGTGCAGCCCGCCTCCAGTGGTGTCGCGACAGGCGTGAATGGAGGGACGAATGGAGACGTGTCGTCTTCAGCGATGAGAGTCGCTTCTGCCTTGGTGCCAATGATGGTCGTATGCGTGTTTGGCGCCGTGCAGGTGAGCGCCTCAATCAGGACTGCATACGACCGAGGCACACAGGGCCAACACCCGGCATTATGGTGTGGGGAGCGATCTCCTACACTGGCTGTACACCACTGGTGATCGTCGAGGGGACACTGAATAGTGCACGGTACATCCAAACCGTCATCGAACCCATCGTTCTACCATTCCTAGACCGGCAAGGGAACTTGGTGTTCCAACAGGACAATGCACGTCCGCATGTATCCCGTGCCACCCAACGTGCTCTAGAAGGTGTAAGTCAACTACCCTGGCCAGCAAGATCTCCGGATCTGTCCCCCATTGAGCATGTTTGGGACTGGATGAAGCGTCGTCTCACGCGGTCTGCACGTCCAGCACGAACGCTGGTCCAACTGAGGCGCCAGGTGGAAATGGCATGGCAAGCCGTTCCACAGGACTACATCCAGCATCTCTACGATCATCTCCATGGGAGAATAGCAGCCTGCATTGCTGCGAAAGGTGGATATACACTGTACTAGTGGCGACATTGTGCATGCTCTGTTGCCTGTGTATATGTGCCTGTGGTTCTGTCAGTGTGATCATGTGATGTATCTGACCCCAGGAATGTGTCAATAAAGTTTCCCCTTCCTGGGACAATGAATTCACGGTGTTCTTATTTCAATTTTTTGGAGTGTACATGGAAAACACTACAAGACGTGTGGTACTAGAGGAAGCTGTAGAGGGAAAAAACTGTACAGGATGACAGAGATTGGAATCCAGCAAATAACTGGAAATGTAGGATGCAAGTGGTACTGTGAGATGAAGAGGTTGGCAAAGGAGAGGAAATCGTTACAGGCTGCATCAATCGAGTCAGAAGACTGATGTTTCAGAAAATAAAATAAATCAATCGATGAAAGCAGAGATACGCTCTGCCACACATCGAAAGGTGGCTTGCGTAATATGCAGGCTATAAAAGATAACTATTCACAATCTAGAGGAAATCGAGACGGTCATTTGATACAGGACACTAGTGGACTGTCAATCTGGGAAATAACCTTAAATTTGCCTACGAAATGCAACTAAAATACAGATACAGAGATGTTTAATGTCCTTTCTCTCTTATAGCATCTGAAACATGAGTAAATTAATCATTCGTTTGAGGGTAATGAAAAGAAAAAGAAACTTTTGAACACGTTGTGAAAACTATTAATGTTTCTTATTCAGTCTATACTTTTCTTAGAGTCACAGTAGTCTCGTAGTAAGAAGACCAGCGAAACAACTGTAAATTTTACTCCGATAAAGTAACAAAACTATGAGGTAAAATTTATAGAGACGTTAGTTTCACAGTTTTTAAGCGCACGACTATGCCGAGACCGTGAAGAGAGCGTATGGATATTTCAAGTTTTCGATCGGCGCGCTTTAGCTTAGGCGGCTTTTGTACGCCAGTTTGAGGTTTCTTCGCGTTTTGACAGACCAGAAGTGTGCTACATCGATCCTTTCGTCTCGATTACTCCTACACCATTGTGCTACCTTACAAACAGTTATCGCTTACACCCTGTAGATGTAGATGTTAAAAACCATTCAAAAGCCAGGATTGTACTGAATATTTTTTATTCGAGACATCCGGATTCAGCAGTCTTAGCTGTCAGCTTCAGGACTTAACATTTTTTTGTAGTAACACATGACAAATGTTTATAATGTGCTGAGTTTGATCCACTTGATACCTTGTGCATGAGGTTCAGCGCAAAATGAACATGTTTTACTACAAAAAATGTTTAAGACCTGAAGATGTCGGCTAAGACTGCTGAAACAGGTTGTCTTGAATAAAAATTTGTTTGTGCGATGTTGGCATTCGAACAGTTTTTAGCAATAAAAAGAGATCGCGCTTTCAGTGCTCTTGTAAAGAGAAAATTCAATCAGTAGCAGATGCCATTGTCAGGGGTGAAAAAGCGATAAGCGACAGAAAAAAATCATGAGAGCAGTTGACGATTGAACGCGGAATCTTTAAATTTTTGGTTTGACATCCCTTATTCACCGAGCTATATATTACAGATGATATATATTATGCGTTTAAAAAAAACCATATGTTTTTAGAGGTGACAATAGGATGTACTTAATGGTTTGCTGTTTAAAACCATTTCATATTTACTTCATTTTCCATGTTCTGAACCTGACTTAGCAAATCATTCGATTTCTCTCTGCCATATTTTCTTTAATGGTGTTGATTAACGACCGATGTTCAGAGGCAGAACTTCTGAACTAGGGAGAAATTAGTTTTACGTGTTTGATAGGTTCCAAAAATGGTTCAAATGGCTCCGAGCACTATGCGACTTAACTTCTGAGGTCATCAGTCCCCTAGAACTTAGAACTAATTAAACCTAACTAACCTAAGGAGATCACACACATCCATGCCCGAGGCAGGATTCGAACCTGCGACCGTAGCGGTCGCTCGGCTCCAGACTGTAGCGCCCAGAACCGCACGGCCACTCCGGCCGGCTCATAGGCTTCGGTACACGTTACGAAGGGACGTAAACATTGGATACATCACTAGATATAGTACATAAGTTTACACGACTTTCAGACGTGTTTTAGTTAGTGATGGTAGTTCCGTTACGAATAACAGGGAATAACTGTCAATATAACAAATAATTGTGTCTTAAATTACTAACACTTGGACCGTTCACATTTCTGAGAGATACATAAACACTAACCGTTGGGAATAGAACAGTTGTTTTTATGAAGGTTTCCCTTCAGAACTGTCCGTACCTCACCGTATAAAGACTGTTCGTTTCGGAGGAAACGCTGAGACTAACGATTTATTAGTAAGATAAATGGGGTGACATGGTCGGTGACGTTGGACCTACGTTACTCATTGTCAAAATTAACTGACAATTGTACTCTCTTTTTGAGTTATAAGGTTAGCTGGTGTGACTACGCACGTCGTTTTGCGAGGAGCACGGGAACTTAATCGTGCCTTTCACGGGCGGATATACGGTGCCTTATTGAATTGTAGGATAAATTTTATTTTGTCACCAGCCTGTTGCTACATTAAACCAATACCATTTTCCACACTGTTCGAGAAAAGTCATGCACATACTGTAAGTGCACAATGCAATGAGCCAGTGCAAGAGTATTACCCAATGTACAAATCTGAAATACGAATTCAAGGGGAATAATGCGAACCTGATGGTAACGCAACACTATCATAAATGTAGCCTGAACCTAAGCACTACTCACTATCAGGCTATTAAGCCTGTTTCGACCGGCCGACTGGTGCCTACAACGCAATACGAAGGCCTATCACGTTGCCAACCAATTCTTTCTTCCCTTACTATTGCATTTTCTGTTTACAACATTCCTGTACTCATCTTTTGCCCTCCACCAATCTCCCACTCTCACGAGTCCCCATTTAGATCATTAACGCCCACATTACTCCATTACCCTTCTCACGTATTTTAATAAATACATGTAAATACCTAAGAACATAAATAAAACAAAATAGTACACATACGGAAGATCATAGATCAAAAGGATGTTTTTTTGTATAAAGTAAAAACAAACACCAATAGATAAAATGGCAGCAACACTAGAGACACGTAAGACACTGACACAGTGTAGCCAGGAGATGGAAATAAACATTATTGATGCAATACTTTGTCGTATTTACGTCATGAAATTTGTACTGCTGCAAGACGATGTGAAAATAGGTCAAAAAAATCAGTTCCAAACCCAGGAATACCTGGGAAATGTGTATACAAACGACACTTCAGAGTGAAAGAGGAAATCAGACAAAATTGTACTCAGTAAAAATTGTGCTCACTGTCTTTTGAGATCTAGAAGAAACCCTAATTATAAATTATTTACTTCCAGACAACTGGCGATGTTATAAATGAATGTGAAATAAATTCGGATTTAGAGATTTGAAGTTTCATAAATACTCGAAATCGTGCAGTAGTTGCTTTTAATATGCCAACACAAATGAAGAAAATACCAAGGTCTTTATAGCTGTACTGACTCTACACCAAATAGCCACTATGAAATAAAAAGACGTACCGTTTACCACCAGAAATGGTAAGAATATTGCTTTTACCTCATAATTTCTAAAGATGTAAAATCTATTGGTTTCTTTTATTCAGGCATTTTATTCCTGTATCAGTGTCACATTTTTTGCTGCGACTGTGTTGTAACATGATTAGCTTTCATATTGTAACGTTATAACGTTATCATTTCTCCGTGACATCAAGATACAGAAAGTATATACAGAATACATACAGTTTTTAAATGAAACTATATACTATGATGAATCCGATGTATTTAATGAACATTTGGTATCCCAGTGAACGTTTTTGGTTGTAATGACAATCGGATGTTACATTTTCTAATGCAGAAATTAATTTCATGTAGTATTAGGTTGTTATTTTGCTGATAAACTCTTTTCTTGAGTGTCAGAGACGGGGGAGTGTTTAATCAGCGAGGGAATATTAATTAACCTGGATGGTTTTAATGATCCCACAATGCACTGTCATAGTGGCTCATTCAAAGTTTTCGGACGAAGCTCGGACAAGCTGGATGCAGCAGTTACTAATACTCATTATTCACGCACCTTCACAAAGCGCGTATATCTAATATTTACACAAACACATAATTTTTATTGTAATGCTACTCCAATAACTGAATGTGGCCTATGACAGTAACCCTGTCGAGGAAACTGCAACTTAAATATCTATGGTCAGTAGGCGAACTCTTTAAAAAGATAAAAAATAAAACAATACCGCGTGGTACTCCTACGTTTTAGTGACCATTCTTGTTCTTTAAAAAAAGAAGTTGTGACTCTGGGAATTAATACTTTCTTATGTAAAAAGTAGCAGATTTTAAATCGTAACTACTCATAGTGTAATTTTTTTAAAACATACAATGTACTTCGGAGGCTTAATGCTTCATATTCGTGCACGTTTGTGTTCTCGTACTATGGACTGATGATGACACATAGCTGAAAATGTATTAAGATTCTAAGCAAGTCATGTAACATTAAGAAATTGCTGCTTCGGTGTACAACCCACTGTTTCTATACTTCCCCACACTAACTGATTGTTGTCCAAACTATTAATATTTTGATGTTATTTTCCGCATGACGATTCCCTTTAATCTCAATGACTATAAACCAACAAAAGATTATTGAAGCTCACTAATTCTAGCCACAAATGCTTCATAAAAACCTGTTAGATTGTAATTTGTTTCCGACCTTGGTCCATCTTCAGTTAAATAATTTGTATCTACATCGCTGTTCGGACAAGTTTTGTGTACTATCAGCAGGGGATGCATGCATTGTCGAAATAACTGGTATAACAAAAGCATATCGCAAGCGAGAACCGCAATTTCCCCGGTTATTAGAACTGTTAGACGAGCTGTTGACGCAGTTCACACAGTATTAGCTGGTAGTCCACAGAATGTCTCCAAAGAAGGATGCAAATGCGTATACTCTCATAAGGCGATAAACTTAGGTTCGAAACTAGTGATGTCTGCCCAGTTAATGTTTTTGTCGCCGCAGTGTTGATTGGTTACAACTTACTTTGCGAAGGTGCTTTGTTAGTTTAGTTAGTAATTATTGAAACACCTCCTCTTGGGCGCGCATAAATATTTTACAGACTGATTATCACGATAAAAAAACAGAAAGAGTGATGCTGTGGAGACACAGAAAGATGAGTTCAGCCACCTAATCGAAAAGACTTTTCTGCGGCCACACAGAATGGCTCCTGATGGGAGGGTTTGTGAGAGTTATGTCAAAGATATGTCTGTTGAGAGTGGGCGACTAATGGATGCGTGTGTATAGGGTAGTGTCATATAATGAGGAGAGGAGGTAGAGAGTGAAATTCAGAACTGGCAGTAGTATACACCTCTTGAACAACACCAAAGGTACCTTTGGGCATAACGTCCCAATCCCGCTGGTCATCTTTAACCGTTTCCTTTGCCCTTACTTCAAGAGAGACTGTGAAGAGGTTTGGAATTTATTTCAGGACATTGACGCACAGTACGGTGACTGCAAACTTTCTTTCGTTCCCTTTCCGGCAAAATGTTGCTGACGAATATTTTTTCTGGCCCGAGGATATCTTGGAGTTGAGCGCTACAGCAGAGGCTAGCGTTATGAGATCGGTTAAGGAGGCGGTTTGTTATCACGGTAAACCTGCAGTTCCCGGAACTCTGAACACGTAGAATGTCGTCTTAGCCACGGATTTTCATATGATGAGAAACGACTTGTCGGCCGGTGGTCTGGGAAGATCTCCACACACGGTATCTGAGAACGAGCTACGGGAGCGAAAAACACGGATATTCGGGGAACTCTGGCCGTAGCCAGCAGGTTGTTTGAACGCAGTAAGAGAGCTTGTAGGGCGCGCCCTCCTCCTAAGTTAGCTCCGCTGCCGGCCACTTTTTCCTCGAGGGCCTGGAGGGCTCTTGGCCCCAGGCTGAGTTGCAGGTACGCCCGCTTCCAGCAAGGAGGCTACAACTCGGCCGCTACTTGTTGCCGGCGCGCTCCTCGGGAAAAACTCACGCGAGCTCGCGTGGGCTTCGACTCGCCGAGCTGCCAGCTGGTGGAAGGCGTCTGTTCCAGTTGCTACCAAACTTTTTCGGTAGCGCAGCTCTTGGACATCCAATTATTTTATCAACGATAATAGCGGCCGTGCGTTAAATCATGTGAAGTAATGAAGAAGCCAAAAATATTTTTGAATTTCTTTTTTTCACAAGACGCGTTGCGAGACATTGATCATCTTCATTAGGATAAATGCAGTTTTCACATTTATCGCCATTTTTATAAGCTACATATTCTGCAGCTGCCCCTTATTGAATCTGTAGTTGCCCAGGTATTTAGTTACTGTAATCTTCTATTAGCACATATCCTCCCGCCTCTCTCTGCCCACCTCCTCGTTCCCCTCTCTCTAATCACCTCCACCTCCTCCTCTCGATACCCAGTACCTTTGTCAGACTCTCATTCTTCATCTATCCATCCCCCCAGCACCTGTGAATTATCTCCACCGTTTCCTCTCTCTGAACATCTATTCCTCCCCCCCCCCCCCCCCCCACACCCGCTATCTGTCCATCTTCTCCACCCTCGTCCTCTCATCTCCTGTCCTCCATCTCCTCGTCCTCTCTCGGTCCATCTCCTCATCGCCCCCTTTTCTATCTGCTCCATCCCCTCTATCCATCTCCTCCTTCTCCTCTATCTCCCCCTCTCTTATCAATCTCCTCCTCCCTCTCTCCCTGTCCATCTCCTCCTTACGCATCTCTCTGTCCCTCTCCTTCTTCGTCTCTGTTCATCTCCCCTCTCCTCCCCCTAGTATCACTGTTTCAGAATCAGTCGTAGGTAGCACAATGTTCTTTATCACCTTAAGAATGACGGGTTTCTCACGGGTAGGCTCATCAGGCTATCTCAGGATGCCCTAGCCAAGAGAAACGCGTCACTGTTATCTCAGTAAGGAACATTGTCCGACCTACGGCTGTTTTTAAAATACTAGCAGAGAAAGTTGCTGCACACCATGCCAGGATCGAGTAGGATAATCTTTAAGTATGTCTCCTTTCCTCTCCTCTCGTTGCTCTTTGTCCAACCCCTCCTCTTCCTTTTTCATTTCCTCCTCCCGCTCTCTCTGTTTCTCTCCTTCTGTCCATTCCCCCCCCCCCCTCCCTTTTCTCTCTCTTTATTCTCCTCCTCCTCCTGACTGTGCCTATCTCTTCCTTTTCCCTCGCTGTCTGTCTTCTTCCTCGTCCCCAAATCATAAGCTCGGATTGTCCAGAATGTTATTCAAACTAGTCGCGAACAGCTGTGGCCCACTGACACAGCGCAGCGTTGTTTGGGAACGTGAAGTCCATGAATGGCTGCAAACGATATGCAGCTAGTCGAACATAACCATTTCCAGTCAACTGCCAGTTCAGTTTGGCCAGAGGATTCAGTCCATTCAACATAAACGCCACCCACACCATTACGTAGTCACCACCAACTTGCACAGTGCCTTGTTGACAAGTCAGGCCCATGGCTTCAGGGGCTCTGCGAAACATTCTAACGTTACCATCAGTTCTTGCCAACTGAAATCGGGTGTTATCTGACCAGGCCACTGTTTCCAGTCGCCGGCCGCGGTGGCCGAGCGGTTCTAGGTGCTTCAGTCCGGAACCGCGCGACTGCTACGGTTGCAGGTTCGAATCCAGCCTCGGCCATGGATGTGTGTGATGTCCTTAGGTTGGTTAGGTTTAAGTAGTTCTAAGTTTTAGGGGACTGAAGACCTCAGATGTCAAGTGCCATAGTGCTCAGAGCCATTTTTTTCCGGTCGTCTATGGTCGAACCGATATGGCCAAGACCCAAGGTAAAGGCGCCGCGGGCAATGTCGTGCTGTTAGCAAATGAAGTCGCGTCGGTCGTGCTGCCTCAGCCCATTAACGCCACATTTCGCAGCATTGCCCCAACGGATACCTTCATCGTGCGTCCCACATTGATTTCCGCAGTTATTTCGCGCAGTGTCGCTTGTCTGTTAGCACTGACGACTCTAAGCAAGCGCCGCCGCTCTCGGTCTTTAAGTAAAGACCGTCGGCCACTGCGTAGCTGGTTGTGCGAGGTAATGCTGAAACTTGGTATTCTCGACACGCCCTTACACTGTGGTTCTCGAAATACTGAATTCCCTAAAGAAATGGAATATCCCGCGCCTCTACCTCCAACTACGAAAACACGTTCATTGTCTGTTAATTCCGGTCGTGCGGCCATAATCACGTAGAAATCCGTTACAATTGAATAATGTGAGTACAAATGACAGCTTCGCTAATGCATTGCCCTTTCGTACCTTGCGTACGCGATACTGCTGCCATCTGTGCATGTGAATTCGCCATCCCATGACTTTTATCACCTCAGGGTATTTCACACATATTTAACATATTTTAGGCATATTTGTACATACACTCCTGGAAATGGAAAAAAGAACACATTGACACCGGTGTGTCAGACCCACCATACTTGCTCCGGACACTGCGAGAGGTCTGTACAAGCAATGATCACACGCACGGCACAGCGGACACACCAGGAACCGCGGTGTTGGCCGTCGAATGGCGCTAGCTGCGCAGCATTTGTGCACCGCCGCCGTCAGTGTCAGCCAGTTTGCCGTGGCATACGGAGCTCCATCGCAGTCTTTAACACTGGTAGCATGCCGCGACAGCGTGGACGTGAACCGTATGTGCAGTTGACGGACTTTGAGCGAGGCCGTATAGTGGGCATGCGGGAGGCCGGGTGGACGTACCGCCGAATTGCTCAACACGTGGGGCGTGAGGTCTCCACAGTACATCGATTTTGTAGCCAGTGGTCGGCGGAAGGTGCACGTGCCCGTCGACCTGTGACCGGACCGCAGCGACGCACGGATGCACGCCAAGACCGTAGGATCCTACGCAGTGCCGTAGCGGACCGCACCGTCACTTCCCAGCAAATTAGGGACACTGTTGCTCCTGGGGTATCGGCGAGGACCATTCGCAACCGTCTCCATGAAGCTGGGCTACGGTCCCGCACACCGTTAGGCCGTCTTCCGCTCACGCCCCAACATCGTGCAGCCCGCCTCCAGTGGTGTCGCGACAGGCGTGAATGGAGGGACGAATGGAGACGTGTCGTCTTCAGCGATGAGAGTCGCTTCTGCCTTGGTGCCAATGATGGTCGTATGCGTGTTTGGCGCCGTGCAGGTGAGCGCCACAATCAGGACTGCATACGACCGAGGCACACAGGGCCAACACCCGGCATCATGGTGTGGGGAGCGATCTCCTACACTGGCCGTACACCACTGGTGATCGTCGAGGGGACACTGAATAGTGCACGGTACATCCAAACCGTCATCGAACCCATCGTTCTACCATTCCTAGACCGACAAGGGAACTTGGTGTTCCAACAGGACAATGCACGTCCGCATGTATCCCGTGCCACCCAACGTGCTCTAGAAGGTGTAGGTTAACTACCCTGGCCAGCAAGATCTCCGGATCTGTCCCCCATTGAGCATGTTTGGGACTGGATGAAGCGTCGTCTCATGCGGTCTGCACGTCCAGCACGAACGCTGGTCCAACTGAGGCGCCAGGTGGAAATGGCATGGAAAGCCGTTCCACAGGACTACATCCAGCATCTCTACGATCGTCTCCATGGGAGAATAGCAGCCTGCATTGCTGCGAAAGGTGGATATACACTGTACTAGCGCCGACATTGTGCATGCTCTGTTGCCTGTGTCTATGTGCCTGTGGTTCTGTCAGTGTGATCATCTGACCCCAGGAATGTGTCAATAAAGTTTCCCCTTCCTGGGACAATGAATTCACGGTGTTCTTATTTCAATTTCCAGGAGTGTATATTTCACCTGCATGGCTTGAGAATTTCGCCCTGCAGTATCATTTTCACGTAGCTAAATGTTTATGATGTCGTCTCTCCTGAACTATGTGTTTTACAATATTATATTTTTCTAGATACATTCAATGACAAATGTGGATGCTGTAGGGGATGTATTATTACGTATAAAGTTAGTAGCAAAGAAGTAATAAAGTAAAACGTCGTGCATGACGTGGCAGTTTTTTCTCGCATCTCAGTATCTGACGCGTCGTATCTCCTCACTTCTATGTCGAAAACTGATATACACTACTGGCCATTAAATTGCTACACCAAGAAGAAATGCAGATGACAAACGGTTATTCATTGCACAAATATATATTATACTAGAACTAACATGTGATTACATTGTCACGCCATTTGCGTGCATAGATCCTGAGAAAGCAGTACCAAGAACAACCACCTCTGACCGTAATGCTGGCCTTGTTACGCCTGGGCATTGAGTCAGAGCTTGGTTGGCGAGTACAGGTACAGCTGCCCATGCAGCTTCAGCACGATACCACAGTTCATCAAGAGTAGTGGCTGGGGTATTGTGATGAGCCAGTTCCTCGGCCATCATTGACCAGACGTCTGCAATTGGTGAGAGATCTGGAGAATGTTCTGGCCAGGATAGCAGTCGATCATTTTCTCTATCCAGAAAGGCCCGTACAGGACCTCCAACATGCGGTCGTGCATTATCCTGCTGAAATTATGGTTTCGCAGGGATCGAAATAAGGGCAGAGCCACGGGTCGAAACACATCTCAAATGTAACGTCCACTGTTCAGAGTGCCGTCAATGCGAACAAGAGGTGAGCGAGACGTGCAACCAATGGCACCCCAAACAACCACGCAGGGTATGGCGATGACGAATACACGCTTCCAATGTGCGTTCACAGCGATGTTGCCAAACACGGATGCGACCATCATGATGCTCTAAAAAGAACCTGGATTCATCCGAAAAAATGACGTTTTGCCATTCGTGCACCCAGGTTCGTCGTTGAGTACACCACCGCAGGCGCTTCTGTCTGAGATGCAGCGTCAAGGGTAATTGCAGCCATGGTCTCCGAGCCGATAGTCATTGCTGCTGCAAACGTCGTTGAACTGTTCGTGGAGATGGTTGTTGTCTTGCAAAAGTCCCCATCTGTTGACTCAGGGATCGAGACGTGGCTGCACGATCCGTAACAGCCATACGGATAAGATGCCTGCTAGTGATACGAGGCCGTTAGGATCCAGCACGGCGTTCCGTATTACCCTCCTGGACCCACTGATTCCATATTCTGCTAAGAGTCATTGGATCTCGACCAACGCGAGCAGCAATTACGTGATACGATAAACTGCAATCGCGATAGGCTACAATCCGACCTTTATCAAAGTCGGAAACGTGATGGTACGCATTTCGCCTCCTTACACGAGGCATCACAACAACGGTTCACCAGGCATCGCCGATCAACTGCTGTTTGTGTATGAGAAATCGGTTGGAAATTTTTCTCATGTCAGCACGTTGTAGGTGTCGCCACCGGCGCCAATCTTGTGTGAATGCTCTCAAAAGCTAATCATTCGCATATCACAACATGTTCTTCCTGTCGATTAAATTTCGCGTCTGTAGCACGTCATCTTTGTGGAGTAGCAATTTTAATGGCTAGTACTGTATTTTTGTAAGAACATTCTGCGGCAGATGTGGACACTGTCTACGAAATGTGTTGCGAATAGAGGTAGTAGTAACGAAGTAACAGATTTAAACGTCTTGCATGATGCGGTAATTTTTCACGCATTCAGTGTTTATGACGTCGTATCAGCTGAACTAAGTGTCGTGCAATGATATAATTTTTTTGGTACATTCAGTGGCATATGTGAGCACTGTCTGCAAAATATGTGACGGATACAGTTAGTAATGAAGAAGCTGCATATTAAAACGTCTTGCTTCGTGTGGCAGTTTTGCTGCATGAACGGCGAAGATATAATAAGCGGCAAACTTTTTTCCTTTAATCATGTTGTTGGAGTTGTCAGAGAGAAAAAGTTTCGCAATTGTTTGAAATTATGTGTAAAGTCTGTTGCAAATATATTACTGCTCTCATCCTCAAAAAACGGTAGTGGATAACTAAAGGATAGGTTTTCTCTCGTCGTGGACCACACTGCTTTTTCACCCCACGCCTTCGATAGATGGGAGTTCGTCCAGACAGTAAATGATATGTGTACCAAGTTTGGCTGAAGTCAGTCCAGTGGTTAAGGAGGAGATGTGGAACATATATACGTACGTACATATATTTAAACAGAAGTATATCCATTTTTATAATTTGTGCGGGTGTTATTAATGTCTACATTACAATGAAGCCGAGAGCAGCAATCTGTGGTACGATGCTCTAGTTACTTAATTATCCATTTCGGCCTGTAACAGTTCTCACGTGGTTCCGAAGTGTCCAATACACGACTTTTGAAAAATAGTTATAACTTACACACTCAGAAACTCGGAGTTTCTTCTTGAGAGGAATGCGTTCTTGGATATCTTCCAGTGTTATCCCCACTTGTTGCCGCTACTTTTTAACAATCACAGTGAACCATAACTCATTGGTGTTCTTTTCGAAACAAGATCCAAATGCTCATTCTTGTAGCATACGGGCAGTGTGGCAATAGAAAACCATCCTAGTCCCACGAACGGATCAGTGATGTTTCCTTGGTCTGTATGGAGTTCTTCTAAATTCACCATTTTCTTTGACTGGGCCTAAATTTTTCTACACTATCCGCCTGTTTCTCATTTCTAATTTCTCCATTACATCTTTCTTGCTCATTCTGGACGTTTCATTATTATTATTACGATTTCATTTTCGTTTCAACCAATTTAAATTTCAACGTTCATTCTTTACTGCATCAATTACATTTTGCATCACAACAATATCCCACGTTTGTTGCTCTGATTGCTGGATGTGTTTTCTTGGCATGTTGAAAACGCTTGCATAAGAGTAGTATGATAGAAATTAGTTTTGAGCACAAAACGATTTCTAACGTTTTAATTTCAGTTGTTATACTAAGCATAAAATACGGAATTAGCTAACTCTCACTGGGAAAAACAGACTGACAATGAATTATCAGTAATAGTGGCCATATGTCGAGAAAAGTGACCACCTTGGCCACTTTAGCCGACGTGTAGCGTGGCCAATTTTCCCAATCGAACGCCATTCCTGTATCAGTGGCTCTCACACGAAACAGTACAACCGAAGGATGCGACAGTGACTTACATTTGTTAGCTAAAAGGCATTGCGAGAACTATGATACCTCAAACCCCTATTGCTCCTACATAAAAGTGAAGCAGCTAAAGGAAAATGAGTGACCTACTTTACATCAAACGATTGGAAAACCTAAATGTTTTCACAGAAAGATAACGGAGAAAACTTCCTTTGCCAACGTCCATGACAACACCAGTGGCGTCGATGGCAACCAGTGTGGTCAGTTCTCGGTAGGAACCAGCACTGTTGAAGACATCAAGTAAGCAGAGGCCACTTGTCCCAACCTCGCCAGTTTACCCTTCTTTCCCTTACTGTGTTAGCGTTCATAATTTGTTAGTTCTCTTTTACACAAAATTATTACTATTAATTCATCTGTCACCGTCTTTAGCACTATCGTCATCACGAGGGAGTTTAGTTTATTTTGTCTGTGTTCTCAGTGAGCTATCACCCGTCTTCATCCTCTTTCCGCTGTCCCATTTATTCACATTGCTGTCGTATTATCGCTGTTCTGGATTCGACCATACACTCGTCTTGTTGCCAGTTATTTCTATTCTTATTTATTTTCGCAAACGGTCTTGCCGCAGTGGTAACTCCGGTACCTGCCAAACAACCGAAGTTAAGCGCTGTCAGGCTTCGCTAGCACCTAGATGGGTGGCCCTCCACGTCTGCCGAGCACTGTTGGTAAGCGGGCTGCACTCAGCCCTTGTGAAGACAATTAAGCTACAGTACTTGACTGACAAGTAGCGGCTCCAGTCGCCAAAACTGACAATGGCAGGGAGAGCTGCGTGCTGACGACATGCCTTTCCATAACCGCATGACATTGTGGTCGCTCGGTACCGCCTTCCGAGGTATGTTCGGAAAGACAGTTATTCATTTTCCGTGTGTGCTTCGCTTTTTTTTTTTTTTTTTTTTTTTTTTTTGCGGGTGTAAGTCCATTTTTTCCACCACGGGAAAGCTTAAATACTTGTATTTAATTTGCAAAAACTATTCAACTATTTTCGATTACTAACCTGTTCTAATTGGTATTCGATCATGAATAACAATGTTTCATGCAACTGAACGTTTTCGTATCGTGTCAGTGTAGGAAAATCTTGTTTCTTGCGGCATCAATTTGCAGTGTATCCTTGACATTTCCGAAGGCATAACCTCTCCATTCATCTTCTGGAGGAGTGTAAGCGTAGGCTTCCGCGGCCGTTGTCTTCTTCAATAAAATTCTTCAGGGTATCAGACCGCATCGTCATAATTTAAAATGCGCATTTTAAATTATGAGGATGCGGTCTGATACCCTGAAGAATTTTATATTCTGGAAGAGTGTCGACACTTCACCTACAGATGGCGCCTTCGGAACCTTCGCAGACACGTAAAGGATTGATGACGGAGAAGATATTATAACACTATTTTATTTTTCTCTTCAGTTACTACCATATTAAGTTCATTACTTGTATTATAAAATTTCTAAACAGTGTGCAGATTTTCTACGGTAAGATGATAATTTGTATACCGTAGAGCAATAAGGTTTTTGAATAACCTCCGCCATTCAGGTTGTAATGATTACGAACTCTCTCTGTCTCCTGAGTGCTTCTTCGTTCCTCCCTCCCTGTCCCCTCTTCCCCTCTATCTAAATTCGCTGCTCAATCTCATCTAGAGGCAAACAATACAATGTTGTTAGTGAAACAAAATTGGTTTTGTAGCTGCATGTATTTCTCCTTCTTTTTCTCAGTACAAGATAGCTGAGAATAGTTATCTTAAAATACCTCATTCATCTTTACAATGTGAATCTTGCACTATGCTGGTGCAATGTAATGGAATCTATAGCAGTGACGCATAGTCTTTTCACTCAAGCAGGGTCTACTGTGACTACAGATTTTGATGAGAGTGATATATATATATATATATATATATATATATATATATATATATAAAGTCTACGTTTCATTCTGAAGACTGTAACGACTTGAAATGGACGAGACCCTGTAAATTATGTTGTGTGGAACATTTTAATCAATTACTTCTCATCCAATGTTCATATTCCAAATCGATGAGATGGTTCAGCGCTTTGCTAAAGATCAGATCGCTTGCAGATTGTCTACAGGTAAACAAACGAGAACTACTTAAACCTAACTAACCTAAGGGCATCACACACATCCATGCCCAAGGCAGGATTCGAACCTGCGACCGTAGCAGTCGCGCGGTTCCTGACTGAAGCGCCTGGAACCGCTCGTCCACCGCGGCCGGCTAGGCTTTAGGTATCTGATCTAAATGTTTCCATTTTTTGTGATTTTGTTTTAACCTCATTGCATTTTAACAAAAGGTACGGCTGAAGAGCACTTAGTTTTGTTGCGTCTCTTTGGTGGAAAAAGTGACAATAGATAAGAGGAAGAAACAGCGCTGTAGACAACAGTACTTACGAACTCCAATGTGTAACCGCCAGTCCCTGTTTCAATTTCGCCGCTGCTCCCCACCCTACGCACCCCGGCAATCCCACGGGAATATCTCCACCACTTTTTAGAATGGTGCGGAGTTGGCAAATTTATTGCATTTCCGCAACTGGCTTTTGGTTTACTCGCCCCCTGCTACTGGCATGGAGAAACTTTTACTGGACCTTATGGTCACAGCCGAACGTTTACCAAATGCGGGAATCCTAATGACAGTGCTTTTTCTTCTTTAGCAATTGTTATTTCATATACTGCCGCTCGCCAGCTGAAAGCATTAATAAAATATACGATCATAGTTCCTACAAATTTAAGACTCTAACACTGGTATATATTTTTAATAGTATCAATACTGGCGGTTACACATTGGAGTTCTTAAGTACTGTTCTCTACACCGCTGTTTCTTCCCCTTATCTATTGTCACTTTTTCCACCAAAGAGACGCAACAAAACTAAGTGCTCTTCAGCCGTACCTTTTGTTAAAATGCAATGAGGTTAAAACAATATCATAAAAAATGGAAACATTTAGATCAGATACCTAAAACCTAGCTGGCCGCGGTGGACGAGCGGTTCCAGGCGCATCAGTCAGGAACCGCGCGACTGCTACGGTCGCAGGTTCGAATCCTGCCTCGGGCATGGATGTGTGTGATGCCCTTAGGTTAGTTAGGTTTAAGTAGTTCTACGTTCTAGGGGACTGATGACCTCAGATGTTAAGTCCCATAGTGCTCAGAGCTATTTGAACCTAAAACCTAATTATTTAAAGGTGGCGAGGATTATTTTGTAGGTGGACGTTGTGACTTCGATGATAATCTGGCTGATGATGACGGTGTTGCTTCTATAAAATAGTTATAGAATGGTGTATAGCCGCATCTTGACCAGCTCCAAGTTTGTGGAATGGGATCAAAACTAGGGAAAACGGAACGTTAGTGGGAAGTTGATGTAGAAAGTTGTAGAGTGTAATTTGTAAGGTTTAATCTATGGTTGGTGTAATGTGACGCGATAAACTTTTGCTTATGACTGAGGTTTGTTGCAGTAGGTTCTAATAAGCTGCACATGGTGGAGTTGGAGTATGATCAAACAAGAGTATCTGGGAGCGAGAATGTAAAATGGGAGTACTTGGCAGCGGCATTTAGGTGAAATCTGGAATGAGCAGCCAGATGGCTGAATTAAAGAATAGATCTGGTGAAGCAGCTTAAATCTTCTATGGTTGGGATATGACATAGAGAGTTCTGTTACTACGCTGTGGCCGGGGATAAAAGGAGAGAGTACGCTTGCAAATGTAAGAGTAGGTGGA
Source organism: Schistocerca serialis cubense (assembly GCF_023864345.2). NCBI lineage: Eukaryota > Metazoa > Arthropoda > Insecta > Orthoptera > Acrididae > Schistocerca > Schistocerca serialis. The sequence goes on along the minus strand of NC_064638.1, from coordinate 410,286,981 downwards.
GTGGGATAAGTTACAATTGTTACATTGGGGCGTGAAGTTAGGAATGGCGATGTTACATCCTGTACTCGATACTACATTGAAGAGCCAAGGAAAATGGTACACGTGACCCGGCGAGCACGCAGAAGGGCCACAACACGACGTGACACGAACTCGACTGGTGTCTGAAATAGTGTCGGAGGCAACTGACACCCTGAATTCTGCTGGGCTGTCCATAAAACCGTAAAACTACGGAGTGGTGGAGATCTCTTCTGAACAGCACGTTGCAAGGCATCCCAGTTATGCTCAATAATGTTCAAATCTGGGGATTTTGGTGGGCAGTGGAAATGCTTAGCTCAGACCAATGTTCCTGCAGCCACTCTGTAGCAATTCTGGACGTGTGGGGTATCAAATTGTCCTGCTGGAATTGCTCCTCCACGTTCTTCGGAATGCACAATGGACATGAATGGATGCGGGCGATCCGTCACGATGCTTACGTATATGTCACCCGCCATAGTCGTATCTAGACGTATCAGGGGTCCCATATCACTCCAACTGCGCATGTCTCACACCATTACAGAGCCTCCACCAGCCTGATCAGTCCCCTACTGACATGCAGGGTCCATGGAGACATGAGCTTGTCTCCAAACCCGTACACGTCCATCCGCTCGATACGATTTGAAACGAGACTCGTCCGGCCAGGAGACGTGTTTTCAGCCATCAACAGTCTATTGTCGGTGTTGACGGGTCCAGGCGAGGCGTAATACATTGTGTCTTGCAGTCATCGAGGGTACACGAGAGATGGTGGTGATGATGATGATGTTTGGTTTGTGGGGCGGTCAATTGCACGGTTATCAGCGCCTGTACAAATTCCCAACATTTTCTCAGTCCAATCTCGCCACTTTCGTGAATGATGATGAAATAATGAGGACAACATAAACACCCAGTCATCTCGAGGCAGGTGAAAATCCCTGACACCTCCCGGAATCGAACCCGGGACCCCGTGCTCGAGAAGCGAGAACGCGACCGCGAGACCACGAGCTGCGGACGGTACCTAAGAGGGCCGTCGGTTCCGAAAGCACACATCGATGATGTTTCGTTGACTGGTTAGCAAGCTGACACTTGTTGATAGTCCAGCGTTGAAATCTGCAGCAATTTTCGGATGGATTCACTTCTGTCATGTTGAACGGTTCTCTTCAGTTGTCATTGGTCCCGTTTATGCAGGATCATTTTCGGTCCACAGCGATGTCTGAGATTTGATGTTTTACCAGATTCCTGATATTCACGGTACACTCGTGAGATGCTGGTACGGGAAAATCCCCACTTCATCGCTTCCTCCGAGATTCTGTGGCGTCGGCCGCGGTGGCCGAGCAGTTCTAGGCGATTCAGTCCGTAACCGCGAGACTGCTACCTCGGACATGAATGTGTGATGTCCTTAGGTTAGTTAGGTTGAAGTAGTTCTGAGTTCTATTTGACTGATGACCTCAGATGTTAAGTCCCATAGCGCTCAGAGCCATTTGATGCTGTGTCCCATCGGTCGTGCGCCGACACCACGTTAAAATTCACTTAAATCTTGATAATCTGCCGTTTCAGCATCAGTAATCGATCTAATAACTGTACCATGCACTTTTCGTCTTATGTAGGTGTTGCCGACCGCAGCGAAGTGTTCTACCTGTTGAAATTGTATTTGAATACGCATGGCTATACTAGTTTCTCTAGCGCTTCATTGTATGTGAAGTAAACAAACGTACATTTCAAATGAAACTGTATGATTCCTGAGACCTTTTCAAGTCTTAAACATCTATGATGTATATATGCAGACTGAAGCGATGAGCCGAGCGGAGTGGCTGTGCCGTTTGAGGCACCATGTCACGGACCGCGCGGCCCCTCCCTTGGGCATGGGCGTGTGTGTTGTTCTTAGCAAAAGTTAGTTTAAATAGTGTTTAAGTTTAGGGACCGATGACCTCAGAGGTTTGGTCCCTTAGGAATTGACACATGAAGTGACGAATGAAAATTCGTACTACAGCTGGGATTCGGACCTCACACTCCTGCTCACTGGGTATATATATGCGCTCACCACTACACCGCCCTGGCGCACTGGCCTTGCACAGCTGCACAGAGTGCCCTAGCCCGCCTCCCCCCTCAATCCAAATTCCCATTCAAACCTCATCCCACCTGAACTTTCCCCTATACTCGAAGGGCACTGCAGAGGCTTTGCGAGGAGATGTTTTTGGACGAAACGGCTATTCGCCAGTGACTGTTATCCTGCAGTGAACTAGTGACTAATTTACTGCTCTGTGCTCCGTCTATGTGTTGTTACAATCAGCAAAAGGCGATATTGACCTCTGTCAGTAAAACTTTGTTGTCTGCTGTACTTCTGACAGAGATAATCTTCGCCTGACTCGATTTATGTTGAGAGCTATGATTATCACTTATAGTTTTATTCGACCTTAGGTTTTTAATGATACACATGTACTGAGAGATGGACAGTATTAATAAACAATATGGTCTGTTTCCAGAATGAGATTTTCACTCTGCAGCAGGGTGTGCGCTGATATGAAACTACCTGGCAGATTAAAACTGTATGCGGGACGAGACTCGAACTCGGGACCTTTGCCTTGCACCGACAAGTGCTCTACCATCTGAACTACCCAATCACGACTCACGCCCCGTCCTCACAGCCTTACTTTTGCCAGTAACTCGTCTCCTACCTTCCAAACTTTACAGAAGCTCTCCTGCGAGCCTCGCAGAACCAGCATTCCTGAAAGAATGGATATTGAGGAGACATGGCTTAGCCACAGCCTGGGGGATGTTTCCAGAATGAGATTTTCTTTCTGTAGTGGAGTGTGCGCTGATATGAAACTTCCTGGCAGATTATAACTGTGTGCCGGAACGAGACTCGAACTCGGGACCTTTGCCTTTCGCGGCATGTGTTCTACCATCTGAACTACCCAAGCACGACTCACGCCCCGTCCTCACAGCCTTACTTTTGCCAGTACCACGCCTCCTACCTTCCAAACTTTACAGAAGCTCTCATGCGAACTTTGCAGAACTATCACTCCTGAAAGTAGCACTTGCCCGCGAAAGGCAAAGGTCCCGAGTTCGAGTCACCGTCTGGCATACACTTTTAATCTGCCAGGAAGTTTCATATCAGCGCACACTCCGCTTCCGAGTGAAAATCTCATTCTGGAAACATCCCCCAGGTTGTGACTAAGCCATATCTCTGCAATATTCTTTCTTTCAGGAGTGCTAGTTCTGCAAGGTTGACAGGAGAGCTTCCGCAAAGTTTGGAAGGTAGGAGACGAGGTACTGGCAGAAGTAAGGCTGTGAGGACGAGGCCTGGGTCGTGCTGGGTTAGCTCAGCTGGTAGAGCACTTGCCCGCGAATGGCAAAGGTCCCGAGTTCGAGTCTCGGCCCGGCACACAGTTATAAACTGTCAGGAAGTTACAATAAGGCATGTTGACGCTCCAGCCCTCAAGCCTTCCCCTATTACGCTAACAGATTATAATTTAATTAATTATTTATCTTCGTTTCCCGATCAGCTAAACGGCGTTTATCGATTAATTATATACATTGTGTAAAGTTTTTATTTTCACGTCATTGCTATGCACACAAAAGGGGCTTTTTCTCCTGCGTAAACGCTTTGTATATTGTGCATTTAAGAGAGAAAGTTTCCTTCGAAAATGTTCAGAAGTTTGCTTCTCTCCTCTGCTATCCGAAATATGAAAAAACAACTCACGACAAGAGATTTGTGTGACAGAGAACGGAAAGCAATATACAAGTGAGAAAAGCGATGAATACAGCTGTTCGAAACAATTCGAACCATATTTTTATATCAAAGAAAACAAAGAATGGAGCCGCTTTGTTTCCTCAAACATTATCATGCTGAGACCAATATGTTTCTAAAGACCAAACTGCGCACGGAGGAATGGTTGCTAAGAACGAAACGAAAAGTGCAAAAGTTTTTCGAGAACATGTAACGCAATGAATACTAGAATGAGAGATTTGCAGCACTAATGCTCTGTAAATGGATAAGTAATTCCTTGGTAAAAAAAATTCTGCTGTTTCGACGGTAAAACGGAACACTGAGTGATTGTGGACACAAATTTCAGAAACCATCAGAGACATACCAGAAGCGTTAACAAGAAAACAGATTCCGCTATTATGAAACGCGCGCTGACAGTAGCCCTTTTCATGTGTTAACATGTTTTGCTTGGACGATACGCTCATATATGGCGCTAAATGCAGCGTACGCAACGTAATTAGCTAATTCTATTCACCTCCATTTCCCTCCACTGCTCGAATTAATTTAGCAATTAAATCTCCGGATGTAATGACGATTACCATATGAACTATTAAACCGCTTAGAGAACAATATCCAAGCTAAAGCATGGGAATTCATCGCTTAAAATTCGCCCGTGAAAGTTAAATAGAGTATAAATTTCTTTCTACAATGCACAAATTAAAATAAACGGATGACTCATCGACTGTTATATCTTTCAAGCATATTAGAATTAGGCTTTTCGTTTTGCAGCTAGACGCGACTCAGTAACTCTTTCATATTTTTAGTTCTGATGCATTGTTCACATGAGCCCTGATGATTCACCTTCATAATACTGTACTCTTCTTTGAAATACCTCTGTTATTTCGATACCCACTACACTAGTTACGTACAACACTATCCCATCCAACAATGAAATAAGTAAATTTGTAGATAACTGTAGAGATAGTGAGCTGTATAGAAATCTTCAATTTCGACTTTCCCTTTCACCAGATATTAAAGCCACGTACTGGATCTCACAACCATTTGTTCACATGCTTACAGTTTAGCATAACTAACGAACTCTGTGGTATTCGGGGCTTTTTCACAGCGCTAATCACGGTACACGTTTATAACATAGCTACTCATCTTTCAGTAAAGTTAGATAAATAATGTATGAAAAACTACACTATTTCATAAGTGTTCCTTCTTTTTATGATTAAAACTGAGTCACACAAATAATATAGAAAGAGAAAAAGCTATCTTTATGGCAGAAGAAATTAAGCCTTTTCTATTGAAAATATGTTGTGCAATGTGTGATCAACTGAAGACTGTGCAGAATATAAATCTTTGAAAACGTCAGTCAATACAGTCACGACACGGACACAAAAATAAGACTGTAAATAAATGCAAAGGTTACATAATAATACGTGTGGGTACCGACGAACTAATATGTAAATCCTTAAATTAGCATTCAGACAACTTTCTGCGGAGCATGAAATTGACGTTAAGTTTTGCGTTTTGGGAATACTTCCAAACTAAAGATGAGAGACTCACATCGCGCCTCAGACAAATACAAGGATTTTTTCGTCGTATTGATACCGACTGCATAACGTAATTTATGGTTGTCTTGTTAAACAACACAGCTTTACACACTGAAAGCAAAATCTTACAATACATCCACTCTTCGTTTCATGCTACTTCCATCGCTGTGTTACGGTTACAAACATTTTACCTTCGCTTCTGCCAGTACCTCGTCTCCCACCTTCCAAACTTAACAGAAGCTCTCCTATTTTGTCGTCTGGACTTTATCTACAGGCTGATGAGTATTACTGGCACTTAATTGGAACAACAAGTTTATCCTAATATCTATAGAGTAGGAGCCAAGCTTCCACATATGTTCCGGGAATGCCACATTCTGTGTGCTGGGAAAACCGCCCTACAAGCTGTTCTTGTTTCTTACAAAGAAGCAGCTTTGGTTTTAGCAGATGGTCGAGTTTTCCTTCAAAATTTTCCTAACTGAAAATTATCACTACCTGGAGAGATCCTTTCAAATCGAGTGTGCGTTGTCTTCATTTTTCTTGCTCACTCTAGAAAGAATATCCATTGCAAGAGATGCGTAGCTGAGGTACCACCGGAGGTGCTTGCCATAAGTTGGCATTCTAGTACCGGTTCTGATCTGACTGTCTTCATGTGCAAGCATAATACACTGTAGATCATGTTAGCAAAATGTACCAGATCGACTGTTGTGAAGTGAACCATGTGTACATCAGCACAGCTAAATTCTATTTCCTCAATGTAATTTTCTTTCAGTTATTACTCTAGTAAACGCCCTGAGCATGCCAAAACTTAGCAGGAAAATGTTTGTAGAGAAGTTTGCAACCCCTTCAGCATATTTTGTTGTTATTTATTAAGTATTGTACTGTTTCGTTTTAATTCCTTGACATACATACTTCTGGAATCTAGTACCATAAGCTGTTTTTTATGCTCTTTCACGAATGGTAAATCTATTGAGCTCGTTTATCTGCTCTCTACATATTACTGCTTGTCATTTTAGAGTGCTTAGAGCACGTGCTAAATAGACACAACAAAGAAACGTCTTGTCCCTTTATGCAGTCTATCTGAGATACCTCCAGTTTCACGGCACGGGATGCATAGACGGGTTTGTTCATGTCATTGTATTTTACGAGTTTCATAGTAACACAATGAAATTTTGCAATGTCCAACCACTTCTCACCGCTTTGTGAGTCGTCTGTTTTCGTTTACTGAATTTTTGGAGTATTTGGCAGTGTTATAGATGAGTTGAGGTGGCAGAACTGATTCAGGTGACTTGGCTGTAGGAACCGAACGCTATTCAGAAGATTTCAAACCTGCGAAGATCATCTAAGAGAGAACCCAATGGTTACTCAATAACGCCTTCGGACTGGTACAGTTCCCTTAAGCGATAATCTTGTGGCAGGGAAAGTGGCCTTTCCGTGAAGAACGCTGTGCGTTTCTTGCGTTAGGTATATTAAGTACTAATTTCTGTATTCCGGACAGAATTAACTTGTTTAATGAAAAATTAAGAGTCTCCATGCATTTTCGAGCACTGTGACGCCAAATTCAAAAGGCGAGCTGTGGAAGGGTTGGTATAAATGGTGGCATAGCCGCAGCTGCTCCTTGTGACAGCTCGACAGACTGGGAACTCACCTGCTCGCTCTTCATTCTGCAGACAGAGTGTAATTGTCGATTGTCACAGATCACGAAAATTGAAATGTCATGATTCGGATGAAAGGTCTTTGCATGTCTGGACACTCGGAGATATGTCAAGTGAGGATATTAAGTAATCCCGCTTATAGCGAATGTCAATGAACTGTAACAACAACCAACGAGTGAAAATTTCATCTTGGGTGAAGGAATTCGAAATAGCAATAATTCCCCTGGTGAAAAGATGCGGTAGGAGGAGCAACAGAATTTACTGTAAGAATCGCCTCCAGTGATTAATCCCAAGACTATGATAATTTGTAATACAACTATTGTGTAGTGAGTGTCCATGGTGAGACATTTATAGTGTTATTGCGTAAATTTCATGCATAACTAATTGGAAGTATAGCTAATTAGTTGTACAAATTTGATTGTTTCTCTTGTGGTACAGCAACCTTTGGTCCCTCTGACGCTGTAAATGTCAATTTTTTCTTTAATTTTCTCCACCGTTTCAATTTTTGTGTCGTCTTTACTGTTCTTCCTGTGCGTCCACGTACTGACGAAACAACAGCCTGTGGAATACCATGCAGAATTGTTTGACGCTTTGGGTGCTTGTAAACATCAGGGGGAACTAAAGCAATGAGATCAGTAAGGATCATACAACAGAAAATCTGAATGTTCAAAACTTAACTTCTTCTTAACAGTCGCTTTGCCCTGGGAGACCATATGTGTTCTCTACATTCCTCCACCAATCACTTCTGTTCCTGGCTTTCATAGTCCATTTCCTTTTTCTCAGTCCCCTCGTCTCCGTATCCCCGTCGATGTCATCCTTCCACCTTGTCTGTGGCCTTCCTCGGACCCCTCTGCCTTCCACAGAGTGTGAGAATGCTCCTCGTGATAGTCTTTCCTCTTCCATTCTAATTATGTGTCTTGCCCACATCAGTCTTCTTTTCTCGTATGTTCAGACAACATCAGCTTGTGAGTATAGGTCTCTTGGGGTGAAATAATTCCCTTGACATCTCTCTCTCGAAGACTAGAAGTTTTTGTTCACCTGTTTTCCTTAACGTAAACGTTCCAGGGCCATACAGAGCTACTGGGAGAATTACATTCAGGTACAGTCTCATTTTAAAAATGCGGTACTGCACAGCAGGTACCTTAGCCTGAAATATGACATGTCTGCAGCTGGGATCCTCGCCTTAATCCCAATTTCCATTCTGTTTTACCCGCCAAAAATATATCCCAAATATTTGACTATGTCTAGTCTTTTAAAAATTACTTCAACTCTTGATGGGGCAACATCATCGTGTGCGTTGCTCACGACCATGTACATAGTTATCTCCTGATTAATTTGTAACTCTGATTTATTTCCAATATTTCTGTAAGATATTGTCATGAGATGCAGGTCCTCTTTGCAAGCACTTGTTAGAACAACCTCGTCCTCATATGCATACCTATTTATTGTGATATTACTTAGTTTTATTCCAGTTTTGTTTAATTTTTGGTGTTCTATACCTTTTCCAGAATTATATTTAAAAGTACTGGAGGTAATGTGCCTCCTTGTCTAAGACCAGTACTGACTCCAAAATCCTCTGACATTCCTGTAGTGATCTTTACTCTATAGTAGAGTCCCCCTTAATACACCCTTACTAGCTTTATTTACTTTTATGGAAACTGAAGCTGTTTCAAGGCATTGGTGAGAGTACCCCTGTGTAGGCTGTCATAAAGCGTTTTTTGAAATTAGCAAAAACCACGTGAATTTCAAACGTTATGTTCTCAACTCTTCTCGGTTACCTTTCGGAGGGTGAAAGGGTAGTGTACAGTTGATCTGTTCCTTCTGAAACCACACTGAACTTGTCCTGTAACTCATCCAATTAGGACTGTTCTTTTAAGTAAACACTATGATAGGATTTTACAGTTTACAGTGAGAAGCGTAATCCCTCTATAATTATCACGTACCTAGGGGTCATTCTTTTCTTAACATAGGGCATATTACTGCCATTGGCGAGTCGTCACGCAATCTCCTGTATTCCCAAAAAATCTTTAACAATTTTTTTCATTATTTTAAACAATACCGATCCTCCATTCTTTATTACTTCTACTGCAATTTGATCTTCACCGAAAGCCTTTTGTTTTTTAGGGTTTTGATTATTTGTCGTATTTCTTCTTCATTGGTGGTCTCTACTTTGATGTCCACGGTATCAAGTACCTCAAATGGTAGGGACTCGGTGGGATCATCACAGTTTAGTAATTCAGCGAAGTTTTCCGTCCATCCCCGTTCTACTTCAGTTTCATTCGTGTGGATTTCTTCCTATGTAACTTTAAAAATGTTACTTTTTTATATTTCTTTGTTACTCTATTTACTTTTTGATAAATTTTTCTTGTCCTCTGATGGCTACAGTCCTCCTCGGCTTTTCTATTAGCTCCTTGAAATATTTCCGTTTCTCCTGCCTTAGTATAGTTTCTGGTTGCTTCCTTATTCTAATACACCTTTCTTTCAATCCCTAATCCATCATATTTTCTAATCATCTCTCCGTAGCCAACATTCTCTTTAAATTTTTTGGTGGAATGCTCGACTGAACCACACCTTACCTGACCTCTTTCATTTGGCTGGGATTTCGGGTGCTAACCTGTTTACTGTTTCCTTAATTTGAGACCAGTCTTGGTTGATATCACAGTCTTCTACCTTTTCCTGACATTTCCTTAGGGTTTCTGCAAATGTTGACTCATATTTTCTTTTAATCTATATACTCTTTTAATTTCTTTATATGTCTTAGCTATTCTACACAGATTCTTAAATTTAATGTTCATTTTACGTATTACCAGAAAACGATCAATGTCAAAGTCTGTTTCGTTATAGATTCGCCTATCTTTGATGCCGTCTGCATACCGCTTGTGGATACATGCGAGGTCTGTCTGATGTATGGTTTGCCTGTCTGGTGCCATCCATAAGTCTTTATGTATGTTTTTATGTTAAAACCATGTAGCCACGATGCAGATGCCATTTTCAAACGTGAAAGTGATCATATCGACGCAATTTTCACTACTTTCTTGATACAGATTTGCATTATCCATCACTGATTTGTAGAGGTCTTCTTGACCCGATCTGACTTCAAAATCACGTAATACTGTTTTAAAATTATGGTTTGGTAACAAGATATAAACAAAGTCCAATTCAGTGTAAAAAGCCTCATTTATGAGTTCCTCCTTATCCTCACAGGGTACGTGTGCATTAATCAAGGATACGTCGCTGTTCCGAAAAGCGATTTTAATGTAGGAGATTCTGCTGTTATTGGATTTCAACTGTTTTACTACTTTTATTACCGAGTCACGTACATAGAAATTAATGGTGCTCGCCACAGTCCCCTTATAGGATATACCCACTGCTTATCTTGATTAATCCTGCACGCTTCCATCTAACCTCCTTGAGAGCTACAGCCTTCAGCTTGTATTTCTCTAGCTGCTTGGACATATTATGCGCATTTAATGGTCTGTGTAGCCTCGTTACAATCCAGTTTCCAAAAGAGAAGTCCACTGTCCATCCCCGCGTCCTATTTCAGTTATATATTTTTTTTAATTTTTTCTTGTCTTTATAATTTTCCTTTTCTTTTGTGAGCCTGGAAGCAACCCTCTGCACAGTCGCCAACCTGGACGACCAGTGGCACTATGTGTGTTTGCTTATCCTAGAAGCCTAGCCTTCTCCACACCTTTTGACCATCGCTATATACACTCATGCTCACAAATTAAGGATAATTGCAGAATGTGGTGCCACACAACGTGGCACTACATAAAACTGGCGCTAATAGGATAGGCACATATGGAACACACACGACACAGATCTGCAAGTCCACGGTATTGGTGATAAGTTGAGAAAACCGTCCCGAAACACATGTGCCACTGTTTCCTGCGCATGTACCACAACATCAATATGGGATATGATCACCATGCACACGTACACAGCCCGCACAACGGGTTGGCATACTCTGGATCAGGTGGTCGAGCAGCTGCTGGGGTATAACCTCCCATTCTTGCACCAGTGCCTGTCGGAGCTCCTGAAGTGTCGTAGGGATCTGAAGACGTGCAGCGATACGTCGACCGAGAACATCCCAGACGTGCTCGATGGGGTTTAGGTCTGGAGAACAGGCAGGCCACTCCATTCGCCTGATATCTTCTGTTTCAAGATACTCCTCCACGATGGCAGCTCGGTGGGGCCGTATGTTATCATCCATCAGGAGGAAAGTGGGACCCACTGCACCCCTGAAAAGGCGGACGTACTGGTGCAAAATGACGTCCCGATATACCTGACCTGTTACAGTTTCTCTGTCAAAGACATGCAGGGGTGTACGTGCACCAATCATAATCCCACCCCACATCATCAAACCACGACCTCCATACAGGTCCCTTTGAAGGATATTAAGGGGTTGGTATCTAGTTCCTGGTTCACGCCTGATGAAAACGCGGCGAGAATCACTGTTCAGACTATACTTGGACTCGTCGTGAACATAACCTGGGACCACTGTTTCAATGACCATGTACTGTGTTCTTGACCCCAGGCTTTACGGGCTCTCCTGTGACCTTGTGTCAGTGGAATGCACCTCTCAGGTCTCCCGGCAAATACTACATGTCTGTTCAGTCGTCTGTAGATTGCGTGTCTGGAGACAACTGTTCCAGTGGATGCGGTAAGATCCCGAGCAAGGCTACCTGCAGTACTCCGTGGCCGTCTGCGGACACTGATGGTGAGATTCTTCTTGTGGGGTTGTACACTGTGGACGTCGCGTACTGTAGCGCCTGGACACGTTTCCTGTGTGCTGGAATTTTTGCCATAATCTTGCGATCACACTTTGTGGTACACGGAGGGCCCGTGCTACGACCTGCTGTGTTTGACCAGCCTCCAGTCGTCCTAGAATTCTACCCCTCATAACGTCGTCAATATGTGTTCTTAGAGCCATTTTCAACACACAGTCACCATTAGCACGTCTGAAAACGTCTGCACACTTACTGGCTGCACCGTACGCTGACATGCACCAACACACCTCTGCTGCCAGCGTCACTGGGGAACAACCGCAGGTCAGATGCATGGTCATACCCCGATGTGATTTAAACCCGCAAACAGCCCACCATAGCGTTGTTTCACCATGTATCAGCATTATCCTTCATTTATGAGCATATTGCATTATGACACAATACGATACTCAGCCAACTTTTATTTCATAAATGTGATATTTAAGTTAATAATTAGCACCATGTGGAGTTGCTAGTCCCCCATTGAGCTTCTCCTCAGGTGACGGACGAGGGACACTCACTAAATATAGTGGCTACCGAGGAAATAAAACTCTCAGGATTGACCACACCTAACATAGCTAGGGATGAGTCAAAATCCGTGAAGAAGACAACGACTGTAGCAAAAGCATCCACACATAATGCGACAGGTCTTCCAAGTTGGGGATTGTGGAGAGGATTACCTCCAGGCCTACACAAAAAAGGTACAACTGAAATCGGACGCGGAGACGGAAGCTGGAATGTAAGGAGGCTATGCGGACCAGGAAGTGCTCATTATATATATATATATATATATATATATATATATATATATATATATATATATGCTGGAGAAACCAACGTTTCGACCACGGTTACAGTGGCCTTGTTATGAGTCTACTGCGTCTACAATACTCAGAAAACTTTTATGTCAACTGATTGGCCGCGGTAGCCCATGCAATTACGCCACGTTTATATTTACATGTACAGATATACGTCTTAAGATATTCACAATTTAAATGAACACTGAAGTATGGGTATGAACACTTTGTGTTGTGAAACAGTCTAACAACTGAGGTGAAAGAATCTAATAATTAAGTCAGTGATTATATAAGGTGGCACTACTTATCTGTTAAACTTCTACCAACCATCCAGGTGTTTCAGGGCATGCATGAAGTAACAGCTGTCGCCATACAATTGGGAATGGAATTACAGCAGTTGTAAAACGCGTGTTGTGTATTTATCAAGTTAGTCTGATGTATTGCCGGATCATTGTCCTCTTTTTTATCTTTTTTTGTTGACTGTTTCCTAAGAACGTCCGTCTCTGTGTTTCAGTTACTGCAGTCGAAAAGTAAGTGTTCAATAGTTTGGTCTCCTACTTTACATGTGCACAGTGCGTCTTCAGTTCACCGCTGCCTGTTAAAGTGGCTGTAAAATTCAGTGTCAGTTGTAGTTCAATCCTTAAACATTGTGGGATCCTAGGTCAAATACGTTTTCGTGTTTACACCGCTTTTTAGTTCCTGATTCGCAATTATACGTAGTCTGCTGCAAATCACTGTTTTCTGTGATTGGGCTGGTCTCTTAGCCAGATTATCAGGTAGCCCATTGCCTCAATACCCCGCATGAGTGTGAACCCACTCCAGGTCTACCAGATGTGCTTCTGTAATCTCCTAATTGTGAGTCACAATTTCTCTAATCAAGATGATTCTTAATACTTCGTAACTAACCCAGTGTTATCCTGCTGTCGGTGTGGATTACAGTAATTCTGTCAATAATCGTTAGATTGGTTATCAACTCCAGCGCATTTAGATCGGCAAAGTGTTCAGCTTGGTTGTTTGAACATTCATTATCCAATCTGAGCCGTAGCTGACAAGCAGGGTTCTGGCTGGTAAATACCACTCAGTTGCCTGACTTGCTTTCATTCGCGTGTACTTCAACAGAGTATTACTTATTTGCTTTCTGTTCAGTGACTGTGGAAAAATCTGCTGGGTGTGGCTAGCTTCTGTACTCTAAAACGATGTCTACAGGCTTTTGGCGTCTTAAGAGCTGACTATTCTGTTAGATTTGGCTGTTTCTCGAATCTTAAATGCCGCGTGAGGTAGCCGTGCAATCTGAGGCAGCTTTTCACTCTTCGCGCGGCTCCCTCCGTCTGAGGTTCGATTCCTCCCTCGGGCATGGGTGTGTGTGTTGTTGTAAGTTAGTTTAAGTTGGATTAAGCATTTTGTAAGCCTAGGGACCGATGACCTTAGCAGTTTGTTGCCCTAGTCCTTACCAAAAATTTCCAAATTTCGAATTTTAGTAGTTGGGGGCGTGAGGCCTGCTACGACCCATTTGGTTTATTGGATGTCATCCTGTAAGCTTTAATTGTCCTTAAACTGATTAATCGTTGTGCTGTACTAATTCTGATGTGACTGTTGTGTCGCTCAAGCCCTGTCGTACCGGCGAAACGTGTGAAAATATATGCAGCATCGATCCTTTATGAATAGGTCGTACTGCCTCAATGAACAGACGCCGATGAGTATAGGTGATTTTAAGAGAGCGTTAATCGAATCTGATTACTTTTCTGTAGTGTGTCAATTATGTTTGTTGAATGTAAACTTACAATCGATTATGACACCTAGGCATTTTACATGAACTACCTGTTGAAGTTCTTTGTTGTTAACGTAAATTGTAATTTTCGATGATGCACAACACCTTTCCATGGTGATGAGCATAACTCCTGATTTCTGTTCGTTGAGTGAAAGTTTGTCGCTATCAGCCCAAGTTGCGGTTTCCCGCATGTCTGTATTGCGGTTGTTCTCAATTTCGAGAGCGCTTTTCCCCATAGTTAATACAATTAGATCGTTCACTGAAGTAGTAATGAAATAGTTGTTTGAGTAAGCCAAGCAGAGTAACGAATTACGTAATTTATCCCAGAGATGTCGATCGCATCATGACCCTGTGAAAATCCCACGGTTGCTGTACTCTCTTTCCGAAGGTTTTTGACAGTTAAAGTTGCCATCCTGTGGCCAAAGCAGCTGTGTGTAATTCTTTGGACATTCAAATTCAGGCAAGGTTTCTTAAATTAGTACTCATTTAATAAACTGAAAATATCTACACTATACAAACGCAAGCTCAGTGAAATCATTTTGTCCACTCACAATGCTAGGTATGTATAGTCTGTCTGCAAAATGAAAAGCGAGCAGTGCTCGAAGTTGCCTTTACCGAAAGAATGTTACATCTGCCGTACAGGATGACTAATGATCAATGTCCCCTCTAGCAGTGAAGAATATTAGGTACAGATTTACATAGTAGATTCATATGCGTCTCTTGTGTTAGTATTATTAGTAACTCATTACTGTATTCAATGTAGTGTTAAAGCGTTTTGTGGAAAATAAAAACCCTGGGCATGTCTGCACCCTGCGCCGCCAGTGATTCATAACGCGAGCTGCGGAGGGTCGGTACAACTGTGTGAAACATGCTGTAGTTGCTTCTTGTGACGTAGTAGGGTAGACAGTATGCAGACCCATGAAAGAGGGAAGTGTATGACCATAATCCAGCAACCTACCTTCCTTCGCTCTTCTACACTCCAAACCCACGCCCACCACTCTGATACACTCCCAGAACACAATTTACCCTTTTATTAAGGGTAAACAGTAATTTTACACCATTAAAATACAATTTTTAACAATCTGCGTGTTTTGCATCCTCTGCAAAGCTACACTATTAGTTCTAGGGAAATACTGAATAGAACCAAAATGTTCAAACGTGTGCGAAATCTTATGGGACTTAACTGCTAAGGTCATCAGTCCCTAAGCTTATACACTTCTTAACCTAAATTATCCTAAGGACAAACACACACGCCCACGCCCGAGGGAGGACTCGAACCTCCTCCGGGACCTGCCGCTCAGTCCACACTGAATACAACCTTTTTTACATGAAATGTAATGTATTTTTATCTTGAATCAGGAGATATTTTCGGTAGAAGCCGCTGTTTCCGAGCTGTTCAAGAAAAACATGAACAATTAACCTTTAAAGATCCCTCCCTCCTCCCACCCATACCTCCTTTCTCACCACTTCGCTCATATCCCACCGGTGGGAATTTTTGGTACCACTGTACAAAATTTGTGACTCCCCGGATTTTTATCCCTTATTTTCCTTTGTTAAATGGATACTAAGCCATGAAACTACATCGAAGGCTCCTTATACGCCAAGACACACATTTTGCCTCTCAGATTGGTAGCTACAAACATTTTGACTTCCATTAACCCATTAACTGCGTCTGTCTATGGCGTGAAGCCCTATTGATCTCAACGTTAAAGAGCTCTGAAGTAGATGAAATGCATTATTCAATTTATTAAAAGTTTTTCCAAAATCGTCGCTTCAGTGTATAAAACAAGTATTGGCAGGAACTTCGTGATATCTGTTTGATCTCTTTCAGGCTTGACTATCGGTATTAAAACTGAGAAATGTACAGCAAACAGTCGCTAATAATCTATTTATTGCAGATATGGTTAGATATCAACCACTATGCGGCTATCATCAGTGTTGTAAACTTTTAGTACTACTGGTCCTTGACTATACAAAGAACCCCTACTAGACACTGTTTCCAACGATGCAGCCACAACTGTTGGAACAGCAGATTTTCTTACATTCCTACGCAACTTAGAAACAAGAAGACACTCGTTTCAAACTTGAATCGTCTTCGGGATATTTCCGCGAGATGTACATAGGAAGGTGGAAAATATTTCTTATCTATTCTAGGAACGTACGCTCTCGTAACTTGAACAATAAACCACATCGAGATGCAGAAATCCTCTCTTGGAGCGCCTGCCACTGGAATTGGTTGATCATTTCCGTGACGCTTTCGTGCTAACTAAATGAACCTGTAACTAAATGCGCTGCTCTGCTTTAGATCTTCTCTATTTCCTCAATAAGTCCTATGTGGTGCGGATCCCATACTGATCAACAATATTCAAGTACTGGTCGGACAAGGTTTTTGTAAGCTACCTCCTTTGATGACGGATTATGTTTCCTGAGGATTCTTCCAATTAACCTCAGTCTGGAATTTGTTTTAATCGCTATTAGTTTTAAGTGGTCGTTTCGCTTAAAAACGCTTAGCACGGATAAGCATTCCGTACTACATGTGCTTGCCACTCTGCGAAACAGGTAGGCAACCAGTGCCACCCCTGCAGAGAGAGGTGGAACAATGGGCAAGAGGTTCAACTGTTACCTGATGGAATGAGTTGTAATCATCGATCGAGCTCCTTGATTTTGCTTCTTTGTGATTTTCTTTCATAGCTCCAGGGGGAGACCATAAATCTGATACAAATCTAAGAAACTGATAGTCATTTCCGTTCCTATTTTGTTTTTAACGATTAAAACCAAATTTGTTCCACTTACAGTAGACTATTACAACCGGTTTTTCTTTTATTAGGCTGTCATGGGCAACAACTGACTAGTGTCCACAAAGACTCTTGTGTGCAAGAGACCAGCCCTTAAGAACTATCTAACTGTTAATAACTACACAGGATTGTAGCAAAACGCAAGAAAACCTGCACACGATCGATGCTTGGTGCAGGACTGGCAACTGAGTCTCAGCATTAAAAAAAATATAATAAGTTGCGAATACATAGACGGAAAGGTCCTCAATTGTATGATTAAAAAAGTTGCAGAAGAGTCACGGGAAGCAATTACTTCCATAAAATATTTAGGAGTATACGTATGGAGCGATTTGAAGAGGAAGGACCACATAAAATTAATCGCGGGAAAGACATGTGATAGATGAATCATTGGAAGAATGCTTAGGAAAATCAGTCTATCAACAAAGAATGTAGCTTGCAACCAGTACTTGAATATTGGTTGTCAGTATGGGATCCGGAGCAGAAAAGGCTCAAAAAGGAATTAGAGAGATACAAAGAAGAGCAGCGCATTTCATTAAGGTCCATTTAGAGGACGCAAAACCGTCACCGAGATGCTCGGCCTATTCAAATGGCAGACGCTGCAAGAGAGACGTTCTGCACCACACTATGGTCTACTGTTAAAGTCCCGAGAGCGTACATTTCTAGAAAAGTCAACCAGTATATTGCTTCCTCCTCCGTCCATCACGCTAAAAGACCCTCAAGGTAAGATTACAGAGATTAGAACCCCCACGGGGGTTATACCAGCAATCATTCTTCCCACGAACCACTCGCGACTGGAACAGGAAGAAGGGGAAGTGAGACTGGAACACAAAGTACGCTCCGCCACACACACACACACACACACACACATTAAGGTGGCTTGCGGTGTACTGATGCAGATGTAGATGCAGATGTCTGGTCACGTCATTATGCAGGAAATCTGGAATCATGTTTTTTCCACTCGTGTCCTGTACCTAATCTCTTACAGTTTACCTTCATACATAAAAGGCAGTGTCCTGACTGATGGACTCATCATCGCTAAGCCCAAACCGCTAAGGACAGAGACATGTTATTTGGAGACGGTGTCGATGTTATAACGTAGGCGTCGTTAAAGCAATCATTTTTTTGAAATTCCACCCCTAAGGGGGTGAAATAGGTTATGAACGGATTTTTGAAAATGTGCCACTAGTAAGGAAATTTTGAAGCTAGACCTACGAAAATTGGTGGTTGGTTTCTCGGGCAGAAATAAAGAAATAGGTGTTTCACGATTTCTGGAAATTTAATGAGTGAAAGTTCTTCTTGAAAATAAATTATTAAAGAGCTAGTAAAGTATTTTGAAAGCTACATATATGAAAAATGGTATTTGACTTCTCAGTTACCAACCAAAAAATACAGGTTCCAGTGTTTTTGGAAATACAGCTCTTACCGGGGGGGGGGGGGGGGAGGCGGAGGGGGAGGGGAATAGAGAATGAAAGTTTTATAAAATTATTTTAGTATCAAAGCATATTTAAAGTCACATGTATTTAAATTTGAATTTGACTTCTCGGTTAGAAATAAAAAATACGTATTTTACTGCTATTCAAATTCAACAGCATCACCCAGCCCAAACCGCTAAGAAGAGAAACTTGAAATTGCAGATGGTTTTGTTCTTGTACTGTAGATATCGTTTAAGACGGGATGGTTCGAAAATCTACTCTTAAGGAGGTGAAATAGGGGATTTGTTATCACATTAAGACGCAAATTTTGTGTGAGAAAATGGTCAGAAAAAGAAAGAACTAGAAGCAAAAGGAATTTCCATGTTAAACAGGATAGTATTGCCCATGAAAATCTGAAAACGAACTCAAAATATTCAAAAACTTGTAATTCTGTTATGATCATTGCTTTCATCAATGGATGCATTATTTTGTGACATCAGACTATGATAGAGGCCATTGGCTCTATCTACACTACTGACCATTAAAATTGCTACACCACGGAGATGACATGCTACAGACGCGAAATTTAACCGACAGGAAGAAGATGCTGTCATATGCAAACGATTAGCTTTTCGGAGCATTCACACGACGTTGGCGCCGGTGGCGACACCTACAACGTGTTGACATGAGGAGAGTTTCCAACCGATTTCTCATACACAAACAGCAGTTAACCGGCGTTGCCTGGTCAAACGTTGTTTTGATACCTCATGTAAGGAGGAGAAATGCGTACCATCATGTTTCCGACTTCGATAATGGTCGGATTCTAGCATATCGCAATTGCGGTTTATAGTATCGCGACATTGCTGCTCGCGTTAGTCGAGATCCAATGACTGTTAGAAGAATATGGAATCGCTGGCTTCAGGAGGGTAATACGGAACGCCGTGCTGGATCCCAACGGCCTCGTATCACTAACAGTCGAGATGACAGGCATCTTATCCGCATGGCTGTAACGGATCGTGTAGCCACGTCTCAATCCCTGAGTCAACAGATGGGGACGTTTGCAAGACAACAACCATCTGCACGAACAGTTCGACGACGTTTGCAGCAGCATGGACTATCAGCTCGGAGACCATGGCTGCAGTTACTCTCGACGCTGCATCACAGACAGGACCGCCTGCGATGGTGTACTCAACGACGAACCTGGGTGCACGAATTTCAAAAAAAATTTTCGGATGAATCCAGGTTCTGTTTACAGCATCATGATGGTCGCATCCGTGTTTGGCGACATCGCGGTGAACACACATGGAAGCGTGTATTCGTCATCGCCATACTGGCGTATCACCCGGCGTGATTGTATGGAGTGCCATTGGTTACACGTCTCGGACACCTCTTTTTCACATTGACGGCACTCTGAACAGTTGACGTTTCATTTCAGATGTGTTACGACCCGTGGCTCTACCCTTCAAAAAATGGCTCTGACCACTATGGGACTTAACATCTGAGGTCATCAGTCCCTAGAACTACTTAAACCTAACTAACCTAAGGACATCACAAACATCGATGCCCGATGCAGGATTCGAACCTGCAACCGTAGCAGTCGCGCGGTTCCAGAGTGAAGCGGCTAGAACCGCTTGGCCACAGCGGCCGGCGCTCTACCATTCATTCGACCCCTGGAAAACCCTACATTTCAGCAGGATAATGCACGACCGTATGTTGCAGGTCCTTTACGGGCCTTTCTGGATACAGAAAATGTTCGACTGCTACCGTGGCCAGAACATTCTCCAGATCTCTCACCAATTGAAAACGTCTGGTCAATGATGGCCGAGGAACTGGCTCATCACAATACGCCAGTCACTA
Source organism: Schistocerca serialis cubense (assembly GCF_023864345.2). Taxonomy (NCBI): domain Eukaryota; kingdom Metazoa; phylum Arthropoda; class Insecta; order Orthoptera; family Acrididae; genus Schistocerca; species Schistocerca serialis. The sequence goes on along the minus strand of NC_064638.1, from coordinate 410,266,654 downwards.
CTCTTGAACTGTGGTATCGTGCTGAAGCTGCATGGGCAGCTGTACATGTACACGTCATCCAAGCGCTGTTTGACTGAATGCCCAGGCGTAACAAGGCCGGTATTACGGCCAGAGGTGGTTGTTCTTGGTACTTCTTTCTCAGGATCTATGCACGCAAATTGCGTGACAATGTAATCACATGTTAGTTCTAGTATAATATATATTTATGCAATGAATAACCGTTTATCATCCGCATTTCTTCTTGGTGTAGCAATTTTAATGGCCAGTAGTGTACTTGAGGAATTCCTGATCTCACCAATTTTCCCTTTCTACAGTGCTTTTTACTACATTTAATGGTAATTTGTGGTTGTGAATGCTTGATAATGTACAAAATTAATCTTCTTTATTAATTACTGGTTTCATGTTACATTCCAGTATGAAGGATGTGAAGAACAGAAACGGTAGACTGGCGCTGCGGTCCGGAACCGCGGTACTGCTACGGACGCAGGTTCGAATCCTGCCTCGGGCATGGTTGTGTGTGATGTCCTTAGGTTAGTTAGGTTTAAGTAGTTCTAAGTTCTAGGGGACTTATGACCTATGATGTTGAGTCCCATAGTGCTCAGAGCCATTTGAACCATTTTTTTGAAACAGTAGATGGTTTATACCGTATAGATTTCCATTTAAAAAAAGAATAAAATAGTTTGAAACATTTTTTCTAGCGTCATTTATGCACAAGCCCATTTCCTCCATTTAAAGTACCGCACGTTAGTCCGTTTTTCTGCGCATGTCTATTAAAGAAACACAAAACCTGTGCAGACCGTAGAGACTACAGGAGCGAAGCAACGGGCGGCGAGTATAGATCCTATGCCACGTAGCAATTTCAGACAGTAATTTACTCATGTCGTCCCACACCGAGACTATTGCACAACAAGAGCGGCACATGGTCGGAAGAGAGTAACATGTTCCGGGTTTCTAGTCACAATCCAACACGCTGTGCTCTTGCCAACCCTTTAGTGGCACGCGTGTCAAACGGCGCAGAATCGCGACTTTCGTTTTCTCTGCGTGTCGGCCATGTCAGGAGCGAGGGGGTGACGGTGCAGAAGTCGGTGACCCAAGGCGGCCGCAGCGCCGCCCCCCACGGCGGTAATGGGGCGGCGCCTCGCGGCGAACAACGCAAGCCTCTCTGCCGCGGGGGGCCGCCTCCCGACTCCGCTCTGCTCTGCTGCGGCAGTGGGCGCCCGGGGAGCCCACAGCCTTCCCTCCACATCGTAGCCTTAGTCGTGCAGTCAGCCGGCTAGCGATGCCATCTTAAGTACACTGCTGCACCGAAAGAAAACAAGACACAGCTAAGGTAGCATTTGGAAAGACAATTCGTTAACTCTGTGGCTGACGGCTCGTTGTGACACCCATATTCAGATATGCTGTGATGGATGACGTCACCGCTGACCCTCTCGCCTCACATAGAAGCCTACACGCGCAAAGCGCACACGCATGTTTAAATCAAACACAATTATGCTTAAAATAGGGATTTTCATGGTGTAGTCTATTATCATTATCTTTCTTTTCCCCTCATTTTCTCCCCATAAAGTCTCTACCTTTCTTCTGCCCATGTTGTTCCCGATTTTTTATTTCTTCTGCTTCGAAAGCCTTCCAAATTTAGTATTTTGTTTTTAAAACGGTTTCTTTCTGCTATTTCTGATTCTTTGATGTTGTTTCTTTCAAGATCTTTTCTTACTTCTGTAATCCATGCTATTGTCGATTTCTTCTTCCAGAAATATAGCAGTATTATTTTGTTAGTCTACTTCCATCCATTCGGTAGAGATGTCCCAGAGAGGTTAATCTTCGTTTGGCCATTACTTCAGATATTTTCTCTATATTTTTGTAGATCTCCTCATTACTTCTTATTTTCCAAATGGTTCAAATGGTTCAAATGGTTCTGAGCACTATGGGACTTAAACTCTGTGGTCATCAGTCCCCTACAACTTAGAACTACTTAAACCTAACTAACCTAAGGACATCACACACATCCATGCCCGAGGCAGGATTCGAACCTGCGACCGTAGCAGTCACGCGGTTCCGGACTGCGCGCCTAGAACCGCTAGACCACCGCGGCCGGCTCTTATTTTCCAACCATCTGCAGTTTTCATTGCACCCATTATTTTTCTAATAATCCTTCTTTCCAGTACCTCCAGTTTGTCCATCTTATAGTTCATCGTTAGGCATTCAGATCCATATAAACATTCTGGTCGTACCACTGTGGTGTAGTGTTTCAGTTTTGTTTTTCTAGATATACATTTCTTGTAAATATTTTTGGTCAAACCATATGCTCTTTCCATTTTGTTAATTCTTACATCTATTGCAGATTTTTCTAGTCCATTCTGTTGTATAGTTTCTCCAAGATATTTAAATTTATTTACTCGCTCTATTTTACCTATTTGTGTTTCTAAGTATTTTGGTGCATTTTTTATATTTGTCATGAATTTTGTTTTTTCAGCCGAAATTTTGAGGCCAGTTCTGTTTGCTAATTTTTCCAGAATGTTTATTTGAGTAACTGCTTCTGTCAGGTTTTCTGTAGGTATTGCGAAATCTTCCGCAAAAACCAAGCAGTTTTCCTTAATTCCATTTGTTTTCCTTCCCAGAGTTATTGGTTCAATTTTGTGATTTTTTAGCTCCGAATTCCAGATCCTTACAGTTTTTTCTAGAACACAGTTAAACAGTAAATGTGATAAACCATCACCTTGTCTAACACCAGTTTTTATTTCAAAAGGCTGAGATACTTCTCCCATAAATTTGACTTTAGATACTGTACCCGTTAGTGTTTCACGAATTATGTTTGCTAGTTTTGATTTAACACCAAATTCTCTAATGACCTTATCTATCGTTTCTCTGTCCATACAATCAAATGCTTTCTTGAAATCTATAAAAGACACTAGTATTGGTTTGCTGGTTAACATTCTATGGCGAATTATTGATTTTTTGTTCTGCACAGGATCTTTCCTTTCGAAAACCACACTGATATTCTCCTAGTTGTTTCTCTAAAGTATCTACCACTCTGCTGAGGAAAAATTTTTGATAAAATTTTGTATGCCACTGGCAGAAGTGACACTCCTCTGTAATGACTGACATTTTGTTTGTCTCCCTTTTTATGTAGCGAGTGGATTAATGCTGTCATCCATTCAACCGAAATCTTTTCAGTTTTCCAAATGTTCTCAAAAAGCAGCTGTAAATCCTTTATGATTTTTGGTTCTGACCACTTCAATAATTCTGCTGTAATGGAGTCTTCACCACTTGCTTTACTGTTTTTGAGTGTTTTGATGACTTCATGAATTTCTAGCTCTGTTGGCGGGAAATCTTCCTCTAGATTTTGAGGTGTCACTGGAAATTCTAATTTATCTCTTGGAACTGGACGGTTTGACAACTACTGAAAAAAAATTGCTGAACTTTCACAATTTTTTTATTATTTAATCCTATTTTCCCATTTTCATCTTTGAAACAAATACTTGGTGCCTGATATCCTTTAAGTATGTGTTTAAAGGTTTGGTAAAAATTTCTAGAATTATTTTTGGTGAAATTTTCTTCTATTTCAATAAGCTGACAATTTTCAAAGTTCCTTTTGATTTTCCTGATTATTTTTGTTGTTTCTTTTCTTTGTTTTCTGAATTGTTCAAGGTCTTACTCTTTTTTCGAAGATCTCCTTTTTTTCCATTTTTGAGCTCTTTGTATTAGTGCTTCTTCACACTCCTCAATCCACCATGTCCTCTTTTTATTCTTGGCTAATCCCAAAGTTTTCTCTGCTGCTTGAGTTATTTTCATCTGGAGTTCACGCCCTTTCTAAATTTTTCTATATTTTCTTTTGTAATATTAACTGTAGTGGTGTTGTATCTGACCACTTTCTTGGTCGTCTTTTTTGGTTTAGATGGGAGAAATTTTATTTTAATCTTAAAGAGATAATGATCTGAATCGAATTCCCCATTTCTGACTATTTTAACATTCATAATTTCCGTGCTGTACCTTTTAGATATGGCTACGTGATCTTGTTGAAATTCGCCTAGGTTTGGATTTGGATGTCTCCAGGTTTTGGCTTTTTTTGGCAGTTTGCGAAAATGTGTGGACATGAGTTTTAACTGGAACATTTTACACATGTTATTATTATCATTATTATCATCAATTTCTTTATTAGTTAAAAAAATTTATACGTCTTTATTTAAAAGTTTTTCTTTTTCGCTGCACAAAACTGTATTCAATTATTTCCTGAAATTTATGTAGGATATTTTTTTATATGGTATGTGAAATGCTACAATGAAGCACCAAAGAATCTGGTATAGGCATACGTATCTAGATACAGAGATATGTAAACAGGTAGAATATAACGCAGCGGTCGGCAACGCCTATATTAGACAACAAGTGTCTGGCGCCGTTGCTAGATCGGTTACTGCTGCTATAATGACAGATTATCAAGATTTAAGTGAACGATGGGACACAGCATCTCCGAGGTGGGGATTTACTCGAACGACCAATTCACGAATGCGCCGTGAATATCAGGAATCTCGTACAACGTCAAATCCCCGAGATCGCTATGGCCGGAAAAAGAGTCTGCAAGAACGGAACCAACGACGACTGAAGACAATCGTTCAGCGTGACAGAAGTGCAACTCTTCCGCAAACTGCTGCGTATTACAATGCTGGAGCATCAACAAGAGTCAGTGTACGAACCATTCTATGAAACATCAAAGATAGGGGCTTTCGGAGCGGAAAGCCCACTCGCGTACCTTGATGACTGCAAGACACAAAGCTTTACGCTCTCCTGGGCCCGTCAACACCGACAATTACTGGAAACGTTCTACCTGGTCGGACGAGTCTCGTTTAAAATTGTATCGAAAGGATGGACGTGTACCTCATGAATCCATGGAACCTGCATGTCAGCAGGGGACTACTCAACCTGGTGCAGGCTGTGTAATGGTTGCCACAGAGTGGCTCCAGAAACACTCTTCTGGGTTTAAGCACTTCCTCTGATCACCAAACTCCCCAGACATGAACATTGTTGACCATATCTTGCATGCCTTGTAACTTACTGTTCAGAACAGACCTCCAACCTCTTGCACTCTTACGGATTTATGCACAGCCCTGAAGGACTCATGGTGTCATTTCCCTCCAACAGTACTTCACACGACTGTAACGATTTTGATGCAGTTCCCAATAATAGGTACACTGTTCACTTCGAAGATTTGTGTATATAATTTTTAATTGCTCACGTCCGTAGGTTTAACCTTAAAATACCCTACACGTGCCTCCTGGGTGGTGCTAATTGAGCAACAGTGATTACAGGCAGCCAGACTATCCATAGGATCTCCTGGCAATGACATATCAACTAAATAGCAGAAACAGTTCTTTTCAGAGCTCATTAACAAGAAACATTGGACCAACTATCAGACTCCTTCAACTGAATATCGAAAGCATTAGCAGGGCAAAGTGTGACTATCTGTCAAAATTTTTGCTGGACAACAATATCGATGTCGTCGCCATTCAAGAAACTCGTGTTTCCAGCGAAGAAATATTCCGAAGCCGAGGTCGTATTCCTGGATATTCTGCACTTGGTGTAACTTACCACGAGATGTATGGAATTGCTACGTACGTCCATAACAACATAAACGAAGCTTCGCTGATTTCTGTAAGTGTGGAGGCAGATATACATACAGTTGTCATACAATTGCACGGCATTACTATTACAAATGTTTACAAACCACCCAAAACAACATGGCCTGATTTTGTCCTACACACAGCAGAACATCCTGCAATTTACATAGGAGACTTCAATAGTCACCATGAACTTTGGAAGTACTCTCAAAATGATGAAAATGGGAGCATGCTTGCAGAATGGATCGAAGAGAATAATCTTCATCTAGTGTTTGATGCCAAAGATCAAGGCACTTTCAGGTCAGCTGCTTGGGACAAGGATTCAAATCCTGACTTATGCTTTGTTAGCTGCAACGAAACTGGCTTTCCCATCAACACCACAAGGAAAGTGATAGATGCCTTTCCTCAGAGCCAACACAGACCTGTAATAATACAAATTGGCTGCACTGTTCCTGTCATACGATCAACTCCGCATGCTCGATGGAATTTCCAGAAAGCCGACTGGATGAAGTTTTCAACGGAACTGGATAAGACCATTCGATGGATACCTCCATCACATAATAACTATCAACGCTTCATTGGTGCAGTAACAGCAACAGCTAAAAAGTGTATGCCAAGAGGATACCGAAAAGAATATGTTCCAGGATGGAATGAGGAAAGTGAAACACTGTACCAATACTTCCAGCAAAGTGGTGACCCAGAGATAGCTACGGAACTATTGTCCAGCTTGGACTTGTCTCGGAGGCAGAAATGGGCAGAAACAGTCAAAACTATGGACTTTACCCACTCGAGCAGGAAAGCATGGAGTCTTCTGAGAAAACTGGGAGGAAGGGCACCAGCATGCAGAAAAAATTCGGAAGTAACACCAGACCAAATTCCTTCCCACATCATTACCACCTCAAGAGTACCTCCTGACAAGAAACATACAAGACATATCAGACGACAGCTTCGTGACCTTAAAAAGAAGGCATCTCCCTCATCTGAGTATACCCATCCCTTCACAGTTTCAGACATTGACTCTGGACTGAAGGACCTCAAACCTCTTAAGGCACCTGGATTCGATGGTATCCACCCAGAATTCCTGATCCATATGGGAGGAAAAGCTAAGAAATGGCTGGCAGAATTCTTCACTGACATCCTGCTGACTGGTCAACTTCCATCTGAGTTTAAAAAGGTGAAGATAATATCTGTTCTGAAACCTGGCAAACCCAGCAACAGGGTAGAAAACTATCGCCCCATTTCCCTACTCAGCTGCTGCTACAAGCTTTTTGAAAGGCTAATATATAACAGAATAAGTAGCGCTATCTTAGAGAACGTTCCAGTTGATCAGGCAGGCTTCAGACCAGGGCGTAGCTGCTGCGACCAAGTATTGTCTCTCACATCCTTCATAGAGTCAGGATACCAAATGAAGCAGAAAACATCAGTGGCATTTGTTGATCTAACTGCCGCCTTCGACACTGTGTGGAGGGAAGGCCTTATCTACAAATTTCTCCGCATCATACCCTGCAGAACAATGGCTCGACTGATTAACAGCATGCTAAGTGATCGGAAGTTCCAGGTAATCACTGGAAGCAACATAAGTAAGGAGAGGAAGCTGAACAACGGATTGCCTCAAGGATCAGTTCTCTCACCCTTACTGTTCAACCTATATCTATCTGATCTACCTGACACTTCGACCAGAAAATACTGCTATGCCGATGACCTGGCTCAAACACCAGGAAATGAAGACAACAGAAGAGATTTTAGCCAATGACCTGTCTGCATTAGACAATTACTTCAAAATCTGGAGACTCCAACCCAGTGTGAGTAAAACAGAAGTGTGTTGCTTCCATCTAAATAACCAGTTGGCGAACGTAAAACTGGAGGTAAGTTTCAGAGGCAGAATTCTTCATCACAACTGGAACCCAAAATATCTTGGTGTCATCCTGGATCGAACACTATGCTTCAAACAACACCTTCTTAACTTAGCTCAAAAGCTGAGGACTCGAAACAACATCCTCCATAAGCTATGCGGAACTACCTGGGGATGTTCAGCAACCACCCTGCGAACTTCAGCTCTGGGCTTGGTATACTCAAGTGCTGAGTATTGTGCACCTGTTTGGATGAATAGTCATCATACAAGGCTTGTTGATACCCAGCTGAATACGACAATGCGCATAATATCTGGCACAATCAGATCTACTCCAGTTTATTGGCTTCCACTGTTAACCGGTATAATGCCTCCTGATCTACGCAGATGTACTGCCCTTATGAGAGAATTCCACAAGATCTCCAGGAATTCTAACCTACCCGTGCATAGCGACCTGCCACTTTTAAATCGCAAGAGACTGAAATCACGTCATCCAACTCTGTGCGATGCTGCTGACATGGTTGCTATGAATTTCAAACCTCTTGAAGAATGGAAAGGTCGGTGGGAAGCAATGACAGATGTGCACCTGCATAACATCTTCTCAGGTGCTAAACTTCCAAGTGGATTCGACTTACCACGCAAGACGTGGTCTACTCTCAACAGAATCCGTACCAGCCATGGGCGATGCAGGGATGCTCTCTTTAAGTGGAACAAGCTGCCTGATCCAGCTTGTGACTGCGGGGCTCCATACCAGACTGTTCACCACATTGTCAGTGAATGCAGGATTCGAGCCTATCACGGCGCCAAAGAGGACTTCCTGCTAGCAACTCCAGATGCAGTGCGCTGGATTGAAGGACTGGATATTCAGTTGTAAAGACAAACTTAAGTTTCTTGTGTGTCAATATGTACATATGTATATGTAATTTCATGATATGTCTGTATTAGCCATACGCTAAATAAAATAATAATAAATTATTGAATGATGAGACTGTAATACTTGTATTGTTCTCTATGTCCCATATATTATTGTCGTTTGGACTGAAATCTAATAGTAATGATGCGAGCTACAGAGGAGGCCGTATCTGGCGGGAAAAGCAGTAAACACCTGTCGCAACTCCAGAGAGTAACGAAGCTTGACCAGAAACTGTAAATCTTAACATATTATAATTCAAGTCACCCGCTTCGTTTTTCTATCCGAATGCGAAGATTTATTTCATAAACTGTCATAGGGAATTTGATGTGGTTTTCTTTGACTGTCAGACTGGTTCGCGAAGAAGGTTTCAGATGAATGCAGAGCCAGACAAGTCGTCCAGGCATAGATGCTTAGTGCTACCCATGCAGAGACAGAACAGGTCGCCATTAAATACGTACATCAAAAAAAATTTTACGTCACCTCGGATCCGAAGGGTACGGAACCTGTACAGCAAATTGGAATGGAGATCAACATAAACATTATTTCGCCTTTTTTACTGCTCATGAAAACCACACATTGCTTGTTCTACCACCATACAGCGAGATCTTCATAGGTGGTGGTCCATATTTCTGTACACACCGGTACCTCTAATACCCAGTAGCTCGTCCTCTTGCATTGATGCGCGACTGTATTCGTGGTGCAATACTATCCACAAGTTCATCAAGGCACTGTTGATCTAGATTGTCCCACTCCTCAACGGCGATTCGGCACAGATCTCTCAAAGTGGTTGGTGGATCACGTCGTCCATAGACAGCCCATTTCAATCCATCCCAGGCATGCGCAATAGGGTTCGTGTCTAGAGAACATGCTGGCCACTCTAGTCGAGCGATGTCGTTATCCTGGAGAAAGTCATTCACAAGACGTGCACGATGGGGCCGCGAACTGTCGTCCATGAAGACGAATGCCTCGCCAATATGCTACCGATATGGTTGCACTATCGGTCGGAGGATAGCATTCACGTATCGTACAGCCGTTACGGCGCCTTCCATGACCACCAGCGGCGTACATCGGCCCCATATAATGCCACCCCAAAACAGCGGGAACCTCCACCTTGTTGCACTTGCTGGACAGTGTGTCTAAGGCGTTCAGCCTGACCTGGTTGCCTCCAAACACGTCTCCAACTATTGTCTGACTGAAGGCATATGCGACACTCATCAGTGAAGAGACGTGATGCCAATCCTGAGCGGTCCATTCGGCATGTTGCTGGGCCCGTCTGTACCGCACTGCATGGTGTCGGGGTCGCCATGTACGTCGGGAGTGAAGATGCGCACGATGCAACCTATTGCGCACAGTTTAATCGTAACACGACGTCCTGTGGCTGCACGAAAAGCGTTGCTGTCAGGGTTTCTTCGAGCCATAATCCGTAGATGGCGGTGATCCACCGCAGTAGTAGGCCTTGGGCGGCCTGAGCGAGGCATGTCATCGGCAATTCCTGTCTCTCTGTGTCTCCTCCATGTCCGAACAATATTGCTTTGGTTACTGCGGAGTTTTTCATTCCTGGATGCTTCGCATTTATAAAACCCTTTATTCTTTCGAAAACTTTATATTTATTATCAGCGAAATTACTGTGAAATCGTTGACTCTATTCAGTTTAAAGGAATGGATTTTCATAAACCATTCACTTACCTTCACTAAAGTTCATCTAGAAATTGTTTAAAAGCAGATCCTTCCCACAATGTTTACGTCAACAGTTACACTACCACACACATGTACTAATTCTGGGTGTTTAGCTTGGACTCTATGAGCAACGTAATAAGCAATCATCACTTAAGCATTTATCCATGTTTGTTCCGTCTGACCGCTCTTAGGGCATATATAAATCTTGACTCCTAACTTTTTTCGTTGTCTGTAGGCAGAAGCACAATTTGCGTTCGCACAGAAAACCATTGTATTCCACCGAAAACAATTCAAAATATATTATTACAACCCCTCAGTACATCGATAACTGTTAATGTTTAAGAACCTTCAAACCGTTTTTAACTAAAAAAAGGTCTTATTAATTGCTGGGATTCACAGTGAATGAAGACCCTTCAAGCGGCTTTAACTGTTTTACAGTCCTTCATTGGGAAGATTTCCGGTTGAAGCATGGTATCAAACATACGAGGAATGTTCGCCAAATGAGCTTCTAGTATACCACCACCAACTGCCAATCCGTAGCAATGGCTTCACAAATAGTCACCGTTTTCACATTTCCTCAATGGTCTTATCATCCCTTGTGTTTAGTCTGCTACCTACAAAATAAACTGTTAATACGAACGTTTGCTGACTCGCTAGCTGTAGCTCACAGTTTGTGCTTGTGACTAAGCTTTAGCTTTTTAGCTGCACTTCCCCTGCCATAAGGTCGCCCGCAGCAGAGCCCGTACCACTGCAGTTGTCTTCCTTAACGTCCCGACTGTGAAATCAAGGGCCAAGTTATTATCTACACTCTCTAGTTATGTTGTACAATGCAAGACTGACAACCGAATGGCACGAAAATCGGTGGGTGTGGTGTAGTTGTACAGGGAAACTGATGATTACAATTTCAGAAGAACCGGATAATTTATTACAGAGATAGAGTTACACAAACTGAGTAAGTCAAGATGTGTTGGTCCTCCACTGGTCCTTATGCGACAAGTTATTCAGAGGAGCCTGCCGGTGTGGCCGAGTGCTTCTATGGGTTTCAGTCTGGAACCACGTGACCGCTACGGTCGCAGGTTGGAATCCTACCTCGGGCATGGATGTGTGTGATGTCCTTAGGTTAGTTATGTTTAATTAGTTCTATGTTCTAGGGGACTGATGACCTCAAATGTAAAGTCCCATAGCGCTCAAAGCCATTTGAACCATTTTATTCAGAGGTGGCACTGACTGATAGAGTAATTGGATGTCCTCCTGAGGTATGTCGTGCCAAATTCTGTCCAACTGGTGGATTAGTTCATGAAAGTCCCGGGCTGGTCTTAGGACCATGCGCATAATGCTCCGAACTTTCTCAAATGGGGAGAGATCTGGTCTTACACATATTGCTCCCAACGTTCCTAGTGCTCTAAATTAAAAATTTTATCCGTACACGAGGCCGAGTAGAACGGAAACAGAGATTCATGTTCTCTTTGTTTCTTACGTCTTCTCAGGACATTCATTAAGGCTGTCTACATTAACACAGTCCTACTACGCAAGACTTTTTCTAACACGTGACTACGTTATTTTCCCCACAAACCTATCAACTGTTAACAAAAAAATGGTTCAAATGGCCCTGAGGACTATGGGACTTAACTTCTGAGGTCATCAGTCCCCTAGAACTTAGAACTGCTTAAACCTAGCTAATCGAAGGACATCACACACATCCATGCCCGAGACAGGATTCGAACCTGCGATCGTAGCAGCAGCGCGGTTCCAGACTGTAGCGCCTAGAACCCGCTCGACCTCTCCGGCCGGCAACTGTTAAGAAATCCCATAAACAACATGCTCTAAACTTCTAACGGGAGAGATGTTGTGGTACAAGAGTTTCAGCAATTGTACTAAAAAATATCAAGTTTCCAAAATACACTGACGGAAGAAAGCCGGAACAAAAAAAATTAATGTAGAGTAACGAATTTCTGGACTACATTTGCCTAGATAACATATTTAAGTGATTAACATTGCAAGATCGTAGGTTAACGTAACCGCTAGATAAGCCATTGCAAATGCGAAGGTAACGGGTGTTAGGTTGTGGAATGGAATTCTATGCCTGTTCACTTGGTAGGTCAGAACAGGGACGGTGAATGCTGGTTGTGGATGACTCTGGAAAAAGGAAGGAAGAATGGGTTTCACGTCTCGTCACGATCGAGGTAATTAGAGACGGAGCACAAGCTCGGATTGTGTCAAGGGTGGGAAGGAAATCGGCCGTTCCCTTTCAAAGGAGCCGTACCGGCAGTTGCCTGAAGTGATTTATGGAAACCTCGAAAAACATGAATCCGGATGACCGGACACTGGTCTGAATCGTCGTCCTGCCAAATGCGCGTCCAATGTGCTAACCAATCCACCACCTCGCTTGGTGAATGATGCTGGAGTTGCCGTCCGATGATGTTCCATATGTGGTCGTCTGGAGATACATGTAGTAATCGAGCTGGCCATGGCAAAGTTTCGACACCCTGTAGAGCACGTTGGGCTAACACAGCGATATGTGGATAAGCCTTATAATTTTGGAAGCACTCCCTGGAATGTCTTTCATGAATGGCAGCCCAACAGGTTGAATCACTAGATTGACGAACAATTAAGCTATCAGGGTGCTTGGGAAAACACGAGAGTGCTCCCGCTTCCGTACGAAATCACCCGGTGTGTCTAGCACGGAGACAAGTTTGTTGCAGACTCCCAACATGCCTCCTTCTATACAACACACAGCCGTCACTGGTACCGAGACCGAATCATCTTTCATTAGAAAATGCAACAGACCTCTACCCTGCCCTCCAGTGAGCTCTCGCTTGATACCAATCAAGTAGCAAACGGCGGTGGTTTGGTGTCAGTGAAATGCACGCTACACGCCGTCTGTCTCGGAGCTGTCCTTGAAGCAACCGATGTATCGCTGTTCGTTGTCTCACTGTGGTATCAAATGCTGCTCAAACTGCTACTGCAGATGCGGTACGATACGCCAGAGCCATACGCCGAACACTGTGGTCTTCCCTCTCGTTAGTGCCACTTGTCCGTCCGCAGCCAATATTCTTGCGGCCGTACATTCTCGTGACCATTGCTGCCAGCACTCATATACAGTGGCTATATTCCCACCAAGACTCTCTGCAGTATAACAGAAAGAACATTCATTTTCACGTAGCCCTGTTACACGACCTTGTTCAAATTCAGTGGGACGTTGATAAAGGCATCCTTGTCGCCTTGAAAGCATTCTTCACTAACATCGACTTACCACGTCCAGTCTAGAAGGTAACTAACACGCACGATCATTTTAGCGAATATTTGAAGTAAGCCTGATTTGCATCCTCATAGGGGCGCTACTAGCGCCGCTCTTACGGGAGTGGCACGAAATTTGAACAAACAACATCTCTGAATGTAGAAACATACCTACCAACTTTCGTTTATATCACATAACTCCTTCTTGATGCTGTGATTATTTTTCCTTCAGTGTCGCTTTTAAACATTTCCAACACGAACAGCGGCTACCAAGCAACAATGTTAAATTTTTTTCTATATCTCTAATCTAGAAGCCAACGAATTGTCTACTTCTGAGGGTACTTCGTGTGGCCGGCCGAGATGGCCGAGCGGTTCTAGGCGCTACAGTCTGGAACCGTGCGACCGCTACGGTCGCAGGTTCGAATCCTGCCTTGGGCATGGATGTGTGTGATGTCCATAGGTTAGTTAGGTTTTAGTAGTTCTAAGTTATAAGGGACTAATGACCTCAGAAGTTAAGTCCCATAGTGCTCAGAGCCATTGGAGCCATTGGTACTTCGTGTGCGACAAACATTTTCCGCTTCTCTGTTAAATTCACGAATGGAGCGGTTGAATAATCATTTTTGGTAGATCTTTTCTTCATCTTCTCACTAGTACGACGTGGCCCTTCTCTTCTCCTTCTATAGTTTTTGGTCTCCTGGGTTCCCTCTAGCACCACTTAAGATCTTCGGTAGTACCTTAACGCGTATTCTATCTCTTGTCCCTTCTTCTAGAGACTGTTACCCACATACCCGTTTCCTCGATGATTCTCCAATGGAGTTCCTCATTTCTTATGTTAACAGTCCACTTAATTTTCAATTTACACCTGTAACATTCAATTTCAAACGCTTAGATTACTTTTTTCAGTAGTTCGTGATTAACTTTCAAAAAATACTCTGTTCCATCCATCAAATTATGTCCTATTTTTGATACCGGTTGGCTTCTCTTTGCGAGGAATACCTTCTTTGACTGTATTCGGCAGTTTATTGTTCCACTTTGCTTCGTGCGTCTTGAGTTAGTTTGCCCCCAGGGTACTAGAATTTCCTCACTTCGTTTACTATTCAGTTTCGGTGTTAAGCCTTCGTATGAGACCATCATTTTATCAACATGGTTATTTATAGATATTAATATGGAGGAAAGTATTTTTTCCTTTTTTTCCCCATCTTACAATGTACGCTCTCGGTATCTGAACTGTGAACTTCTCCGTGATGGACACGGCCTCTCTTGCAGCCTACTGGAAATTGCTGATTTTCTCCATGATGCTTTCTTATTATACGAAACGAGCTGTTTTTAACCTGCCCTGGAATTAGAAATGAAGTCTCATGTATCTTGACAGAGCGTAGGGGAACCATGCGGGAGTCCCGCACCGCCGTACTACGCATGGTCCTAATGGAGGTGGTTTGCCGTTGCCTTCCTCCGACCGTAGAGGGGATGAATGATGAAGACTAAGGTGACACAACAGCACCCAGTCATCTAGGGGCAGGTGAAAATCCACGATCCCGCCGGGAACCGAACCCGGGACCCCGTGCTCGGGAAGCGAGAACACTACCGTGAGACCACGAGCTGCGGACTAGTCTACTCAATTGTCTTTAATTTTCTGTCGTAGCAATATTCAAGAATTGTCCGTATGCAGATTTTGTCAGCTCTCTTCTTCTTTGCTGCATTGTAATTCTCTAGGATTATTCCAAGTGATCTTAGTCTGCCACCTTCCATTACGATAGCTAGTTTTTCTCGGTCACTGCACACAAATAGGTTCTTACTTATACTCCTAGATATTTAACACATGGGACTGTCCACTAGCTATTCACGGGTGCCTCGCCGCGCAGCTTTAACCATTATTGACTGTGATGAGCGCCGCCTTGCAGTCTCTGTGTGCCCTGGCATTAATCATCGTTATCTCGTGCACACAACAAACATGAAGCACGTCCGTCACATGTGGCACAGCCCTGAATGAGCGGCTCCATCCTTATCGTTGAAATAGGCAGACGTTTACTGGAAACACTGTACTAGCTGAAAACAAAATTTAGACGATTTAGACGCATTAACTGTATTGTTAAGCTTTCGTTTGCACAGTCTTCGTATTTTCAACCCTTCTTCCAACAGTACTGCTTTAAATGTGCAACCAATTACTACTTCGAACATATGGCGTAATACAGAAACAATTCCATCGTCG
Organism: Schistocerca serialis cubense; assembly: GCF_023864345.2. Taxonomy (NCBI): domain Eukaryota; kingdom Metazoa; phylum Arthropoda; class Insecta; order Orthoptera; family Acrididae; genus Schistocerca; species Schistocerca serialis. Next base: position 410,251,157 of record NC_064638.1, on the reverse strand, counting down.
TCATGTTTGACAGGAGAAGCTCTGTGGTTGATTAGGTACTTGTGGATATTTTGGATGGCATTAAAAACGCCAAAATTAAACTGATGTGTCTTTCAATAGAGATGTGGTTAGTTTGTTTTGACACACTGAAGAAAAGAACTGATGGTGTTGGGCTCTGTAAAAGGATCGTGTTCTATATACTGGCGAAGGAAACGAAGTAAAATAAGAATAGTCATTTCTGTGCTGGTAAACAGAGAAGTCGTGATAGGTAGCGGTGATGCATTCTTACTGTTTACATATCGATGTATGGTGACTTAGTTGTCTGTCTGTGTATATAGTAACTAATCCAAGCACTAGTAGCTATGAGTAACAGATAGGGTCGGACATGTGTAGGTGCATGAGACGTCGGAGACAGAGTAGCGGAAACAGATGTGTTTACAGACCGTGACTCCGTCGTTGAGGTAGCGCGCAAAGTGGTTTGCATATCTGTATGCAGAAGAATGTAATTGGGACACTGATGGTCAGTCAATTAAACACATCTAAGTAGAGTTTTTGGTGAATTAGTGAATATCGTGGGTGTATGGCAGCTGTGCCAGCGTTTGTATCTGCTGAGTACCTTTCCAATATCTCTTTCTACACTGAAGCGCTAAAGAAATTGGTAGATGCACAGATGCACAAATGCACAGAAATAGGGAAACAGACAGAATACGGCGCCGCGGTCGGCAACGCCTATATAAGACAAGTGTCTGGCGCAGTAGTTAAATCGGTTACTGTTGCTACAGTGGCAAGTTAGCAAGCTTTAAGTGAGTTTGAACGTGTTGATATAGTCGGCGCACGAGTGGTGGGACACAGCATCTGAGAGGAAGCAATGATGTGGGGATTTTCCCTTACGACCATTTCACAAGTATACCGTGAATATCAGGAACCCGTTAAAACATCAAATCACCGACATCGCTGTGGCCGGAAAAAGACCCTGCAAGAATGTGGCCAACGACGACTGAAGAGAATCATTCAATGTGATAGAAGTACAACCCTTTTGCAAATTGCTGCAGATTTCAATGCTGGGCCATCAGTAAGTGTCAGCTTGCGAACCATTCAACAGAAAATTATCGATATGGGTTTCGGAACCGAAGGTCCACTCGTGTACCCTTGATGACTGCACGAAACATGCCTCGTCTGAGACCTTCAACACCGACATTGGACTGTTGATGACTGGAAACATGTTGCCTGGTCGTACAAGTATCGTTTCAAATTGTATCGAGTAGATGGTCGTGTATGGGTATGGAGACAACCTCATAAATCCATGGATCGTGCATGTAAGCAGGGGATTTTTCAAGCTGTGGAGGCTCTGCAATGGTGCGGGGCGTGTGTAGTTGGAGTGATATGGGTCCCCTCATACGTATACGTATAGATACGACTCCGACAGGTGAAACGTACGTAAGCATGATGTCTGATCACCTGCATCCATTCGTGTCCATTGCGCATTCCGACAGACTTGGGAAATTCCAGCAGGACAATGCGACGCCTCACACTTCCAGAATTGCTACATAGTGGCTTCAGGAACACTCTTCTGAGTTTAAACACCAATTTCCCTTACTTGAACATTATTGAATATACCTGGGATGTCTTACAACGTGCTGTTTAGAAGAGATCTCCAACCCGTCTTATTCTTACAGATTTATGAACAACCCTGTAGTATTCATGGTGACAGTTGCCTCCAGCGCTACTTCAGACGTTAGTCGATTTTATGCCACGTCCTGTTGCGGCACTTCTGCGTGTTCGCGGGGGCCTTACACGATATTAGGCAGATGTACCAGTTTCTTTAGCTCTTTAGTGTAGTTCTCAGGGCCTCGGTCAATTCCAAGAATTGTAAACAGAGCTGTAGACAATCTAATCCTGAAAGCTCTGAAGTGTCTCCGGGGTAAACTCTGCACCGCTTGCCTCGGCGTGGTCGTGTTCAAACGTCACTGCCATCTATCCTCGGACCCACCGTGGCGTGCGTCCCAGTCGCGACAGCTGCTGGACTCCACAAACTTTTAGCGATGTGCGGCGCGCGAGACGAATCACGCCACATGTGGTTCCACTGATTTAGTAGCAACTGTTTTTTGTCGGACCGAGATTAATCCACTGCACTGCTACACTATCAAATCAGTCTAAGTAAGGCTCGACAATCCCGCTTAAATCAGTGAAACAGAGTTAAACCCCTTCAGTACCACGAAGACCTGTAACTAACTTCTATCAGGAAGACACCAAGATCCAACCACTGGACTGGAAACAGTGTGTGACCGCCAACAGGCCACTTTCAGCTGGCTGCTAGCAGTTACTGCCCATAATGTTCACGAAATTAGAAGAGGATAACAGTTTAAAGAAAACAGGGAAAAGTCACACGCAGAAATTCCACAGTCATGCTTTCATGAAACAAATATAATTTAATGGCTGCAGCTAAAACTACCCAAGTCCGTTTCATTCACTTATCACCAGCATGGAGCTGTCTACTGAATTTGAGGTCTCTGCTAATTGAGCGTGTGCGCACTCTCTAAAGCGCTACTTTCGCCTAGACTCCCTGCAATGAGTCAACCAGCACCCAAGTCAGCGCACGGAACTGCACTTTCCGATTCTCTTAGTTTTCAGTATTGCGGGAAATAACTTGGCCCACCATGAACGATCTTTTGCTCTTGACTTCAGCAATGCTATACGATACTGCCATCTTCGGCAAAGGCAGCACACGAATTCACACACAATGAGGGCTCCCGGTCAGCTTCCTCTTTCGGGGACTCAAAAACCTACCCAGGAAATGTTCGTTAACATTTCGTCCATTCAGTCAGTCAGTCAAAGGATCAGAATCTAGACGTATCTATTGGACATACCTTGCTCCTCAAAAATGAACTAAAGTTAGCGTTCGTGGAGTCGTAGCGCCTGCTCTGTTCACAGCCACTGCCTGCCATCATGGTGTGGGGTTTGAAGATAATCTAAAACAGAGCGAAACAAGTAACCTCATAAAAAAAGAAGTTCCTTGCGGTTGTGATTGTTTATGTTCGTATTTAAGTAATAAAAAACCGCTGTTCTCCAAGAGAAATGTTTTAAAAAATTGCTGATTCCTAGCTACCTGTAAAAGAACTTCTTTAGGAGGTTCTTCTTCATGCCAGGACCTTCAGTCATCTATGTACACCAGATGCCAGAAGAAAACGAAAAATTACTCCCCCTTGATATCAACTCAGCGGGTCCAGACCACAATCCATTCTCTGCAGGCTGAACAAAAACCATGTTCCCTGGACACCAAAAACTGATTCTAACATCAACAAAAATAACCAAGATGACAAAACCAGGAAACGGTATGTTACACTGCAGCCTTTCAGACACATTCGATGTGCTCATATATTTGCTCCAAAGGTGGCTGTTTTATTGAAGAAGGTATGTTAAAGCTGTCTTCTCGCTCTGCTTTCCGTGGTGTTCCATCACCTGCACCTAGATATCATACAATTTTTTTTATTTAACTTCTCAGTAAGAGACCTACAGTGACGGAAAAAAGATTGCAACACAAAGAAAGAGTTGTCTGACATAAAGAAAGTTGGCAGGCAAGTTTCTACTTCTGAAAGATGATATTTATTTACATTTATCGCCAGTCGCATAAGGGTGGCACTATTATCGCCACTAGGAACATCCATCTCAGGTTTGCTTTAAACACACGCTGTAACGTTAGTGAGCGTTAGTTACCTTTGAGATTGGACTGGTGAGTTTATGTTGGTCAAGAAAACCTTTAAGGAGAGAAAGACGATATTATCAATACTTGATTGACTTTGAACGAGGTTGTTTAACATTGCTACGAGAATCTGTATGTTCCTTCCGCGATATGCAGAAAGACTTGGCAACAACACAATCACTGTAAACGACTGCTGGCAGCGGTGGTCATAAGAATGTACGGTCGCAAGAAGACCGGCTCCAGACAGCTACGTATCACTTTCGAGAGGAAGATGATAGTATTCGACGTATGGCTTTGGTGCGGCGCAACGCATCTGCAGCAGCAGTGTCATGAGCAGTTGGCACCACCGTGACACAACGAACTGTTACAAATCTGTTGCTTCAAGGACAACTCCGAGCCAGATGCCACGTAGCGTGCATTCTACTGACTTAAAATCACCACCATCTGCAACTTCAGTGTCCGCAGCTCGTGATCGTGCGGTAACGTTCTCGCTTCCCGTGCCCGGGTTCCCGGGTTCGATTCCCGGCGGGGTCAGGGATTTTCTCTGCCTCGTGATGACTGGGTGTTGTGTGATGTCTTTAGGTTAGTCAGGTTTAAGTAGTTCTAAGTTCTAGGGGACTGATAACCATAGATGCTAAGTCCCATAATGCTCAGAGCCATTTGAATTTTGCAACTTCAGTGGTGTCAAGCGAGAGCTCATTGGGGAGCAGGCGGGAGGTCTGTTCTGATGAAAGCTGGTTCTGACTCAGTGCCAGTGATGGCCATGTGTCGGTTAGAAGACGGCCGGCTGAGGGCCTGCAAACAATCTGTCTGTGTGCTAGACACACTGAACTTACACCTGGAGTTATGGTATGCCGCGGTATTTCTTATGACAGAATGAACACTCTCGTGGTTACCCCACGCTCCGGTGATTCGACCTGATGTGCAGCCGTTCATGAATAGCATTTCAACAGGATAACGCTGGCTCACACACCGCTGTTGTAATCCAGTATGCTCTACGGAGTGTCGGTATGCTGCCTTGGTCTGCTCCACCACACAATCTGTCTCAGATTGAGCACCTAAAGCACATCTACATCTACATCCATACTCCGCAAGCCACCTGACGGTGTATGGTGGAGGATACGTTGAGTACCTCTATCGGTTCTCCCTTCTATTCCACTCTAGTATTGTTCGTGGAAAGAAAGATTGTCGGTATGCCTCTGTGTGGGCTCTAATCTCTCTGATTTTATCCTCATGGTCTCTTCGCGATATATACGTAGGAGGGAGAAATACACTGCTTGACTCCTCGGTGAAGGTATGTTCTCGAAACTTCAACAAAAGCCCGTACCGAGGTACTGAGCGTCTCTCCTGAAGAGTCTTCCACTGGAGTTTATCTATCATCTCCGTAACGCTTTCGCGATTACTAAATGATCCTGTAACGAAGCGCGCTGCTCTCCGTTGGATCTTCTCAACCTCTTCTATCAACCCTATCTGGTACGGATCCCACACCGCAGAGCAGTATTCAAGCAGTGGGCGAACAAGTACACTGTGACCTACTTCCATTGTTTACGGACTGCATTTCCTTAGGATTCTTCCAATGAATCTCAGTCTGGCATCTGCTTTACCGGCGATTAATTTTATATGGCCATTCAATTTTAAATAACTCCTAATGCCTACTCCACGATAATTTATGGAATTAGCTGATTCCAGCTGCTGACCTGCTATACTGTACCTAAATGATAAAGGATCTTTTTTCTGTGTATTAGCAGCACATTACACTTGTCTACATTGAGATTCAATTGTCATTCCCTGCACCATACGTCAATTCGTTGCAGATACTATTGTATTTCAGTACACTTTTCCGTTGTTACAACCTCTCGATATGCTACAGCATCATCCGCAAAAACCCTCAGTGAACTTCCGATGTTACCCACAAGGTCAATTATATATATTGTGAATAGCAACGGTCCTATGACACTCTCCTGCGGCAAATCCGAAATCACTCTTACTTCGTAACACTTCCGTCCACTGAGAGAGACATGCTGCGTTCTGTTACCTAGGAACTCTTCAATCCAATCACACAATTGGTCTGATAGTCCATATGCTCTTACTTTGTTCATTAAACGACTGTTGGGAACTGTATCAAACGCCTTGCGGAAGTCAAGAAACACGGCATCTACCAGCGAACCCGTGTCTATGGCTCTCTGAGTCTCGTGGACGAATAGCGCGAGCTGGGTTTCACACGATCATCTTTTTCGAAACCCACGCTGATTCCTACAGAGTACATTTCTAGTACGACAACTCCAGCGTCATCAACATACAAGGTTAACTGTCACTGTTTTGGCTGACCAAATGCAACGGACATGGAACTCCATCCTACAAGCTGCCGTCCAGCACCTGTGTAGTACAATGCATGCACCTTTTAGTCCTTCCATTCTACATTCTGGCAGTTACACCGGTTGTTAATGTACCAGCCCTTCAGATTTTCAATGATTTATCTCAAAGTTACTTTAACCTGTAATCTTGCAATGTTAATAACTTAAATGTGATACCTAGACAAACGAGTTATCGATATTTCATTACTATACACTAATTATTTTTTGGAGCTGCTGTTTTCTTTCCGTCAGTATGTTTCGTACTGTCACCCACGCAGCACGTCATTCGCCCCGTCCTGTAGCGACGTTCTACATCTACATCTACATTTATACTCCGCAAGCCACCCAACGGTGTGTGACGGAGGCCACCTTACGTGCCACTGTCATTACCTCCGATTCCTGTTCCCGTCGCGTATGGTTCGCGGGAAGAACGGCTGCCGGAAAGCCTCTGTGCGCGCTCGAATCTCTCTAATTTTACATTCGTGATCTCCTCGCGAGGTGTAAGTGGGGGGGAAGCAATATATTCGATACCTCATCCAGAAACGCTCCCTCTCGAAACCTGGACAGCAAGCTACACCACCGATGCAAAGCGCCTCTCTTGCAGAGTCTGCCGCTTGAGTTTGCTAAACATCTCCGTAACGCTATCACGCTTACCAAATAACCCTGTGACGAAACGCGTCGCTCTTCTTTGGATCTTCTCTACCTCCTCTGTCAACCCGACCTGGTACGGATCCCACACTAATGAGCAATACTCAAGTATAGGTCGAACGGGTGTCTTGTAAGGCACCTCCTTTGTTGAAGGGCTACATTTTCTAAGGACTCTCCCAATGAATCTCAACCTGACACCCGCCTTACCAACAATTAATTTTATATGATCATTCCACGTCACACCGATCCGTACGCATACTCCCACATATTTTATTGAAGTAACTGCTACCAGTGTTTGTTCCGCTATCATATAATCATACAATAAAGGATCCTTCTTTCTATGTATTCGCAATACGTTCCATTTGTCTATGTTAAGGGTCAGTTGCCACTCGCTGCACCAAGAGTCTATCCGCTGCAGATCTTCCTGCATTTCGCTGCAATTTTCTAATGCTGCAGCTTCTCTGTGTACTACAGCATCATCTGCGAAAAGCCGCTTGGAACTTCCGACACTATCTACTAGGTCATTTACATATATTGTGAAAAGCAATGGTCCCATAACACTCCCCTGTGGCACGCCAGAGGTTACTTTAACGTCTGTAGACGTATCTCTATTGATAACAACATGCTGTGTTCTGTTTGCTAAAAACTCTTCAATCCAGCCACACAGCTGGTCTGATATTCCGTAGGCTCTTACTTTGTTTATCAGGTGACAGTGCGGAACTGTATCGAACGCCTTCCGGAAGTCAAGAAAAATAGCATCTACCTGGGAGCCTGTATCTAATATTTTCTGGGTCTCATGAACAAATAAAGCGAGTTGGGTCTCACACGATCGCTGTTTCTGGAATCCATGTTGATTCCCACAGAGTAGATTCTTGGTTTCCAGAAATGACATGATACGCGAACAAAAAACATGTTCTAAGATTTTACAACAGATCGATGTCAGATATATAGGCCTATAGTTTTGCGCATCTGCTCGACGACCCTCCTTGAAAACTGCAACTACCTGTGCTCTTTTCCAATCATTTGGAACCTTCCGTTCCTCTAGAGACTTGCGGTACACGGCTGTTAGAAGGGGGCAAGTTCTTTCGCGTGCTCCGTGTAGATTCGAATTGATATCCCGTGACTGATGACCTCAACAGTTAAGCCCCGTAGTGCTCAGAGCCATTTTGATATCCCGTCAGGTTCAGTGGACTTTCCTCTGTTGAGTAATTTTGTAATACCCCACCCGTCACTTATCTGGTTTTGGTGTGTGTTCACCCCAGGTAATTGACTAACAGATCAACAGAGGGTGCAAAACTGCCGCAATGTCGGATAATGCAATGAAAGTAATAAGTCCCTGTGACTCCTGATTGAACTGCGGTGGCAGTGTTGACATTAATTGATTCAGAACTGATCCCTTTTTTATTAAAAAGGGGTGCACATTGATGTTATATTCTGCTATTGAACACCAGATGCAAATGTTTAACATAAAATTAATTAAGAAAGTGACTTGGGATTTCAACTACTTGATTGAAAACAGATGCAGTCGATTATCACCGATTTATTTTAACTCACGACCTTCAATCATCACATTACATGACTCTCCTAACAGGCAATGGTACTAAATTGCGTTTGCGTGGAGTAAAGCGGGATAAATCAAAATTAATTCCTATCGACTGACCCAGGCGTAATGCGAAGCGCGAGAAGAATTCTACAATACGCGGCCCATGAAACCCTCATGGAAACTTTGCCGGCATGACCCAACAAATTAATCAGTGGCTAGAGCGGGCGCAATGTCACCTAATTCAGCGTGGCGGAGCGGCATCGTTGTGTAGACGTCGGCCGACCTCGTGGTGCTGTAAGGCTGCGCTCGTCTACTCACTCCTAGCTATCTTGCTCAGTACATAGCTGAACCAAAACATTCTATCTCCAAGCTCAATCGTTCCATTTTTTAAGTCCTAAATTGCAGAGATGCTCACTCTTTCTCAGGCAAGCTGAGTAAGGAACGCCACGTCCGCACTCTAGGCAAGCTGGGAACGGAAGATTTCTATGGGGACTTCTCCCAGTCTGCTCTTCGTCTCGGTTTCCCCTTCAGCAAAACCACTTACGCCAATTGCAGCACAAGTCCCGTTAATTATGCGTCGCTTCCCAGCGCCGACCAATGCTTGATCTGGGAAGTGGAAAAATTCCCACAAAATTTCTCTTCATCTCAACTTCTGTTATTTAGCTCCTCCCAGGCCACCCATCAAGGTTATCGTCTGCACAGAACACCAATTTTTCCGGAATTCTGACTCCCAGGAGAGTACTTCAAATTCCTCGGTCCTATGTTCCCATCAGAGGCCGGCATATTTCATTCTGTCCCTCTTCACCTGATGTACTTCAGACTCTGTGGACTGTGAATTCAGCGTGAAGTTGCTATAGTCACGAACACCCCGCTGTTGACCTCTCCACCATAGCCTTGCGCAGCTTTCTCGCATGTTTCACTGAAAACGGGACGACAGACAGTTATCAACAGGCGCACAAGTTCTCCGTCTGCTTCCCGGTACACCAGCATGGGGTCAACCACCCACTCACCGTCACTCATCTTAAGGCAGCTGGAGGCCCCGCCCCGTTACCGCTTTGTCAGAGCTTGAGCCGCCCTAAGCTGCCTATTGTCGCTTCCCTTCGCCGTTCCCCAGCCAGCCATGGTCAACTCTAAATGCTTCCCTGGGATAAACTAGCCTCCAGTAAATCGACGTGTTTCCACAAAGCTTTTCATGTCGTGTGAATTACTTTAAAACCATCACCTGACATTAATTATTCCAATATGTCCATACTATACCCTCTACAAGATGCATTGTGCCTTGTCAGTCATTTTTTTCAGCCCTACTGTTCGCTCAACGTGAGTTAGGTGATCTTTAATGACTTCATGTAAGGGGCATAGTTCTTGCCATCTCACAATTTCAGTTGCTTTTCTATTCCTTGGACACTTATTTCGATGTCAGCTAGAGTCATCACACATCACAGTGACAATGCCATCAGCTTAGCTAACTGTTCCGCCCACTGTGATCTCCGATCAAATAATTCTAACATATGATCTATAGTTAACTCCCGCAATACAGGTCTATGTATTACCTGAACTGCCTGATCGCTTTACGCCGCCCAGCATGCCATCCAACTGTCCGACCTCTGCAACAATTCGACTTCGACTCCCTACCGAGCGAGGTGGCGCAATGGTTAACACACTGGACTCGCATTCGGGAGGATGACGGTTCAATCCCGCGTCCGGCCATCCTGATTTTTTTCGTGATTTCCCTAAATCACTTCAGCCAAATGCTGTTATGGTTTCTTCCCCATCCTTCCTCTAATCCGATGAGACCGATGACCTCACAGTTTGGTCTCTTCTCCAAATATCCCAACCAACTTCGAATCCGAGAAAACAAAAACAAGTGCGCGGCCAGATTCTGCACAATTCCACTTGCTGCCCAGAGCGGACAAGGTGCTCGAGCCAGCTGGCCGGCAGGTGTGGGCCGGCGGCAAGACGCGGCTGCGGCTGCGGCTGCGGCCGTCGGGTCGCCGGGAGGTCGGCGCGGCGCGGCCTGCCGTGCTCGCGTGCGGCGGCTCCCCAGGGCGTAGGCGTGGCGCCTCGGCGCGCCGGTCCCCGCGGCCCGTCTTCCCTTCCGGCCCTTCCCTTCCCTTCCCTTCCCACCACCCTCACCATCCAACCACCACCCCCGCCCTTCCCACCGTCGTCTCGTGCCGCCACGGAGGCCCAGCGGGCGGTCGCCAGGGTGTGGCCCCTCCCGGCACAATCGATACTCCGCCAACTCCACATGTGCCATCTGGCCACACATCAGCTGCGTCCGCCAGATCACCACTGCCCAAGTGCAGGAGCTGCGTCACGGGATCCGTATCAGTGGCGTCTGAGGGAATTAACGCCCAACTGCCTCTTCTTGTCTCTGAGAAGTGAGTTTTCTTTACATATTTCCCTACATCGTAATTTCACCCGTCAGGGCAAAGATGGACCAGCAAGTATATAACCCACGTACGGTATCATTTACTAACACAAAAGCGAGCGCTACGGTCGCAGGTTCGAATTCTGCCTCGGGCGTGGATGTGTGTGATGTCCCTAGGTTTGTTAGGTTTAAGTAGTTCTAACAAGGGAACCTCCCCACCGCACCCCCCTCAGATTTAGTTATATGTTGGCACAGTGGATAGGCCTTGAAAAACTGAACACAGATCAATCGAGAAAACAGGAAGAAGTTGTGTGGAACTATGAAAAAATAAGCAAAATATACAAACTGAGTAGTCCATGCGCAAGATTGGCAACATCAAGGACGGCGTGAGCTTAGGAGCGCCATGGTCCCCTGATTAGCGTGAGCAGCTGCGGAACGGGAGGTCCTTGGTTCAAGTCTTCCCTCGAATGAAAAGTTTGCTTTCTTTATTTTCGCAAAGTTATGATCTGTCCGTTCGTTCATTGACGTTTCTGTTCACTGTAATAAGTTTAGTGTCTGTGTTTTGCGATCGCACCGCAAAACCGTGCGATTGGCAGGCGAAAGGACGTGCGTCTTCAATGGGAACCGAAAACATTTGATCGAAAGGTCATAGGTCAACCGATTCCTCCACAGGAAAACACGTCTGATATATTCTATATGGGCCGGCCGAGGTGGTCTAGCGGTTCTAGGCGCTCAGTCCGGAACCGCGTTACTGCTACGGTCGCAGGTTCGAATCCTGCCTTGGTCATGGATGTGTGTGATGTCCTTAGGTTAGGTTTAAGTAGTTCTAAGTTCTAGGGGACTAATGACCACAGATGTTAAGTCCCATAGTGCTCAGAGCCATTTGAACCATAGTCTATAAGACACTGGTGACGGCATGTGCGTCACACGACAGGAATATGTTGTCGACCCACCTAACTTGTACACTTGGCGAATGGGTAAAAAGATTTTTCTACCTTGCCCGATTCAGGTTTTCTTGTGGATGTGATAATCATAAATTAAATAAAATAAATTAAACCTTTCACTCGATGGAAGACTTGAACCAAGGATCTCTCGTTCCGCAGCTGCTCACGTTAACCACGGTACCACGGCGCTCCTGAGCTCACCTTATCCTTGATGTTGTCTATCTTGCGCATGGAATACTCATTTTGTATATTTTGCTTCTTTTTTCATAGTTCCACACAACTTCTTCCTGTTTTCTCGATTGATCTGTGTTCAGTTTTTCAAGGCCTATTCACTGTGCCAACTTATAACTGAATCTGATGGGGGGGGGGGGGGGGGGTTGCTATGGGGAGGTTCCTTTGTAAGTTGTAGGGGACGCTGGTCTCACCGCTGCAGGTGAATATCTCCTCTTGCTTCTTCTGTGAAAGCGTCCCCCTCAAACAAAATCTCCAATGCCTTACATTCCAGTGCTCAGCTCTTACGTATTGCGTCACCAACTGCATGGAATCCAGGTTTAGTAATTATGGGGCGGGGGGGGGGGGTGGAGTGCGAGAGTGGGGGGGGGGGGGGGGGGCAAGCAACAGGATTGTTGGCGCTACAATTCTAGGACGTTTACGATGTTCAGTTTGAGTGAGGAAGGAGGGGACTTCCATGAGTTGGTGAAGCATTCAGATAGGGGATGCAAAACGGAAAAGCTACGAGGGATGTTCATGATATGATTTGCGGAGTTTTAGTTCTGATATGAAAGGCAGGACTTGAACAACAATTAACACCTTGCCTACATAAAAGTATGTACAGTGATTCTGCGTTGGCTTCAATATTTTTCAACGTAGGCATCAAGAATCTCAAACCTTTTCTCTCAGCAGGATGTGAATTTCAGTATCTCATGTTTCTGTTATAGGAATATGTCTTCTGGGCGTATATACACCAGCGCATGACTGACATGACCCTCTACGGCCGACTGAAAACTGTGCTAATAATCCAAGGCTTTCTTCGGCGGCGGGCAACATAGAAATCCGGCAATGGAAGATTTTGTGGCCTTGGAATGAACGGAAGCTACGACGTGGGGGAGTATATTGTCATCGGGTGCTGGCCATATGCTTCCTTCCTCTTTGGGTGCTTGTCCCTAAGAATACGACATAGTTTCATTTCAGTGCTCGCGTGTGCTACAGCTGTGGACAGTAATCCCGCTTGGTCTAAGCTTAAGTAGCATAACACTATACATGGGGAGAAGATAGCCACCACAATCTCCATTGGCAGTTGTATCATTTGCAATTTTATCGATAGCATAAACAAGTACCCGAGGCCTTTCTGATCCGGACGAATGTCTGCATGTGCTACGTTCGTTTCTAGTCACTCTCCCTTGCAGAAAGTGATGGCTGGATAACGGTGATCACTTTGTACTCACGGCATGGCACTTTTCTATGTGTTTGGTATCGAGATCTACCCGATAGTGCGCTTGCCACTCCTTCTAATGACTTCACGTTCTTCGCGCTGTTGTGAAATACAGGCAGAAGCATCCATATTGTCAGGTATAGAGCATTTCACAGCTGTGTAGAGAAAATAAGAGGGCAGAATGTAAACTAAAATCTTTTTTCAGCAATATACATCTACATCTACGTGATTACTCTGCTATTCACAATAAAGCGCCTGGCAGAGGGTTCAGTGAAGCACCTTCATGCTGTCTCTCTACCCTTCCACTCTCGAACGGCACGCGCGAAAAACGAGCACTTAAAGTTTTCTGTGCAAGCCCAGATTTCTCTTATTTTCTCGTGATGATCATTTCTCCCTATGTAGGTAGGTGCCATCAGAATGTCTTCGCAATCGGAGGAGAAAACTAGTGATTGAAATTTCATGAGAAGATCCCATCGCAACGAAAAACGCCTTTGTTTTAATGATTGCCACTCCAATTCAAGCATCGTGTCTGTGACACTATCTCCCCTATTTCGCGATAATACAAAACGAGCTGCCATTCTTTGTACTTTTTCGATGTGATCCGTCAGTCCCATCTGATGCGGATCCCACACCGCACAGCAATACTCCAGAATAGGGCGGACAAGCGTAGTGTAAGCAGTCTCTGTGGTAGACCTGTTGCACCTTCTAAGTGTTCTGCCAATGAATCGCAGTCCTTGGTTTGCTCTACCCACATTGTTATCTATGTGATCTTTCCAATATAGGTTATTTGTAATTGTAATCCCTCAGATTTGTGTTACTTTAATCAAAATTTAGCTGATTTCTTTTAGTACTCATGTGAATAATTTCACAGTTTTCTTTATTCAGGGTCAATTGCCACTTTTCGCACCATACACACCAAGCACAAGTCACAGTCCGGGTGGTAAGAAAGAAGTTAAGAATTTTAACATGAAAAATTTTTCCATCAGAGTTTTCGTCATTGGTTGGAAACCAGGCCTTTTTTGTTTTGAGTGTCAAGTTTATGGCTCCAACAGGTTCGGGATTTGTAGAGAGTAATCTTTTAACATCTCATCGAGAACGAGACCTTCAGAGACAGAGCTGAAGCTTGCATTGAGGAACGGTGAGAAGCTACATCGGCCATCTTGACACCTGAACAAAATACTTGAAGAAAATATGTACCGATAGCCGAAGTTTTATTAATTATTATATTGGACTACCAGTTTAGGTACTTCATTGGCACCATCTCCAGTTTTCTAAACACGTTGCTAGATAAGTCTTCCAAACGTCCACGCTTTCATAATGATCAATAATTTCAACTAGCTTCCACAGATTTCTGAAACTTATCTATAGACATGTTCTATCCAAACCTCTGAAGACAACTCGTCTTAGATGTGCTGAATGTAGGTCAAAGAGGAAATAGTCAAGATGGGCAGCACAGGTTCTGTTCGTCTCGACACAGGTCGAAGGACCAAAACAGCTACCGTTTCGTTGTTTTCCAGGTTTATGTGTGGGGGAGATACTATAAACGGCTGGAGATAGTGTTATGACTATCTGCGGTGCTTGTTTTCTAATATAGGGGTCGAATTTGGGAATCTTGTGAAAGAAAGCCTATTACGTGGACCAAAGCGCAGCTGGTGACTCTTCTTCACTCATGGCAATATACGTGTTGTGGCTTTAAAGTAAGGAACAAATGCTGTAAGCCTTTTCATTTCGAAAACATGCATACTGAGTTATTGTCACCCTCAACATACTCCCCTCCTCTATCCCTACAACGCTCCACGCGACTTTTCCAATGAGGGAAACAGCGTTGGAAGTCTTCCTCTATGAACACCTTGATAAGGCATGCCACTTTTTCTTTCACCGCTTCAACGGACTGAAATCTATTCCTTTTAACGCAGAATTGACCCTGGGAACTAGATAAAAGTCACTTGGTGCTAGGTCAAGCTGGTGGCTGGTCTAACACTGGGATGCTCTGTTTCCCTAGAAACCTCTTAACAAATGTGGTATGAGCGATACAGAACGAATTACTTGTTATTCCACAATTCAGCTCGTTATTTTATTATTTTCTCACGACGTTGAGCAAGAATATCAAGGCAGTAACGTTGATTAATAGTTTGACCTTCTGGAACCCTGATACACGATTCCATGAATATCGGAAAAAACTATCGTCATCGCTTTGAATCTTTATTTGTTCATTCGAGCTTTTTTCGCTCTCGGTGAAGTTGGAACTTTCCAGTGGGTGGATGGGTGCTTAGCTTCTGAATCACATGTGAAAAACAAACATTCGTCATGTGTTATCACTCTTTCTATGAAATTATGGTCATTTTCAGAGCAAACATTTTCACCAGCTTTTTTGTTTTTCAAGTTAAAATACACTCCTGGAAATTGAAATAAGAACACCGTGAATTCATTGTCCCAGGAAGGAGAAACTTTATTGACACATTCCTGGGGTCAGATACATCACATGATCACATTGACAGAACCACAGGCACATAGACACAGGCAACAGAGCATGCACAGTGTCGGCACTAGTACAGTGTATATCCACCTTTCGCAGCAATGCAGGCTGCTATTCTCCCATGGAGACGATCGTAGAGATGCTGGATGTAGTCCTGTGGAACGGCTTGCCATGCCATTTCCACCTGGCGCCTCAGTTGGACCAGCGTTCGAGCTGGACGTGCAGACCGCGTGAGACGACGCTTCATCCAGTCCCAAACATGCTCAATGGGGGACAGATCCGGAGATCTTGCTGGCCAGGGTAGTTGACTTACACCTTCTAGAGCACGTTGGGTGGCACGGGATACATGCGGACGTGCATTGTCCTGTTGGAACAGCAAGTTCCCTTGCCGGTCTAGGAATGGTAGAACGATGGGTTCGATGACGGTTTGGATGTACCGTGCACTATTCAGTGTCCCCTCGACGATCACCAGTGGTGTACGGCCAGTGTAGGAGATCGCTCCCCACACCATGATGCCGGGTGTTGGCCCTGTGTGCCTCGGTCGTATGCAGTCCTGATTGTGGCGCTCACCTGCACGGCGCCAAACACGCATACGACCATCATTGGCACCAAGGCAGAAGCGACTCTCATCGCTGAAGACGACACGTCTCCATTCGTCCCAACATTCACGCCTGTCGCGACACCACTGGAGGCGGGCTGCACGATATTGGGGCGTGAGCGGAAGACGGCCTAACGGTGTGCGGGACCGTAGCCCAGCTTCATGGAGACGGTTGCGAATGGTCCTCGCCGATACCCCAGGAGCAACAGTGTCCCTAATTTGCTGGGAAGTGGCGGTGCGGTCCCCTACGGCACTGCGTAGGATCCTACGGTCTTGGCGTGCATCCGTGCGTCGCTGCGGTCCGGTCCCAGGTCGACGGGCACGTGCACCTTCCGCCGACCACTGGCGACAACATCGATGTACTGTGGAGACCTCACGCCCCACGTGTTGAGCAATTCGGCGGTACGTCCACCCGGCCTCCCGCATGCCCACTATACGCCCTCGCTCAAAGTCCGTCAACTGCACATACGGTTCACGTCCACGCTGTCACGGCATGCTACCAGTGTTAAAGAATGCGATGGAGCTCCGTATGCCACGGCAAACTGGCTGACACTGACGGCGGCGGTGCACAAATGCTGCGCAGCTAGCGCCATTCGACGGCCAACACCGCGGTTCCTGGTGTGTCCACTGTGCCGTGCGTGTGATCATTGCTTGTACAGCCCTCTCGCAGTGTCCGGAGCAAGTATGGTGGGTCTGACACACCGGTGTCAATGTGTTCTTTTTTCCATTTCCAGGAGTGTAGTTACGTGATATTTGCCTTACCCATTCTTTGTCAATTCCTTCTGTTCAAGCAATCGATCGAATATTCAACCGACGGTCAGGTCGAACCAAGTTAGCTACTTGTTCAGTATTTTCATCTTTTATTCATGTGAACGGACGTCCCGAGTGTGAGTCATCTTCAACGCCTTCTCGGCTCCCTGGAAATGCTTGAACCACTCAAAACCGTGCGTACGAGATAGTCTCATCGCCATACACTTGTTTTATTAAAAGATATGCTTCAGTAGCAGTCCTTTTCCATTCCATGTGAAACTTCACTGAATTTGTTGCTCTGTTGTTTACTATCAAAACAAAATAACAGCTCTTACACAAACGAAGGTCACAGCCACACCGATTTGTCTACAGGCATCGGAGATACCGTGTTAGACTGAGAAGGCTTCACGCTACACAGCTATTGGTCCTTCAAGTTCGGCACATGCGTACTTACTCTGTGACAGCATCTGTCCTTTTATTTTGTGGACACACCTCGTATGTGTAGCCGTGCATAAGAGTAATTCGCTTCCGCCAAGAAAGGCTTCGGAGGAAGTCTACGGAGTAATACATCGAGAGATTTGACTCCTGCACCACACGGCGCTAAGTGCGTGGTGTATGGCCGTGGCCGCGAATGGAACGGAAGAAGCAGAAAAACTATCCATTTTCAGGGCTAAAAAACAATCGCATTGCAGAAAGATTTGGCAGAAATGGAGCCACTGTACATGCGTGCTGCCAGTGGTGACCACGAGAACGTACTGTCGGAAGACGATCGTGCTCCGGACTGGCACGTCGAGCTACCGAGAGGGAAGACCATCATGTTCGCCGTATGGCTCTGACACTTCGTGCTGCATTTACAGCAGCAATTTGAGCAGTAGCTGGCACCACAGTGACACAACTATCTGGTACAAATCGGCATTCCACTGACCACACACCAGCGTCCTTTGCCACTTGAGTGGTGTCAAGCGAGAGCTCACTGGAGGGCAGGGTGGAGCTCTGTTGTGTTTTCCGACGAGAGCTGCTTCTGTCTCGGTGTCAGGGATGACCGTGTGCCGGTTAGAAGGAGGCCAATTGAGAGCGTGCAACCAAACTTTTCGTGCGCTAGACACATTGTACCTACATCTGGAGTTATGGCCTGGGGTGCGGTTTCGGATCGTAGCAGGAGCGCCCTAGTGGTTATTCAACACACCCAGATTGCGGAGCTGTACGTCAGTCTGGTGGTTCGACCTGTCGTGTTGCCATTCATGATCAGCATTCCACGGCGTGTTCTCCAACAGAATAACACTCGCCCACGTATCGCTGTTGTAACCCAGCATGCTCTACAGAGTGACGATACGTTGCCTGGCCTGATAATCACCATACCGTCCCCAGTCGAGCAAACATGGGATATCATCGGAAGACAACTCCAGAGTCCTCCATAAACGGCATTAACCGTCCCTGTATTGTCCGACCAAGAGAAAGAGGCTTGAAATTCCATCTCACTAATTTTGATACCCGGTACTTGTAGAACACAACCCATGCACTTCTGCGTGCTCACATTCAATATTCTGGCGGTTTCATCGGTTATTGTCCGTCTCGATAGCTGAGTGGTCTGCGCGACGGAATGCCAGGCAAAGGGGCCCGGGTTCGATTACCGGCTGGGTTGGACATTTTCTCCTCTCAGGGACTGGGAGTTGTGTTGTCTTCATCACCATATCATCCCCATCGACAAGCAAGTCGCCAAGTGACGTCCACTCAAAAGACTTGCATCAGGCGACGGGTCTAGCCGATCGGAGGCACTAGCCTCACGACATTTCATTTTTTTTACCGGTTATTAAGGTACCAGCATTTCACATCTGCGATGGCTTACCCCGCTCTTACATTAAGCTGTGATCTTGCAATGTTATTCACTGAAATATGTTATCTAGACAAATGTGTTCCCGAAATTTCGCTACTCTACATTAATTATTTTTGGGAGATGTGATTTGTTTCATTAATGTAGTTTAGGAATACCAGAGGGCCTGTAACACTTCCTTCGGGGACGCCAGACATCACATCTGTTCTACTCCACGAGTTTTCATCAATTTTTACTAATTGAGACGTTTCTGACAGGAAATTACGAATCCAGTCGCACAAATGAGACGATACTCCATAGCCACATGATTTTCGCAGTAACTTCTTTTTTCTTAAGACAGTATTATCATCCGGACACCAGAATCTACACCTTAAATCGCACACTCCAAAATCTGCGATTTTTTTCCAACCGTGTAGAAGCACATTCAAATGGTTCAAATTGCTTTGAGCACTATGGGACTTAACTGCTGAGGTCATCAGTCCCCTAGAACTTAGAACTACTTAAACCTAACTAACGTAAGGACGTCACACACATCCATGCCGGACTCAGGATTCGAACCTGCGACAGTAGCGGTCACGCGGTTCCAGACGGTAGCGCTTGGAACCGCTCGGCCGCCCCGGCCGGCATATCCATCACCACAGTAAACATTGCGAGGATAAGAGCAGAATAATTTCAGCCCGAGGCAGGATTCGAACCTGCGACCGTAGCGCCCGCGCGGTTCCAGACTGTAGCGCCTAGAACCGCTCGGCCGCCCCGGCCGGCAGAAGCACATTGATCAGTATTTCAGATGGTTACTTTTCTAACCATTCATTGAAGATCTGACAGTGTATGAGCGGTTAAAGAAACAAAATACCAGAGAAATATTCGTTCGACTACAATATTTAAGACAGTTAACGGAACGTCATAGTCGATCACATTCAGCAGTGCAATCTAGGGCAAGTTACATTTTTCACAGCATTCATCAATCCTTCTCTGCAAAACTACAATCAGTCACGACCTTCTGTTGGCAAGGCATTTAGGCCAGCCGTATTCATCATCGTTAAAGAAAGTTGCTCCCCGCACTGTTGCGGAAATGCAATGTGGACGTAATGGGCCGGTTCTTTGCTCTGCTAATGTAAGTGGTGCGCTTACTTAAGGGAGAATAATGAGATGTTATCGGAGACGGTCGTGGCATTTCATACGCGAGCACCGCCCTGATGCCGCCAAGATTACCGGCCGGCCTGCGGGGGACTCGCGTGCCACGCCACGCACGGCTCGCTAATTACTCGCCTCGTGCGCTGCGCCGCGCCGCGCCGCGCCGGCTGCCACGCGTTACGCGGCGAACTCAACACTCGTTTCGCAATAGTGCCAGCGCGAAAGTAAACAAAACCTCCAGGCGCGAGCTGTGACAGATGTCAACCCTTTCAGATGATTCGGTTCCGTCTGAAGCCACCTAAGATTTCCTCGTCGCATATTCATAGTAGCTACATATACAGCCACACTTTACATCTGTAGTAGGTGCTGCCCTCTAGCAGTTGCAGCTTCAACTGCTTCATGGTTGAATGCAGAGTCTCGCGGCGATAACACCGAATAAAATGTTCTCGAGTTTCCAACCGCGTTAATTGCTTAAAACTACACGAGCTTTCGGCCAAGCACTCCTTGGCCATTGTCAAGTGACATGACTGCCAGTGGGCTGTTGGTGCGCCCTTATATACTCTAGCTACCGGATGTGACGTCACTGGTGCTCCGCAACATTGCCACAAATGGGCATGTTTTGAGTCGGCTTTCGATGTGCCCTCTTCAACCGCGCCATCGCTGGATCCCACGCAGCGCTGAGCTGCAACCCACCGTCTCTATTCAGGGTGTTTGCGGTAATTTTTATTTCAATAGCTTCCTTTGTTAACCTGTCCCAGAAGCCGTTAGTGCGACCCACGACAGAGGTATCGTCAAATTTTGTGTGGTGACCGTTTTCTAACGCATGCTCAGGTAACGCACATTTCTCTGGATAGCGTAGGCGATAATACCTCTCGTATTCTTTCCTGCGTTGTTCCACAGTGCACACTGTTTGGCCGATGTACTTCTGGCCACACTCACAAGGAATTTCGTAGACTCCAGGTGTTCTGAGACCTACTGCGTCTTTAACTGGTCTCAGTAATTGACAGAGGCCTGAAGAAAGATTTGATCTTGTGTCTTTTCAACAGGCGGCTTATCTTGCCCGACACAGGGCCACAGAATGGCAGCAAAGCAAGTTTCTTTTCCTGCTCTTCGTCGGTGGTCTTATTCTGATATTTCCCAGAAATCATTTCTTTCACTTGATGGGCGCCGTAGCTGTTATTCCTGAAAACCTTGCATAGGTGGCTTAGTTCGTGGGGCAGGTTGTCGTCGTCTGATATTACTCTTGCACGATGCACCAGTGTTTGTATCACTGTGCGTTTCTGTGCTGGATGATGATGGCTGGTGGCGTGCAGGTACAGGTCTGTGTGGGTGGGTTTTCTGTAGACGCTGTGGCCAAGGCACCCATTTCGTTTACGGTGGACAAGGACGTCAGGGAAGTGCAATGCATTATCTTTCTCCACCTACATAGTAAACTGGATATTACTGCTGATGCCATTGAGGTGTTCCAAAAACTCGTCTAGTTTCTCGCGGCCGTGTGGCCAAATGACGAACGTGTCGTCAACGTATCGAAAGAAACACTTCGGTTTCAATGGCGCAGTATCTATGGCAATAACTCAAAATTCTCCATGAAGAGGTTTGCAACAGCTGGAGCCAACGGGCTACCCATTGCCCATTGCTACGCTGTCTGTCTGATCGTAATACTGGCCGTTGTACACGAAATAGGAGGACATAAGTGTGTCCCTAAATAGCTCCGCCATGTCACTTACAAAGTACTGGGAAATTAGGTTTTTGGATGTGGTGCGCACTTGTCTTTGATTTCAAACTGTGATTGGAATTGCCTGTACAGGATGGGGTACATAAAAGTGATCTGGAGAACAGAGTTCTAGCGTATAAAACAACACAGCAGTGGAAACGAAATACAGTACTAACCTGACTACAGCAGATGTTTCAACTGACACAATTCATCTCTCGGCACTTGTGGGCACTAGTCACCAAGCTGCCGAAGGAGGACCGAAGCCCAACTACTGGAATTGCTGCAGTCTCATCCGAAAAGTTCTGCTGCCGTTCTTGAAGACTATGAGGCTTGTTGCAATACTACAGGTCTCCCCACACAAAGTAATCGCACACTGACAGATAAGATGACGTGGTGGCAGCTAGGGCAGCGACCAGACTGTCTCCTGTTAACAACTCTGACAGGCGTGAAGACTGTGTAAATGTGCTCCTAGGTTCGGCCGGCTGTATGGGCAGCTGCTCCATCCTGTTGGAAGTAACTGTAAATATTTACCTCCTCCATTAATACTGTCAAAAATGGTTTCAAAAGTTGGCAATGTAATGCGCCGAAGTCACTGTCTGAAGAAACAAGATTAGACCAATACTGCAGAGTGCAGACTCTGAATACCAAACCCCCAACCTTCTGATCATGCAGTGGTGTTTTGCGGTAGTTACGCGGATTCTCCGCTGCTCAGAACCTATGATTCTGTAAGCTGACATAACAAATGAGGTGAAGCCAGGCTTCGTCAGGCATATAGAACAGACACATGTCCAAGCCATTCATTCTCATCTCAATGAACAGCCGCTCAGAAAACTGGAGGCGGTGAGGACCATCTGCTGGTTTTAATGCATGACCAACAGACACTCAATGGAGATGCATGTGCAGGTCCAGGTGGAGTGTTTGTTTGCAAGATCGACGTGATACGCCGGTCTCATGCGACAGGCGTCTTGTTGATTTAGTAGACACCTGAAGCATTTTCTAGTAAACTGCAACCACATTTTCTGGTGTTCGAATATGTTTCGGAATGTTTTTTCTTCTTTTACTTGTTCTAAACAGATTCTGTCTGACGTTGTTTTCGGATTGAGCGTTTCATGGCACTGTTTGCTGGCACTCTGACAACATTAAACTTCTCAGCGAACAGCTGACCACATCGTTTCCATGTTTTTGCTGTCAAGTAGTTTTCCACAACTAACACCCGTTGCTCCACTGTGAATACCTTCGTTCCCTTTGCACTGCTCCAAAAAGATCCTGCAAGAACGGTAACGACGACTGCAGACATTCGTTCAACGTGACAAAAGTGCAAACCGTCTGGATTTCAATGCTGGGCCATCAACACATGTCAGGATACGAGCCATTCAACGGAGTGTCATCGATAGGGGTTTTGGGAGCCGACGGCCCACTGGTGTACCCTTGGTGACTGCACGACACAAAGCCTTACGCCTCGTCTAGGCCCGTCAACACGGACACTGGACTGTTAATGACTGGAAACATGTTGCCTGGTCGGACGAGTCTCGTTTCAAATTGTTTCGAGCGGATGGACGCGTACGGGTATGGCGACAGCCTCATGAATCCATGGACTCTGCATGTCAGCAGGAAACTGCCCAAGCTGGTGGAGGCTCTGGAATGGTGTGGAGCGTGTGCAGTTAAAGTGATATTAGGACCCCTGATACGTCTAGATACGACTCTGACAGGTGACACTTATGTAAGCATCCCGCCTGATCGCCTGTATCCATTCCCGTCCATTGTGCATTCCGATGGACTTTTGCGATTCCAGCAGGACAATCCGATACCCCACACGTCCATGATTGCTACAGAGTGGCTCCAGGAACACTCCTCTGATTTTAAACACTGCCGCTGCCCACCAAACTCCCCAGATTGAACATTATTAAGCATATCTGAAATGCTTTGCAATGTGCCGTTGTGAAGAGATCTCCATCCCCTCGTACTCCTACGGATTTATGGACAGCCCTGCAGGACTGATGGTGTCAATCCCTTCCTGTACTATTTCAGACATCAGTCGAGTTCATGCCACGTCTTGTTGCGACACTTCTTCGTGCTCGCGTGTGTCCTATAGGATATTAGGCAAGTGTACCAGTTTCTTTGTGTCTTCAGTGTATAATAAGGAATCGTGATGAAATGATCATTTATTTATCGATTCTTTCAGGCGTATATCGGAGTGAAGTCGTACCGGGGCTTACCCCCTTTCAATAACATACGGTGAATCTGCGATACAAGCATGAATTTGTTGACAGATGAATGTCCGTTTCTTCAATATTGCTCATTGTTGTAACGTGTAACGTATACGAGCGTAACGCAGTGAAATCACATCGGGCTGTACTCGCTCTTAAAAATGTACACAGTATTTGCGTTATTCGAAGGAATGCGTCGACAAAGAAATGTCCATTTCATCACAACTCGTCACCGTACCTCGATTACACCCCACCACAAACATACCTTAATGGATACCGATATTACTATTGTACTTTTTCGAAGAAACATTATTCGTCGTTGCGCTACAAGTGTTTGGAAGAAGTTAAGAAAAAATATGTGGTGGCTCGAATGCAGTAAGGGCCGAATTCTATCTCTCGTTTTAGCCGGTCCTGCTAACGCAGCTACTTGACATCTGTCTCTCTCGTATGACATTCAACGGGCTTCCATTTCTCAAAGTCTCTTGATTTCTGCATTGAGAGAGATTAGCATTTGTCGCATTTAATTATGTACTACATCCGTCCTAAAGATCAGCGAAATTAGCGACCCGCTAGCTGTACATATCCCTTGTCGTCCAATTCAAATAACGTAGCAACTTCACTGACACGTTTCAACCATTTCCCCATGGTCCACCAGTAATCTTCATTTGTAGTGTTATACTTGAGAATTTTACTAAATAATGTCAAATAGTTTTCTGCATGTGACGAGATAACCAACACAGCTTTTTTCCTCTCTGATACACGTCCGTGTATGAACGGACAAAGTCCAGTCGGTATTCAGTTTCCCTGCATATGCGCCCAGGATCTCGACAGTATGTTCTAATGCATTTCGGATGTGTGTCTTCAAGATCTGTAAACCTGATCTCTTAAAACTCTCCATATAAAGAAATTTAGCAGTGTAAATTAAGTGACTATGGCAGCCACCGAATCGGACTGTCTCGTCCAAGCCACATATCCTGAGACTTTTCATTCAGAAACTGACAGCAATTTTGGAACCAACCAGTGAGCTGGTGCCCCATCCTGCTGAAATATAGCATGTCTCAGGTGTTCCAACTGTGCCACAGTAAACTCTTGTAATAAGTCCAGATAAAGGTCACTGTTAACTGAGCATAAGCTTTCTTTCCATTTCATGCGCAACATAAGGATATTCTGATACCCGTGTGCTTTCATTATGACGGGTCAGTTTGAAGGACACGTGAAAAGTTATCTCACAGGAAAAACAATTTTTTTCCAGGAAACTGCGTCAATCTTGGTTAGCTTATTCGCAGCAAACTATTCACACTGAGGTTTGTCCACCAGATTTGGTGCCTGAAACAACTATAACGTGTGGGCATTAAGACGAAACCTCTTATTAAAGACTTTATACGCTTTTGATAGAGAAATTTCCAGCTCTCTGGTCGCCGTTCGCACCGATTTTGTCGAAGTCTGTGTAAACGCCATCCTTAACGTGCTCTACGTTAAAAGGTCTCTGTTGGATTCCTTTCATGTTAATTTCTTAAATATGTTCTCATTTACGGCATAAATTCCTCTTCTAAATTTACTGTGGTGTTTCTGACTATCTGGGAGGAGACTGAGCAGTGAAACGTGTTACTTTTACACATAAACAAGAACGATCTGTCACACAACTACACTTGAAAACACAGTTTATATGTAATTCATGTCACACAGTCTCATACGGAACCTACATTCGCTTTCTTTTATATACTGTATATGATAAGATACTGTCATCCCCCTTCCCTTCTGTGTGAAAGAATGAATGAGCAAATGTATTTCTAGTTGCATGTTGGATGGCAGCAGACAAGCCTGTCTGCTAGAGAACAGTAGGACCAACGTCGGAACAGGTAGCTACGCTTTCTAGAGGTTTCTATCCTTAGTATGGTCCTGTCCGTCCCTTATCATGTTGGTATAGGAAGCTGCCTCTCTGGTCACTTCCGTCTGTATTTGTGAGGCACCCCTCACTAAGGGACCACGGCAGTCTGTCCGCGGCGAGCGTCTGAAGTGGTAAGATCTCGGGCTAAGCGCGTGTCTGCTAAGTCCGTAGGACAATGGATTTCTTAAGACCAGCCTAACTGAAAATTTAATCACCTTTATTACAGGTTTAGCTCTAAAATATCTAATGTTATCTTAAATTGCACCGCAGTGTATTTCGAGTGTGAAGTTCAGAATATCTTCCAGTAGTTGCTTTGTCGCTACTTTGTGAGTAAAGTGGAACCACGTGTTGGTCAGTAACTGTAACTAAGTTCATCAATCTTAAATGCGAATGTGCGTGAGATTATAACGTCTCGTTTTGACAATATTTTTCAATATAGCAACTTTTCTTTATGTTCAACCCACGTGGGGTGTACTTTGTGAGACCAGTACCACGTGCTTATACAATTGTTTGACCCATCAGGTTAATAGTAAGACGATATTAACCAGTTCGAGGTTTTTCTTTTGTAAATTGCTTCTCGATCTAATTTATTTTAATTATCAAAATTATTGTGGAGTTACACTCTTTGTGTAAATCAAGTTGACCACGTGATGCATGTGGTGTAATCATCAAAGTAGCCCTCAGCTATTCTTTTCGGGAAGATTTCACAGAGAGTTAGTATGAATTTAGTATACCAGTGTGTGGTAATTACATGACGGACAGGATTGCGCTACGAACGTAACTTCTTTGGGTGAAAATTGAATCGGTTGGTTGTGGTTAATTTCCTGTTGCATATGTTCCAACGTTCTTCGTGTGTTATTTTATGAATGCATTGTTGTATGCAGTCTCCCAATCTTGGCTCCATATTTGATGTGTTCCGTAAGATTACAAACTCACATTTTCACAATCCTAAATAGGGCACCAGTTTAGTTATGAATCAAGTTTAAGATGGTGAAATTTCAATGATCAATGTTAAAATAAATTTCCAAATATAAACTGATTTATTTCTTTTTATTTAAATTCTCTTTTATCCGGTTGTCGTATGACTATTAAAAGATTATTATTAATGTTAGTCTAGTTGGGAATTTGGTAAGCTAGACTGGATACCTGGCGAAACAGTTGCGCAGTAATGCAAGGTTAACTTCCCCAGACAGCTCACAGCTTGTAACCCGATTTTATTGTCTAGCAGCACCGCTTGCATAGCAAATTAAAGCAAAAACGTTACAACGTTTTAGTTTGAAAGACAAGGATGAACCACGCCGTGTTTGTGGGGGACACTACGTGTTTCCATAAACGACATGCCAAGCCACGATAGTTGGTCAGGACTTCGTTCCATTCGATACTGTATCCGAAAAATTCATTGCACTGTGTATCGGACTTCGTCTCCATGAAAGAGGCTACACACCGTGGCGACCACATTCGTGATCCAGCGCAGTTCATCTCACTCATGCAAGTCGCAACCTCACGATCATTTTGCATGATGCTGCAAGAACTTTCCAATACTCACCAATATTTGCCACTAACAACAGTTATGCAGAATAAGGCTTCCACCTGACGACAACGGTTAACCATCTAAATACGTATTTCTTCTTCTTTTACTTTGGCATTTGTCCCGAACCTACAAGCGATCTGCCTATTAAACTAGTTTTGGCATTTTAGTGGCATAAGAGGGCCCGGATGCCTTCCTGTCACCACCCTTTGCCCCCTCCCTCCCCCCGCCCACCCCCTCCCTAGACGGAATTTGTACACCCCACCCGTCTGCGACTCGTGTTATCACATATGCAATTGCGAAAGTATCATTCGCAGATGTTTCCGAATCGTGTAACTGAACCGGGACTTGGTTACCAGGCCGGTATTCACTAGCTGCATGTGGGAAACCACATACAAGCAGCTAGCCACACCTCGTTGATCCTCCACGTGGATTCCCTCCAGAGCAGGCATGGTTCCCCGTATCCCGAAAGCCGCCTGCTAACACGCGCGGCAATTCCGGCGTAACGCAGAACTGTCAATTTTCTCATTTTAATTAACTGTCTCAGTCCTCAAAAGGTATTCGGATTGTACGTCATTGATATTGCTGAGCACTGCTGTGGCTCGAGTTGGTGCTGTTTGTAGGTTTCCGTCCTCTGTTGGAGGCCAGAGCGCATCGTTTAGTTGACATGGTTGCGGTTGTTTGTCTTCTTCTCGTGTTGACTGGCGCCACTTAGTTTCGCAAGCGTTGCCTGTCCGGTAGTGCGGTAGTGGCAGCAGCGGCGGTTATCGATATGTAGTAACTGTGGTCCTATCCTTGGGGCGACGTTGTTGTTCTTCTGGGTCGTGTCAGTGTGCAGTTCCGTAGGAGGACTCAGGAGGAGCCAAGGCCGCGCAGTGCGAGAAACACGCCGGGACCGCTGGCGGCGTGCATGGACTGCCAGACCGAAAGCCTGTGGTCACGAAGGTGCACGACCTTGTCGTAAACCGAATCCTGCAAGCTTTGAGTGCATTTGGATTCAATCCATTGTGAGATCTTGCGATTCTCCAGTGACTTGGGTTCGTGTTGCTGCTCGTGGCGTTGCTGAGGCAAAGAGCAGCGAGTGGAGTGCTTGGGGAAGGCGGATCTGATTAGCTTTCCTGGACTTCAAATTACTATATATTGCGTTCAGTCTGTTACCGTTTGTTAAGTTCAAGCAGCGGTATTTTTCCTGCCTTGTGGCCACTCACGCCCCAGTTACCTGCCCTGGGGGTTAGTGTGTGTGACGGCAGTGTACGTTTCCTCGCCTTGCCTCTGCTGTCCGGTAGGGCGTGTAGTTTTGACAGTTTTCTTGGTTGTAGGTTGGATGGCGCTTCTTGTACTCTGGTGGGATTGATTCCTTTCTCGTTCCGGGTGCTCTAAGCACAGTATTCTGCGGGCGGAGTCCAGACCGCTGGATCCTACTTTGGCGTATTTTTACATCTTTGCATTTGGTTCATTGGACGTCAGGTAGCCTCAGCAAGATCATCATTAGTCATTCGTTAGACTGCCACTAGTCCGAGTTACCACCTTGTGAAGTGAATGCAATTGTTGGCTGCCTACCTCATCGCTCGCGAAAGTGTTTTTGCGAGATCTACTCAGAGGTCGATTCCTGGTACACCGTCTGCGTCTGGCCCTTGTGTTTTTTTATTGGATTTGCTGTTTTATTGAATGTTTGTAAATTTTTGATATAATTGCCATTCCTGGCTTTAAAGCAAGTTTAAATGATTGTGCTATCAAGTTTACGATTATTTATGTCACCTGTTTGGTGATCAGTTGCTTGTCTTTTTAAATTAACCTTTGCTGTTGTATTTACTGTTTTACTGTATGGTTTTTTAAATTTTTTTTATATAATTGCCATTCTTGGCGTTACACCAAGTTTAAATGGTTGTGACACCAAGTTTATCATCATTTCGTCTCACCCGCTTGGTGTCCAGTTGCCTGTATTCTTAAATTAACCTTTCCTATTGCATTGCGGTTTTACAGTATGTTTGTTAATTTTTTTTTATAATTGCCGTTGTTGGTGTTGAAGGCCTTCAGCCGTGACTGTGGTTACTTACGCTAAAAATCTAATTGGGATGATATTAGCTTGCTTTTAAAACATTATTTGCTGTGTCTGTATTTTATGCTCATTTGGTAAATTTTAACGCACTGAAAGCACTATTAATTACACAGTTATTTATTCCTTCATTAATTTATTTATTGCTGAGTCTGGAACTACCGTTTTGAAACAAATGTGTGTAACTGCAAAAGGGAACCAACAGTAACTGATTACGGCCCGTCCAGAATGGTAACCGAATCCTACCTTCCTTGACTACCACCAGGACACAATTACTTTTGGCTGTTTAAATGTTCCACAGACTTCTGCAGGACGTTGGATTATTGTACTCTACACGTCAATACCTTACAACGCTAAGTGATTTATACGTCGAGCACACAGGAGGAACCTGCCATTGTCCCTGCCAGCTGACAATCAGTGTGTACTGTTTATTGATGGCAGCACCGCGGCCGGAGCGGCCAACCGCGCGCGTCCCGCGTGGCCTCGCCTCCCGAGGCCTGGGTTCGCACCCCGCTCGGGTGGCAGCGGGATCAATGTCGCAATTAGTGCCGACATAGTGGCGCCTTGTAGCCACCCTGCCGCCTCAATTACGGCCAGATTAACGCGCCTCGCCGCGCACGCTGACCACCGACGGCTGCGACGCCGACGCCGCCACGCGTCTTCTGGGGGCCACTCCTTTTCAGTCTCCCCTCCCCGCCTTCATAAAGTGACGGCTGCTTGTTATCCCGATGGAGTTCAGGCAATTAAAAAGAGCATGACGTCCGACGAAGTACCTCTTAGAAAGTCACCAGCCGTGTTCCAAGTACACCAAAAGGTCTGTTGAAGGTTGTTGTGTGTAGTATGACGTCACTTCGCACTCTCCTGTAGTATTGTAAGTAGGTTGTTTAGGTTTTTATGTTGGTAACGCCATGTAGCGCTCTGTATGAAAATCACTGGCTCTGCTGTGTGCAGTCTGTTGCTATTTGGCATTGTTGAAATATTCGCTATTGTAGTGGTGGGCAGTTGGATGCGAACAGCGCGTAGCGCTGCGCAGTTGGAGGTGACCCGCCAGCAGTGATGGATGACGGGAGAGCGATGGCAGAATTTTGAGAACGGACGATCTGGACGTGTGTCCATCACAAAGAGTAAATGTGTAATACTGGTTCTAGGCGCTTCAGTCCGGAACCACGCGACTGCTACCGTCGCAGGTTCGAATCCTGCCTCGGACATGGATGTGTGTGATGTCCTTAGGTTAGTTAGGTTTAAGTAGTTCTAAGTTCTAGGGGACTGATGACCCCAGATGCTAAGTCCCATAGTGCTCAGAGCCATTTGTAATACTGGATATCATGAACAGTAGTTAGAATCTTTTATTTAGCTGGCAGTATTGGCGCTCGTTGTATTGCGCTAGTTCGAGTAACGAAGATTTTTGTGAGGTAAGTGATTCATGAAAGGTATAGGATACTGTTAGTCAGGGCCATTCTTTTGTAGGGATTATTGAAAGTCAGTTTGCGTTGCGCTAAAAATATAGTGTGTCAGTTTAGTGATGATCAGAATACGTAAAGAGAGAAATGTCTGAGTACGTTCAGTTTTGCTCAGCTGTTTGAAAACCAAATAACGTAAGGGGTTTATCAGCACAGTAATTCATTAATTTTTCTAGGGGGAGGTAACAGTATGTGACAGGCTGTGCAGAGCCTGTGGGGCAGAAATAAGTAATTCTGGAGGTGTCCATATTGGCAAACTTGCCACTACTTTCATTTTTCTAAAGCTTTTGCGTCACTTTGCCTTGCCTGGGCAAAACTTCGTCATTCTGTAACATGAAGGAGCGTTATTCGACATGTTCTCAGGGGCAAAACTTTGAGCCATGTATCTTTGTTTCGTGGTGCGGGAAAACTTTCAGCCTAGCAAGAACGCGGAAACGCTTGTGGGGCAGATACCCCCCGACAGGTGGCAAACGGGTTGGAACTAACCACGCGTGTAATAAAGTTAGCGACCGTTTCATCATTTTCCTTCATTCTCGCCGGATCATGAGGCATACTTAAAACCGTTATTCGATTCACGAAATGTATTCGAAAACTCTGAATACGGTACCATAACAGTTTTTCAATTTAATGGAAAAGTGTGAAAATTTGGGCCAAATCGGGACTCGAAGTCGTCTTTCCCGCTTATCGCGAGAGGCTATCCGAGTACGCTTCCAGGACCGACCCAAATGTCCATATTTCCCCGTATCTGCTGAATGGTGCGAAAAGTGCCAGTTGACCCTAAATATAGAAAAGTGTGAGGTCATCCACATGAGTGCTAAAAGGAACTCGTTAAACTTCGGTTACACGATGAATCAGTCTAATCTAAAAGCCGTAAATTCAACTAAATACCTAGGTATTACAGTTACGAACAACTTAAATCGGAAAGAAGACATAGAAACTGTTGTGGGGAAGGCTAATCGATTTTTTTACTGGCAGGACACTTAGAAAATGCAATGGACCTACTAAGGAGATTGCCTACACTACACTTGTCCGTCCTCTTTTAGAATACTGCTGCGCAGTGTGGGATCCCTACCAGGTAGGACTGACGGCGCACATCGAAAAAGTTCAAAGAAATGCGGCAGGTTTTGTATTATCGCGAAATATGGGAGAGAGTGTCACAGATATGATACAGGATTTCGGCTGGAAATCATTTAAAGAAAGGCGTTTTTCGTTGCGACGGAATCTTCTCAGAAATTCCAATCACCAACTTTGTCCTCTGAATGCGAAAATATTTTGTTGACACCGACCTACACAGGGCGGAATGATCACCACTATAAAATAAGGGAAATCAGAGCTCGTACAGAAAGGTATAGGTGTTCATTCTTTCCGCGCGGTATACGAGATTGGAGTAATAGAGAATTGTGAAGACGGTTCCATGAACCCTCTGCCAGCCACTTAAATGTGATTTGCAGAGTATCCAAATATATGTAGATGTAGATAGTGCTCGCACAATTATGTGATTTCCGCACGGGGAGAGGTTTATCTTTATCGTCAGTTCGCTTTGGGTTTGGCATGAAATTCATCAGTGGTGTGACTATATTTGTCAGTGTCTGTATAGTTCGATGCAGTGACATGCACACATGTCCTAAGAACTACTGCATCGAACAATATAGATAACGGCCAATGTAGACACGGCACTTATGAGTTATTAGAAATTGGCTACGGTTACCGAATGAGGCGTTATACACTGAAGAGTCAAAGAAGCTGGTACGCCTGCCTAATATCGTGTAGGGGCCCGGCGAGCACACAGAAGTGCCACAACACGACGTGACATGGACTTGACTAATGTCTGAAGTAGTGTTGGAGGGAACTGACACCATGAATCCTGCAGGGCTACCCATAAATCCGTAAGATTACTAGAGGGTGGGGATCTCTTCTCAACATCAAGCTGCAAGGCATCCCAGATTTGCTCAATAATGTTCATAACTGGGGAGTCTGGTGGACACCGGAAGTGTTTAAGCTCAGAATAGTGTTCCTGGAGTCACTATGTAGCGATTGTGGACGTGGGTGGTGCGCATTTTCCTGCTGCAGTTGTCCAAGCCCGTCGAAATGCACAATGGACATGAAAGGATGCAGGTGATCAGACAGGACGCTTACGTACGCATCGCCTGTCAGAGTCGTATCTAGACGTATCAGGGGTCCCATATCACTCCAAGCGCACACGCCCCACACCGTTACAGTGCCTCCACCGGCTTGAACAGCCCTCTGGTTCAAAAATGGCTCAAATGGCTCTGAGCACTAAGGGACTCAACTGCTGTGGTCATAAGTCCCCTAGAACTTAGAACTACTTAAACCTAACTGACGTAAGGACAGCACACAACACCCAGCGATCACGAGGCAGAGAAAATCCCTGACCCCGCCGGGAATCGAACCCAGGAACCCGGGCGTGGGAAGCGAGAACGCTACCGCACGACCACGAGATGCGGGAACAGCCCTCTGCTAGCATCCAAGATTCACGAGGTTGTCCCCATACCTGTACACATCCATCCACTCGATACAACTTGAAATGAGACTCGTACGACCAGGCAACACGTTTTCAGTCATCAATAGTCCATTGTCGGTGCTGACAGGCCCAGGCGAGGCGTAAAGCTTTGCGTCGTGCAGTCATCAAGGGTACACTAGTGGGCCTTCGGCACCGAAAGCTCATACCGATGATGTTTCGTTGAATGGTTCGCAAGCTGACACTTGTTGATGGCCCAGCATTAAAATCTGAAGCTATCTGCGGAAGGTTCACTTCTGTCAAGTTGAACGATTCTCTTCAGTCGTCGTTGGTTCCTTTCTTACAGGAGCTTTTACCGGCCGCAGCGATGTCGGAGATTTGATGTTTTACCGGATTCCTAATATTCACCGTACACTCGTGAAATGGTCGTACAGAAAAATCCCCACTTCATCGCTGCCTCGGAGATGCTGTGTCCCATCGTTTGTGCACCGACTGCAACACCATGTTCAGACTCACTTAAATCTTGATAACCTGTCATTGTAGCAGCAGTAACCGATGTAACAAATGGTTCAAATGGCTCTGAGCACTATGGGACTTAACATCTGAGGTCATCAGTCCCCTAGAACTTATAACTACTTAAACCTAAGTAACCTAAGGACATCACACACATCCATGCCCGAGGCAGGATTCGAACCTGCAACCGTAGCAGTCGCGCGGTTCCGGACTGAAGTGCCTAGAACTGCTCGGCCACCGCCGCCGGCAACCGATCTAACAACTGCGCCAGACACTTACTGTCGTATATAGGCGTTGCCAACAGCAGCGCCGTATTCTGCCTGTTTATGTATCTCTGCATTTGAATACGAGAGCCTATAGCAATTTCTTTAGCGCTTCAGTGTATTTATGACGTGCAACAATTGCCTTTCTTAAGAGAAATACTAAGTACTTTTAGGGTCTTTAATGTTGACGTCGAAATCCGTCGTAAAAAAATTGAGTAATATCCTAGAATTTGAGATCAAAGTGGGAGGAATCGGATTTAGTGGTGCGAAGACAACCAAGCACAGCTCTCATGGTACGGTGTGTCAGAATGTCAACACATTTACTTGTTTATTTGTGTGCACTGCAGGCCGCTTGTTTCTGCTTCAACATTCGTTGCGTGTAGACGTGTACATTAACAAGGAAAAGTGGGATATACTACTTTTATATGATGAATGTAAAAGAAATGGCATAAAAACAGTAAAGTGGTATAGGGCTACCTATCGTGATCGCCAATGTTCGACTCGTCTGGAAATTGCACGAATTATTAAAATGCTTGTGCAGACAGGCTGCTTGAACATCAAAATAAGGACAAGAAGGAAGACTGCAACTGACAGAGAACACGAAAAAGCTATTCTGGCCACGTCGCTAATAAATGCGCACAGTGGTACGAGACATATTGCCAACCAAGAAAGGTGAAATGAGCCAGACGATTATCATTCGTATCCTGCATCAATAGAATTTCCATCCTTATCATCTGTCACTACATAAGGCATTCGAAGATCGTGATTTCGGACGTCCTACAGAATTTTATCGGGTTGCCCCTCGGAAAATGAGAGACGATCCTACTTTCTTACATTTTGAGCTCTTTACCGATAAAGCAACGTTTACTAACCTCGCCCATGTAAATTTGCATAACACGCACTACTGTAGAGCCGAAAGTCCACACTGGCTTCGTCATGTGCAACACCAACGGCCGTGGAGGGCTAAATGGTTCAAATGGCTCTGAGCACTATGGGACTCAACTGCTGTGGTCATAAGTCCCCTAGAACTTAGAACTACTTAAACCTAACTAACCTAAGGACAGCACACAACACCCAGCCATCACGAGGCAGAGAAAATCCCTGACCCCGCCGGGAATCGAACCCGGGAACCTGGGCGTGGGAAGCGAGTACGCTACCGCACGACCTCGCCGTGGAGGGTAAACTTACGATGCAGCGTCATAGGAAATTACAATGTGGGACCTTATTTCATCTCAGGCCTTCTAAATGGACATTGTACGTACACTTTAGAGCAAATATTCTGCCGGTTCATCTACAAGAGGTGCCACTCGATATTCGGCAGAGTATGTATCTGCAAAACGACGGTCCCGTGTTACAACACAAATAGTGAATTACAACTATCCTGGACGATGGATAGGACAAAATTCTGTTGTCAAATGGCCTGAACCATCACCCGATTTCATTCCTCTTTATTTCTTTTTTTGGGGAGCATTCAAAGATACAGTCCGTGACGAAGCCCGAACTTCGCCATACGACATGTTTCGTCGAATGGCTAGCGCACGCCCTGCCATATCATCC
The DNA here is from genome assembly GCF_023864345.2 of Schistocerca serialis cubense. Classification (NCBI taxonomy): domain Eukaryota; kingdom Metazoa; phylum Arthropoda; class Insecta; order Orthoptera; family Acrididae; genus Schistocerca; species Schistocerca serialis. The sequence goes on along the minus strand of NC_064638.1, from coordinate 410,215,732 downwards.
ACTGTAATCACACCCGTTCATCTTTAATTCAAACGCCGACTGCAAATGTGCCTTACAGTCCAGAGTCAATAGTTTGAACACTTGCCTGTATCACTATTAGTTAAGTGTTGATTTCAGTCCGCAGCTCGTGGTCGTGCGGTAGCGTTCTCGTTTCCCGCGCCCGGGTTCCCGGGTTCGATTCCCGGCGGGATCAGGGATTTTCTCTGCTTCGTGATGACTGGGTGTTGTGTGCTGTCCTTAGGTTAGTTAGGTTTAAGTAGTTCTAAGTTCTAGGGGACTGATGTCCATAGATGTTAAGTCCCATAGTGCTCAGAGCCATTTGAACCATTTCTTTTGTTCATTTCACTTACGTTTGTACGAATTTGTGTAGTAATATGAAATAAGCCGACAACGCGTATTGCACGTAGCTGGTAACACTGTAATTATGCGCTTGCGTTCAGCATGAAACGAGGTTTCGTTAAGAAGTATTTTAACGAAATGTTTAGTTTAACGAATGTATCGCATATGATATCATTCAGAGCAGCGTGGGCAGAGACAGTTGTCCTAAAGGATGTAATTTACCTTTGAGAAGCACACAGCAACACACAGAAACATCTAGATATTTAATACAGTAATTGCTTTTTGCAGTGTCTGAGACTTCTTTACTTTTTAAGAATGAACAATTGATTTCTCTGTTCCAATTGACGTAAATCTGAGAGGATACACAAATGTGAAATAGTTTTCCTAAGACCTTTGTGATACGCTAGATTGTAGCCTGCGCCGTATTTCCATACACAGCATTCGTAGGTGAATCTGCATCTAGGTCGTAAGTTGGTCCAAGGGGAAATAAAGCTTTTATTCTCGTAGCGCAGGCCTATCATACGGTATACAACATTGCAGTCTGGTCCGAGACGCTCGTTTGGCACTGTCTGCACCGCAAATGCCGTTTCCAGTCACCGTACTCACACATTCTAGGACACATTCTAGGACATTTCTCGAATTTTCTACGACAGGTTTCAACGTCAGCATTAACAAACGCTTAATCACCGTAATTGTCTTCTCCAGAGCTATTTAATGCAGTTATAAAAAGTACACGATTCCATTTTAAAAAACGTACTTTTTCACTATCTGAGTTGGTACCAGTGCTAAAAACGTTAACCAAACAAAAACATGTGCTCCTGGGCGTTCTAGTATTTGCCGAAAACCAAGTTTCGATATGAGTAACCGTTCACGAAATAAAAGGGGTGTTACATCTTACGTGAATCGCCCTATATGTGTGTGTGTGTGTGTATGTGTGTGTGAGAGAGAGAGAGAGAGAGAGAGAGAGAAGAGAGAAGAGAGAGAGAGAGAGGGAGAGAGAAAGAGAGAGAGAGAGAGAGAGAGAGAGAGAGAGAAATACGGTAAGGCCACAAGTATATTTCATTCTCTTACTTCAGAGTAGGTAGTGCCCTATTTGCACCCCCGTATCTCGCTAAAAGATTCCCCGTTCGTCTTTTCTCTAGTAACAGCCAAACTTCCCTTACCGCGGTGCTTGTCGAATCCCCACTAAGTGGCTTTCAGGCTCTCGGCGGGCAGTGATCATAACGTTTTAGGTCAACAGTGTACTATGTGAGATAAATTCGCAAGGAAGGAAACGGAACTAAACCACTAATCCACTGAATTACATACACACACCATTTACATCGACAAGTGGTAAGATTTGGAGCAGATACTTTTTTGCATCATAATGAGATACCTGTTAAGAAATCGACCTATTGGCAAGTAACTAGCACGGATTCAGACAACATAGTCCATGGGAAACAGCACAGGCTGTGGATAGGGAATCTCAAGTTGTTTCCATTTTTTTTAGATTTCCAGAAGGCTTTTGACACCCTTCCTCACAAGTGATTGGCTGCCATATTTCCTGCCTACGGAGTATCGTCTGAACCTACAATTGGCTTCGTAACTTACTGTCAAGAAGTTCAAAGGACGTAGTAATGACGGATGACGTCTAGTGAAACCAAAGTTATATTTGGGAAGCTTTATTAGTCCTCTGCTGCTCTTAATCTTCATAAGCGGTTTAGGAGACAATCTAAACAACCTCATAGGTTATTTTCAGACGATGTTTCGTGTTATGTCTAGTAAAGTCATCAGAAGGTCAAAACGTATTACAAAATGGTTTAGAAAACATTTAAGAGTGTTGCGAAAAGTGGTAATCGACGTTGGACAATAAAAAGTGGGAGGTTCTCCACTTTTTAACTAAAAAATCCAGTTAAAATTCGGTTACAAGACAAATAAAAAAATTATGAGATCAAAGTTACGAACAAGTTAAATAGGAAGCTTCATACAGAAAATGGTATGGGAAAAGCGAAACAATGGCAATGCGTTTCAGTGACAGAACTTTCTTAGAAGGCGCATCAAGGAGACTGCCTATACTATCATTGTAAGTATTTTCTGGGACATTGCCGCTCGGTGTGCGATCGTTACGGGATAAGATTGACAAAGCACATAGAAAAAGTGGAGGTAGCGTCACGGATATTATAAGTGAGTTCAGATGCCAATGATAAAAACGAAACGTTTTTCCTCATGATTTTCTATGAACACCAAAAACTTATTTTATTTCCATTTACAAAGGGGTAAGTGTCAATCCTGAAAAAAAATTAGAGAAATCAGGGCTTCTGCATGAATATTTACATGTTAACTTTTCTCAGCGCATTTCAAGAGTAAATGGCAGAGAAATTGTCTGAAATTGGTTGTATGCATCCTCTGCCAAACAGTCAAGTGTGAATTTCAGAGCAACCAGGTAGATACAGAAATTTAATTCATCGATGAAAGGGGTATATTAGAAAACTCTCGTTCGACCTATTCTTGAGTAGTATATATATAAGTCTGGGACCCTTCTCGGGCTTTATTATCAAGATAGAAAGAGAATATCGGAGAGGCACATTTCCTCAAGGAATCGTTTAGCAAGCGCTTCAGCGTTCCCGGAATGCTCAAATACTCCAGTGGCACACGCTTCCAGAGAGGCACTGGCAGCAGGGAGAGGTTTGCTGTTAATATTCAGAGAGTGTACATTCCGAGAGGACATTTTACGTCCTTCCACATTCGTCTCATGAAATGACCACAACGATAAAATCAGAGAAATGAGAGCACATTCGGAAGCTTTCCGACAGTTCTTCTCTTCACACACCATTTGCGAATCGAACACGGAAAGGGGTAAATGACAGTGGTAACAGAACTACCAGGGGACGATGGATGAAGCAACTGCATCGTCGACTCTTTCGACTCCGGCTCCCAGTGGTGGCGCCAGCTTTCGACGACCGCGACAATATTCTCTAAGGTTGTGTTACCTCTAGGAGCTTCAGGCAAACAGCCATCCGGTTTGGTTTTTGTCCAATATTCAACGCTCGTGGCACTCACTGGCTGCTGACCTTACGGTAGCCTAACTACTTTCGCATAATTCGTTCTACAGTACCGAAGCTGACGTCGATATCGTTTGCCAGCGCGAGCACGATTATGCACCGGTCCACCCTGATCACATCACTAACCGCTCAAATGGCTCTGAGCACCATGGGACTTAACTTCTGAGGTCATTAGTCCCCTAGAACTTAGAAGTACTGAAACCTAACTAACCTTAGGACATCACACACATCCATGCCAGAGGCAGGATTCGAACCTGCGACCGTAGCGGTCGCGCTGTTCCAGACCGTAGCGCCTAGAACCGCTCGGCCATTCCGGCCGGCATCACCAACCGCCCTCTTGGGGTTGACAGTAATGGATGACGCTAGTTTCCCCGATTGAGCTTTGTCTTGCATAGTATCATGGAAGCACAGAACTTGGTTCACCAATCCACAACGGCGTTTTCGACAGACCTTCTGCCCCATACACATTCTTCGTTCTTTGATGGCTGTCCACCGGTGTTTGTCCTTCGGCAGCCAATAAAAGAATAACACCCCATCGGTTCTGTCTGGGCGCATTTGGTAATAATGTCGACGTAGCACACTTGGCAGCATTTACCGCGTGCACCTCGTAAATACGGAATGACACAGTAACTCCTTGCCAAGATGTCGGTATCTATATAGCAGCAACTAAGTCGTGCTAAGTTGCATATACGCGGCAACAACACCCTCAGACGCAAATTTTTTGATCGCCCCTTATAATTGCAGATGCTCCACACTAAGAGCGTACTTGTTTCAATTGTTTCTCCCTAGGGACAGCTACAGAGTGATACAATACTACAACCGCTAAGAGCTGTATACTAGATGATGGCAAATAATGAAAAATACTTCCTGTCACAAAAGGCGAGTGTTTGCAGTTATTTCTGAAAAACTGTATTCATTATAGTCGCAGTGCACCACATCCATATTGGATGAAAGTTTTATTTTCCAGTCGTCTGAGATAGGAAAAATTAAGTGAAAGATGGATGTGTTGTTCGTAAACCATGCGAAAAACACACTACTGGCCATTAAAATTGCTACACCATGAAGATGACGTGCTATACACGCGAAATTTACCCGATAGGAAGAAGATGCTGTGATATGCAAATGATGAGCTTTTCAGAGCATTCACACAAGGTTGGCGCCGGTGGCGACACCTACAACGTGCTGACATGAGGAAAGTTTCCAAGCAATATTTCATACACAAACAACAGTTGAACGTCGTTGCCTGGTGAAACGTTGTTGTGATGCCTCCTGTAAGGAGGAGAAATGCGTACCATCACGTTTCCGACTTTCATAAAGGTCGGATAGTAGGCTACTGCGATTGCGGTTTATCGTATCGCGACATTGCTGCTCGCGTTGGTCGAGATCCAATGACTGTTGGTGAGCAGAACATGGAATCGGTGGGTTCAGGAAAGTAATACGGAACGCCGTGCTGGATCCCAACGGCCTCGTATCAGTAGCAGTCCAGATGACAGGCATCTTATCCGCATGGCTGTAACGGATCGTGCAGCCACGTCTCGATCTGGGTGCACGAATGGCAAAACGTCAATTTTTCGGATGAATCCAGTTTCTGTTTACAACATAATGATGGTCGCATCCGTGTTTAGCGACAACGCGGTGAACGCACTTTGGAAGCGTGTATTCGTCATCGCCCTACTGGAGTATCACCCGGCGTGATGGTATGGGGTGCTATTGGTTACACGTCTCGGTCACCTCTTTTTCGTACTGACGGCACTTTGAACAGTGGACGTTGCATTTCAGATGAGTTACGACCCGTGGTTCTACCCTTCATTCGATCCCCGCGAAACCCTACGTTTCAGCAGAATAATGCACGACCGCATGTTGCAGGTCCTGTACGGGCCTTTCTGGATACAGAAAATATTCGACTGCTGCCCTGGCCAGCACATTCTCCAGATCTTTCACCAATTGAAAACGTCTGGTCAATGGTGGCCGAGCAACTGACTCGTCACAATACGCCAGTCACTACTCTCGATGAACTGTGGTATCGTGTTGAAGCTGTATGGGCAGCTGTACCTGTACACGCCATCCAAGCTCTGATTGACTCAATGCCCAGGCGTATCAAGGCCGTTATTACGGCCAGAGGTGGTTGTTCTGGGTACTGATTTCTCAAGATCTATGCACCCAAATTGCGTGAAAATGTGATCACATGTCAGTTCCAGTGTAATATATTTGTCCAATGAATATTCGTTTGTCATCTGCATTTCTTCTTGGTGTAGCAATTTTAATGGCCAGTAGTGTATATGGAAGTAATTGATCTCGAAGGATGATAAAGCTTTCTACAAAAGAATCTGTGAGGACAATTGTTGACAACGCTTCACCGAATCGCACGGCGAACGAGCGGGGCGTCTCCGAGGCAACGCGCGCCGCCTCAGCCCCGCCTGCCGTGCACGTGGGACGTGGCGTCGTCCGCGTCTGTAATTGCACAGTGCGACGGCGGCCGGAAAGGCGAGGCCGTCCGCGGTAATGGCGAGGCGGCCGTCGCGTGCCTATCTGCCGGAAGGCATCTCGTGTCGCCACACGCCAGGCGGCAGCTCCGAGCCGCTCCGCGATACGACACGCGCCGCGCCGCGCCGGCCGCACTGCGCCGGACAGGCCTTCTGCGACCGCCCGGCCTGCAATCCCTCACGCCAAACACCGCCACGATCGAACGTCTCTACTCAGCGGCGCGACCGTGACAGCAGTTCACACTTGCACTTTGACTACAACCTCTTTGATAGCTGTTACAGTATGCCCCCCGATTTACAGTGTTATTTACAAGTACCTTTGGCGTTTCAAGAGATTACTGCGCGGAAATCATAAGACGCAAAAAGTAGACACATAGAGGTATAAGTGCAGATATTTCTGTAGATGACTGAGGATACTACACTGAACAACTTTACATTAGTATTCGCTTCAATTGCAGACTAATACACTGAAGCCCTAAAATAATTGGGGCAACGGCCTTGCCGCAGAGGATACACCGGTTCCTGTGAGATCACCGAAGTTAAGCGCTGTCGGGCGTGGTCGGCTCTTGGATGGGTGACCATTCAGGCCACCATGCTCTGTTGCCATTTTTCGGGGTGCACTCAGCTTCGTGAAGCCAATTGAGGAGCTACTCGACCGAACAGTGCTTCGGTCACGAATACCATAACGACCGGGAGAGCGGTGTGCTGACCCCACGCCCCTCCTATCCGCATCCTCCATGAGGATGACACGGCGGTCGGATGGTACCGGTAGTCCACTCGTGGCCTGAAGACGGAGTGAAAATGGTTCAAATGGCCCTGAGCACTATTGGACTTAACTTCTGAGGTCATCAGTCCCCTAGAACTTAGAACTACTTAAACCTAACTAACCTAAGGACATCACACACATCCATGCCCGAGGCACGATTCTAGCCTGCGACTGTAGCGGTCACGCGGTTCCAGACTGTAGCGCCTAGAACCGCTTGGCCAACAGACCGGCGAAGACGGAGTGAGTGAGCGCTAAAATATTTAGCATAGGCATGCGTATTCAAATACAGAGAGTACAGCGCTGCATTTGGCAACATCTATATAGGCCAACAAGTGGCTGGCGCAGTTGTTAGATCGGGCACTGCTGCTGTAATCACAGTTTATCAAAATTTAAGTGAGTCTTAACGTGGTATTATAGTCGGCGCACGAGCGATCGAACACAGCATCTCAGAGGCCGCGATGAAGTGGCGATTTTCCCTTACGACCATTTCACCTGCGTAGTGAATGTCAAGAACCCGGTAAAACATCAAATCTCTGACATCGCCGAGGCCGGAAAACATCCTGCAAGAACGGGATCAACGACGACTGAAGAGACTCGTCCAATGTGGAAAAGTGCAACCCTCCCGCAAATTGCCGCAGATTTCTTCGTTGGGCCATCAACATGTGTCAGCGTGCGAACCATTCAACGAAACATCATCGATATGGGCTTCCCCAACCGAACGCCCAATCGTGTACCTTTGATGACTGCACGATACAAAGCTTTACGCCTCTCCTGGACCCGCCAACACCTACTTTAGACTGTTGATGACTGGAGACATGTTGCCTGGTCGGACGAGTCTCGTTTCAAATTGTATCGAGCGGATGTACGGCTATGGAGACAACCTCATGAATCTAAGGACCCTGCATGTCAACAGGGTGCTATTCAAGCCGGTCAAGGCTCTGTAAAGGTGTGAGGCGTGTGCTGATGGAGTGTTATGGGACTCCTGATACGTTCAGATACGACTCTGATAGGTGACACGTACGTAACCGTCCTGTCTGATCACCTGCACCCATTCACATCGATTGTGCATTCAGACAGACTTGCGCAATTCCAGCGGGACAATGTGACAGCCCACACTTTCAGAACAGCTACAGAGTGTCTCCAGGAACACTCTTCCGAGTTTAAACACTTCCGCTGGCCAGCATACTCTCCAGATATGAAGATTATTGAGCATACCCGGGATCCCTTGCAACGTCCTGTTCAGAAGAGATCTCCACCCTCTCGTACTCTTACAGATTTATGGACAGCCCTGCAGGATTCATGGTGTCAGTTCCCTCCAGCACTACTTTAACCTTTAGTCGAGTCCATTCCGCGTCGTGTTGTGACACTTCTGTGTGCTCGCGGGGGCGCTACGCGATACTAGGTAGGTGTACCAGTTTCTTTGGCTCTTTAGTGTAATTACAGCAATTACGAGTAAGATGTTTTAGATTGGTTAGTACGTCCAACTATGTGTGACACAAGCGAGGCGTTGATGGCAGAAGGTCAAATACTGAAGGGTGGGCCGGCCGCTGAGACCGAGCGGTTCTAGGCGTTTCAGTCCAGAACCGCGCTGTTGCTACGGTCGCAGGTTCGAATCCTGCCTCAGGCATAGATGTGCGTGATGTCCTTAGGTTAGTTTGGTTTAAGCAGTTCTAAGTCTAGGGGACTGATGATATCAGATGTTAAGTCCCATAATGCTTAGAGCCATTTGAACCATTTTGGACTGAAGGGTGGACTCGTGGAATCAAACCGGATAGCTTATGCTGAGACGCGTAGTCCACTTCACGGCACAGTTACGACCTTCGTAGTGAATTATGTGGTGTACTTACGGGAAGACTCTTTATCTAACAGATACAGTCAATAAGACAACTGACATACTCAAATGGGTACATAGTACGGCACCATTTATCACAGCGCCGGCCGGAGTGGCCGTGCGGTTCTACGCGCTACAGTCTGGAACCGCGTGACCGCTACGGTCGCAGGTTCAAATCCTGCCTCGGGCATTGATGTATGTGATGTCCTTTGGTTAGTTAGGTTTACGTAGTTCTAAGTTCTAGTAGACTGATCACCACAGCAGTTAAGTCCCATAGTGCTCAGAGCCGTTTGAACCATTTATCACAGGTCTCCACCTATACCCCTAACATCCTGTATCAATAGGTAGAACACGACTCCAAGTTTTGTTCCTTTGACAGCATGTTCTCCAGATCTCTTACTCACTGAAAACCCCTGGTCGTGGGTTGTTAAAAGGCTTCTACCCCACCACTCACCAAGCGCTACGACTGTTGAACTTCGTTACAGATAAAGCAGTGTAGAATAACGTATTTATATACACCATCCAAATTCAGTTTATGGCTACCCGAGATAGGGCTGTTGTGGCTGCCAGATATGACAGCGGTGTGTACCAAATTTCTCAGCATGTACACCGTCAAATCATTTACAAATTTCATCATGTGTTCTTCACATTATACTGTAAAAGTACATTCAGTATAATTTCGTTTTTTGCTATCCTTGCTAATATTGCGATTTTAATTGGTAGCAAAGTACTTCGTAATACCTGATTCGTTGTCACATGTGTGAAATAGACTGTATCTTCCTAACTTGTTCAGGTCACTCAGTAAACTGGTATATCATAAATGTGTGATTTAGATGATGAAGGCAACTGCAACAAGGTGTCATACTGGAACTCAGCTGGTCTCCTTACATGTCACTTGCTACATCCCACCGACTGAGAGGTTGTAATGAACCTTATGCCCTACTTAAAACGGTTTATTTTGCGGCTGCGTGACCGAAGTCGCTAAACACGACTTCTGCAACTCACAGATCACGTCTATAGGTGGTCTTCACGTAATCTACGTCTAGCGTACGTCATGCCTAGGAACACCAGTAGTCATATCAAATGGTAATGACCTTCTAAGAAGTCGAAACCAGTTATGATATCATTAATGTGGACTCAGGGTGAAAAAATTATATAAAATTTGAACAAATATACCTACCCTAAAAATGTTTAAAAGTTAAGAGTAAATGAAACTCTAATGAGATTAAAACTCTAATTTCATGTGCAATAATAGTTTCTACTCACGCAATTCTACTGTCCTTTCTTCCCCAGATTCAGTTCAGTGGTCTTGACCTGAATCAAATGAAACAAATAATCGAAGCACATAAACCATCACAAAACAGTCTACTGTAAAGGCATCCAGTAAATGCAACATATACGTCGCTAACACAGTAACAGACTGAGTCTGTATCTGATTTAATCATTAGTGTTACAGAATTTATTTCATATTACGCTTGCTTTTTAAAAGTTTCGCTGAAATAGGCTGTATCTTCCTAACTTGTTCAGGTCACTTAGATGATGAAGGCAACAGCAAATATTAAACTCGCCGCACAAAAATCTTTTTTTTTTAGTCATCCATCTTCTGACTGGTTTCATGCGGCACGCCACGGGTTGCTTTCTTGCATCAACCTCTTCAACTTAGAGTAACACTTGCAACCTATGTCCTCAAATATTTGCTGGACGTATTCCAGTCTCTGTGTTCCTCTACAGTTTTTATCCTCTACAGATCCCTCTCGGAACACGGAAGTAATTTCGTGATGTCTTAAGAGATGTCCCATCATCCTGTCCCTTCATCTTGACAATTGTCATAGATATCCTTTCACTGTGAATTAAATTCAAATTTTGGTCTCACTCTGAAACCTTTCATTTCCGCCATCGCTTCTTCGATGTATAAATTGATCAGTAGGGGCGAAATACTACGTCTCTGTTTTACATCCTTTCGAAATCCGAGCACTTCTTTCTTGGTCTTCCACTTTTATTATTCCCTCTTGGCTCTTGTACATGTTGTATATTACTCGTCTCTCCCTGTAGCTTACCCCTATTTTCCTCAGACTTTAGAACATCTTGTACCATTTGATGTTGTCGAGCGCTTTTTTCAGGTTGACAAACCCTATGAATGCGTCTTGATTTTTCTTTAGTCTTGCTTCCATTATCAGCCGCATCATCAGTACTGCCTCATTGATGCCTTTACCATTCATAAAGCCAAACTGATAGTCATGTAACACATCCTCAATTTTCTTTTCCATGGTTCTGTTTATTATTATGGTCAGCAATTTGGATGCATGAGCTGTTAAAGTAATAGTGCAATAATTCTCTCATATTCCGGGACTTTCAGTCTTCGAAATTGTGTGGATGATATTTTTCCGACAGTCAGATGGTGTTCGCCAGACTCATACACTCTACAGACCAACGCGAACTGTTGTTTCATTGCTACTTCCCCAACAATTTTAGAAATTCTGATGGAATTCTCTCTACCCCTTCTGTATTATTTGTTCCCAGGTCATTCAAAGCTCTTTTAAATCCTGATTCTAATACTGGATCCCCTATCTCTTCTATAACGACTCATGTTTCGTCTTCTATCACATCAGACAGATTGTAAGTGAGCTGCTTCTGTGTTGGCAGCGCTGTGTAGCTCTTTGCATTGGATCTATGACTACGCTTTCTTTGAAAGAGACTCTGTGGCTGGTTGGACTCGTTGTTGGAAATTAATCGCCAGTAGTGTTGGGCAGTTGGAAATTAGTCGCCAGCAGTGATGGAAGTACTGTTGGGCAATTGGAGGTGAACAGCCAGCAGTGATGGATGTTAGATGTGAAAAGTTAGCATTGATGGAGGGTAGAGGTCTCAAGCGTTAGCGTAGGCTAACGATCTGTACATGATCGACTTGGAGACTGAATATTATTCATGATTATATACCTGTGTACTAGATGCCAATGATGATTTATACTCGTGTGTGAACTGGATGTCACATTATTAAGGTAAAAAAATTCATTATTTGGTTTGCAACAAAATTTTTCCTTTGCTAACCACAGGCATATTAGTAGTTAATGAGTTTAGTAGCTAAATTTTTTTATTTAGCTGGCAGTATTGACGCTCGCTGAATTGCAGTAGTTCGCGTAATGAAGATTTTTGTGAGGTAAGTGCTTAATGTAATGTATAGGTTATTGATAGGATTTCTTTTTCGTCAGGGCCATTTTTTTGAATTAATTAATTAATTTTTTTTTTTTTTTTTTTTTTTTTTTTTTTTTTTTTTTTTTTTTTGAGCAGTCAGATTGCGTTGCGCTAAAATATTGTGGGTCAGTGTTGGCATGATAAGAATAAGTAAAGAGAAAGTAGGCTCGGTACGTTCAGTTCTGCTCAGCTGTTTCAGAATCAAATAACATAGACGTTTCATCTTCTCAGTCATTCTGCAATTTAAGTACAGACACAGATATTTAAATATAGAAGTTTCAAAATCTTCCCCGTCATAGACACCTGAATTGTTCTCTTGCCACCTATCTGCACTCTCCTCTGCATTTAACAATGGAGTTCCCATTACACGCTTAGTGTTACCACTCTTGCTTTTAATTTCACCGAAGGTTCTTTTGACTTTTCTATATACTGACTCAGTGCCCAACCGTTATTTCTTCTTCGATTTCTTCACATTTTTCATGCAGCGATTTCACCTTAGCTTCCCTCTTCCTCCTCTTGATTTGTCAGTGGCTTGTATTTCTGTATTCCCGAATTTCCCTGAACATTTTCGTACTTCATTCATCGATCACCTGAAGTACTTCTTCTGTTAGACATGGTTTCTTCGCAGTTACCTTCTTTATACCGACGTTTTTCTTTCCTACTTCTGTAACTGACCTTTTTAGAGATGTCCATCCCTCTTCAACTGTCCTGCCTGCTGAACTGTTATCACAGTATCTACACCCTTAGATAACTTCAAGTGTCTCTCTTCATTCCTTTTACATCCGTTTACCAATTCTTTGCGTATTGATTTGACCTGACTAGTCTTTTAAACTTCAGCTTACTCTTCGTCACTATTAAATAGTGATGTGAGTCTATATCTGGTACGCCTTACAATCCGTTAACTGTTTTCGGAATCCTTCCCTGACCATGCTGGAATCTAGGTGAAATCTTCCTGAATCACCCAGCCTTTTTCAACATCATTTAAAACCTTGTAGTTCCATTCTGGACTTGATAACCACCTGGGTTGTTATGACGTGAGCCCGTATGATTGACCACTCGCTGAGTGTTTGATTGCGCAATTCCACCTTACTGCGGGGATGCTGATGTTGACATTTTAACTTCTGTTCCAACATGTCCTACAGATTGTCTGTGGACTTCAAGTCAGGCAGTCTTTCATCGAGGTGTGATAATGTGGGGGAATGCTCAGAAAATCAGACACATATTCTTCCAGCACAATGTGCCTTGTGGAGCAATGGCCTCTTTCAAGATGATCGACTCCAAATGTTTATCGCATGCAGTTCCCATCGCAATGTTCTCTCACTAATAGGTGGGCAAAGACCTTAATTCACTGCCTGCAGCAGTTCCTGCCCGGTTTGGAAGCGATTCTGATTCACAAGCTGTGAAACGGGTCTTCGGTAGCTCTGTGTCAGGATCTTTTCCGATTACAATTGTGCCGTCGTGTTTCGTGGACACGCGTGTTCCACCACTGCTTACAGACCAGGGACGACGGGATACAGGGGCCCTGCAACGAACTTGTAACGTCATACTAGTCGGCTTGTCCGCCACACTTGGCCGCTTCACTCGGCTCCGTGCAAGGCCCAGGGGAAATCAATATTTAATTGACAAGGTAACCACTAGTGGTCTTATTTTGTCGTATGCTGTAGAGAACTTGTACGCATATCAACACTCAGCTAAGAAGTATTAAACTCGTCCTAGATAGTTACTTGCACCCCGCAGGAGACGACTTCTAGCACTCGTTAACATCAGCAGTGTCACACGCTGTAACGTACGCTCCCCGACATGTCTTTCCCGTCGGCCTCGTTATAGACAACTAGGATAGTCCGCCGTGAAAGGCCAACTCCAGCAACTTTACACGCTGTATAGTGACGAGCGCGACGAAACACTATTGCCCCATTTGCCACTGTGTCACATCGTTACGTTTACCCATTTTTGCGTACAATGGCCGCTTGAAACATAAATGTGTCTAAAGGCTTAACGATTCATCTGTGCGTGCGCTGTGGGGTGACTCATTTTTGTTCGGCGAGCTTAGATGATATATGGAATACTTTACATGGAATAATTACTGTACTGTTCAGTGAATGAAGTTGTAACGTATTACTATCTTTAAGACGTTTCTCATCGAGCCATATACGTTATCTCGCATTTCTAGCTGCTTCTCTCACACAAATAATGATAAAAGTTCAGAAATTCAGGGTCGCTACCAGCCCAAGCCCTTCCTAGCCGTTTAGAAAAAAACGGAGCTGGAAAATTACTAGTTTAATTACTTTAATAATTTAATTACAAATATTCAAATTTCTTTAAGTAGCCAGAAAAATAGCACTGCATGTCGTGCATGAAGCCACTTGATTAATTCTGGATTGGAAATCGGAGTAAGTGGGTAAGATCAACACCGCAGAATTTATCTTTCACGTAGATTATTTATTGTATCTAACTACACATAACTGTTGCCTGACTAGAAATACTTGAGTAAGAATTACGTGAGAATGTAACAGAGCACAATTTTACTACAGCAAGAAGAAACACAGAAAACGGGGGCGGGAGACAATGATACTATCATCTCCTTAGCATTCATACCATAAAAATATATCAGTGAGATTCGCATTACGATTCTACGAATGCACTATTCAGGACAGAGGTTTAACCAATGCACGAGATTGTGCGATAATTATTCAGCATACTAACTGCGTCTGCTGCTTGCAAACGGCCGAACTAGAGCACGTGGTAAATTCCGAATCAAACTGTTGTGTTGCTTTGTTGAAGAGCACGAAGGAACAGATATTCTTGCAGAAATTAGAGCTCATTAAACAAGCAAACTGTTAAAGTAAAGCCTATTGCGGTGGCGTGATGGACCAGAAGGGTCATTGATTACCAAACACGTGGCACAAAATCGACTCACAAAGACAAAAGCAACTTCCACAAAATATAAGATTACAAATCATACTCACTCCGATACAGTATTACACTCACGTACGATTGAAGTGATCCTAACCAGCTTTTCCTAATCAGATTTACCGTTTGAAATTCTATTTCATCGTTGTTCAAAATGAACAAAGTAACTTCTACACTTTTAACTCACACACCCAAAAATCACCTATTTAAAGCAATATAATTACGTCACATTCGGAAAAATAACTCGCTTCACACGCTTCAGTCAAGCTGAAGTTCTTAAGTATTTCAACAGTTAAACATAACGAAGTCCTAACTCAACCTGCTTCCTATCACCTGAAACCCCCCTTAAGAGCTACGATCCGTACTCACCAAGCATTCACCGAAGAGTGCCCTTTTCTCTCTTTCGAGATTACCTACCTCCCCGTGCAGCGGAAGCTACCAGAGGGGTAGCCCTCCGTCACCAACCCCACACACAAAAGCAACCTTTGACACAGCCTTCGACTGAGATGGGTAAACCTCTCTCTTCAGGTATTGGAAACCTAAGTTGGTCATCCTGTGCTCTCCTTCGAACGAGAAGCAGCATCGTCTGCTCCCAGCAGACGATGACCAACTCAGCGTTTCCCACAAAACATTAGAACACACATATAATATTCAATAAGCCCTATTTGAGTGCTCAGTCTTTCTGGAAGAGTTCATGAATTGAGCTAAAATCAGGTAGTAAAGTGAATAAGTTGTACCAAATTCGACAAGCGTCTTATGAAACGACTTCACAGAGACGTTTCAAAGTACACTACCCTGTCGAAGGCTGCACTTGTTACGCTGTGGATTATGTCTATGGTTTTAATACCAGCTCACGAACAAGAGAAGTGTGTATTGAAATATCATCCATGATACTTACCTCCACTAATTTTCTGCGTTAGTCTTCACATCAAGCACAAACCTGTCGAGACCGCAAATACTACTACGGCTCTATAAGGGTGTAAAACTTGCACAACAGGAGAAAAGACGATTAGAGGTATTGAAGATTTGGTACTACAGAGGGACGCTGAGGATCAACTAGAAAGATTGAATTACCAATTAAACGGTGCCGATAAAACATAAAATCAGATCACTCCGGATGAAATTCAAACAGGAAGAGAGAAACTTGTAGAATACATTTTAATGCGCAGTAACATCATTGGAACAATTGCAGAAGTAGCTGTTGAGAGGAGGAATCGTTGGGGGTGACCAATGATATTACACACGTAACAGACTACGAGTGATATCAGGTTCGCTACGTATTCAGAAATGAAGGGGATGGCAGAGAGGAGAGTGGAATAGTATACTGCTGCAAATCAATCTCAGGTCTGGACACCAAAAAAGAACAAGAATAGTTAATAGTCTGTATACCTAAATAACAAAACGAGAGTTAAAATTGTCCGCGCGACTGCTACGGTCGCGGCTTCGAATCCTGCCTCGGGCATGGATGTGTGTGATGTCCTTAGGTTAGTTAGGTTTAAGTAGTTCTAAGTTCTAGGGGACTGATGACCTCAGATGTTAAGTGCCACAGTGCTCAGACCCATTTGAACCATTTGAGAGTTAAATACAGACGGCTACTCCTGTAACGGGAAGTGTCGTTCCTCTTCCGATGCACAGTAGTAGAGCTAGGTATCAAAAAAGTTAAGTCCATTCTTAGCATCCTCGCTGGATACCAGGCAATGCACATTAAAAACGTTGCTCTGTTACCGTTAGATAGTAGAGTGAGATAGTGGAGTAAATTTGTGTGTTGCGTTACAGGTCAGCATAAGCCCAGAACGGTGTGGGTAAATTCCGTCGATCGCCTCTTCAAGCGCACGTCTACCGCAATTTTTTTGTTGGCCTGCCGGATGAAGCTGCTGATAATCGAGCGTAGCAAAGCGTTCCGGAAATCCCGGCCGGCTGGCCTAATAGCGGAGAGCACGCTTGCCGTACGCCGTACGGGGTCAGTACATGGTAGCGTGTCAGGTCTCAGCCAATGGGAGCGCGGCGCGTGACGGCAGATAGACGGACACGTGGCCCGCCTTGCAGCCACGGCAACCGCTGCCGCAAACAGATCGCCACCTCAGATTCTCGGAAAAGCGGGCCCGCCCACCGGCCGGAGGGCGTTTTCTTCGGCTCACCGCGGCGCGCTACGAAAAATGCCGCCTGCGCACCTGGTAACATAAACTGAGCGCCACTTGGTTCATCTACATCTACGTATCTACATCCACATACATACTCCGCAATCCACCATATGGTGCGTGGCGGAGGGTACCTCGTACCACAACTAGCATCTTCTCTTCCTGTTCCACTCCCAAACAGAACGAGGGAAAAATGACTTCCTATATGCCTCTATACGAGCCCTAATCTCTCTTATCTTATCTTTGTGGTCTTTCCGCGAAATGTAAGTTTGCGGCAGTAAAATTGTACTGCAGTCAGCCTCACTAAATTTCCTCAGTAGCGATTCGCGAAAAGAGCGCCTCCTTTCCTCCAGAGACTCCCACCCGAGCTCCTGAAGCACTTCCGTAACACTCGCGTGATGATCAAACCTACCAGTAACAAATCTAGCAGCCCGCCTCTGAATTGCTTCTATGTCCTCCCTCAATCCGACCTGATAGGGATCCCAAACGCTCGAGCAGTACTCAAGAATAGGTCGTATTAGTGTTTTATAAGTGGTCTCCTTTACAGATGAACCACATCTTCCCAAAATTCTACCAATGAACCGAAGACGACTATCCGCCTTCCCCACAACTGCCATTACATGCTTGTCCCACTTCATATCACTCTGCAATGTTACGCCCAAATATTTAATCGACGTGACTGTGTCAAGCGCTACACTACTAATGGAGTATTCAAACATTACACGATTCTTTTTCCTATTCATCTGCATTAATTTACATTTATCTATATTTAGAGTCAGCTGCCATTCTTTACACCAATCACAAATCCTGTCCAAGTCATCTCGTATCCTCCTACAGTCACTCAACGACGACACCTTCCCGTACACCACAGCATCATCGGCCAACAGCCGCACATTGCTATCCACCCTATCCAAAAGATCGTTATGAAGATAGAAAACAACAGTGGATCTACCACACTTCCCTGGGGGACTCCAGATACCCTTACCTCCGGTGAACACTCACCATCGAGGACAACGTAGTGGGTTCTATTACATAAGAAGTCTTCGAGCCACTCACATACTTGGGAACCAGTCCCATATGCTCCCATATGCTCGTACCTTAGTTAGGAATCTGCAGTGGGGCACCGAGTCAAACGCTTTCCGGATGTCAAGGAATATGGAATTCGTCTCATACCCTTTATGTCGAGTAGCCCTCGCACCCGTCTATCTCTCCCACACAGCTGATTTCGACATGTGATATGTATAAACGTGTTATAGCTACTGCAATAACACCTTAAAGGCCAAAAGCCATCTAAGAAATTGTGTGGCAGCAACAATAGTATGCAGGTGGGCAGATAGTGTTCAAAAGATTACGGAAACTTCGCAGGACTGTTCCATTGATAATAAGCTACAGGGTGTCCAACAAACGAATACCTGACGTCAAAATTAAGACATAGTGTCATGTGTATCAAATACAATGAAGAGCCGAAGAAACTGGTACACCTGCTGAATATCGTTTAGGGCAGGGAGTTGACACCATGAATCCTGCAGGGCTGTCCATAAATCCGTGAGAGTACAGCACGTCACAGGGCATCTCAGATATGCTCAATAATGTTCATGTCTGGGAAGTCTGGTGGGCAGAGGACGTGTTTGAACTCAGAAGAGTGTTCCTGCAGACACTCTGTAGCAATTCCGGATGTGGAGGTGTCGCAATATCCTGTTGCAGTTGCCCAAGTCCGTCGGAAAGTGTAATGGACGGGAATGGATGCAGGTGATCAGACAGGATACTTACGTACGAGTCACCTGTCAGAGACGTGTCTAGAAGTATCGGGGGTCCCATATCGCTCCAAGTGCACATGCCCCACATCGTTACAGAGCCTCCACCGGCTAGAACAGCCCCCTTCTGCCATGCAGGATCCATGGATTCATGAGGTTGTCTCCATACCCTTGCACGTCTATCCGCTCGATACAATTCGAAATGAGACTCGTTCGACTAGGCAACATGTTTCCAGTCAACAACAGACCAGTGTTGGGGTTGATGGTCCAAGGCGAGGCGTGAAGCTTTGTGTCGTTGAAGTCATCAACGGTACGCGAGTGTGTCTTCTGCTCCGAAAGCCCATATCGACGATGTTTCGTTGAATGGTTCGCACGCTAACGCTTGTTGATGGTCCAGCACTGAAATCTGTAGCAATTTGCGGAAGAGTTGCACTTCTGTCACGTTGAACGATTCTCTTGAGTCGTCGTTGGTCCCGTTCTTGGAGGATCTTTTTCCGGCCGCATCGATGTCGGAGAATTGATGATTTACCGGAGACCTGATATTCTCGGTACACTCGTGACATGGCCAAAGGGGAAATTTCCCGCTTCATCGGTACCTCGTGCGCCGAATATTACACCACGTCCAAGTTCACTTAAATCTTGATAACCTTTCATTGTAGCAACCGATCTGACAACTGCAACCAGACACTTGTCGTTTTATATAGCTGTTGCTGACCGCAGCGCCGTCTTCTGCCAGTTTACATATCTCTATATTTCGATCAGCATGCCTATACCAGTTTCTTTTCCGCCAACTGAAGTACTCAGCTGCACTGAATGTAAATGGATGTATAGTTACCCAGGCCTCAAGTAAAGGCCGTGCACTTTTGTTTACAAAAGTCGATGACGGAACTGCTCTACATATACCATGTGATTATTGAGACCACTTCTCAAGGTTGGTAGCTACGTGTATAGGTTGTCCGGACGAAGAGTACATAGGGTTGGACTGTCTTTTCATTATTCATACCTTTAAGAAAAAGCACACAACGTATTACTTAATTCAAATAGGTTGTGCTGCAAATTTGTAAACCAATATTTTGAAGTATTACAAATTCAGCATTTATATTAATTTTGCTCTGTTTTTCCAAAAATTAAATACCGTTCGTTGAAATGCTGAAAGGAGTCTTGTTTGTTAACAGAGTTGGTGGTTAATTCTTATACGCACGGCCTAGGAGGGATGATACTGAAGAAATTAACTTCACAGGTCATGTGTCCAACGATTATATGCCCCTGAAAAATCTATCGGCCTGGTATATAACCTTAAGTGACGCAGGTCCGGCAACCAATGTGTTAAATAACATAACAGACAAACACCGATGGTAGAAAGCAACTACTAGTATGTTTGTTGCAAAAGCAATGTATAGAATTTTCGAAATAGTAGTTACCAAAGCTGCTAAAGGATCACGCTGTACTTTGATACTGAATGCAGAGTGCGTACACTGTTTCTTTATCTTGTATGCGTAGGGGAACGGTTCAAACCATTCGTTCCTGCAATTATTCAGAGGACTTACTTTTCATCTCGCTGAATAAGTTCAGGAACTGTGGCGACTTTCTCGGGAGTACCTACACTCTGCCTGGGGCCAACATTCTCCACTAGATCTTCAGCCACGGTGCCTGTCCTCTCTACTTTGGCAAGGTGCTTGAGAACGACTTTTTCACTGTGTTCTAACCCCTGAAATTCTAATGCGAGAGATACGCGTTGTTCAATGGAATACATGCTGTCTACCCGTTCCACCGGTGCGCTAACTTTTTACGTCTCACCTGTGCAACTATCGCTCTGAATTGTATTACTATTTACAGGCGCTACGTAATGCGAATGCAGCGCCATATGTTAGCAGTTTTTATAACTACTTCTTCGAAAATTCCGTATAAAATTCATACAGATTTCACACTAGACGTACCGTTGGTTGTATTTTTCTATCGATCTTTGTTTTCATGTTACTTAATTTTAAAATTAACAATGTGCAGTGCCCCAGCCATCAATCCGTGTGAGATGCAAATGGGCTGAACCTGAATAACATCAAACTCAGTAGAACATTACCCACAGCTTAGTTAATTTTTTGCTCGGAGTGCCATCTTTTTATTCTGCATGACAGGGTCTGAATTTTCGGAGTTTATGACACTCCACAAACAAACAAAAACGTAAAACCAACAGTGATTGATATTCAATGTAAACTGTCAACCACTGGAGATAAAATGAGTCATGCAATCTGTAGTGAATGCCCACTCTTCGAGGGCATTTCTTTAGGTAGGAAGTGCTCCTCGTCGTTGGTCTTATTATGAAGCTTGCTTGAGATCATCGCCCCTTGAGGTGATCCACCTACGCAAGGTTTTCAGGAACAACGGCTACAGTGACACAAAATACATGAAGTGATCTGAAGAAAGATTCACAATAAGACTACTTACGAGGAGCAGGAAAAGAAACGTATCTTCGGCGTTCTGTGGGTCGGTGTCGAGCAAGGCTACGCCTGCTGCTGAAAAGATACAAAGGATCTTCAGGTCTGCAACAAAAATCTGACAATTTCTGAGAGCAGATAAAGATGCTGCAGGTATCAGGACACCTGGCGTCTACCAGACATCTTGCGGGTGTGGCCAGTTTTACGCCGCATTACGTCTTACAGTACACATTGCAGAACAAGGAATGACGAAGCATGAAAGGTTTTATGGGCTACGGTACCCCGAGAAATCCTCTTCAGCTGAGCACGCTTTAAAAAACGCTCACCGGAGCGAATTTAACGAAAATTCGGACTAACGGTTACTTGGGCAGTACAGTTAAAGAAGGCATCAAAATAAAAATCACCAATAACACGCTTAATTGAGACAGCTGCCTGTAGCTTTGCGCGGCGTGGGATCCAGCAATCGTGAGGTTGAAGAGGGCACATCGAACGCCGAATGCCGCACGGGATTAGCCGAGCGGTCTGAGGCGCTGAAATCATGGACTGTGCGGCTGGTCCCGGCGAAGGTTCGAGTCTTCCCTCAGGCATGGGTGTGTGTGTTTGTCCTTAGGATAATTCAGGATAATTTAGATTAAGTAGCGTGTAACCTTAGAGACTGATGATCTTAGCAGTTAAGTTTCATAAAATTTCACACACACATTTGAACGCCAAGTCACAGTAAGAGTATGACAATACAGGCGATGCTGTGAACATCAGTAACATCATAGCCGATATTTAATGTATGTCAGGGAATATCATCAGCCATTGTCAGTTATAGCACTTGACAATAGTCAAGGCATGCTTGGTCGAAAGCTCGTGGAATTTTAAACGTTTTACACGACTGGCAAACTTTTATGCATTAGTGTTGTTCGTGTTTAATGTTGTTACCTGGGCTGGTGCGAGCGGTCTGCAGTGGAGGTATAACAGTACTCCTTGATTATATATGTAATCTGTATCTGAGATGCCCCCTAAATACACTCCACTCTCAAGAAACATTACTTTATTGTACTCAGAGGACAGACGACGCAAATCGATACGAATGAGCCCTAACAGTGTCCTCATGGTTGGACACATACACATAATTCATAATTATTCTGTAATATCCCACAAAATATGGCTTTAATGTCAATATTTATGTGTAGAATTGTAATGTATGATGGTTGGAATACAACACTGATTATTACAGCGTAAACCGAAGTGATATTAGACCCAGGAGTGTATGTAAGCACTTTTTTTTTTTTTTTTTTTTTTTTCGACATCAGTATACTGACTGGGTTGATGCGGCCCGCCACGAATTCCTTTCCTGTGCTAACCTCTTCACCTCAGAGTAGCACTTTCAATCTACGTCCTCAATTATTTGCTTGACGTATTCCAATCTCTGTCTTCCTCTACAGTTTTTGCCCTCTACAGCTCCCTCTAGTACCATGGAAGTCATTCCCTCATGTCTTAGCAGATGTCCTATCATCCTGTCCCTTCTCCTTATCAGTGTTTTCCACATATTCCTTTCCTCTCCGATTCTGCGTTGAACCTCCTCATTCCTTACCTTATCAAAATGGTTCAAATGGCTCTGAGCACTATGGGACTTAACATCTATGGTCATCAGTCCCCTAGAACTTAGAACTACTTAAACCTAACTAACCTAAGGACAGCACACAACACCTAGCCATCACGAGGCAGAGAAAATCCCCGACCCCGCCGGGAATCGAACCCGGGAACCCGGGCGTGGGAAGCGAGAACGCTACCTCACGACCACGAGATGCGGGCCCTTACCTTATCAGTCCACCTAATATTCAACATTCGTCTATAGCACCACATCTCAAATGCTTCAATTCTCTTCTGTTCCGGTTTTCCCACAGTCCATGTTTCACTACCATGCAATGCTGTACTCCAGACGTACATCCTCAGAAATTTCTTCCTCAAATTAAGGCCGGTATTTGATATTAGTAGACTTCTCTTGGCCAGAAATGCCTTTTTTGCCATAACGAGTCTGCTTTTGATGTCCTCCTTGCTCCGTCCGTCATTGGTTATTTTACTGCCTAGGAAGCAGAATTCCTTAACTTCATTGACTTCGTGACCATCAGTCCTGATGTTAAGTTTCTCGCTGTTCTCATTTCTACTACTTCTCATTACTTTCGTCTTTCTCCAACTTACTCTCAAACCATACTGTGTACTCATTAGACTGTTCATTCCGTTCAGCAGATCATTTAATTCTTCTTCACTTTCACTCAGGGTAGCAATGTCATCAGCGAACCTTATCATCGATATCCTTTCACCTTGTATTTTAATTCCACTCCTGAACCTTTCTTTTATTTCCATCATTGCTTCCTTGATGTACAGATTGAAGAGTAGGGGCGAAAGGCTACAGCCTTGTCTTACACCCTTCTTAATACGAGCACTTCGTCCTTGATCGTCCACTCTTATTATTCCCTCTTGGTTGTTGTACATATTGTATATGACCCGTCTCTCCCTATAGCTTACCCCTACTTTTTTCAGAATCTCGAACAGCTTGCACCATTTTATATTGTCGAACGCTTTTTCCAGGACGACAAATCCTATGAAAGCGTCCTGATTTTTCTTTAGCCTTGCAACCATTATTAGCCGTAACGTCAGAATTGCCTCTCTCGTCCCTTTACTTTTCCTAAAGCCAAACTGATCGTCACCTAGCGCATTCTCAATTTTCTTTTCTATTCTTCTGTATATTATTCTTGTAAACAGCTTCGATGCATGAGCTGTTAAGCTGATTGTGCGATAATTCTCGCACTTGTCAGCTCTTGTCGTCTTCGGAATTGTGTGGATGATGCTTTTCCGAAAGTCAGATGGTATGTCACCAGGCTCATATATTCTACACACCAACGTGAATAGTCGTTTTGTTGCCACTTCCCCCAATGATTTCAGAAATTCTGATGGAATGTTGTCTATCCCCTCTGCCTTATTTTTCCGTAAGTCCTCCAAAGCTCTTTTCAATTCCGATTCTAATACCGGATCCCCTAGCTCTTCTAAATCGACTCCTGTTTCTTCTTCTATCACATCAGACAAATCTTCACCCTCATAGAGGCTTTCAATGTATTCTTTCCACCTATCTGCTCTCTCCTCTGCATTTAACAGTGGAATTACCGCTGCACTCTTAATGTTACCACCGTTGCTTTTAATGTCACCAAAGGTTGTTTTGACTTTCCTGTATGCTGAGTCTGTCCTTCCGACAATCATATCTTTTTCGATGTCTTCACATTTTTCCTGCAGCCATTTCGTCTTAGCTTCCCTGCACTTCCTACTTATTTCATTCCTCAGCGTCTTGTATTTCCGTATTCCTGATTTTCCCGGTACATTTTTGTACTTCTTCCTTTCAACAATCAACTGAAGTATTTCTTCTGTTACCCATGGTTTCTTCGCAGCTACCTTCTTTGTACCTATGTTTTCCTTCCCAACTTCTGTGATGGCCCTTTTTAGAGATGTTCATTCCTCTTCATCTGTACTGCCTACTGCGCTATTTCTTATTGCTGTATCTATAGCGTTAGAGAACTTCAAACGTATATCGTCATTCCTTAGTACTTCCGTATCCCACTTCTTTGCGTATTGATTCTTCCTGACTAATGTCTTGAACTTCAGCATACTCTTCATCACTACTATATTGTGATCTGAGTCTATATCTGCTCCTGGGTACGCCTTACAATCCAGTATCTGATTTCGGAATCTCTGTCTGACCGTGATGTAATCTAATTGAAATCTTCCCGTATCTCCCGGCCTTTTCCAAGTATACCTCCTCCTCTTGTGATTCTTGAACAGGGTATTCGCCACTGCCTAAATTTTGATAAATAATCAGCCTTGGCGGCCGAAGACTTCCGGCATAAGAAGTCAGCCTCATTCTGACAACGGCCTTGTCAAAGAGGGCGGAGGAGCGGATAGAGGTTCAGGGCACTCTCTTGTCCTAAGGGTGGGAAATTACCCCTAAAGGCGGAAGAATCAGCAATTATCAACGACATGAGGAAGCAGAAGGCAATGGAAACCACTGCATTAAAGACACGTAACGTGTATCCACAGGACATGTGGCCTGTAAAAGAAGAAGTGTCATGATGATCTCTCCATTGGCAAAAGATTCCGGAACAGTCCCCCATTCGGATCTCCGGGAGGAGACTGCCAAGGGGGAGGTTACCATGAGAATAAGATTGAATAATCAACTAAAGGGTAACGTTCTACGAGTCGGGGCGTGGAATTTCAGAAGCTTGAACGTGGTAGGGAAACTAGAAAATCCGAAAAGGGGAATGCAAAGGCTCAATCTAGATATAATAGGAGTCAGTGAACTGAAGTGGAAGGAAGACAAGGATTTCTGGTCAGATGAGTATCGGGTAATATCAACAGCAGCAGAAAATGGTACAACAGGTGTAGGATTCGTTATGAATAGGAAGGTAGGGCAGTGGGTGTGTTACTGTGAACAGTTCAGTAACCTGGTTGTTTTAATCAGAATCGACAGCAGACCAACACCGACAACGATAGTTCAGGTATACATGCCGACGTCGCAAGCTGAAGATGAGCAGATAGAGAAAGTGTAAGAGGATATTGAAAGGGTAATGCAGTATATAAAGGGGGGCGAAAATCTAATAGTCATGGGCGACTGGAATGCAGTTGTAGGGGAAGGAGTAGAAGAAAAGGTTATAGGAGAATATGGGCTTGGGAGAAGGAATGAAAGAGGAAAAAGACTAATTGAGTTCTGTAACAAGTTTCAGCTAGTAACAGCGAATACCCTGTTCAAGAATCACAAGAGGAGGAGGTATACTTGGAAAAGGCCGGGAGATACGGGAAGATTTCAATTAGATTACATCTTGGTCAGACAGAGATTCCGAAATTAGATACTGGATTGTAAGACGTACCCAGGAGCAGATATAGACTCAGATCACAATATAGTAGTGATGAAGAGTATGCTGAAGTTCAAGACATTAGTCAGGAAGAATCAATACGCAAAGAAGTGGGATACGGAAGTACTAAGGAATGACGATATACGTTTGAAGTTCTCTAACACTATAGATACAGCAGTAAGGAATAGCGTAGTAGGCAGTACAGATGAAGAGGAATGAACATCTCAAAAAAGGGCCATCACAGAAGTTGGGAAGGAAAACATAGGTTCAAAGAAGGTAGCTGCGAAGAAACCATGGGTAACAGGAGGAATACTTCAGCTGATTGATGAAAGGGGGGAAGTACAAACATGTTCCGGGAAAATCAGAAATACAGAAATACAATTCGCTGAGGAATGAAATAAGTAGGAAGTGCAGGGAAGCTAAGACGAAATGGATGCAGGAAAAATGTGAAGACATCGAAAAAGATATGATTGTCGGAAGGACAGACTCAGCATACAGGAAAGTCAAAACAACCTTTGGTGACATTAAAAGTAACGGTGGTAAAATTAAGAGTGCAACGGGAATTCCACTGTTAAAAGCAGAGGAGAGAACAGATAGAGGAAAGAATACATTGAAAGCCTCTATGAGGGAGAAGATTTGTCTGATGTGATAGATGAAGAAACAGGAGTCGATTTAGAAGACCTAGGGGATCCAGTATTAGAATCGGAATTTAAAAGAGCTTTGGAGGACTTACGGTCAAATAAGGTAGAAGGGAGAGATAACATTCCATCAGAATTTCTAAAATCATTGGGGGAAGTGGCAACAAAACGACTATTCACGTTGGTGTGTAGAATATATGAGTCTGGCGACATACCATCTGACTTTCAGAAAAGCATCATCCACACAATTTCGAAGACGGCAAGAGCTGACAAGTGCGAGAATTATCGCACAATCAGCTTAACAGCTCATGCATCGAAGCTGTTCACAAGAATAATATACAGAAGAATAGAAAAGAAAATTGAGAATGCGCTAGGTGACGATCAGTTTGGCTTTAGGAAAAGTAAAGGGACGAGAGAGGCAATTCTGACGTTACGGCTGATAATGGTTGCAAGGCTAAAGAAAAATCAGGACACTTTCATAGGATTTGTCGTCCTGGAAAAAGCGTTCGACAATATAAAATGGTGCAAGCTGTTCGAGATTCTGAAAAAAGTAGGGGTAAGCTATACGGAGAGACGGGTCATATACAATATGTACAACAACCAAGAGGGAATAATAAGAGTGGACGATCAAGGACGAAGTGCTCGTATTAAGAAGGATGTAAGACAAGGCTGTAGCCTTTCGCCCCTACTCTTCAATCTGTACATCGAGGAAGCAATGATGGAAATAAAAGAAAGGTTCAGGAGTGGAATTAAAATACAAGGTGAAAGGATATCGATGATAAGGTTCGCTGATGACATTGCTACCCTGAGTGAAAGTGAAGAAGAATTAAATGATCTGCTGAACGGAATGAACAGTCTAATGAGTACACAGTATGGTTTGAGAGTAAATTGGAGAAAGACGAAAGTAATGAGAAGTAGTAGAAATGAGAACAGCGAGAAACTTAACATCAGGACTGATGGTCACGAAGTCAATGAAGTTAAGGAATTCTGCTTCCTAGGCAGTAAAATAACCAATGACGGACGGAGCAAGGAGGACATCAAAAGCAGACTCGTTATGGCAAAAAAGGCATTTCTGGCCAAGAGAAGTCTACTAATATCAAATACCGGCCTTAATTTGAGGAAGAAATTTCTGAGGATGTACGTCTGGAGTACAGCATTGCATGGTAGTGAAACATGGACTGTGGGAATACCGGAACAGAAGAGAATCGAAGCATTTGAGATGTGGTGCTATAGACGAATGTTGAAAATTAGGTGGACTGATAAGGTAAGGAATGAGGAGGTTCAACGCAGAACCGGAGAGGAAAGGAATATGTGGTAAACACTGATAAGGAGAAGGGACAGGATAATAGGACATCTGCTAATACATGGGGGAATGACTTCCATGGCACTAGAGGGAGCCGTAGAGGGCAAAAATTGTAGAGGAAGTGTTCGATCCCACCAATCGACTAGATTTCCAGTCAAAAACTCCGGCAGGAAGCCAATCGATTGGCTTCGCAGCAGTTAGCGTCGCCACTTTACGTCAGCAACATCCCGCCAATGATCATGTTCGCCTATTGCGTACGAGGGAATTCGCAGGCCAGTCAACGCTTCCGTCGCACTACCTACTATGCCAAGTATGCCGTCGCACAAACAGAACTCACAGAATAACATGCAACGCCCAAGCTTGCTTCTCCTGCAGTGAAGCGGACCCGGACACCAGACGCACGTCAGCGACCTCTTCCCCTGCTTTTGTGCCCAGCCTATCTATTGTTACATAGCAGAAACGTGTCGGTGCTCTGGCAAGGGTGCTGCCCTTAGATTTTGGCCGTTCCAAGTTGCAGCGTACAGTTTACAGAAATATAATAAAATGGATCACCTGCACCCGTCCTTTCGATATTATTTATTACATAGCTTTTGGTTTCGGTGATTCAGTACGCGATCTTGAGGCCTGTATGCATAAACAGTAATGATAGCATCATCGCAATACCAACCATGCAAACACAAAGACCGATTAAAAACAGAATAAGAGTCAAAAACAGTACTAGACAAGCAAATATACAGTAATCATTTGATAAAACCAATAGGTACATCCATTGTCACTTACCTAAAATAGAAATATATGTAATATACCATAACGAATGTCCACTCTACACGTAGTACAAGTGTACTATTTTCTAATAAAACCAATAATTAAGTATTCCATGATTAAAACTGGTTATTTGCAAGATACATTAAACTACACAATCCTGAAGTAACCTACTAACCCACAAAAATAACTCCATAAAATGAGAGATATGTAAAGGAAACCACATCATCAGAAATAAGTAGACCAAAGAAATATGCATGTATGTGCAAATAGTACTTGCGCAAGGATAGCATTACCAATATCTTAGTGTCAATATAAGCAAAGCTATCAAAATGATAGTATAAACGTATCTATGTCACACATCAAAGTTAAAAAATGCTTAAAAAATGAAAAACGAATGTAAGAATATTTATGTCATATATATAATGAATATTTAAGAACATGTCAAGAGACGAAATGGAAAAACCCACCAATGTCGTACCATGTATGGAATACGTGGAACCCAAGGTAATGTTCAGGTTGTACAACATCTACGCATCTGTGTGAAAGTAGCCCTTGCAGAAGGCCATCCTCAGCGAAATCGAGATGTCAATATACGTAAAGCAATCAAAATGACAATATACATACATCTGTATGTCATGTTAAAGTTATAAGATCCTAAGATGCAAGCCGTCATACACAGGAAACGAATGTTCAAGACGTGTCGAAAGACCAAATAAAACAAACCACTTACATCAAAAATGGTTCAAATGGCTCTGAGCACTATGGGACTTAACATCTGAGGTCATCAGTCCCCCTACGTAGAACTACTTAAACCTAACTGACCTAAGGACATCACACACATCCATGCCCGAGGCAGGATTCGAACCTGCGACCGTAGCGGTCCCGCGGTTCCAGATTGAAGCGCCTAGAACCGCTCGGCCACCACGGCCGGCAAACCACTTATATCATAACATCTGCAAAATATATGAGAAATCTCTAAAAGAAACTCTTTAGGCTGAACAGCATTCATGTGTGACTGCATCAATATATCATGTACTGTTACAAAACAAATATCAAATAAGAACCACTATGCAACTGATGTAAATGTCGGAAACAATTAATATACATCCACGTAACATATAATATCTGTAGATCGTACAAGATATTATCAGAAAAAGGCGATTGTTTCATCAAAGAATTAGATACCGATGAAAAAGAGTATTATACCTAATAATGTGTATGTTATCCACTAATCCCATTCCGACAAAGCATCAACAAACAAAATACAAAATCATAAAAAATACATATGACTTATCCATACGCCCTGTACCTAAAATAGTCAAATGTGGCCACGATATGCGAAGATAATACTTATACCTGTATGGAATCATCGTACACTGCTGGGTAATGTCGCAGAAATATATAACTGTGTAAGACAACAACTTACACCAAACTCTGTACAATTTATGTAACCAGGTAAAAATTCAGTCAGTAGCTTAATATAACGTCAGCAAATGTCACAGACATTAAGGCTACAAGGCTAGCTAGAGGATCGACGGACAAATTTTGAGATGGCTACCCTGGCCTGGCTGGAAGGCACGTCCAGACATTTACATCATAACATGCCAAAATGAGTGGTACTAGTCTTCGAGGATTCAGTACGACATAAAGGATACCTCAACAGCAGTAACCCATACAGTAACAGCAAAATATCTGAACAGTGTACCACATGAAAATATATAAATAAATACCGAATTCTCCCAACACTATATATGTTACTTACTAAAGGGTTCAGTCTAGACAATGTGGGCAATAAAAACAAAATATATAGATATCACCTATCCACACATCCTCTACCGAATACAGTGCTATACGGTCCGGACATGTAAAGGAAACATTTGTCCCACAACAAAAGGAAAACATGGAATATATGTATGGAACCTGTGGAAAGATAATGATAAATGTAGGTAAATGATTACTAACAGTGGAGCACTACTGTCTTGGACAAGCAGGCGGAGTGGTCGAGCGGTTCTAGGTGCTACAGTCTGGAACCGCGCGACTGCTACGGTCGCTGGTTCGAATCCTGCCTCGGGCATGGGTGTGTGTGCTGCCTTTATGTTAGTTATGTTTAAGTAGTTCTAAGTTCTAGGGGACTGATGACCTCAGAAGTTAAGTACCATAGTGCTCAGAGCCATTTTTTGACTTGGACAAGAGGCTGTTTTGTCAGTTCCATTACAGGAAATTACTACTATTGAAATAGTTATGAAGTAATTGTATCTTTTACACTAATCATTATTTGCATTCTCAAGAAACATTCACTTCCTTGTATTATCAGCTCAACTATAACAAGTGATACCTGGTCTAGTATAGTTTGAAAATTTGTAGCCAGTTGTTTATTCTACGACATTTTAATGAGGCTCAGCTATTAGCATGGGACCCAGAAACTAAACTACCGATAGACTCAGATTGGGGCTGAATGCTTTAGCCTCAACACAATATGAGAAACATTGTTAGCTAAATAATGCATGAAACTGTAACACTAATCTTTGAACTGAATACTTTAAATCTTCTCTTAGTACTTGTACAATGATGAAACTTTTATCTGTCCATTTATGAAAACTACGTGGAGTATTACTTAATTAATGCATACTAAACGATTATGTACTTTACAGCTCCACAACGTTTATTAACTTTTGAGACGGAAGGCAATTGCTTTCCATTTCAGTAAATTATTGTTCTCGGATTTGTCACAGCACTTGAGATAGGACTCTGTCTAGGCAAACGACTAAGGATAAAATACGGTGGGTCCACAAAAGGTTTACAGAACATAAAGTTATTGTTGATAGCGAAACCACGTAAATTGTCCATTCAATTATACTCGTACAGTACTCAACTGATAATTTGAGGTGAAGATGGTGGCAGAGTCTATCTCCTGTACTGTCCAAGAAAGGCGCCAAAAGCATCCGTGGCTCTTCCTGTGCAGCAAGCTCTGAAAATTGTCTTCTTAGCTTCGGGTTTTCATAGTACAGAGCTAACCAAAGTATGCCATGAATAAAAAGCCGCATTACTTCCACATCCGAAACTATATTACGTAAACTTGTAGTTCTTCTCGCTTATTTCACTTCACAAGATGCACACTCTTTGCCTGATATCCACTGACTGACACATGTCACAAAAGATTTTGCAGTTCATCCACCAAATCAACCTTTTCTTTTCCCGCCTGGCTAGCTACATTGCGGAAGTACTTACGCCAAATTTTTACGTGATTACAAACCTACTTTCCGTATGCATGAACCAGTATTTTCTGTTCGAGGAAGAACTTAGTTAAACAGTTCCAGAGCTGTTGAGTCTCCAGTCAGAAAGAGATACAGATTAAATAATCAATAAAGAAGAAGTTTGGAAAGTTACTTTCCTCGCAGCCACTCGGAAAGCGATACCATTTATTTTATTTAACCTGATCTGATTAGGCCCACCAGATCCTCCCTTACGTTGAGCAGGGCTTGACAAATACGGTATACTGTTACATACAGTAACTACGAAATAACAATTTTAATATGACAAATATCAATAAAATCTGATTCTTGAGTTTCTCCCGGCGTATTTGATAATCAAAATATCCACGGGTGTGCTGCCGGTCTATAGTGTCCAACGGGCACAATATTTCGGCGATCATACATGTCACCATCATCAGGTGAACTGACGGACTGAGCTCCTGTAAACGTGCCGGCACGGAGATCCGTACGCTATGGGTGCTCAGAGGGAACTGGGTTCGGTCGCGGCGGCGGCCGATTTAAATACCCTCCGCCCATGGCGCGCTCCCTCCGCCGTCCGCGCCCCGCGCCACGGTCGCGCGGTGGAACAGATTGCGACGGCGTCTGAGATGACGTCGGCGTGATGGCTCTGTCCGCCGTGGTCGTCACAACTATACGTTTGCTCGATTTACTCTTGATTAACCCAATCGCTGGTTCCCAAGCCTTGCTAAGATTATAGCCACAGTCACGGTTTATGAGGTCGTCATTGGTGCGAATTTCGATGGCCTCTCTAACAACGCTGTCCCAGTATCTCGACGTCTGTACCAGAATCCTCGTGCGGTCATACTCCATGGCGTGATTTTCCGACAAACAATGTTCAGCGACCCCCGACTTGCTCGGATACATCAGTCGAGTGTGCCTCTGGTGCTCACGGCATCGAGCCTCGACGGTACGCATCGTCTGACCAATATACGACTTGCCACATTGACACGGAATCTGGTACACGATGGCCTTCCTCAAACCGAGGTCATCTTTAGCGCTTCCCACAAGTGCACGAGTTTTATTTGGAGGACAAAACACAGTTCCGACCCGGTGTTTCTTCAGAATGCGGACGATTTTCCCCGAGAGTGCGCCTGTGTATGGAATAAATGCAGTGCCTACCTCCTCCCTCGTGACTTCATCCATCTCAACAGATTGTGCTGCAGTGGTTGGGCGGAGAGCACGTTGAATCTGCCACTCTGAGTACTGATTTTTACTTCAAGTGGCAAATGTGAACACCATGAGCTTTAATTGACGATCGACACTAGTATTACGCAAAAAGGGTGTGTAACAGATGAGACTTCTGCAGTTCTGAGTGAAGCTTTATGCGCTGTTATGCGGCATCGCGTGTGTTCATTACCTTGTCGGTGTTCGTCAGGGGGCGGTGGGCAGCACAGCACCGCTCAACTCGCCATCTTGGAAGCAACTCTCTCTCTTAACTTCTCCTTACTACAATTTACCGAAGTTGGTTTAAAAAAACTATCTGGCTGTGTTTTCATCTGACCAATCAGGCCCTCAATGTTAACCTTAAGCTCCGCCTACAAAAATTCTGTCTATCCAATGAGAAACGTTATACTTATCGTGGTGGGGCAATGTTTTTAATGTTTTCAACGTAACAGAGACGCGAAAAAGTCTCACGCTAAAACTTGCAGCTGGTGTTGTCCTTTTAGCGTTATCGTAAGATCTATACTGTTCTTCTGGAGGGCTCTATCTTTTAACATGGGCTGGGGGAGGGGGGTGGTCCTAACGTAACAGAGACGCGAAAAAGTCTCACACTAAAACTTTCGGGTGGTGTGGTCCTAGCGGTTAGCTGGCGACGTGGGTGTCCGTCCATCCCTTTTCATAGGGCCTTCCAGCTTAACACGGTTTTGCTCTCGGCTTCTGTTCTCGTTTCTCCCCTCGGAACTGCGTCTGTCTCACGGTGGCAAGGTATGACATGGATTTAGGCATTCTTGTGTTAGTCTGTGGTATTCCATTTGCTCACTCGTTACTCGTATTACTTTGGTTACTTTAATGTCACGATTTACTCGGAGGTATGTGACATACTACTGGATTTGCTTATCATGTCAGGGTTTTCATGGAAGGTGTTGGATTTGCCTGACGCCTTACAACAGGAATAAATAAATGAAAGAAGGACGAGGAAAGACTCGGGGGGGGGGGGGGGGATACCAGTGTGACTAGCTTCAAATGTTGATTGATCTCTCTGAATACCACGGAGATGGCGCGTACTCTTCTGAGGTTGCGCTATCGGCACCTGACAGAGGCCGCGCGGAATGGATGTCACGAGTTAGGCGGCCCCTCCCGCCGGAGGTTCGAGTCCTCTTTCGGGGATGGGTGTGTGTGTTGTCCTTAGAATAAGTTAGTTTAACTAGCGTGTAAGTCTAGGGACCGATGACCTCAGAAATTTGGTCCCTTTTGGAATTCACATGCATTTGAACATTTTCAACCTGAGAGAGTTTGATAGGAGCTTGAAGTGTGGGCATTTAGATGTGACCGTGGGCGCATGTTGGACTGTATGGGGACGTGAGGGGAGGTGTACTTGTCGTTAAGCTTCCAACTGACTACGCCTCAGTATCACCAAGCACGTCGTAATATCTCCAAATTTGTGTCTGTCACCCAAGCACAAGTAATGGACTCCCTGCAATATTCCGTATCATCCAGCACCATTAGTCGGAGACTAGCATAGCGGTGTCTATGGAGTTACCGTCACCAACGTCTGGCACCCAACATGAGTGGAACCATCTGGATGTCAATCTTTCCCAGTGCCTGTATCCAAGACATCAAGGACCAGTTTCAGTAGATGTGGGTCTGGACAGCATGCAACGGATTTAGGACAGCCTTCCCAAAAGAATCAGTGCATGCATGCAGACCAGAGGAGGTGCAACATCATACTGATAAGTGGGTTCATATCGTCATGTGTTTTATAAATTTGACTCGATTTTGCAGTCACTGAAATAACATCACACACCTTCCCAACCGAGGCAGCTTCATTTCGTTTCTTTCTGCCCTCGTTTTCCTTGTCTGGCCGTGTAAGGGGTGATCAAGAAATCAGTATAAATTTGTAAACTGAATAAATCACGGAATAATGTAGACAGAGAGGTATAAATTGACACTCATGCTTGGAATGACATGGGGTTTTATTAGAACCAAAAAAATACAAAAGTTCAAAAAATGCCCGACAGATGGCGCTTCATCTGATCAGAATAGCAATAATTAGCATAACAAAGTAAGACAAAGCAAAGATGATGTTCTTTACAGGAAATGCTCAATATGTCCACCATCATTCCTCAACAATAGCTGTAATCGAGGAATAATGTTGTGAACAGCACTGCAAAGCATGTCCGGAGTTATGGTGAGGCATTGGGGTCGGATGTTGTCTTTCAGCATCCCTAGAGATGTCGGTCGATCACGATACACTTCCGACTTCAGGTAACCCCAAAGCCAATAAACGCACGGACTGAGGTCTGGGGACCTGGGAGGCCAAGCATGATGAAAGTGGCGGCTGAGCACACGATCATCACCAAACGACGCGCGCAAGAGATCTACCATGCGTCTAGCAATACTTTTTTGTGGTTCTAACAAAACCCCATGTCATTCCAAGCATGCGTGTTAATTTTTACCTCTCTATCTACATTGTTCCATGGTTTATTAAGTTTTCAAATTTATACTGACTTTTTGATCACCCGATATATCAACGGATTAGGCGCAGCTGTAATGCAGATGTTGTTCTCGAAAAAATAACAACTCTTCAGAGTGTGTGTAGCATTTCACGTCACTGTAGCTCTTGTTTCATACTTTTTTATGAATAACATGAAAGTAAGGTTCGGCACATTTTCTATGCAGCAAAATTACCTACTCTCACTTTGATTCATTGAGACTGCTTCGTTATGCTGGGAAAACTCGTGCTACCCGTACAAAGCTGCAGTTGTTTTACAACGGTATTTTCTGGTTTGTACGAGTAGCTACTGAGTATTACATTTCAATCGATTTCTTACCCTATTATTGTTCCTAACTTGGTTTTAAAAAACAAGCCTAGGTTTTAGCAGTTTTTGGTAATTCTCTTTATCTCCAAAACTATAATAGATAAAAAGCTGGGATTTTGACAGCAACATTCCTTTATTAACAAAAGGCTGTTTAGCAAATTTGAACTAAATCGGATAATAACTAATATGGACTATTTAGATTCGTAGAGGGTATGAATCTTCGTATCGACTGAATGTTACGCTATGCAGTTCTCATGGCAGGCAGCGTCAGCTGTGCTGTCAGCAAAGCGAAAAAAAAAAAAAGTCTTTGCCATCCTGCTGCCACCGTAATAGACGGCTGCGTGCCTTACTGCAACGAATGTCATCTCGTAATAACTTGCTGCGTTACAATGTCATTGACTGTCTGCTGAAGCTTGGAGAGGATATTCACTTCTGTAATATTCTGCGGCAGATTTTTCCCCGAAGTCGGTTCCCGCCACGGTGGCTAACCTCTGGAACGGGACAGAAGGGATTTTGCTTTGATAGGAACGCGTGTTCCTGCTATGTTGTTCAGACGAGAACATAAAGGTCGAGGAGAGATATGGGGGACAGAGTACTTTGATTAGACAGTAGAGGAGACAGAGGGTACGGAAATCTCTGCGTTTGTCTCCATGGCGCCAAGATATCTGGGCATATGATGGTGAAATATGATCAAACAGTCGAACATTACAGATATAAAGAACACAGGCATTCCTAGCCATTTCTAGGCACCGCGAGGGTTCCTGAGAAAGGCTTTGCAGAAAAATATCGCTGCACTCAATAATTGGAAGTACGTTTGTACCGGTTTCTTTTTCAGGTGCTTTAGATATTTTTGTATGGCTTGAAGAGATGCTCACGCCTTCTTACACATTGCACTTACACGCTCAGACCGATTTAGATTTTCGTCTATTATTACTACTACACTTGTAAGTAGGCTGTTTAGGTTTTTATGCTGGTAACGCCATGTTGCGCTCTATATGAAAATCACTGACTGTGCTGTGTGAAGTCTGTGGCTGGTTGGCATTGTTGGAAAAGTCGCTATTGTAGTGTTGGGCAGTTGGCTGTTAACAACATACTGTTTTGTAGTAGTTCGAGTAACGAAGATTTTTGTGAGGTAAGTGATTTGTGAAAAGTAAAGGTTATTGTTAGTCAGGGCCATTCTTTTGTGGGGATTATTGAAAGTCAGATTGCGTTGCGCTAAAAATATTGTGTGTCAGTTTAGTGTTGATCAGAATAGGTAAAGAGCGAAATGTCTGAGTACGTTCAGTTCTGCTCAGCTGTTTGAAAATCAAATAATGTAAGAGGTTTATCAGCACAGTAATTCATTAGTTTTTCTAAGGGAACGTTTCACTCTCTTTGCTGAAGGAGAGAGATTAATATTTTTTTCCAATTTAAGGTTAAAGGAGGTATTCATTCGAAATAATTTTGGCTAATGAGCATGGAATGGCCAACCAGTACGCTTGGGTTTCGGATGGGTTGAGCTTCAACCCTATATCTTACGCTCATTTTGATAGTGAACATGGGTCAGTATTGAGATTCTCCATAGTTGTCTTCAGGTTTGTTGGTTTTGCACATAGATAGAACTGGAAATCATTTAAAAAATGGCTCTGAGTACTATGGGACTCAACATCTGAGGTCATCAGTCCCTAGAACTTAGAACTACTTAAACCTAACTAACCTGAGGACATCACTCACAGCCGTGCCCCAGGCAGGATTAGAACCTACAACCGTAGCTGTCGCGCGGTTCCAAACTGAAGCGCCTAGAACCGCTCGGTCACTCCGGCCGGCTGGAAATCATCAGCATCTAAATGGCTCTGAGCACTATGGGACTCAACTTCTGAGGTCATTAGTCCCGTAGAACTTAGAACTAGTTAAACCTAACTAACCTAAGGACATCACAAACATCCATGCCCGAGGCAGGATTCGAACCTGCGACCGTAGCGGTCTTGCGGTTCCAGACTGCAGCGCCTTTAACCGCACGGCCTCATCAGCATCTATGTGGTATTTGCAGTAGACCAAAATCGATGACACATCATTGACATACAATCAAAAGAGTATAGGACCTAATACCAAAGACTGGGGTATGCCTGATACTACCTGCCAACACCATGACTTAATGGTGGCAGACGTAACGCGTTGCTCGAGAGATGTCAGGTATGAGCGAAACTATTACACTGCACTTGACGAGAAATTTAGGCTGCCGACTTTGGGAAACAAAATGTCGAAGTCGACAGTATCATAAGTTTTGGCTCTGAGCACTATGGGACTCAACTTCTGCGGTCATCAGTCCCCTAGAACTTAGAACTACTTAAACCGAACTAAACTAAAGACATCACACACATCAATGCCCGAGGCAGGATTCGAACCTGCGACAGTAGAGGTCTCGCGGTTTCAGACTGCAGCACCTAGAACCGCACAGCCACTTCGGCCGGCTATCAAAAGCTTTGCTGATCTCTAATCAGCGTGAGATAGTTTCCTCTTGCGCATCGCTTCCTTAACCGGTAGCGCCACAAGCTCGCAGCAGGCACACAGCACACAGTAGCGAGCCGGAGATACGACTTCCCTCGCCACGTCACACTGGGGATACGCCTTCCTTCGCCAACGTCTCGTCAGTGGCGTGATCCTGTAGTCCCCAGAGTGGAATAAGACTGCCCGCACAGCGACAGCAAACCCATTGCCGCAGTCAGCCGACGTGTTCGCAACAAATGCCTCGTAGTGATGACCTATGCTGCGAACTTCAACTCTATTTAATATTCGACTCTGATTAGATTTCCGGTAGAAGTACGACAGTCTTTGTCTATACTCCAGGAGTTACAGTATTTCTTAGTGTTCTTAGTTTGTACAGCCAGGAACTTGTATCACGCCCAAACTCTTAATCCATTCGAGACTTGTAATCATCGGTTGTGTAAGAATAAAGGGAATAGGAACATCGTTCCGACCGACTTTCTCTGTACACTTACTTGGAAATTATACTCCTTTTGATACTGAACTACTTTGAGCAGCCCAAAGTATTTGTTGGGAGAAAACCGATGTTTCGTCGGAGGAACGCAGTGGTTGAGACAGCAGCGAAGGTAGCCAGTGCAGAGACAGGGCTTAGGACAGAGCTGGCGACCGCGCCCTTCCTGCCGAGAGCAGGGCGGCTCCCCAGGGCACGGCGCCCACCGTCCGCGCGATTAATTTGCGACCGCGCGTCTCTGAGGGGAGGGAGGTCCGCCGTTCGATACCCGCGCACAGTTCCGTCCTCCGTACCGCGTTGCCTCGGGCAGCCAGAGCTTACATCTGCCACCATCACTCCTCTCCATTAAAGTGAGGCTAACCGCCTCACCATAATCCCCCCTTGGGTGCTCATTATCATTACTCAACTCATTCTTAGTTGATAATACACACTGACCGAAAAAAAAAATCGCAACATCAAGAAGGAGTTGTGCGAGATACATCAAAGTTGCTAAGCGTGTTTCTACATCTGAAAGATAATATCTGTTCTAATTTAGGGTTTCGTCACTTGAAAGTGGTATTAGTAGCGCCACACACGCTTTAACGGGGTGTGCGTCAGTTACATTTGACATTCGACGTGGTTCAAAAAAATTGCTCCAAGCACTATGGGACTTAACATCTGAGGTCATCAGTCCCCTAGACTTAGAAATACTTAAATCTGACTAACATAACGACATCACATACGTCCATGCCCGAGGCAGGATCGAACCTACAACCGTAGCAGCCTCGCGGTTCCAGACTGAAGCGCATAGAACCGCTCGGCCACAGCGGCCGGCTTCGACGTCGTGATTTGATCTTAGAATGCCTTTAAGGCGACAAAAGCGACAGTATCAACACCTCACTGAGTTTGAAGCAGATCGCGTAACAAAGCTACGAGGAGCTGGATGTTTCTTCTGCTATATTGCAGAAAGCCACTGTACATGACTGCTGTCAGCGGTGATCACGAGAATGTACGGCCGCAGGAAGACCGCCCATGTGGCAGTACCGTGGGTGAAAACCATCGTGATCAGGGTATGGCTCTGGCGGATCGTAACGCATCAGCAGCACCAATCTGAATTGCAGTTGGCACCACAGTGACGCAATGAACTGTTACAAGTCGGTTACGTCGAGGACAGCGCCTAGCCAGACGCCATTTAGCGAGCATTCCACTGATCCCGAACCAACGCCATTTGCGACTTCACTGCAGTGAAGCAACAGCTAATTGGAGGGCACGGTGGGGTTTTGTTGTGTTTTCTGATGAAATCTGGTTCTGCACCATTGCTAGTGGTGGCTGCGTGCTGCGTATCGGCCAGTCGAGAGCATGCAGCCAATCTGTCCGCGTGCTAGATACAACACCTGGAATTATTGTCCTTCGTGGTATTTCATACAACAGCAGGAGCACTACCGTTGTTACCCCACACCTCTGACTGCAAATTTGTACGTCAGTCTAGTGATTCGGCATGTTGTGCCGCATTCATAAACAGCATTTCAGGGGTAGTTTTCCAACACGATAACGCCGCCCACATACCGCTGTTGTAACCCAACATGCTCTGCAGGCTGCCGGAATGTTGCCTTGCCTTGCTCGGTAATCTGTCTCCACTCCAGCACACGTGGAACATCATCGGACGGCAACTCCAGCGTCATCCACAAACAGCGTTAACTGTCCCTGTATTGACGGACCAAGTGCAACAGGCATGGAACTCCATTCACAGATTGACTCGCAGCCCTGTACAACACAACATACGCATGTTTTCATGATTGCATTCAACATTATGGCGGCTTCACCGGTTTTACCTAGACTAACGTGTCCCTAAACTTTCTTTACTCTATAGCAATTATACGAGGGTTGTCCATGAAGTAAGTTCCGATCGGTCGCGAAATGGAAACCACAGCAAAAACCAGAAACGTTTCATTTACAACAGTTAGGTACACCTTCCACCTACTTCTCTACATAGTCGCCGCTCCAACTTCCAGTTTTGTTGTAGTGTTGTATCAACTTTCCAATATCCTCGTCATAGAAAGCAACCGCTTGTGCTTTCCGCCAGTTATCTGCACTGGTCTGCAGCTCGTTGTCTGTGGAAAAATTTTATCTTCATAGCCAGTGGTTCTTGTGAGCAGAGGTGAGACTCAGGGGAGCCAATTACGGACTGTATTGTGGGTGATCAAACACTTATCATCAGGAACTCTGCAGGTGCGTCTTTATTGCCCCTCCAGTGTGCGGCCGAGAATTGGCATGAAGAAGGAACTGCTCGACAGTTGTGTTATGTGGGCTGTATCACACAGGTGAGATCTCTACCTAGGCCCTCATACTTGGCGGTATACGCTATTCCCTACGCATCTTTGCGTGCTCACTGTTCACTCAAAACTGAAAAGAGCGCCGCGGCACGGTCGACGAACATACTAGAGACACTGCCCAACACATCTGTGCAAAGCTTTACCGGATTTTCCCAGTGGGTCCCACTTCACGACCGTTCGGAACTTAGTTTGGGGTACCGACTTTTTCCTATCAGTGTAAGTACCTACCTCCTCACAAAGCAGGGTCTGTAAAAAAAGGAACACGGCTCCCGAAATACCGTTCTGAAGTACTGAAACTCGACGTTTCAGATGATGGCGTCGTGCAGCTAGCTCACTATGTTGACACGCGTAAAGATGTATCTTTCACAGACGTCAAAATGTAGTAGCTCGTAACTACTGTGTTAATGAGACGGAAATGAAGCCCATCATGTACTGCCGATAACCGAAATAACCAGCGAAACAGGATATGTAGTGGAACCATCGCATACATCACTTCGGTAGTGTAACACTGAGAACATGCAGTTTGCCCACGCATCAGATTGCTTAGAGTTACATCCAACTATTTTCAGAATGCTTAAAAGAGGAATTTGCAGAAACCTTTTAAGGAGGAACAGATAACGTTGACAAAGTGTTACGAATGGTATCAACGCTCTGAGTATGATAGAATATCCGTAGAAGACAATACCAAACTGAGCAGACGACGCCGCAATGTTACGACTGTTACGGCGAACGGTAATCATCGGCAAAGCATCCACAAATCGATCGAAAGCGTAATAAACATTGGTAGTGCCTGAGATCTGGAAAAGGCGTATGTTATCCAGTTATGATGGATGATGCGAGTGAAATTTCGTGTCCACTATTGATCATTAAGGCTGCTTCAGCGGGAAGGATAAATAAATAATTAAATTTTACTTGTTATCCATATACACTGCAACAAAAGTACATGATTAAATTAGTAGCCGATCTGCAAGTAAATAGCGTGGTGCAAGATTTGCCTGGGAGTGCAGTTGGGTTAGAAGTTGTAAAAGCGTCGGTTTATAATAAATGTTTGTTTTATTAAAGAAATTGACGGCACCAGAGCGCATACGAATACAGCAAACCCTTGCTCTCAGCCTCTTTCGATAATTAACGTCAGATAACGAATGATATACTGAAGAACAAAACAATTGTTCACCCGCGAATAATAAAATAATCAGCTCCTCAAAGTGGCCAACAGTGATGTATAGTAAACACTTCTCCTGAGATACAGTCATACATCATACAGTAAGATACGATATTACCTCTGCTCGCTGATATCTTTGCAAAAGGACACCAAAGTAAAATAACAACAAATGGAATGCCTCACTAGAATGATCTACAGTTTACTGCTACCAACACGCCCACTGTATCCGAGACAGGACAACACAGTCTACTCGGATATACCACCTTCTATAGAATCTACAAGGAAATGGATAAAGAAGTAAAACGTGCAAAGATTTTTCGCTACTACACAGTGAAGTCACAACTGCTTCGCTGTATTTCCTAATCCAAGACAATAATGGCGCAGTGACAACACCACAGCCACCCCGTCCAAGTGAAATTACTCACGGCTTCTTCACAATAAACAGACCAGTGGCCGCTCGGTTTGAGGCGCCATATCACCGATTGCGAGGCCCCTCCCGCCGTATGTTCGAGTCCTCCCTCTGGCATGGATTTGTGTGCTGTTCTTAGCATAAGTTAGTTTAAGCAGTGTGTAAGTCTAGGGACCGATGACCTCAGCAGTTTGGTCCCTTAGGAATTCACACACATTTGAACATTT
This sequence comes from Schistocerca serialis cubense, assembly GCF_023864345.2. Classification (NCBI taxonomy): domain Eukaryota; kingdom Metazoa; phylum Arthropoda; class Insecta; order Orthoptera; family Acrididae; genus Schistocerca; species Schistocerca serialis. The sequence goes on along the minus strand of NC_064638.1, from coordinate 410,172,918 downwards.
TTATTTTCATATACAAGCATGTAGCAGTACACGTTATGCCAGTTAGACGATTTTTTGATGCCAGGATGCCATTTTCATGATGTTTCAGTTTAATTGTCCAGCAGTGCACTTGTGGCCAAACACACAGGCTGTTAGGGGTATAAGTGCAGATTTTTCTGTTGATGACTGAGGACAGCATACTGAAAAACATTACATCGGTATCTCTTTCATTTGCAGACTAATAATTATAGCTGTCACGTGCAGTATGTTTTTAGAATATTTAGTACATCCAAGTACGCATGGCAGAAGCAAGCTATTAACGTTTATTTTTCCCTGGCCAGTAGGCCAGATGACTGAAGTGGGAATGCTTGGACGCGAAACGGATAGTGTATACTGACAGGCGTAGTCCACTTCATGGAGTATTTACAACAGTGAGCAAATGTCAAGTAGTAAATTATTTTACTTGTTAACGGGAAGGCCATTAGATTCACAGAAAAAACAGCTAACACACTGAGGTGGATACATATTAAGGTACCAATGATCACAATATTTGTACCCATACCCTTAAGACACTGTATGTTGGAACAAGAAAAAGAATGATATAAAAGGCAGTGATAACTTTCGATAACTGTTAAGTTGTCATGTCAGAATATGCTTTCCAAAAAGGAGGACGCAAAATAAAGTTTACTGAGATCAAATGAGGGGGGACCATTGATTTTTGGATTCAGTTGCCGATTTACCTCGGAACATCTCTCTCGCAGTGAGGTCATAACATCGGTTTTTCTCAACTTACGGAAGGCATTCCGTACAGTTCCATACTGTAGTTTAGTGAACAAAATGCGCACTTACCGAGTACCGGTCAATTTCTGCGAATGGATTCAGGACTTTCTAATCTACAGAAGTCAATCAGTTATTCTTAATCGAATGAAATCAACAGACATAAATGTATTTACTGGAGTACCCCAGGAGAGTGTTACAGACCCGTTACTGTTTACGGTAATGATCTAGTGGATGACGTCAGAAGCTCCATGAAGTTATTTCCAGACGAGAACAAGACCGCAATGCCAGAAAACTGTAGCGAAATGCAGAAAGAGCTGCAGTGGATCGACGATTGGTGCTGCGATTAACAGTTTACCTTGACCGTAAAAGAAATGATATGATCGTATGGCATTATTGCCCGGGAGACCCTATCTAGAATTGTTCAGCTGCCTGGTACAAGTCTTTCTGTTCGTTGTCTTTTTGGCCACCTTCTGCGTCGATGAAGATCAGAAGGAATGTAGAGAACAACACAGACACCTGTTGCCCGATGAGTAAAATCTTCGATTCGGTCAGGGATCGAACCTGGGTCCCCACAATCTAGAAGCAGTGGCGCTAACTACTGTTCCATGCGCTGTAGACTTGACCTAAATAAATGTAACCTATTGTGCGTAAGTAGGCGAAGAGCTCCGTTACTGTTCGATTACGTTATTGGTGGAAACGGTAGGCACCGCAAAATATATAGGAGTAACCCTCCAGAGTGACCTGAAATCAAATGACCGTATAAAGCTAATTGTGGGAAAACCAAACGTCAGACTGAGACTGATTGGAAGACGCAAATCCACGAAATAAGTGGTTTAAAAACATTTTTTTGACTAATTTATGTGTATTGTTCATCAGTCTGGGATCCTTATCAAGTTCGATTAACATAGGGGAAAAGGTGTAAAAACGGCATAGGTGTAATTACCTCACGAAGAGGGTATGGGAAATGCTGCAGTCTGGCGATCAGGACTGAAAACGCTGCCTGTTGGAAGTTTGTTTCAAGCAGTGTAATTACAGCGTCGGTTATTGTGTTAATTGGTGTTTGCTCAGGACTGCAAACATTTGGCAGGTATGTGAAATCACTTTCTCTTTAAATCCTTCCGATTAAAATATCGTCTCAGTGATATACGGACTAACGGAATCCAGAGCTACTTTTGGAAGCAAGTTTTACGTTACACACGCTTTTAGGTTAGACGTAATAGTGGGCATGATACTTAAGAACGGTTGCTGTAAATATGGGTCCATTGGGTTGGAGTAAAAATGGGCCTCTGTTTAAGGAGGGCCCATAATTACAATATCAGTGGGATAGATTTCAGATGGTACGTGCCATAGCAGCTGTGAAAGCAAAGGAGGCTTCTGTGAAAGGTGCTGCAAGAACACTCGGAGTGCCCTGTAACACTTTGCAGAATTTCAAAACTTGATAAAATCCCTGAGCAAGCGGTTCAAGAGACAAGGAAGGAAACCGATTTTAAATGCAGACCTCAAAAAACAGATAATTTGTTATGTCCTTGAGATACAGCAATAGTTCTTTGGTTGCACTTCGGCGGATCTGAGAAGAAGGGCATTTTTACTTGCCGAGAGAAATAGTTTGACAACCACTCTCAGAGGAGTAGAAGCAGGACGAGCTTGTGCTGAACTTTTCCTTGAGAGAAACAAGGATCAGCTGTCAGTTCACAAACCATATGGAATTTCATATGCGAGAGCCTTAGGCTTCAATAAAGAGAATGTAACGGTTTTCTTTGATTTATTGGCAGAGTCTTTCAACAAACACACACTTCCAGCAAACTGAGTGTATAACCTGGACGAGACAGGCCTGTCCACAGACCAAAGCAAAATTCCAAAAGTGATAGGAATGAAAGGGAAGAAACAAATTGCAGCTCTAATGTCTGCAGAAAGAGGGGCTACAATCACAGTTATCGCATGATAATAAATTCCCCTAGAAAAAAATTTTTTTCCCTAGAACCAAAATGTCTGAAGCTCTAACGAGAGGCTGCTCCCCTGGGGAAATTGGTAGGGACCATCCTTCCCGGTGGGTTCAAAACAATTTGTTCACCGAGTGATTCGTTAACGTCAATAAGAAAACATGTCCGACTGAACATCTTGGATGGTCATTATAGCCACGTTCGAAATCCAGATGTGACTGACTTGGCGAAAGAACACCACGTGACTATCATCTCACTTCCTCTACATTGCACCCACAAACTGCAGCCTCTACATGAGACGTTCATGGGACCTCTGTAAACGTACTACAGCGAGGTAGTGAGGGTGTGGTTACATCACAATGGGCGTCCTCTCAGCCTTACGACGTTATGGAGGTTTTTGGCCAAGCCTACCTTCGTACCCATCAGCTGATATAGCAGTAAACAGATTCAAAGTAACTGGGTTATACACTATGAACTGCTACATTTTCACGAGCTGATTTCGTAGCTGCTGCGTTGGCTGCAGGAAAAACTTGCTCCACATTGAAACTTAATATTTCTGAATCACATGCTTCTCCACTTGCTACCTCTGGACCATCGACATCACATGCTTCGTCTTCGAGTTATCCTAATGTTCAGTCACATCAAGCTGTAGCTATGCCAGTTGATGAAACCATTCAGACACTGGGAAGTTCTCCAGGGACTTCAACAAATGCAATTTCACCATTCGACATATCTCTTGTCCCCAACATTAAGAAGAGAATCACAACGCTGGGACGAAAAGCAGTAACCGCCTGCCACATCACTGGAAAGCTATACAAATATCAGTTGACAAAGTCGCTTGACGAAAGTGCTGTCAAGATGAGGTCTTTGAGTTTCTCTGGGGTTATGGGCCGCCCTGTGGACAGAGGTGCAAAATCCAAAGGGTTTCTGAAAAAGAAAATTTGTTCCACAGAGCTATCTGATTCATCATCGGACTCTTCAGGTTCCTGCAATCCTCACCTTGTGGACAGCGATAATGACCTTGATGTGAGCTATGGGAATACACCACACTCAAGCGATGCAAGTTGCATCTTTTGTGATGAAAATTTCTCTCAAGACAGGAGAGGAGCGGTGTGGATTAAATGCGTTATGTGCCAAATGTGGGCGCACCTAAATTGTGCTGGCGCTAAAGGGGCTACTTACTTTTGCAGTTACTGCAAATAATTTCAGATTTCATGCATAAATGCACGAAAGTTGCTTTTTGTAAACCAGTCTACCATTTTGTATTGTTTTAACCCATTTCATTAAAATATTTCAAAAGATTTCTTGACGAGGCAAGTAAACCGAGAACTTTTTATGCAAAGACTCCGTCGCGAAAGACTTCATAGTCATTTCTTGCACTTCTTTGTGGATGCCCCTATTTGCATCCCCTTTTTTTAATTTCATTTTTCCAAGATTTTTGTAAATCTCTGTTTTCGAATAGAAATAATGGATACTAGTGACTGTTTCGCCTCTCGTCATCTCTTAAAGTGTTATAGTTGTTAATGAAGGTATAAAATCCAGAATTTTTTTAGAAAAGAAGGTACTTTCAAGTCAAAAACAAGACAGGGTGTCCATATTTACAACTTTTCCTGTAACAGATAGAGAAGATCCGACGAAGAGCGGCTAGTTTGGTCGCAGGATCGCTTAGCAAGCGCAAGAGCATTCGGCAAGGTACTCTCCCAGTTCCATTGGCAGCCGCTACAAGAGAGCCATTGTGTAACACAGGGTTAGTTATTGTCGAAATCCCGAAACCTTACTTTCCAAGAATAGATGAGCGATGTATTACTCCCTCCCATATATACACTACTAGCCATTAAAATTGCTACACCAAGAAGAAATGCAATTTGGGTGCATAGATCCTGAGAAATCAGTACCCAGAACAACGACCTCTTGATACGCCTGGGTATTGAGTCAAACAGAGCTTGGATGGCGTGTACAGGTACAGCTGCCCATGCAGCATCAACACGATATCACAGTTCATCAAGAGTAGTGACTGGAGCCAGTTGCTCGGCCACCATTGACCAGAAGTTTTCAATTGATGAGATATCTGGAGAATGTGCTGGCCAGGGAAGCAGTCGAACATTTTCTGTATACAGAAAGGCCCGTACTGGACCTGCAACATGCGGCCGTGCACTATCCTGCTGAACTGTAGGGTTTCGCAGGGATCGAATGAAGGGCAGAGCCGCGGGTCGTAACACATCTGAAATGTAACGTCCACTGTCCAAAGTGCCGTCAATGCGAACAAGAGGTGACCGAGACGTGTAACTAATTTCACCCCATACCATCACGCCGGGTGATAAGCCAATATAGCGATTACGAATACACGCTTCCAATGTGCGTTCACCGCGATGTCGCCAAACACGGATGCAACCATCGTGATGTAGTAAACAGAACCTGGAGTCATCGGAAAAAACGACGTTTTGCCATTCGTGCACCCAGGTTCGTCGTTGAGTACACCATCGCAGGCGCTCCTGTCTGTGATGCAGCGTCAAGGGTAACCGCAGCCATGGTTTTCGAGCTGATAGTCCATGCTGCTGCAAACGACGTCGAACTGTTCGTGCAGATGGTTGTTGTCTTGCAAACGTCCCCATGTGTTGACTCAGGGATCGAGACGTGGCTGCACGATCCGTTACAACCATGCGGATAAGATGCCTGTCTTCTCGATTGCTGCTTGTGTATGAGAAATCGGTTGGAAACTTTCCGCATGTCAGCACGTTGTAGGTGTCACCACCGCCGCCAACCTTGTGTGAATGCCATAAAAGCTAATCACTTGCATGTCACAGCATCTTCTTCCTGTCGGTAAAATTTCGCGTCTGTAGCAAGTCATCATCGTGGTGTAGCAATTTTAATGGCCAGCAGTGCACGTCACGTGAAATGATCACGATGAAAAAATCGGTGTAATTAAAGCTTATATGGAACTTCACTAATAGTCGTTCTTCTCACGCTCCATTCCCGAATGAAACGGAGAAGGAGTAAAAATGATGGAGGCACGAGAAGTATCCTCAACCATTCACCGTAAGGTGATTTCGGAGTACTGGTACAGAAGTAGAAACAGTTTTCAAATGGAAAGCTTTCGTTGTACCAGCTTGTGTAGCTTTTCGCCGGTTAGCTGTTCGGTCTTCACTATACCAGCACGTGGGGTGAGGTTTGTCTGTCGGCTGGTCTGCACGCCGGCGGCTGGGCTATCGTGGCGCGCCGGCCAGACGCCGCCGGCTGAGAGCGGGCCCGTGTCGCAGCCGCCTCCCACCCTCCACCCTGCAGCTCTCCATCTCGACTCACTGTCGCTCCCCTTAAAGTACGGCCGCTCTGGTCACCACGCCAGGCCTGGCTCTGCCACGGCCGCTGCCTCTGTCTTGTCGCCATGCCTCGCCTCGCCTGCTCTGGCGCCTCCGCGGAAAAACGGGCCACCTATTCAGAGGCACTTTGCTAGATTGACTCTAAGCCAACAATCCCCACAGTTCCCACTGCGGCTCAGAATTTAATTAAACGCCACCTGCAAGCGAGGACAAACAAAAACTTTCTCAATCTCACGGTGATATGTTTTGGTTCCGTGTTAAAAACCATTTATTTCGTCTCCATCCTCCACATATACCGGGTGATCAAAAAGTCAGTATAAATTTTAAAACTGAATAAATCACGGAATAATGTAGATAGAGAGATATAAATTGACACTCATGCTTGGAATGACATGGGGTTTTATTAGAACCAAAGAAATACAAAAGTTCAAAAAACGTCCGACAGATGGCGCTTCATCTGATCTAAATAGCAATAATTATCATAACGAAGTAAGACAAAGCAAAGATGATGTTCTTTACAGGAAATGCTCCATATGTCCACCGTCAGTCCTCAACAATAGCTGTAGTCGAGGAATAATGTTGTGAACAGCGCTGTAAAGCATGTTCGGAGTTATGGTGAGGCATTGGCGTCGTATGTTGTCTTTCAGCATCCCTAGAGATGTCGGTCGATCACGATACACTAGCGACTTCAAGTAACCCCAAACCCAATAACCGCACGGACTGAGGTCTGGGGACCTGGGAGGCCAAGCATGACGAAAGTGGCGGCTGAGCACACGATCATCACCAAACGAGGCGCGCAAGAGATCTTTCACGCGTCTAGCAATACTTCGTTTTTTTTGTTCTAATAAAACCCCATGCTATTCCAAGCATGTGTGTCAATTTTCACCTCTCTATCTACATTATTCCGTGATTTATTAAGTTTTCAAATTTATACTGTCTTTTTGATCACCCGGTACATGACTACTCTGCAATTCACACTTTTAACTAAGTACCGTTTTGAAATTAAAAAAAGGCGTGTTACAATATCTCAATTATTTAATTTTTACATGAAAGCCTGTACCTTAATCTACTTTTCTACATAATTTCCGTCAATATTGAGACACTTGTCATAACGTTGTATCAGTTTTTGAATACCCTCCTCATAGAAGTCTGCCGCCTGACTTGTTAACCAGTGCAATCACCACTGTTTTCACTTCGTCATGAAGACGCTGACCGCCCACGTATTTCTTCAAGTGCAGGAACAGATGGTAGTCACTGGGCGTCAGATCGGGGCTGTACGGAGGATGATCTAGAGTTTCCCATGGAAAACATTTGATGAGATCTTTGGTCTGATTCGCCACATGCGGACGGGCATAGTCTTGCAGCAAAATGACGCCCTAGCTCTTTCGTTCTGAACTGAACTGCGCAGATTGTGCAATGTCTTACAGTAAGCTGCTGCGTGGATTGTCTCATTACGAGGCAGAAATTCCACAAGCAATACTCCTTTTCTATCCCAAATATGATTTTCCGGGCAGTAATTGTTTGCTTAAACTTCACTTTTTTGGGTGAATCTGAATGCCGCCATTCCATGGACTGGTGCTTTGATGCTGGTGTGACGTAGGCCAACCATGTTTCATCTCGAATAAACACCTGGGCGGTCACCGTCTTCAGACGATGACGAAGTCAAAACAGTGGTGGTGCAGTGGTTAACAAGTCAGACGGCAGACTTCTATGAGGAGGGTATTCAGAAACTGGTACAACGTTATGACAAGTGCCTCAGCATTGACGGAAATTAAGTAGAAAAGTAGATTAAAGTACAGGCTTCCATGTAAAAATAAAGTTATTGAGGTATCTTAGCACGTCTATTTTTAATTTCAAAACGGTACTTACTTAAAAAACACGCCTTGTAGTTTCGTAATCGGAGGAGAAAGTTCTTGATTGCAATTTCATGAAAACACATCGCCAATCGCCACAACGGAAAACGCCTGTGTTTTAATGAATGTCACCCCAATTCGCTTACCATATTCGTGACTCTCTCTCCCCAGTATAGTGATAGTATAAAAACAAGCTTCCCTTCTTTGAACTCTGTCGATGTCCTCCATCAGTCCTATCTGTAAAGAGTCCAGACTGCCTTAGGAAACGCCCACTCCCAGGATGAAACCACTGCTGTTTCGTCAGGTTGCAGGCTAGGAACCTACGTGGTGTTGTCCGACACAAAAAAGATTAAATATTACCTTTATTCTCAGAATACATCTTGTAGACCTGTAAAGGTATACCGTTGTTGTTGGTGGCTCCATAATCCAGAGTGGAATTGCTGAATCCAGAGGCAGACTCAGGGCTGCCGAAGATCGCTGCAACAGTCCAGAGCAGAGGCTGGTGTCTCAGAGTGTGAAGGTTGCCCGACGGTTCAGAAGGCACATCCCTTCTGCTAGTCGGCGACGGATGAGGCTATGACCACGGCACGTGTGTGCTGTCCTCAAAGTACCCTATTCCTCTCAGGTCACTGCCCGTGTTTTCCCATCAGGTTTACCTCAATGTCAGGTGCCTTGATGTCGTGCTGCATGCTGGTCCCAGGCCACTGGTGCCGTCTAACCCAGATGAGACTGAAGTTCCAGAGCAGCTGGTGTCCTGGACTGGAACAGTGATGGTAGACTCATCGACTTGTCATCAGTGGCAGCTTCAGTACTGAACACTAGTTAATAGTCATCCTAAGCTACGAATTAGTGGCCAGCACATCAGGCAGCAAGAGATGGCAAATGCAGGAACAATCTCACACAAAATGTTACAGTATAAAAGTCGGAGAATCGAATGCAAACAACAGAAACGCCATCGATCCTACCGATCGATTACTTCCAGTCTGAAGTAGGGTATTAATGGTGTCAAGGAGTGGCTTCGCTGTGTTATATCGTTTGTAGGACCAAATTGGTCTCCCTTATTACGATTTGTCAGTGATGTCCAGTTTTGGTGTATTGGCTTAATCAATTTGTTTCATTATCATAATGTTTCATCAAACCCCAGCATTTGTTTGCATTCTACCTAGAGCTTCTTACATAATGTCTTATACACTTTTCTCCTGAGTTCACCCACACTCAAGTGCGTAAGTGTTGATGTCGCATTCTTTGTGACCGACTAACCATGTCGAAATGTTGGCGCTCTAAGACTCACTCGTGTTGATACTTCTCTATGCTTGGGCAAAGCCGGGCTGTAGGGACTTAGAAAAAATTCTCTGCCTCATTTCCTTTCTATTCTGAGGTTTTTCTCTCCCTTGTTCTCTTTCTATTTTGACGTATAACACTGCCAGCAATACTCCTTAAACGGACGGTCAACCATAATGCAGGCAGCCTCTTTAGTAGATCTGCTGCATCTTCTAATTGTTCTAGCAATAAAACTCAGTCTTTGGTTCGCCTTCCCACCAACATTGGCTATGTTATTTCAGTTGTTCTTAACTGTAACCCCAAAATATTAAGTTGTTGACAATCTTTAAATTCGTGCGATTTATCGTGTAACCGAAATTAAACTGGTTCCCTTCAGTACTCATGTTGTGGAACTCACAGTTTTTATTGTTTAGAGTCTCTGCCACGTTTCGCACCCTACAGATATCTTGCCTAAATTATTTTGCTATTAGTTTTGATCTTCTGATATCCTTAGGAGACAACAAATGACGGTACCAATTGCAAACTATCTAAGAGGGCTTCTCAGATTGTCGCCTGAATTGTTTATATAGTTTATGAACAGCAGAGGTCCCATAACATTTCCTTTGTAACCGGCAGATATCACATGTGTTTTACTTAATAACTTTCCATCAATTTCTACGAACTGTGAACTTTCTGACTGCAAATAACGAATCCAGTTGCATAACTGAGACTCCATAGCCAAACTATTTTCGTAGTAATTTACGTAGCTATAATTTTTTTCTTAACACAATACTATTTTCAGGAGAGCAGATCGTACACCTTAATTCTGAATTCTGCAACATGTTCGTCAGAAACGAAACGTTTCTCAGCAACCAGTTTCTTTAGATTTGTGAGCTGGTGACAGAGAATATTGTGGTATTCAACACTTCAACGGAACAAACTTGGCTAGTATTCGGAAGAATAGACGTTCCGATCTCTACCCGGCCGTCCTTATTTAGGTTTTCCATGCTTTACATAAATTACTTCAGACTAATGCTTGGTTGTTTCCTATTGCAAAGACGCGGCATACTTTCTGTCCCACCATAGTCCCCGCACAATAACCCAGGTTTCGGTGTGGGGCGGCAGTGGGGTGAGTGGACTGCTGTAGCCTGTTGCGAGGTTGTGAACTACTGAGGACTATGGTTGGGACGAAGCCTCTCCGTCGTTTCTAGGTCCCGAGTACCATACAATACAAATGTCTGTGTATCGGATATTTGACTGTTATATACAAACGAAAGACGTGTGTAGAGGAGAATGAAACAAGCAAATAATCTTAATAAATATAGGCATAGGAACTAACGGTTTCCCCGATACAACAAAGACACAAATGCAATCGCGCTAATGTTATAACATTGCGAATATTAATGTGTAAGGCTACGTTTATCTCTAAACGTCAGAAGCGAGGCACAAATTACAAAGCGATAAATGTTGAATCCTGCTTACTCATCAAATATAGGGTGCCTAGGAAACCTGCTATTGGCTGACGTCTTCTTTATAGCCCTCTGTGCTCTAACGTTCCCGACTGGCGCGCCGGCGCTTGACTTTACGCCGGAACAATGAGCGGCACTCGTTTGGTTTTATCATCATTCCGTATCCCTAAGTGCTGCCAACAAGTGTATCGGTCGTGACTCGTCGATATCATGGCCTCCCAGCTCTCCCGACTTGAACCCGTTAGACTTTTTTTGTGGGGATATTTAACAGATTTGCTAAATTCCAGCCATGTTGTGATTTTTGAACGAGCACTATCATCCATAAGGAGACGTACTGACGCCTGCCTTCAAATGACTGGTGGCAATACCGAACATCCGTTGTAATCTGTTTGTCCTCAACAGCATATCTGCAGTTTGAATCCTGGGAGTCTTTGTTATAAGTTGTTCATGCACCCAATAGTAAAGTGTTGAACTGCGTCAACCCTTGTTTTCAGACCTACGTTTACTAGGATTATATGCTTGTTTCTTTGTCCTCTATCCACTCTTTCGTTTGCACCTGTAAAAAACACCCTGTATTTGATACTTTTCTTATTCTTAAATTGTAATACAATGACATGTTCTATATGCTTGCAGACATGATCCACAGATGAATTACACTACTACTACAAAACCTTTGGTTTTCCCAAAGCACATTTGGGATATTTGTATCATCATGAGGAACGGCCATGGCTTCATTTAGTAATACAGGCCTCTCGCCACTCATTTTTCCATTCGTTTGGTCCACAATTTATCTTAGTAGCTTACTATTGTTTTCCGCCCAGCACGCTAATCAGTAGAAAGCCTCTCAGTAGCACCCCAGTAAACGCTGGCCATCCGTTTTTCACAGATGAAATCATCACCTCTCTTACCGCAGGAACACACATATTCACTTAGCTAGTTCTCAGGTAAAATATTTAGTACTCTTCTTCTGACATCGTTAAGGCTTTAGAGACTTCAGACGATTTCAGTCTTCTTATTCCCAATTCCACATCTGCTCTTTCCAAGAATCTTTGCATCAAGCTGTAGTTTAGAGTAGTCATTCTTGTGGGTCAGCCTCAACAGAACTACCTTCGAACTCATCCACCTACGTCTTAACTATTAGTAACGCAAGGACAAACATCATTAAACAATCTTTGCATGGATTTTCTTTGACTATAAAAAGTTCAAAACAAATCTACAATACATCTGCACAACTCACACGAGGTTGCCCTTGAATGTGTTACTACACAACGTGTACGAAATAAACGCTGTGCTGGGCGGACAAATTTTGTCCTGAGCATTAAAAAATTCTGCATCCAACTTTCTGCGTCTTATCGTTGATTTACGATTGTTAATTTTGACAAAGTTACGAAATATACCTACACTTCATGTAGTGAATTTACCTACGCTTCATATTGTGAATCTCTGGTTGTGGGATCCTCCTGCTTGTTCTTGGAAACACTAGACAAACAGAAGAACCATTAAGAATGATGCAAAACTGTAACGATGTTACAGCCTTATTGTAATACAAACATCAATAACAAGCCTGTATCATAGCGCCTTACTGTACGCATGCAGCTTTAGTGTATGGTTAAATGATGACGGTGTCCTCGTAGGTAAAATATTCCAGAGGTAAAATAGTCCCCCCATTCGGATCTCCGGGAGGAGACTACTCACGAGGACGACGTCAAAAAGGGGAAAAAAACGATGGCGTTCCACGGATCGGAGCGAGGCATGTCAGATCCCATAACCGGACAGGTAGGTTAGAAAATTTAAAATTGGAAATGGAGTGGTTAAATTTAGATATAGTGGGAAACAGTGAAGTTCGGTGGTAGTAGGAACAAGACTTCGGGTCAGGTGGGTGCAGGGTTATAGATACAAAATCAAATAGGGGTAATGCAGGAGGAGATTTATCAATGAATAAAAGAAAGTAGGAATGCGGATAAGCTACTACGAACAACATAGTGAACGCATTATTGAAGCCAAGATAGACACGATGCCCACGCCTACCACAGTAGTACATGTTTATATGCCAACTAGCTCCGCAGATGATGATGAGATTGAAGAAATGTATGATGCGATAAAAGAAATTATACAAAAAGTGAAGGAAGACGAAAATTTAATAGTCATGGGGGACTGCAATTCGATAGGAGTGTGCTGAATTCTGTGAAATTATTTTGTGACATCAGATACCATGAACATTAACCGTGAGGTAGCCCCACGTTGGGCGCCAAAAATGTCGTTAACTCGAGAAATTTAATGAAATCAAACACAAAGGATGCAAAATTAAGGATTTCATTTATGGATGTAAAAAGACTGCTTATATGATCAAACCATGAAAGATATATATTCATTTTCGTGCTGTTTACACGAAACAAAATAAAATTACAAATCTCAGGTCCGATTGAGCGCTTCCTTATCATGGATATTAAACTGGCGTGATGAAGATGTGTAACCGAAACCTGTAACCAAATCACAATAAACTTTTCAAGTTCAACTGCGATAGTCAAGTTCTCTGAAAACTCCTCAGGTTTTACGTGTGTGATTCCACTATGAACGTCTGTATGACAGGCACCAATATGGCAAGTGCCCATTAAAGATGTCGGTTGCCTTTTTTTCTGTTCGTTAATTAACCACAGGTACCCAAATGGCTAATCGACTTATCTCAGAGGTTAAGACACTCTGCCACCCAGACTGATTTTTCCTGTGGTCTTTTTAAATAGCTTCAGACAAGAACAGGGGTTGTTCCCTAAACAGAATAGTGGTCGACAGAAAAGTTCCCCATATTTAACCTTTCAAATCTACATTAAACTCCTTCCGAGTGTACTGCAGTATTATCTTTCAAAATACTGAAATGCTAAAACACTACAACATTAGACGCTTCGACCGTGTAGCCATGACTTCCCTCAGGTAGTAAAATAATCAGGCTCATTATGTAGGGTGAATAACTTAAAACTTACACCGAAAATATTGCGAAAATGGAAAGTATTACTGATGTGTGGTTTTCACAGACTGGATTGATAGTCAGGGACTCATATTGTTAGCCAATCAAGAGATTGCAATAATACTTAGAGAGTGTATTTTTGCAAACATATACTTTTTAAATGGAACGATGTCTGTCAACATTAACGGGGTAAAAGTAAGGTAAATTACTCGTAGAATGTCAGTGGTGGTTGTTGCCGGATTCTGTTGCTAGATGTTTACGAGGTATCGTATTTTGAAAAAATCTCACACCGACACTTGTACAATACCTGTGGCAGCACGTACTGAAGAACAACACAAGTGGATACACTAATTATGCTGATTCTGATCAGTAACGAGACGAAATGAAATGAAATGTGGCTACGGCCTCCCGTTGTGTAGACCAGTCGCCTGGTGCAGGTCTTTTTAGTTGACGCCACTTCGGCGACTTGAGCGTCGATGGGGATGAGATGATGATGATTAAGACAACACAACATCCAGTCCCTGAGCGGAGAAAATCTCCGACCCATCCGGGAATCTAACCCTGGTCCCTGTGCATGGTATTCATTTTATTTTATTTACTTATTTTTTGTATTTTGTTCATTATTGTTCGTTGTATTTGATCGTGATGGACTTACATTAAAACGACTGAAGTTCATAGTTCATCCTTTCACTCAGTTTTTTTTTTATTATAGAGACCAGCCGGCTCTCTAACTGGAACCACTCAGGCGCACAGTAACGAGATAGTTGACCATTACAGATTCTGGGCAAAATGACCATTGGCAGCGGCAGTACATGCTTCCAGTTTGGTATGGAATGACTGCTGCACAAGTGCTAGAATTTCAGCGGAGATGTTCGAGCAGGCTACAGTAATACGTCGTTGCACATCATCGGGTGTAAATAAAATGTTCAAATGTGTGTGAATTCCTAAAGGACCAAACTGCTGAGGTCATCGGTCCCTAGACTTAAGCCCTATTTAAACTGATTTAAACTTACTTATGCTAAGAACAACACACACACTCATGCCCGAGGGAGAACTTGAACCTCCGGCGGGAGGAGCCGCGCAATCCGTGACATGGCGCTTCTAACCGCGCTGCCACTCTGCGCGGCGCATCGGATGTAGTTGGTGTGTCCTTGAAGACAACGTCTTTCAGCATTCCCCATGGAAAAAAGCCTATAGATGTCAAACTAGGGACCGGACCGGCCAAGGTACAGGTCCTCTGCGTCCAGTCCAACAATTTGGAACTAGTTCGTGAAGACATCCTGTAGAACTTCGTGCACAGTGGCTGGGCAGTTAAAACGTCAGCAGAGCAAAGTCTTCTAGCACCCGGGGAGAGATAAAAATGGTTCAAATGGCTCTGAGCACTATGGGACTTAACATCTATGATCATCAGTCTCCTAGAACTTAGAACTGCTTAAACCTAACTAACCTAAGGACATCACACAACACCCAGCCATTACGAGGCAGAGAAAATCCCTGACCCCGCCGGGAATCGAACCCGGGAACCCGGGCGTGGGAAGCGAGAACGCTACCGCACGACCACGAGATGCGGGCGGGGGAGAGATATTCTGTTAGGAGGCTCCAATACATGAGTATGAAAGACAGCCCTATGAGCTGATTTTTCACTATCCCACACTACACGTTTTCACTTCATGGACGCTGACGTCCCACCTGACGAAGCCAACGGAGATTCCCAACAGACCAATAGCGCATGTTTCGGCGGTTTACCTGCCCGTGATTGGTAAATGTGGCTTCATCACCAAACAAGAGACATGATAAATATGGAGTATCCTGTCTTAATGCCCATGTACCCATGTACAGAAGTTAACACAATTCTCATAATTGTTTCCATGTAGCTCTTAGAGCAAGAGTATGGTAGAGAAGGAACCTTTATCGATGGAGATTGTGTAGCACACTTGTCTAAGTCGTTCTAATTCCTCGTTCGATTCCGCAATAGCTAACGTGCGGATCAACTGCAACAGCAGCAAGAAATTTAATTTCCCCCTTTTCTGTCGTCAATTTTTTCCTTCTTTTACCCGGTCTAGGTGTTACCCTACCACTTTCACGAACCTGGTTAAAGAGGTTGATAAATAATTGCTGAGATAGTTGACCTCCATTGGGATATCTTGCCTTGTGTTCCGTACAAAAACGAGCTGCATTCTTCCTACGCTCTCCATACACCCTGAGCATGTCGGCTGTTTCTGCCCTGGTAAATCCCATCGTCCACTCATGTCCTGCTACTTGGTTGTCACAAAATAACCGACTAGCAAGTCGCAGTTCACTCAATGAACACTCAGGTACACTGTAATGAAATGAGCGGATGGCATTGTTGGCCGGGAGGCCACAGTCGGAGGAGTTCGGCCGCCGTAGTGCAAGTCCCCTTTAGCTGACGCCACATCGGCGACTTGCGAGTCAATGATGATGAAAATGATGATTAAGGACACACAAAACACAATCCCCTGTCGGCAATCGAACCCAGGCCCCCTGCGTGGTAGGCGGTAACGCTACCGCTACGCTACTGAGGCGGACAGTACACTGTAAGCGAACATACCAGCATTTTATCTAGCAACTACACTGAGTGCAAGCCACAAACAAGCGTCGGTGTCGTAGCTTTTCAAAATTCAGTATCTCGTAAATGTCTCGCAGTAGAGTCCTGCAACAAACACCACTGAATTTCTAATTTAAACTATTCTTAGACTTTTAATGACAATAGGCATTGTTCCATTTGAAAAACAATATGCCTCCACAAACAATACACCTTCTAAAATTTACTGAAATTTGTTTACTGGCTAAACAGACGAGGTTCTGACTACCAAACCATTCTGTGGTAACCACACATCAATAGCACTTTCCATTTCCACAACCTCTGCAGTGCAAGTTGTATGTGATTGACCCTGTATATTTATAATGGTGTCATAAGACAACTGACGTCACTTTTTCGATTTTTTTATTGTCCCTAAAATTTTAGTGCCAAAAATGTAAGCAATTTGACGTTGGTAGCGTTATGACACCAACTGAAAGGCAGTACACTGATGCACCCACCCTCCAGCGAAATTTGTATACGTTCCTAGGAATTTCGCCCAAACCTCAGCAGTTCTACTATTTTAGTACTTTATAAGATGACTGGACAGTACATCCAGGATTTTTAGTGTGGTTTGTACAGTCTCCGTGTCTACATGTTTGTATTTTTGACAGCTCGTTTTAGCCTCCTCCTTAATTTTACTCTATTTTTACCGGCATCCCACAAGAAATAAAGTCTCTTCACCTTATTCCATATTAAGTCAGTGTTTATACTTAGCACTGCAGCGACGGCAGTGAGATACCTTGACTCTCACTCGTACGTGCCATCGCATCTGTTCAGCGGATGAGTCTTCGGCGGATGCAGCAGTGGCACGCGATTAGAACGTCATTACGCACCTAACGAATTTTGGCACAGGGCTTCCGCCTGACGCGGTACAGCAACCACATAAATCCGTGCGGCTAAATCATCACGGCGTTTAACGTGATTGCGTTGACTGCAGTCGAGTGGTTAATGCGTCGCTGATGACGGGGCGGGATCCAGCCTGGTGCACTACCGGCGGCACTAGCCGTCGCTAAGTACGAGTGTAGCGCTGTGGACACCTTCAAGAAGTTCGCCGTCCCTTCTACTCTGCTTTGGAACATCGAACCTCCACTGCTCGCTACCAAGGCACTGAAGACTACGTTAACGAACGCGCTTGTGTACAGCTGAATTTTTCGTTTTTTTATTTTTTCTTTCTTTTTTTCGGATCATCACTCTTCTGACTCGTTCGTGCACTCTGTCACGGCTTCCACACTTTTGCCAACGTCATCACCTAAGACTAGCTCTTGCACTGAACATCTTCGATTATTACTGGCATATGTTATAATCTCTGCATTCTCCTACAGTTTTTACCTTCTACAACTCCCTCTAGTAAAACGAAAGTTATTGCCTGATGTTTTAACGTATGCTATCATCCTATTCTTTTTTGTTTGTCAGTGTTTTCCAAGTTGTCCTTATCTCACCTGCCGGAGAACCTCTTCATTTATGACCTCATCAGTTCACCAAATCGATAGACTCCTTCTATAAAATCCCACTTTAGACTCATAGAATCTCTTCTTTTCTAGCTGTGCACAATCTATGAATAATTTCCGAACAATGCCGTTTTCCATACCTACAGCCTCAGAAATTTCTTCCACAAACTAAGACCATTTTTTGATACTAGAAGACCTGTTTTGGCCAGGAGTGTCTTCTTTGGCTGTTGTAGACAGATGTTTATCTTCTCCTTTCCTCGTCCGTCATATTATGCCCTTTTGCTTCTTAGTTAGCAGAACTCTTTCGCTTCGTCTACTTCGTGGTTTCTAATTTTGGTCTTTATACGTAATCTGCAGCTCCTTACATTCGTCTTCCTACGGTTAACTCTCACGAGGGGACCGCGCCTACTCGTCATCACTATTTCGTCCGAATCTACGGTGCCTACAGGGCTTGCGCAGAAATAAATGTGACAGATACGGGAGCTCCAGATGGAAAATATTGAATTTTTGTCATGGGTCGGGCGAATATGAGCCATTTACAGGAGCTTCGTTTCCAGGCAACAGCTGGCGCAGCGGAAAGAGTATGGAGCAATAATTCGCTGGATGTAGAATGGGCTCCCTAGTCGGAGAGTTTTTTAATTTTCAATATTTAAGGTACTTACACTTTAAACATTGGGAAACTTACAACAGCCTCATACAAAGATTTTTGGACTGCTGTGATGAACGCCTGCATGCAAGAGAACAAATTTCTTCCGTTAATTTACCCGTGGGGGGAACAAACAAATCCACAGTTACGCAATGAGATTTTCAAGACGAAGGATTGCCATCGAGAAGTATTAAATTGATTCCACCCAAATGTACTCCGTTAGTTCAATCCTGCAATGTTTATTTTATTATCAGGTAAAGGACTTGATCAAAATGCTTTAAAATTGCTCTTATCTCATCTAGAGAGAAAAATAAATCGCATCCCGAGAAGACTTCAACAAATTACAGTTCGATGATGGGTTACATAGTCTATGGAAGTGACAGCGATCCAATATTATGAAATTTTATAAAAACCACAAAAGTCTCTGACTGCAGCTATTAGTTTTTCAATTATCGGATTCAATCATGAAGATGAACATGGTGGTTTAAACTGGAAGCTGAATGAACAAACACCTGCGAGCACAGACTCTGGTGGTTTTTATTTTTTAAAAAAGAAAAAAGTGTTCATTGTAGCAACGTCAAGTGCTATCCACGTAACAGTCCACGAAATCATTCGTTGCGCTTTTGGTTTGGTGTCAAACTATGCGATCCTTATATGAACGCGAACCATCTTGCTTTTCTATAGAAACTTTAAAACCAGCATGTAATTGTAAAAATTCGACGTTTAGATATAATACCGAGAGCATTACTGCTGCCGCTGCTTTTTCGACGAATTTCGCCAGAGCAAGTGCAGTTCGTTAATTGTAAAGTAATTGAAAAATATAGAAACATCAAAATTTGAATACAGAGTTTCGTGTATTTCTTAAAATCCCTTCCTGAAAATTTCTTTGCAATGAAAAATTTTCCTTTGCCTTTCCTTTATATACCGTTTATGGAAATATTAATGAATACAATATACTGATCATTATATTGGTTTATATGCAGTGTAAGGAACGTAAAAATTCAACAACAAAAAGCTTCCATGTGGGGGCTCCATCATACAGCCATCGGATTACAGTTCACTATTGTCTCTGTTGCGCCGACCGCTGCCTGGAAACTACTCTTAACATAAGCGCATCATGTATCGTCCGACCCGCGCCAAAAATGCCGCTTTCTTTTTTTTTCTTTTTTTCCTAACCACTTGACCACCTGGAGCTCCCGCTTTTGCCACTTTCATTTCTGGCCAACGCCTGAACATGCCATAAGTTTGGACGAAATTGATGATGACAAGAACGCGCGGTCCCCTTGTCAGTCCAAATTCTGTACTCATAGACTGTTCATTGCATTCAACACGTCCTGTGATGCAACCACACTTTCTCCGACGATACCGGTGCCATCAGCGAATCATATCATAGGTATTCTTTCACCCTAAATTTTAGTCCCATTCTTTAACATATCTTCTCTTACGTCATTGCTTCTTCGAGGTAAACACTGATCAGTACGGGCGAAATATTGCATTACTATCTTACAATTTTTTAGTCTGAGTACTTAGTTCTTGGTCTTCGGTTCCTGTGTCCTCTTGGTTCTTGTACTATATCACTCTCTACAGCTCACATCACTTTTTCGGAAAACTTTAAACCTCTGTCAACATTTTATTTGGTTGGAAGTTTTTTGTAAGTTGATAGATTCTATGAAGAAGTCTTGATTTTTCTTAAGCTTTACCTCCATTTTCAACCGCAACGTCAGAATTGCCTGTCTGGGCCTTTATCTTTCTTGAAGCCGAACTGATCGTCATTCAACAGATTCCCAACTTTATTGTTCTTGTCAGCTACTGCGATGCACGAGTTGCAATCTACGACAAAAAGAAGAACGACGGACCATGAAGGAAACGTGTAAACTGGCCACAAACTGATGTTCGTTTCTTATACTCAGACAATAAATATGCCTCGCAGACAGGCGCGTAAACAATAGACACAGATGTCAGCATTTGAGAAAGGAAGCGTAGTTGCGCTCAAAGAAGCCGGATGAAGTTATCGGCTAATCGCTCCATATTTGAATAGGAGCGATGCCCATATTCGACGATATTGGTAGGAATGGGTCGACTCAGAGATACGATAAAAAGTAAAGACCGAGAAATCGCCTGGGAGGCACTCGGAGCCGCGGATTCATCATTGTCATCCATCCGACGCGCAAGTGGTGCGTCAGTGACCACAAGGAACATTAATAGGCGATTCACAGAAAGGGGGCTGGACTCACGGTGCTCCTTACATGGACTATCATTGATCTCTGTACACAAACAAACCCGTTTTCAGTGGTGTCGGGCACATTCGTCCTGGAAACCTATTGACTGGGGTAGTCTTCAATGATGAGTCCTGCTTTGATGACCAGCGAAGACGTCTCTGGAGACGCCCTGGAGAACGGTGGTATACTAAACCCGCCATAAGACCCGCAAATGGGAGTGATGGTCTGGGATTCCATTTGTTTTCATAGCAAGACCGCTTTGGTTGACATTCGCAGCACCCTTACAGCACGGTGGTGCGTCGACGATGTTCTTCGGCCCTGTCTGTTGCCCTTCATGGCAAGCCATTCTGGGCTTACGTTTGGCAAGATAATGCCCGCCTGCACATGGTGAGAGTTTCTACCGCTTCTCTTAGTGCTTGAAAAATCCTGCAGTACTTTCGCCTGCAAGGTCGCCATATCTCTCCCCACTAGAGGACGTTTGGAGGATTACAGGCACGGCTCTCAGTTGTTGTGAAGCTCTTTGTCTTGAATAAATCATCGAATTTATATGATACGGTAATCATTTGTTTTCTGTACATGAGCATCACATCTGCCCCATTCCGATAATTACTTCGTGGCGCGCAACACTTCTTTTCCTTACAGTGTATTAAACTGATCTTGGGATAGTTTTATTACTTATTTGCCCTTGCTATATTCAGGACTAACTAAGTACCCGGCATTGCCCGGAGATGTGTTATTCCAATCTTCTATTAATCATTCTCCTCCTTCCCCCTCTGTCCATTTACTCTTTCAGCCCCTCTCTGTCCATCTCCTCCTCTACTCTCGCTTTGTCCATCCCCACCTCTTTTCTTTCTCCACCCATTTCCTTCTCTCCTTCGTTCATCTCCTCTTTCTTTCTCTCTCTGTCTAACTCTTCCTCTTCCTTCTCCTGTCTCTTTCCATTTCCCCTCTTTCCCTTTCAATCTCCTTCTGTCCTATCTCTCTGTCCGTTCCCACTTCCGCTTTCTGTCGTCTACGCCTTTCCCCTCGCTGTCTTCCTCATCCCTTCTCTCTCCACGTTATCACGCCCACTCCAGTGGGCGGTGTTTTATAATTAACAAATAAATACATATGCATATAAAAACATTTAAAGGGGGATAACACAATTGCGTTATTAGATATGTCCTGAGGTTGTGCAAATTTTTTAAGCAATATGACTTCTTCTCTTACATTTCAAATGTAGATTCAGGCGACGGACTCGGACACCAGTGTGTGCCATAAATAAGAAAATGCTCCGTACTTGGTTTCAATTAACTTGAATAATAAAATACTTAATACTGGTATCATATTTTTTCTTATTTCGAATCATGTATGATACAAAAGACTCGTAGCTCGTCATCCACGGAACGGCAGTTCTTAACAGAACTTCTGCATACAAGAGAGTCAGAAACAAAATCATGTACAAAAAAATTAATGATGGATTTTTCATTTGCCTGCGCCTTACCGCGCATTCATAATTAACGGCTTTGCCAACGCTTATGGTCGATCGGTGTTTCATTTTTTCGTTTTTAATAAATTTTAACTTTACAATATCCTAGAGGTCTTTCATCACTTTTCCCAAACAATTGTCCCCACACTGTACGTTGACATGGTGTGGAGACGTACAGTGTTTCTTTGCTTGTACATGTTTACATTTGCCGTTAGGGGTCGATGCACTTTATTCGTCGGCTTCTCTTTTATTTAATGGAATGGATATGTCAGCTTATCCTATGTATGTTAGAGTTCTACAAGAAACTAAAAGATTATATACACAGTATGATAGTTCATTACGTATTTGAATTTAGCGTGCTAACAATAGAGATCAGTTTGCTTCATTGTCGCTGCCGGGTTTCGCGCTTGCGCAATGGCAGATTTGGCGGCAAAGAACTAGTCGCCAACGGTCAACATGTCAGCTGCTACCGCAGCACGTGCGTGCACTCGTTTTCATAGTGTCGATTTCACACTAAGTGCCACACTTTCACCTGAGTGTCAAATACTGAAGATTTGCCTTGGCGTTTGTCTTCATTCTGGGTGCAGTGGGTGAGTGCTTATTGTTCAAAATCAGTCGCTGTGGCAGAAGATCTCAATTTTTACGGCCCGGGCGTCATTATTACCCGTCGTATTCGCATTTTCAGCAGAGAGAACCCCGACCAACAGCATACGTCGATGAGCTAAATACGTGCTCGAACAACTATAGTTCACTTACTAACGTATCAAAAGTTGTGAGCTACGATACACAGAAATTATGTCGTTGCACACGCATGTTAATGTCACCACACTTGACCGTCCACTTGTTGAAAGACACATGTAGCCGACCAAAACATATTCCAAATTGCTTGTCTTTAAAGTTCATTTCTTCATATGGAGTTTGGTTTCCAATGAAAATTCATACAAGTATTGCGTTACAAAATATAAATAACCCGATAGCTTTTACCTATGGCTGACATTCCGTCCACCGCTTATACTACGAACATAATTTTCTTGAGTTTTAAAACGTCATAAAATTTCCATTAACTGGGTTCTGTTACTACAATTTGTGTGTTAGCTTCAGCTCCTCATCATTCACATCACTTATACAAATTAATTACATACACATTTTTATGATACAATACGAGCGTATAATACATATATGCTTCATTTTATAATTAGGCTTTTTTCACTTATGGAGCTAATTTCTTTCTTAGGTAGAGGATGGAGAAAACATTAGAAAGAGGACTAAAGCACTGCGCATTACTGGCCTAACTGGTCGCCTCCATTGTTTGGGAGGAAAGAAAGGAAACACTCAGCTGTGGTTCAAGGATTTATGATAAAATGTTACTCGTACAGTCATCGACTAGTTCTCAAGGAACTTTTGATTCATGGAAGTAATGTGTACTGTAACCATGGCTTGTCTTGTAGTGTCATTCCTGTAGTGTGTACCTTTGTGATGGGAAACTGCCATTCATTCGTTTGTTTTGTCTGGAACATTAATTCGTTAGGTGTGAAACCTATTGAAGAATTTGGAAGGTTATTGACAACTTGCATGAAAAAATGGCTCTGAGCACTATGGGACTTAACATCTATGGTCATCAGTCCCCTAGAACTTAGAACTACTTAAACCTAACTAACCTAAGGACAGCACACAACACCCAGCCATCACGAGGCAGAGAAAATCCCTGACCCCGCCGGGAATCGAACCCGGGAACCCGGGCGTGGGAAGCGAGAACGCTACCGCACGACCACGAGATGCGGGCAACTTGCATGAAAGGAGTTACGTATTCTACCTATCGGGTATGTTTGTGATGGGTGTATTTCCTGATAAACCGCATATATTCTTTAAAGACTCGTGCTACTGGGCTGGCTTCTGGGTGAAAAAAGCTTACTAATATGTGCTTTATGCCCTGTGAGGTCATAAATTGTTTTCATTTTTGCCCAACGAAATATGAAGCATTACCAGCTAGTAGTACCTTTGGTTTACCTACTCTTCTCAAATACTTTCCCTCAATTCTTCTTCAGGTATTTGTGGCTGTTACATTTTTAATGGCATACATTTTTATATGTTTCGAGAAAATATTGTATAGTGCTACTACGTATCTTACCCCTCCTTTACTTCTTGGCTACGGATCAGCTACGTCCAGGGATACTATATATAGAGGGATTTTTTTGAGTATTGGGTGTAGCTCAGTATATCTTGACACATTGAACTGTTTTAATTTGTGACATATTGCACATTTTCTTAATACTTGTACTACTTGCCTTCTAAAATTTGGAGAACAACAAAGTGTTGCAATTTTTTCAGTACATTTGCCTACTCCATAATGTCCCCAAACTTCATGTGTGTGTGTCTTATAAATTCGTCAACATAATCTTCAGGAATACCATTGATCAGATTTTTCATGTTTCCTATGAAATAAAACGCCCTTGCACTCCTGATACCACTTGCTTACCTTTCCACCTTCATCCTGCTTAAGGTTTTGCGTGACTTTAATCCATCTGCCATCTTGCTGTTGTACAGTTTTCATTTGATTACAGAACTTATGGAAATCAGACAGTTGTGTTGTACCTTGCATTAGTAACGTTCTATGTTCTGCTCTTGCTCTGTTAATGCACCAAATTCCTCTAAATCTTATGGTAACCTAGACAGGGCATCTGCAATAACATTCTGACTTCCTTTAATACAAATGATCTCGAAATTGAATGCTTGTAAATATATACACCACTAGCTAATCTAGGCTGTAATAGTTTACATGTTAAAAAGTAAACTTTGGTGTTCTTGCGCCACAAAAAATATTCAAACTTTTTAAATGCCCATATTACAGTTATATTTTCCAATTTTGACACAGAGTAAGATGTTTCTGCTTCTGATAATGTGCGACGATCAAAACTGATTACCTTGGGTTCTTCTTTACCATCTTCTTTCGCATCTGGAACTGGCATGTCCCCTGCCCCTGAGCTGAGGTCTATAGTCTGGGGCTTAGTTACGGCCGGTTGGTGCTCTCCGACGGCGTAGTATGACTTAATTCATTACCTGGAGTAATTTCAGTTGGTTGCACTGTGTGGGTACTTCGCCAGTTTGTGTCGTTAGCTGCTGTGCCGTTATTTTGCTGCCCGAAGGTCCACTGTGGTACAACATAAAAAAGGCATGGCATTGTTGCCGGGCGTTGGCCACTGCTGCGGCTGACTGTTTCGGTTCATGTTCGGCATAGGGCCTTGTGATGGTGGACTGTACTTCACTCGTGCATTGAAATTACTTCTGTTGTTTTGAAAATTTCTTTTAAATCGTTTTTTTCCGTTCCCGTTATCGTACTCGTTACCTCTGGGTATGTAATTTTGTTGTTGTGCGTACCATCCTTGCTGTGTATTTAGACTACGTTTCACAGACTGATTTACATAATTATGTTGTTGTTGTGCCCAATTTTCTGTTGCTCTATTGGGCACAGGTCTTTCCTCATAGATTAAGTCGATGCAATCAAGCACTAACAGACAATATTCAGTGTCGTGCTCTGGCGTTGTGACTAATTTCCCTCTAATGTGCGATGGTAAACGACTTTTCAAAATTTTTAACACTTCTACCTGTGATACTGGATTCGTCCAGTAGCGTGTCTTGTTCAGGTATTTTTCAAAGTATCCACGTAGGCTACAGTATTTGCCATTGAATGGTGCGGGGTTGAAAACCTCGCGTCTTACTCTTTCTTGCACTGCCTCAGACCAGTATTTGTCGAGGAAAGCTCGTTCAAATTCAATGTAAGTGCTGCAACGTTCGTCCATTTCAGTTGCCCATAAAAGAACGTCACCTTGCGTATATCCCACAACAAATCTGATTTTTTGTGCTTCCGTCCAGTAGCGTGTAAATACATAATGTAAAGCACTGATAAATACTACGCGATCCATGCTTTTATCTTTGGTAGTAACTGTAGGAAGCTGTCAATGTCTCAGCAAACCTTCGTCTGCAAAAAAAGTTCATAGACACGTGGCATTTTCGGTCGTATTTATGTTAATATTACAGCTGCCTGTAATTCCGGTTGGTAATTGTTCAGGTATTAGAATTGTGGGTATGTTTACATTTTGCGCTCTACAACTGTCAGTGGTACGTGCTGTGGGACTCGTGACAATTTGTGGATAAATACCGAAGGTTGTGGTTTGTTCACTGTAGCCTGTCTATTATTTACGTGCGTAGTTCGAGATCCGGTAATATTTTCTTCTAAAAGATGCGGATCCTATCTTCCGCTGCTTATAGGTTAATGTTTACCTTGTTCACGACTTCGTTTTTTTTTTTCTGAGTAGCCTTTTCTACTACATCTGGTGTATAATTTGGCATCTGTTACTAACTTCTCTGCCATGGTGTTACCCTTATCTAACGTACCTGCTTCAGCTTCACTAATGATATCAATCAGGTTTCCAATGATCTAGTCTCTTTCCTTCTTAGCACACGACGAATCAACTTCTAATGTTGCTGCCCTTAAAGTAAGCTCTTTTACGGCTAGGGGAACAATTTCACTGTCTTCATTTAGTTTGTTAACTGCAGTGGTTACCTTTTTAACTGTCGAACACAACTGCTTTTGTGTGGCTTCAATTTTTGTGTTTACGTCTGCGATTTTCATCATCTGTTTTCTGTTGCTCTACTAGATCATGATGGTCGATAAAATAACCTACCTTCTGTCTTAAATAAGTAATATTACCGTTAACTTCAGTAAGTACTTCATGCTTTACTTGTTTTTTTCATATCATTCAATTTTTTGTCGATTTCAGCGCGAAAATTTTTGGCTAAGTCATTGAATTTCTGTGAGACCGTGTCTTGCAAATCCTTGAACATTTGTTTTCGTTCTTGTTTCATTATATTTAGATCTTGCGTGACAGTGTTCAGATTGTGCGTCAATTTATCAATTTTGGTATCCATATCTTGCTTCATATCACTGAAATTTGCGTTGATGCTGTCTAATTTCTTGTTTATGTTGGATAATAACTGCCATAGCAATTCGTCAGTTGTACTACTGTGGTTGCTGTCAGCTGTACCATTCAAGTTAATGTTTGTGTTGTGACCAAGAGGTGTTTGCAATGTGTTGTCAAAATTCATATTGGAATCGTTCTCCAATGTTTCATTCATGAGCGGTATGTCGCTGTGGGAGATGCGAGACATTGTAAACATTGGGCCGTCTGCTATGGGGCGTCGCTGTCCTTTGCCACACCTGCGACACTCATCTCTCGTCTACTTAAACTTTCTGCAGTAGGCATTCATGGCGCCTGAACTTCAATTGTTCGATCACACAATTCTACGCCATGTTGGCTGATTGCATTTCCGCTATCGCTGTCAAAAATGGGTATATATTTTTCGGCCATATTACATGAATATGCAAAAAAAAATAAATAAATAAATAAATAAATAAATAAATAAATAAAAAATAAATTAACAAAAGTGTTAAAGTTTCATATGCCAATTATTACACTTCACAACTGTAATTTAAGTGATGTTAAAGCCTGTTTTACGTCTATTATGATGCACAAACTATTGTGTCACAAATCTTTATGTTTTACTGACAATGTGTATCCCACTGAAAATTTCCTGTAAATTCTTCACAATAAAATTCATGGAAAGGAATAATGAGGAAAAGGTTTCTATCTACATCAAAAGAGGCGCTACCAAACACAACCATGCAAGAAACTTGCGTAGCCATCCTACCTTTGCTTACTATGGAAAATTTTACATTACCTGCGTCCAATTCTTTTTACTTTCCAAAATTTCTCCTCAACTTTTGTCTTTTTGCTTTACTTGCTCCCCGTCGTGATTCATGCAAACAGAAAATACAGGCTATTAGTTTTAATGATTCATAATAATGTCATAGAAATTTCTTACTATAACAATAGTTAACAAAGCCTACTCACAACGGGTGCCCTGAAGTCCTGGCACACAGTTCGACAGTTGTGTTATAATAAATAAAAATAAATACATACACATATGAAAAACATTTAAAGGGGGATAATACAATTGCGTTATTAGAAATGTTCTGTGGTTGGACGGATTTTTTATGCTATCGGACTTCTTCTCTTACATTTCAATTGCAGATGCAGGCAGCGGGCTCAAAGTACACCAGTGCGTGTCATAAATAAGAAAATCCTCCTTACTTTGTTTCACTTCACTTGAATAAAAAATGCTTAATACAGGTATCATTTTTCCTCATTTCGAAACATGTATGATACAAAACACTCGCAGCCCGTAATCTTCCGAACGGCACTTCTTAAAAGAACTTCTACGTACAAGAGAGTCAGAAAGGATGGTTTTTTCATTCGCATGCACCTTACCGTGAATTCATAATTAACGTCTTTGTCAACGCTTATGGTCGATCGGTGTTTCATTTTTTGCTTTTAATAAATATTACTACGTTATCCTGGGGGTCTTTCATCATGTGCCTACACAGAGATTGGTGGTTCTCCCCCACAAAGGTCGTAGTTAAAGTAAGTACCAGGTTTGGCTGAAATCGTTCCAGAAGTTTAGCGTGAGCTTTTAGTCCGTTGCTTTGTTCATGTACGTTCATGTCAAATATATTTTACACATCAAAAATCTGCAAATTACACGCAAAGCATAAATTTATGAGGTGTGCTCAAAAAATAACGCGAATTTTTAATTTTTGAGAAGAATTTATATTTATTGGTATACATCAAAGTTACACCTTTAAAACAGATCCCATTACATATTACATACTTATACCAGTGTTTTTTTCCAATTCCTGTAACACTTCTCGACCTCGATATTTGAGCTTTCAGCTCACTCAGCGTCTGTAATCTTGCCTATGCTCGAAAAAGACCACCCTTTAAGGAATTCTTTATTTATGAGCACAGCACAAGTCGAAGAGGGCCATATCTGGCGATTGTAGAGGCTGTGTGACCACTACAGCACTGTTATTAAAGAAAATTGTGAGAAGATGCATTAGCGTAGTGCAAAAGCCATGAATTGTTCCACCAAAAACCCGATTTTTTTTTCTATTGGGAATGCTTCACCCAAAATGACGTTGAACTTGTATGTAGTACTCCTTATTAGTCGTTCTATCGTGTGGAAAAAATCCTGGTGCACTATTCGTTAAAATCGAAGAACACACGGAGCGTAATCTTTACATTTTGACCTCACTTGTAAGACTTTCTTAGCTCTTGGCGATCCAGATTGCTTCCAATGAGACGATAGAGACTTATTTTCGAAATAATATCCGTCATGTCAAGAGCCAGTTGATATACCAATATCAACTGAGACTTCAATGGTTATGAATCGGTGAATGTTTATAGCCATTTCTCTTTTTCCACTATTTCATAGCTTGATGGCGTGCTGGGCCGTCAATGGCGCTCGTCATCTTCAACGTCTTCACGACCTTCTTCGAAACGCTTGTTCCTCTCATAAATAATTTTACCAATAGCAGACTCACCAAGACCGATCTTTAATACTCCGTTCTAATAGCATAATTTAACACGAATTCTCTGATGCATTATTATATGAAATAAATAAGTACTATTTCTAGAAAATATGTGTAACCTATTTGACAGCTGAAAATAGATAAATACGTGAGGTGGTTGGTAGAGGTAGCACCTTTGCTTGGGGTTGACTCAGTACTGGTCCTCACCACCCCAGGGATGAGCTGAGGAGGTATGCAAGACCTTTGCCTCTGAGGAAGCTACGTCCAAGACCGTCCGTGCGTGGTGAAGAGCCACATCCTACACGAGGTGACCCTGTTCATGCAGAACACGGCGGATCTATAGGAGAAAACCTTGAAAAAAAATCTCACATTCCAAATCCTCAATGCGTCTTTACTCGAGTCGAGTCCATCTAGTAGGTGCGGCTGTATTATATGCTCCAGGAACTGACAATCCCTGGTTCTAAACACCCAGTGGAAACACTGGACCAAAACTTACAAGCTATCATGATTCGTGAGAGTAATGACAGAATTACCCCAGGTGGTAACCAATCCACTCGTCGACAGACGACAACTGGGTTTTCGGATTCTGGGGAACCCGGGCCATCACGATCAGAGTTCTCAAGCAAACTTCGTCCCAAGGTTCCCATGTACATTGGTACCTTTAACATTCAGACCCTAATTCAACCTGGAAAATTACACAACTTAGTAACAGAGCTAGACCAACAAAAAATTAAGATCTTAGTGTTACAAGAAACTAGATTCACGGATGAAAATACACTAGACTATGGAAACTATCGCATCTTCAAGAGCAAGACTGACAAACGAATTGCCAATGGTACGCCACTCCTGGGCATGGCATTTGCGGTACACAGAAATATATTAGGCTCAATTAGAGAGGTCTCTTCCATAAATAATCGCCTCATGACCATGCGTATCCAGTGCGCCAACAAGAAATACACATTGATGAATGTTCATGCACCCACAAACATAGACAACAAAAAACGCCAACTACAAACTGAAAAATTCTGGACTAAACTTGAAGATGTCATGGCCAAAATTCCCCGGGATGATATCAAAATCTTAATGGGAGATTTCAATGCACAAATTGGCAGAGAGAAAGAACACCAAAAAACTGTAGGAAAATATCCAGCACACAGATTCACCAACAGAAACGGACTGAGATTTATTGAACTATGCCAACAAAATAATCTAAAAATAATGTCTACATCTTTGAGAAAAAAACCTAGAAAACAAAAGACCTGGAGGTCCCACATACAAGAGATCGGCGAATATCAGATTGAACACATTGCCATCTCCTATTTCGTACAGAAAGAGATCCATGATGTCCAAGTCCGCAGAGGGGCGAACATTGACTCAGACCACTACTTAACACGCATTAAAGTGAAATTCACCCCAAAAAAATTCTATCCGAAGAAAACACACATGATGAAATTTGACACACGAACAATCAAAGAAACCAATCTGAGGGAGGAGTGGGAAAAGGAACCAGCTGACTCTTGGGAAAAATTTCGAACAAAAATTACAAAGAAGGCAAAAGAACTGATCCCATTGAAAAAGAACACAAAACACCCCTGGTGGGACTCTGGATGTGAAAAAGCGCTGGAAGAAAGAAAGAAAGCCTTTCTGAAGTATAACAGTAAAAAATCCCCAGAAAATCTAGATCACTTCCACAACACCAGAAGGCAAGTGGCAAAAACAATCAGACAAGTCAAGAGGAAGTACCTCAGGGAACAGTGTGAGTCTATTGAAGAAAATTTCCGTAACTATAATGTACGAGACTTCTATAAGACCTTTGCTGGGAGAATCAATGGATACGGCTCACAAAATCAATGTTTCAGAAAACCAGATGGAAAACTAGCGCTCACAAATCGGGAAAATTGTGAGGAGCTGGCAAGATACTTTTCCGGACTCCTCAATTGCCCTGAACCTTCTTCAAGATTCCCTCAAGAAACTGCCATCTACACAAATCCAGAATCCCCACCACCTACACTAGAGGAGATCCAAAGACATATTCATAGACTGAAAAACAACAAGGCATCCGGAGAAGATAATATCACTGCAGAACTACTTAAAAATCTTGGACCAAATTCCCTCAAAGAACTCACTCAAATCATCACAGACATTTGGCAGACAGAAAAACTACCAGAGGATTGGAAATGCGCCCTAATTCATCCACTGCATAAAAAGGGAGACATGGCAGATATAAACAACTATCGAGGAATCTCCCTTCTCCAAGTCACTTATAAAATCCTCTCAGCTTGTCTTCTTCAACGAACACAAGAACAACTCGAACACAGTATTGGTGAATAACAAGCTGGCTTCCGCCCTCACCGATCCTGTGCGGAACAAATTTTCAATTTGAAGACAACACTAAAATACAAAGCAGTCAGAAACAGTCCGATCATTTGTTCCTTTGTCGATTTCGCAAAAGCTTATGATTCAATCGATAGGCAATCTCTCTTTATTATCCTTGAGGAGCTAGGACTCGATCCGAAAACCCTAAACCTTATCAAAGAAACGCTCACAAACACAACTTCTAAGATAAAATTCCTGGGTGAAATATCAGAGCCCTTCCTGATCAAAACCGGCGTCAGACAAGGTGACGGTTTGTCTCCACTCCTCTTCAACCTTGTCTTAGACAAAGTCATCCGAGAATGGGAAAAAGAACTGAAGAATCAAAATTACTGGAAGCCTATACAACTAGGAAGATCTAAAGATGGTATTAAAATTTCATGCTTGGCATTTGCAGATGACGTGGCCATTCTAGCAGAAAACGAGACCACAGCAATTAAACAGATAGACATTCTCAAAGAATGCGCCGAAAACGTTGGGCTACAAATTTCCTTCCAAAATACCAAATTCATCTGCTCAAAATTTGAAACTCAAAAACTGACTACAAAATATGGACAAATTGAGAGAGTTCCATTCTTTAAATACTTAGGCGAGGTCCTAGAACCCACAGGGGGAGAGAAAACTGCACAAAAAGTTCGACTGCAAAAACTGAAAAGAGCATACTGGAAAACCCACAACATCTACAATAAAAAGTGTCTCTCCATTCACTCAAAAATACGACACTACAATACAGTAATCAAGCCCGAAGCACTATATGCCAGCGAAACACTCACTCCATAGAAAAGGCGACCTGGAAGGCATCCTGAAAGAGGAACGCAAAATTATCAGAAAGATTCTTGGCCCAAAAAGAACGGAAGATGGATATAGGTTACAGTCTCGGAAAACTACAGAAAAATTATCTAACCTCGCCGCAGACATCCGGATAAGAAGACTAAAATTTTACGCTCATTTCCACAGACTCCCAACACCCAGACTCTCCCACAAAATTTTAATATACATTGAAAAATTGAAAACCATACCTTGGATACAAGAAACCAAAACAGACCTAGCAAATGCACAAATAAATTCTTCAGAAGTTATAAACAGAAATGTATACAGGCAAAAAATCAATAGTTGGAAAGTACAACCCGAGAATGAAGGTTGCAAGAGACAGGGGACAAAAGAGGAAAGAAAGAGAATTCATGGGGAAAGAATGAGAGAAGTTTGGAGAATTAAAAAATTGAATCGGAAAAGCTTTGCGTGATCCGTATGGGTCCAATCGCACATAATAATAATAATAATAAATACGTGATATGGATAGCACTGAACAGACACGTTTCAGACAAACGAAAAAATCTCGTTAATCTGAAACGTGAAATTACAAAATTCATGTTACTTTTTTGGCACATCTCGTGTACTCATTGCTCTGTTCTGTAGCTAAGACTTCCACGTGTTTCATTCTGCTATATCTAGAGTGTCAGGTCAAAAGAATCTGGACATCTGTTATTGAACATTCATATGGGGTATACCCAACCTTCGCCTTTCTGACGGCTTTGTTGTGGATATTTTCAGTGAGATGTCTGAACACATGTCGAAGCATGGCAGCCAATTCTCCCTCAAGAGCCGGATCCACAGAATGTAGTGGTGTTGGAAACTCAAGTCTGAAGTGAAGTTGATGTTCTAACTCATCAAAAAAGGTTTCGGCTGGATTCAGATTGGTACTCTGGTAATCCAGTCCATATGAGGAACGCAATTGTCAACAAACCATTGCCTCACAGATGATGATTCATAATAGGGTGCGTTATTATGGTACGAGGGTGGTTTGAAAAGTTCTCGGAACAGAATAGAAAAAAGTACTTAAATCACTAAAACTTTTTTAATTTTTCCATGCAGTCTCCTTGTAGATCAATGCACTTGGTCCAACGATGTTCCAGTGCCTTGAGCCCTTGTCGAAAATGAATTTCCTCCAGGCCTGCAAAACAGTTGTCAACCCCAGCTATCAATTCTTCGTTTGAAGTGAATCTTCGTCTGATAAGAAAAATTTTCAGTTTTGTTAAGTGATGGAAGTCCAACGAAGCGATATCAGGTGAATAAGGCGAGTGTGGCAACAATTCATACCTTAGCTCGTGTAATTTTGCCATGGCGACGGCACATGTGTGCTGGCGTGGATTGTCTTGATGGGAGATGACTTTCTTCATTGCCAAACCTGGCCTTTTTTGCGTACCTTTTGTTGCAATTTGTCGAGGAGGTTAGCATAGTATTCTCCAGTAATTGTTTGCCCAGTAGGGAGATAATCTACAAACAGAATCCCCTTCGTATCCCAGGACACTGATACCACGACCTTTCCTGCCGCAGGAACTGTCTTTGCTTTCTTTGTTGGCGGAGAATCAACATGTTTCCACTGATTTGACTGTTGTTTTGTCTCTGGGATATAGTAGCGCACCCAACCGGCGCAAAAAATCTTGTTCGTTTTTCCTAAAACGGGCCAAATATTGTTCCAATATGTCCATTCTCATGCGTTTTTTATCCAGCGTCAAGAGTCGCGGCACCCTTCTTGTAGATAATTTTTTCTTTTCTAATTCTTCAGTTAAAATGGGATACACCCTTTCAGATGCCATATGGCAAGTATGAGCAATTTCACGCACTTTCAATTGGTGATCCTCCATGACCATTTTGTGCACTTTTGCAATGATTTCTGGAGTACTGACACATCTTGGCCGGCCACTGCGCAGATCATCATCTAAGCTCTCCCGACCAAATTTAAATTCATTTGTCCACTTGGCAACAGTTGAATATGAAGGAGCAGAGTCCCCCAGCGTATTCTTGAAATCAGCACGATTGTCCTTTGATTTCATATCTGTCTTTACGAAGTACTTAATCACTGCTCGAATCTCGATTTTTTCCATCTTCGCAAATCACTACGGAGGGCAACAGAGCCACGTCACCGCCACAGCTCTCTTCCAAGACCACTGACGTGGCACGTGTTTACAGGCAACAGTCCAATGTATATCACGTGAACAACTCGTTGCGCTAGCGCTGGCCTCTCGTGGTGATTCCGAGAACTTTTCAAACCACCCTCGTTATCCCAACAGTCACCGCCTTTGAACTGAACAGTAAGTAATGCTGTAAGGTGTGTTCATATC
Organism: Schistocerca serialis cubense; assembly: GCF_023864345.2. Taxonomy (NCBI): domain Eukaryota; kingdom Metazoa; phylum Arthropoda; class Insecta; order Orthoptera; family Acrididae; genus Schistocerca; species Schistocerca serialis. The sequence goes on along the minus strand of NC_064638.1, from coordinate 410,138,054 downwards.
GTCTCACGTAGTAAGGGAATTACATCCTAACCTTGAAAAACACCCCCATATCTTAACACGCCGTCATTTGTGCTTCACCGTTGGCACTACGCATGATAGCAGGTAACGCTCTCCAGGCATTCAGAGAACTCAAACTTTGCTAGGTATAGGGTGATCCGCCGCTCCAAATCCATTTTTAAATCTCTTATGAAACGTCTCCTTAGAAAAATTTATGAATTACAATGCTGGTAAACCTCTTACGTTATTTGATTTTCAAACAGCTGTGCAGAACTGAACGTACTCAGACATTTCTCTCTTTACTTATTCTGATCAACACTAAACTGACACACAATTTTTTAGCGCAACGCAATCTGACTTTCAATAATCCCTACAAAAGAATGGCCCTGACTAACAATAACCTATACCTTTCATGAATCACTTACCTCACAAAAATCTTCGTTACTCGAACTACTGCAATACAGCGAGCACCAATACTGCCAGCTAAATAAAGGATTCTAACTACTGAAGCCACTAACTACTGATGGGCATAGTTAGCAAATGAAAGATTTTGATAGAGAACAAACAATGTATTTACCTTAATAATGTTCAAAAGTGATCATATCAGTTCGTGATATCCAGTATTACAAATTTACTCTTTCTGATGGACACACGTCCAGATCGTCCGCTCTCAAAATTCTGTCATCTCTCTTCCCACATCCACCACTGCTGGTGGCTCACCTCCAACTGCGTAACGCTACGTGCTGTTCACATCCAACTGCCCAACACTACAATAGCAAAACTGCATGAAATCGGCGAAAGGAGTGACTCGTGAGTTCTCAAGTGCTGCCAGTAGTCCAGGTAGCGCAATCACTGTTAGAAGACAGTTAAAAAGAATGAACTGTCTTCTAACAGTGATTGCGCTACCTGGACTACTGGCAGCACTTGGGAACTCACGAGTCACTCCTTTCGCCGATTTCATGCAGTTTTGTACAACAGCCCACCACGATGCTCGACAATCCCTTTCCGTCACTGGATGAGGTCTGCCTGGTCTCAGTTTAGCTGTGGTTGTTCCTTCACGTTTCAACTTCTTCACAATCACAACACAAACAGTCGACTGAGCAGCTTCAGCAGGCCAGAAACGTCTCTGAAGGATTTGTTACTCAGGTGACATCTGATGACTGGTCCAACTTCGAAGTCACTGACCCCTTCTAACTGACCCATTCTGTTGTCATTGCCTCTCTACTGAAAACGCAATTCTCCCCCAACTCCTTTTATAAAGCCGGGCCGGCCGGTGTGGCCGAGCAGCTCCAGGCACTTCAGTCTGGAAACGCGCGACCGCTACGGTCGCAGGTTCGAATCCTGCCTTGGGCATGGACGCGTGGAAGGGTACTAATGACCTCAGATGTTAAGTCCCATAGTGCTCAGAACCATTTGAACCATTATAAAGCTGGGTCCACCTCTCGTGATATCTAGTGTTCAGTTCAGCATTATAAAGGATGTCTGGATACTTTTTATCAGGTATTGTATTTATACAGCTAGTTTTTATTTTTTATTTTTTTGCAAATGGTTATAAGTAGTGAATATATAAAAGAAGCCTCACAGGTCCATAAATTTTTTGTCTTCTTTATGAACTGGAATAATTAGAGCTTTGTTCCAGTTTCGGGCAAATTTTTACCTTCTCAAATGTTCTTTAAACAAATTTTAAAATGTGTTTTGTTTATTTGCAACATTGAAAATAACAGCTGTTGCCGCCAGCTCCCGCATCATGTTAACACAGCCTCGTTGATTGTATGCTATGTCCCACGGGCTCCAGCAGTTTCCATTGCATAACGAATGCAAGAGTAAATTGAGTGTAATGTGATGGCAACTTAGTCAAGAAAGCTCCCAATGTTTTACAAGGATGAATACCTAATGTTAATTCATATGATTAGCAAAACCATTTCTCCTCTACTAACCATAAAAAATTGAAATGAACGTATGGTGTCGTTGGACGAAGGGCCCCTATTCGGTGAAGTTCGGCCGCCAAGTGCAAGTCTTATTTCATTCGACGCCACATTGGGCGACTTGCGCGCCGGTGATTAAGATGAAATGATGATGGAGGACAGCACAACACCCAGTTCCCGAGCGGAGAAAATCTCCAACCCGGCCGGGAATCGAACCCGGACCAGCTTGCAACGGAGGCGGGCATGTTAGCTAAGCTGGCGGATACTACTAACTATGAACTATTATTTTGTGATAGGTGGTCAACAACTCGAAGAAACCATTCCGAGGTATTCAATTCCACTCACTAACACATGTCTCCCCTGTCTTATTATCTTTTTACATTCTTATGAAAACAACAACATTTTATTCATATTTCAGCCTCAAATTAGTTGCTATTTTAAGAAAACTATTTATTCTGTGTCAAATGATGAAGGCAAAAACAAAACAATAAGCTAGAAAAAAGATATCAAACTAAAATGGTAATATGTCCGACCTGTTTTAAAATATCGTATAACAGGTCTTTAAATCTGCAATAAATACAAAAATAATAGATTAGTGTATCCACCTCACGTCGTCATTGTTGTTCTTATGTAATGTGCTGTTCTTCTTCGAAACTTTGTCTGCCATTGACTTCGAATGGTTCAGTGTGGTATCAAAAACTGGCAGGTTTCAGAAGTCGGTGGTCTACATTGGATGAACACTCATGCCAAGAAGTTACTTTATGAAGTGTCTGAAAAGCTGTACTGCTGTCCACATGGTTAAACAGAGTTAATTGAAATATAACTTGAACAAAATATTCAAGAAGAAGTCATTCTACTTTGGTTTACTCATTTTCTAAGGAGCAGTAACAAACGCTATATTAGAAATTCCACACACAATGAATTACGGAAGCGTAAGTTTTTATTTTAAAAATACACACATCAAAAATGTCTAAGAAACAACCGAAAAATTAAAAAACTTGACCAAGTCAGAAAAGTCAGTGTATGCTATAATAACGAACGTTACTTTGTATTGCTACACTGGAAATCTTTAAGTAATTGTATTTTAAATACAGGACATAAGCAACTACTAACTGCATATGTGAAGTACACAGTTAGGAATATATTTATTGAAGACGGAACGTCGTCGTTTATATCTTAATGAAATATTTATGGCGACTGAAATAATGGAAAATAGGTAATACAAGTTGATGCAAGGGCTCTAAATATGGAAACAGATGTAACTAAAAGAATGTGGAGTCTTTTTGAACAATTTGATAGTCCAGAAAAGAATTCCAAGGAAAATCAAGAGTAACCATTGCAGGAACACAGTTTTCAGTGCCTTATTTCCCTGGGAGAAAGAATTTCAGCTACCAGAATGTCAAGAGGTGCCCTGCAAAATGAAAGTCGGGCAAGTATTTGAACCCAGATTATCAGAAATAGACTGCATGAAAGAGGCCTTCATGCCCGTCAACATTTTCAACCCCAGTTTCATATCTGTTAAGGTTTTCACTATTCATCAAAGAAATAGTTTGCGTCATGTTTTGTGGAATTAACAGCGTAAAAATTCTACAGTGGATCAATGGGGGCAAGTCCTCCTTACAGACGAACCACCCACATTTAGGCAGAGTGGTCACATACAGGTGAACAGGAGACTCAGAGAGGCTTATGAACTTACAACATATCCACAAATTTCAAGGAGCTCCTATCATGTTCTAGGGACGGATAATGACCAATAGAACAACGGATCTCGTTGCAGTGGAACACAACGAGTGAATCGTTGTATTTAAAATATTTTAGACATTTGATGCAGCCTATCTCTGACGAGTATGAACCTGAATTCGCCTGCGTGCGTAATAATGCCAAACCACATATCGCCCAAGCGGTGTCTCAGCGGTTTGAAAGACGCAATGCTCAAATATCACAGTGGCATGCTCAGACTCTTGATGTAAAATCCATTTAGAACTTTTGGAATAACCTTCATTTTCGGAGAATGTAGACAACATCCAGTGTCTAGAGCAGCTGTACACTCTGTTTAGACGTCACTGGCAGAGCATCCCTCGAGATAACTCATCTCATTTCGTCAATGTTAAGGAGATGCCTAGCTTTACGTTCCTCAAGAGGAACATAACCTCCTCAATAGGAGGTGCTGCCATTTACTGATGCCAGAAAAATACTGACAATCTAGAGTGATAAGGTTTTATGAATTTCTCAATTCTATTACTGTGTCTCAACAGCTCTGATGCTGAAAAAATGACTGAATATTGTTAGAAAGTTATGTTATGGAACGTACGTATGATGTGTTGCATGTATATCATACATATGTACCAAACAGATCTCCTATGATTTTACTTTAAGAGAAAAATATTATATTATTTATACACTATTGACGTGTTTACGTGTCGGCTACACTTCCTAACAGGACAAATTCTAGTAACAGTAATGATCGTCAAAGTGAACCACAGACAAAGCCTGTACCACCAAGAATTTGATGGATGCGTCCACCAAGTGCCGTATGACATTGCTTAATTTATGAGGAGAGAATGTGTGAGGGCAACTGAAAACTATCATCGAATGCAAGCCGTGTATAGGAAAGAATGTCTGAAGCGTAGCACAGAAATCAAGTGGTCTGCACTGTTTGGGAGCAACCGAGAGGATTAGCTGCATCTCCCTCGACCTGCTGTCTGTAATCGACATCGGATCAATTTCCCGTGTGGACACGCTGATGAAGGAGAATCGTCACATAACTGTAGGCGTACTTTCATTCGGTGCGAATATTAGTGTGGGATCGATAAACAGCCCTGTACAGAACATTAAAACAGCGGAAAATTTTGTGCTGCATCTTCAGGACAATCAGAATAGTTATCCATCGCAACACGACTGGGTCATTTTACAGCGCATTGTAGATACGAATGAAACATGGAATCACTTTGCAATCTTTCTGCCCACTAATCATCACTATCGAAGACGTGTGAGTGCTGACAATCTCTACCCTTGGAAACTTTGTCCTCCTTGTTTTGCATGTAATGGTATACCTTGGGTAAACTCTCCACTTTAGTGTACTCGTTATGGTAACTGCTGTACAGCCTGTATGGTAGCACATATATGACCTTTAATTTAATTATATACTTCCCTCTGTTTAATGCTTCAGTATGCTTCTACGCTGCTGGCCACCGTAAATGCAACACCAAGAAAGACAAGAGGTAGCACAACAAAATTTATTTTGTAGATAACATGTTGACCAAGTATCAAATGATTACGTTTACAGACGTCTGTGACGTGTGGTTCCTGCCAGAATCAGTAGCCAGAGTAGCCGCCATTGTTGGAGATCACCGCTGCCACACGTCTCGGCATTGAGTCAAAGAGACGTTGGATGTGTTCCTGGGGTACAGCAGCCCAAGCAGCTTCCACACGTTGCCAAAGATCATCTGGTGTGGCAGCTGGGGATGTAATCTGGGTCACTCGTTGAGCAACCATGGACCACATGTTTTCTATCGGCGAAAGATCCGGAGAGCGAGCCGGCCAGGGAAGCAATTCAATCTGGTTATTGACGAAGAACCTTTGGGCAATGCGTGCCACTTGTGGTCGCGCATTATCCTGTTGAAATATGGCTGTGGCCGAGTCCTGAAGGTAAGGAAGGACAACTGGCTCCAGCACCTCGGATATGTAGCGCCGGCTATTTAAAGTACCGGCAATGCGTACTAGAGGCGTGCGAGAGTAATATCCAATACCGCCCCATACCATAATACCCGGTGCAAGACCAGTGTGGGGGTGCATAATGCAGCTGTCCAGCATCCTCTCTCCACGGTGTCTCCACACTCGAATCCGACCATCGTGGTGCTGCAGACAGAAGCGTGCCTCGTCAGTAAAGACAACGTCATTCCATTCTGCCGTCCACATCCGTCTGTCATCACACCATTGGCGACGGAGACGTCTGTGGTTCTGCGTCAATGGTAGGCGAAGCAATGGACGTCTTGCGGACAGACCACTCTGCTGTAAACGGCGTCGAATGGTACGCGCAGACACTGGATGATGCGTTACAGACGCAATGTGCTGTGCTATGGTTCGGGATGTCACTGAGCGATCCGTCACTGCCATGCGCACAATTTGCCTATCAGCACGTGCAGTGGTGCACCGAGGTGAATGCGATCGACCACGTCGGTCCGTCGTACCCTCCTGCATCCAACGGTCACATATCCGCATTACAGTTGTTTGGTTTCGTCCAACACGACTAGCGATTTCTCTGTATGATAATCCACAATCTCGGTAAGCCACTATCCTTCCTCTGTCGAACTCGGATACTTGATCAAACGATGTTCGCTGTTGTCTACGAGGCATAACTGATCGTCTTGTGAAACAACCACAAGGTAAACACACGTGCCGAACGTACACTCGTCGAAATCGCCAAGCCTTAAATGGCGCTATGAGGTGGCGCCACAGGCGCGCGTGATGTGCGTCTGCGCTGAAATTCTAATCAGTTGCATATCTCATCGCTGCAAACCCATGGTGTAAATTTCACTTGATTCGGATGCTTCCTTCAGGGTGTTGCATTTACGGTGGCCAGCAGTGTATAACCGCGCATTGTTCCAAAATATGGGATAAACTGTTCTAACCATAGTTACAACGTCATCTCTGAACTGTGACTCAACAAAATGATTACTGATGTCTCGTTATATAAGAATACAAAGTCATAATGTAACATTCAAAACGAAAGAAAGACAGATATACACCGTCAGAACAGGCCTTGAAGGTCCAGTGTTACCGACTGGCATCCTCAGCCCATAGATGTCAGCGGATGCGGATAAGGAGGAGCATGTGGTCAGCACACTGCGCTACCGGCAGTTGTCAGTTTTCCTGACTGATGCCGCTACTCCTTCAATAAAGTAGCTCCTCAGTCGGCCTTTCAAGGGCTGAGTGCACCCCGCTTGCTAACAGCACTTGGCACACCCAGACGTTCCCCAACCCAAGTGCAAGCCAAGCCCGACAGCGCTTAACTTCGGTCTGACGGGAACTTGTGTTACCACTGTGGCAAGGCCGTGTAATACTCAGAAAGCAGGAAGAAATGTTCTGATTCTGGTTGCTGCAGTCAGTGTGTCCTGACCTAGATGTAATGTAACTGTACTACCTCTGAATGCAGAAAGTAACAGTGTAAAATGGAAAATTTGGGAAAGTGCAGAAATTTTCAAAGGTTATGCTCAAAAATTTAATCTAGTGTTCTACTAGTCGCCCACTAAAGGCAAAGGTCCCGACTTCGAGTCTCGGTCCAGCACACAGCTTTAATCCGCTAGGAATTTTCAAGCTCCTTAATGATCGTAATTGTCTCACCGCGATATCTGAAGTTCAGACGCAGCATCTAGTACTACATGACGTAGCATTTGTTTGTCTGTTGTGTGAAATTAAATTTCGTTAAACTAAACTCGATAATCTGCAATGATTAATGCTTGAACACAAGAAGTAACTATCTGTGATGTATTCGACAGGTTTCCCCGCAACAATCAGTACTTGAAATAATTAACAGTCGCATGTCAAATCCGCTAATGGTTATTAATGCAACACCACAAAATTTACAAAGGGTCAATATTCCCTAATCACATCACGCAATAGTTCGTCTGGGCCCTAAGGTTGATTCTTACCTGAACAACGGAAGTTCTGCTCAGTTCTGTACTGAAATAAAACCAGGAATAAATCACGGAGCTGCTTCATGTTCATGTTCCTGCATGCGTATTTGAAATTAATGTAACTGTTTACCAAAACTCAAAACGTCTTTAAGGTTTGCAGTTAACTAACTACGCAACGGCGCATTGCTGTCAGCAATATTAGGTTAGCCTTACGCACAGGCATTAAGATAAAATTTGACAGCCTGGAATTAAATAATTCAAAAGATTGTTTCAAAATGGAGTTATATTGAGACTCGAAACCATAAAGGATCTCCCTTACGTTACTATAAGAAATTCGGACGATCTTTAAGCATCACCACACACAATGGGACGGATACAAGCAGAAACCGAAGATAAATCGGTACACGATTCTCATTAAAAAAATTTCTTTACTTTTTCTGAAATGCATTTAAAAGGGGTGAAGAATAATTTACTCATTCCCTGAATACATGACTGATAACCATGGATATCAACGTACAGAACGTCGAAAGAAATTTCACCTTTCACGTAATAACAATTCGCGGAATGAATAATGGTGCCAAAGCAGATTGCTCGAGTATCACGATAAATATACTAATTCTAATAAATATTACCTGTTCCAAATGTGGAAACGTACAGGGAAGCATTTCAACAGTCATCTACCATCAGCAGTGTCCGCCAACGGCACAGCACTCCTTACGACTGCAGTTCGTCAAGACGATAGTCACGTCATCTGCTCCTAACCTGGGCCGGCGAGATATACGTGTCCTGTGGCGTGAATCATAGCGCGTGAAACTCCAGGTCCCATGAGAGCCAACAGCCGTCTCCGGCAAGAAGAAAATTACTATTTCAGTGGAGTTTACCAATCCCTAACTGCGCGTTAAAGTTCTCGGTAACATACTACTAAGTTAAGCCCTGTAGTGGGTACCTTTTCAGTAAAGTATCGATTTTCCGCGGGTCCTGCACAGAGTCGAACATCGGCGATGTATTTCAGCACACCCCTTCCGTTAGCAAGGCTGGTCACAGAACCTATTGGTGATAGGTCGTCCGAACTCGGCGGGGTTGCTGGTGGAGACGAGCACGTCCGTCGTATCTCGCTGTAGGTACTTGAAATGCACTGACCTGCGACTTTCAGATGATGATGTCCCCTCTGCGCAGTACAAGTGTTGGCTCGTGGGTTCATCTGACAGGGTCTGGATAAGTGGCTATAAAGGTGTAGAATGATGTGAAATCTGACAGGAGTTAGTGGTCGAATAATAGCGGCCGCGTTTTGTGAAGCGATGGCATTTTTAATTCTAGTAATTGAAACAATCACTTATCATCCATCTGCGCCGTATGCATATTATAACGGTGTTCCACTCCGCGTATCGCGCCAAAACAGTGACAATTAGTTTAGGAAATTGTAAAGAGCTCCACAATTTAACTGATAAGACATAGTCTACCGTGATCAGCTGAATCTACGTCCGACACGCAAACGCTCACCTCTGCCGTCCGTTCTAGACTGCCGCTTTGTTACTTTGATACAGGGTAGAAAAGTGCTTCCTTGTGTTTTGTGCTAGTCAGAGCCCTCCATTTTGTTTCCTTTGTATATGTTGCCTTCTGGGGTCGGCCACTGGCGTCTTCTTACGTGGCTGATGCGATGCCACGTCACCAGGGATGCTATGCAGATCACTATCGACCCTGTCTCTCGCTTACAATCCAGTAGCAACATAGTCCCCACAGTACGTAATCTTAGGTATCACTCACTGAGTATTCCCTATTAACATAGCCATCGTAGTATGGTGGGCTCGGAGACTATTGTGACGTCATAGTTTCTTTTTGGGGCTGAATTTCTCTTGGTCCCCGCCATAACATAAAATCTCGTAACCAAAGAGGTGTGTAGCACTATGTCTTCCCGTGCATAATTCCAAAGATTACGAAATTTACCACCGTTTCCATTCACACATGCATCTTTCACACTAACAGATCATGTGGATGTTGCACGTGGATGCATAGATACACTTGACAAGTACTTTTCCACTCACCTCGAAACTTATAAAAGTGTTCTTCCCTCATACCAGAAGCAGCACACAGCAGTAAATACTCTTATGTGTTCACTCACCTTTAACAAAAAAATGGTTACTATAAAAATTTAGTGGGATATTTGACATCACAATGACAATGATGATGGACGCAGTTATTGTAGAACACTACCAGATTTTGTTTTGCTGAGCACAAACGTTGTACAATGTTGGTTACACGTGGAAACCATTATAAGAGCTTACCGATGAAACTAATTTCACACAAAATTCGCAGATATATGATTAATACGTAGAACTGATACCTTTTAGATAGTTTAGTTGAAATTATCCCTAATTCTAAAGATCTCCATAGTGCGCAGATGCGCACGCACGGATTTTCATCCCAACCGAAGCGCCTCTTCGCCCCATCCTGTCTTTTTTGACTGCCGCCAAGTCGAACAGGTACGTGAACCAATGAGAAGGCAGAATTTACTTCACTTCCACATAAGGGAATCTTTAAAGTAACCAAAGGAAGTCATGAAACATGTTACTGTGCGCTTTTCTCGCAAGCGCCCACACATCGGAGGCATGCTGACGCCGTATAATGCAACTCAAAAGTTCCACGTATTCGGAATTCAACCAAAGAGTTCCACGTTGTGTCATATTGCACAATTCTGTATTTTTAACGAAAATCAAAACTAAAGTATCAAACTAATTCTCCTCAATCAACATTATTTCATGTCTTGTCAGATCGATCTCATTCAAGGATTAGTCTCATTAGCCATGAATATTACAACCATTTCTAACCGCCACCAGAAGTATACATCACCGCTTTTAATCCAGGTCAAAGAAGGCCCATTCATCTGTTGCTGAATAGGTAGTGTTGAGCGTCTTCCGTATCTGACGTTAAGTGGATGCTCATTGGGACTGCAGGCTACACCCATCGCTACTGCGGCGCTTTATAAAGCCATCGAGCGAACATTAAACGTAAGTGGCCCGGCTAATTGCCGCAAAGTATGGTTTTGTTTCACAACAGCACAAGGCCCTACACTACCAATGCATCACAGAACACAACATTCTTCCAGATAGGAGAAGCCGTATCATCTGTCGCAGAGTGCAGATCTATCGCCTCTTCATTTTCATGACTAATACATTGAAGAAGGCCCTAATTGGTCGCCGCTTCACTTGTGATCAAGCAGTCACGAGAAAACTGTATCAGATTTCAACAGTTGGACAATCGGATGATTATCCGTGGACTGTCTGGAAACCTTATTGCTATACTTCTTGATTACTGTCGTGTTATTTCTCACTAATCTGTAACGTCTGGAACAGCCATACATGTTTCATTTGAATCATTTTTATAGCCTTAGACTTTTTACTCGGCGGTTTTCAAATTTTATTACACAGAAAAACTGTAACATTAAAGTCTTTCGCAATATAGTCAATCAAAAACTTAATTGATTATTCTGTTTTTGCAGCTCCTGTGCAACAGCGGCCTAGAGAACTCCCTGTGAAAATCTCGTGCGTAGGTAAGTACAACTCATGATAGCATATCTGGCATGTTTTGAAAGATGGACTAACCATTTCCAATGGACAAAAAAAAAAAAAAAAAAAAGAAATTGCCAAAAGCGGAGGCCAATGAAATTCCAGTCGTCTGTTGTGACTGGAAACGTCTTGTAGAAGAAGAGAAAAATGATATTTAGTTTTCTTACTATTTTCATGCTTTGAAAGCGAATAGCCTAGTACTTTCAACTACCTGTCACTCTTCCGTTCCATGTGTCAATCTGCGAGTTAACATCACGGCGCCTGCAGTGTTAGTTCATGAACATTTCTACAGTTTCTTGTTGTTTTTATTTATTCCTCCTCTTCTTGCGTCTATATTTTTATCTTACGAGAACTTGCGGAAATATATTCTTTGCTTACGCCGTAGGCTGTTAAGAGACAGTGTTGTGTTGCAAGCTAATCATCGCAATAAAGGCCCATTTCAGAACGCTACATCGTTGAAGGAAAGAAATGAAATCATTGGCTGTAAATCATTCAATGTGCCTGATAACTTAGCCGTGACTAGATAAGGAACAGAAGACGCCAATTCTATTCAATCACCAGGACTGTGAGTCAATAAAAATCCTCAGATCCGTAATTCGTATTAATGGCTCATAATTCACATATATGGGGTGTCGAGCCGTCCCCAAAAGTTGAGGAAAACCATTAATTCCCATGAATATTCGATATTTTGCATACAGCACTGTAAGCCTCAATAAGTAAGATGCAAGCACTTAGTTCACCAATCTTATTAGCGCAGTATCTTCACGTTAACGATAAAACCTATGATGCACTGCTTTCATCCAAGGAACTACGATTAGTAACCAAATCATTTAGCAGAATTAGGAAAAAACTCTGCCAACGGCCTTGCCGCAGTGGTAACACGTGATCCCGTCAGATCACCGACGTTAAGCTCTGTCGCTCTGGGCTAGCACTTGGATGGGTGACCATCCGGCCTGCCGACCGCTGTTTGCAAACGGGGTGCACTCAGCCTTTGTGAGGCAAACTGAGGATCTACTTGATTGAGAAGTAGCGGCTCCGGTTTCGTAAACTGATATACGGCCGGGAGAGCGAGGTGCTGACCACATGCCCCTCCATAACTGCATCCAGTGACGCTTGTGGGCAGAGGATGACACGGCGGCCAGTCGGTACCGTTGGGCCTTCGAATGCCTGTTCGGACGGAGAAAAAATCTCTGATGGTGAATCAGTCGCAAATTAGAGCTAATGATTTGGAAATATCACAAATTTCCGTCTAGATATTGCCTCAGCCGAACCCTGTTACCAAATATGCAGTATGTTTTTCACCGGAATGAGTGGATACAAGGTAACAGAGAATCTCTGCCTGTAGCTCACGTCGCCTTAGATGGAATTTCTGGTCGGAGCCAAGGAGGTGTCCCTGAAATGTGTTACAGTATTTTTGTGGTTACATTAAGTACAAGACGAATTTATACACGAGCAGATACTGATAGAGGCTAAAAACTACTGGTGACGCTGTACTTGCGCGTTAAATTTGCTGTTCTATGAACCGCTCATATCAATTAAATCTTTATTTTGTTTTTCTGTTGTTTACTGATGACTAAGTGAATGTGTATTGTAACTCGGAATCCATTTATGGTCTATATAGCATTTTGAATTCCTTATCTACGTTCAAAGCCAGTAAAATAGTAAAAAATGTGTGCTGAAATTGAAGTGACGCCTCGTACTTATATACTAGCAACTCGCTATGCCCATTCCATGGCTACAGGAAGAAATGTATACTAGCTTGGATTTTAGGTTCAATTCCATTATGTAACCGCCCAAGGAAAAAGTATTTGTCGTAGAGGGATCATAGATCGCTTAGAAATCGAGGAGGTTGTATAGTTCTGCGTTGGTGACCGGTAGGGTATGCTGAAGAATTTATGGACTATTCGAGAGAAGTATATGACATCTGAAAAAACTGCGAAAGGAGTCCTATTCAAAACTGATTTTTAAGTCTTTGGTATCTTCTTCTACGACTGACCCGCATTGCTACTTGCATGATGATCTGTTTTAAATCCTAAATACCTCTCCACGTAGCCGCAACGTCTGCCGGCAAGCGTTTCTTCAGAAAACCATCTTCTATATTATGCCACAGCTTCCCGCCAACAGAGAAATTGTACATTTAAATAAGAGGACCAGTACGACAGTTACGAATATTTTAAATTTTATGATACCTTCATGTTGTGGAGTTGAACAGAGGAATTACATTAAGTCAAGAAATTCGGCGTGTTTCGAGAAATACGCATCGTCTGAAAAAAAATTCCAAATCCAAAACATCTGTGTGCCGTTAGTTATTCTAAGCAACCTATCAAAACTGCTGTGGCTGATTGGGATGTTAGGACAGAAGTATAACCAAAGGATCACTCATAGCATCCATTTTATTTAACATGTTTCATGAAATAGTTTATTTATTGCAAAAACAAATGCCCTTCCAAATTAACATACAACTATTTATTGTTCAAGACACATAATATTAAGACAAGAAGATCTTTACATCAATGTAATAGCGCAGTTCACAGACACTGGCCAATATCTTTAAGAACGCATAACTTTCCAAAACACAGAAAAATTCTCCCAGTGTCTCAACAACGTCAAAACAATTTCCCCAATTGAAATTACAGTAGAATGCCAAGACAACTTTTAAAAAAATAACCGAAATATTATGTAAAAATGCCAAATTATTAGGTAAAGCCGATTCATTCCTTTTAATGAAAAAATATAAAACCATCCATTAGAACAATGACAAGATAGTAAAAAAAAAGGTAAGGTTGGCTGGAAGGTAGCTTGATAGGTCGAACACACAGCAGCCTTTACTCTGTACGTCATACATTCCACACATGAGCATCTCCTAACGACCAGTGGGGCTACTGACGTCTGCTTACACTACAACATAAACCAGTTTCACAACAGATCTTTGAACATAATGCAGTCTGTTTCCTGAAACATTCATATTTAATACACAGGCTAAAGGTAGATCATACACAATCAGGAACGAACCATAGCGCTTATTGAGCGACAGTGATTTTTAAATTCGCCCAGAAAGGTGACGACATCAATCTTTTAATGTGAGGCACAATAGATCAAACAAATAACAAAAATATCTGTAGTAAAAACCAGGCGTCAACACGAGTATTGCGTTTGCTTGTTAATCTTTAAATTATCCGCGACTATGCAAATCATAGACCACAATACTACTTGGAGCCACAAACAGAAAACAGTAAAATAAATAATATTTAACCAGAAAGGCACCGTAGTATTCTTAACATCAACTGAGGCGAACCGTCGTAACCCTTGTGTATCACTAAGCAAGCAGAAATAACTACTGTTCAGCTTACAGTATGCTTCTGGCATTAATCTTTGAACGAAGACGCACAAACAAGAGCGTATCCAGTAATTAGTACATAGCCGCAACGTACCGTAAAACAGCCTCCAAACGCGGATCCCACCATCGTAACATCACTCAGTTCAAAAATGACCCGACAAGCATCACATGCGAGCGGCCACAGTACAGCGCTGCTTGTCGAGTACGGCTGTTAATTCCCTGTGAACACACATGCACAGACGGACTCAGCTGTGCGCCGTAATTCGTATCTGGAAAGACCCTCTCCCGCTGGGGGTACACTCGAACATCACTGCGACGCCCGTTTCCACAGTGCAGCTAAAGACGGTACGGTATCGGTCGACGGTGCAGAAACCACGAGCCGTCCTCCCAAAGGCTAACAGCCTGCTCTTGCACCGTTTCCGTCTAAGCGACTCGTAAACAGATTACTGCCGCTCCAGTTGGAACGTCCACCTACATTCGCTGCCTGTCGGTCACTCCTCATTGCCCAGATAACGTGTCAAAGAGGCCACCCGACCTCACGATATATCTGACAAAGCCGCTGTCGACTGCAGTAGTGCCAACTATCGGCACACTTCTTATCAAATTATCGAAAGTTGATGAGTGGAAGATGGAGAGTGAGGAAGAACAAGATAATGCATCGGTTTGCCTGTAGCTGACTCTGTATTTTGTTGAAGATGAGAACTGCTTCGCTGGGCGGAGCAGCCGCGCGGTTTGAGGCGCCGTGTAACGGATTGCGCGACTCTTCACGCCGGAGGTTCGAGTCCCCTGTCGTGCATGAGTGTGTGTGTTGTTCATAGCGTAAGTTAGTTTAAGTAGTGTGTGAGTCTAGGGACCGATGACCTCAGCAGTTTGGTCCCTTATATTTCGTTAACTTATTAAAAGTTAAGAAAACTTGTTCTTCTTAACCGCTTGGTGCGTTCGAAAATTATAGTGCTCATTGTGGGATGTGGACATCTTCAGGTTAATATTACGACTCTTCCAGTATTAGTTCATCAGCGGTACTTTTTGACATACCTTGCGTTTTTCTTACATGTGCGTCTTTTTTTTCGTGCTTACTTACCGGGTAGAGTAGACTTCCTCACTAGCCCGCTTATCATCCACTAATCTCCCGCCAATTCTCGCAACTTTCAACTAATAGTTGTGTGTGTCTTAGGACACTAAACACCATATTTTCCCTTCATTTGAGAAACGGCTTTCTCAGAGATCTGCCTTTCAAAAAAATGGGCCGGCCGGTGTGGCCGAGCGTTTCTAGGCGATGTATTAGGTTAGTTAGGTTTCAGTAGTTCTAAGATCTAGGGGACTGATGACCTTAGAAGTTAAGTCCCATAGTGCTCAGAGCCATTTGAACCATTTTATCTATCAAAAAGTGGTTCAAATGGCTCTGAGCACTATGGGACTTAACATCTGAGGTCATCAGCCCCCTAGAACTTAGGACTACTTAAACCTAACTACCCTAACGACATCACACACATCCATGCCCGAGGCAGGATTCGAACCTGCGAGCGTAGCGGTTGCGCGGTTCCTGACAGAAGCGCCTACGGGTAGAACCGTTCGGCCATACCGGCCGGCTGATCTGCCTTTATCTCTCCAAAAAATTATTCATGACGTACTTTGTTCACACCTAATTTTCAGCGTTCTCTTTGACCTCACCAGTTAGATTCCCAGGAAAATGTAGTATGATGACAAACAATTCGGAAACGTTCATGCACTTGCCGCTTATGTGTATCAAAATCTGTACAATAACAAATGGTAGTGTTTAACTCCTACTGAAACGAGACAACCAGTTTTTTAGCCTACCCTAGTCTTTCAGAGCTAGTGTCTATAGGACGACGGAAAGTTAAAACCCAATTTTTCTTTCCTGTTACATTACGCGTTATTTCATTGAGCAATAGTACTGTCAGTAGTTCTGCACTATCGAAGATGGGAAGCTGTGCTTTGTGCACACACTGGTGTGCAAAACGTACGGACGAAAGTAACTTTCGTATGATGTGTCACTGCCAAGTACGTAGTAAAAATTTCTGCAGTTAATTGCAGACGGTATGAAAGAATTATGCTGTGAGGTGAACAGAAATGAGACTTTTTTTCGAAGACGATAATTACTCCAAAGTCACCGTGATTCACGATGGTGCCCTGGACATTACAGACTGTGGGATGCGTTTCGTAATATTGTGTGGTATCACCACAGACAGCAAAGCATGATCTGTAAAGTGCTTCCATACTGGCCAGGTAAGGGGCTAGTGGCTCTTGTGGTACGGCGCTCCATTCCACCACCAACGCTGTTGATAGCTGCTGTACAATCGTTGGTGCAAGTGGACGTGCTACAATACGTCTCCCCAAGACACCACACTGGTGCTCTACAGGATGTAAGTCGAGGTACCGGACAGGCTGGCTCATTCGCCGAATGTCCTCTCGTTCCAAGATTTCCTCCACCTGTGCTGTTCGAAGCGGTCGCACACTGTTACTCATGAAAATGAAGTCAGAGCCAAAGATGCAGCCGGCAGGGGTGGCCGAGCGGTTCTGGCGCTACAGTCTTGAACCGCGCGACCGCTACGGTCGCAGGTTCGAATCCTGCCTCGGGCATGGATGTGTGTGATGTCATGAGGAAATTCGGTGGGACTGTTTCGGTTTGGTGAATGCCATCACATCATTACCTGTAATCACGTGTAGTGAAATAGCGTGGAGGAGGTGTTAAGTGATAGGGCTGTTTTTCGTGGTTATGATGTGGATTACTCACTGCACTTACGAAGATCCTAAATGCGGCAGGATATGAATATATTTTACAGCATTGTGCACTGTGTGCGGTAGAAGAACAGTTCGGAGACGATACGTTGTTTCAGCATGACATTGCCCCCCATCATAAAGCAGCATCTGTGATGCAGTGGTTTGTGGATATTAATATTGCTGAAATGGACTGTCCTGCACAAAGTCCCGACCTGAACCCAGTGGATCAGCTTTGGAATGAGTCAGAATGTCGACTTCGTTCCAGACCTCAGCATCCAACAACACTACAATTGCTATATAGGCTTTTGAGAAAGACTGGGCTGCCGTTTCCGCCACAGTCATTCAGACAGCTCGTTGACAGCCTCTCCAACAGACTTCGAGCTGTCGTAATAGCGAAGTGTGGACACTCTCAAATTAATGTCCACTAGTAGACGTCCGGATAGTTTTGACCAGATAGTGTATATTCCTAGAAAAGGCGTCGAATATATTGCTTCCTCCTGCATATCTCGCGGAAAGACGATGAGTGGAACAGCAAAAGGAGCGAGTGGGAGGGCAGCGAGAGTGACACAGGAAACACACTCCACCGTATGCCATGTCTTGAAGAGGGGGGGGGGGGGGGACAGACGTAGATGGACAGAGTGAAAAAAAACAAATTAGTTACATACTACGGCGTGCACACACTTTCTTCACCATGTAAATGTCACTACAGATATTCGGATTTAGGTTACGATATGTTTGATGTCCCTGCCATCACTGGCGATGATGTGGCGCAGACGAATAGGGCATGACAAGCTGAAGTGTCGGAACATCGCTGCTGTCGATGACCTCCTGAATAGCTGTTATCAGCTTAGCAATGGTTTTCGGGCTATATCTGCAAATCTTGTCTTTAATATAGCCCCACAAAAAGAGTCGCACGTGTTTGGGTCTGGAGAAAATGGCGGCCAATCGAGGCCCATTCCTATGGCCTCTGGGACCCCCAGAGCCGGAATGCGGTCGCCATAGTGCTCCTCTAGGACATCAAACACTCTCCTACTTCGATGGGATCGAGCTCCGTCTTGCATGAACAACATCTTTTCGAAATCAGGGCCGTTTTGATAATGGCGATGAAATCATCATCTAAAACCTGCACGTATCGTTCGGCAGTCACCGCGCCATCAACGAATACCGCACCGGTTATTCCGTGACTGGATACTGTGCAGCACACAGTCACCAGAGTGAAGAGACTTCTAGATCTCTAAATGAGGATTCTCAGTCCCCCAAATGTGTCAATTTTCTTATTGACGAACCCATCCAAATGAAAGTGGGCTTCATCGCTAAGCCAAACCATGCAGCGCATACTAATACCCCTCATGCCTCGGCGTCAACCTGCAGTTTGAACGTCCTAACGTTGAGAAGTTCTGATGGTTGTATTTCATCATGTTCTTGTTGTTGTTTTTGTTGTTGTGATCTTAACTCCTAAGACTGGTTTGATTCAGCTCTCCTTGCTTTTCTATCCTGTGCAAGCCTATTAATCTCTGAGTAACTACTGCAACCTTCATCTCTCTGAATCTCCTTACTGTATTCATCTCTAGGTCTTCCTCTACGGTTTTTACCCACCACGCTTCCCTCCAGTACTAAATTGGTGACCCCTTCATATATCTGAGTGTGTCCTACCAACCGATCCCTACTTTTACTGAGATTGTAGCACAAATTTGTCTTCTCCTTAGCCGGCCGGAGTGGCCGAGCGGTTCTAGGCGCTACAGTCTGGAGCCGAGTGACCGCTACGGACGCAGGTTCGAATCCTGCCTCGGGCATCGATGTGTGTGATGTCCTTAGGTTAGTTAGGTTTAAGTAGTTCTAAGTTCTAGGGGACTGATGACCTCAGAAGGTATGTCCCATAGTGCTCAGAGCCATTTGAACCATTTTTTTCTTCTCCTCAGTTCTCTTCGGTACCTCCTCTTTAGGCATGTGATCTACCCATCTGATTTTCAGCGTTCTTCTGTAGCACCGCATTTCAAAAGTTTCTATTCTCTTCTTGTCTAAACTGTTTATCGTCCACATTTCACTTCCATACATGGCTACACTCCATAGAAACATTTTCAGAAAGGACTTCCGGACACTTAAAACTATAATGATGCTAATAAATTTCTCTTCTTCACAAACGCTTTCCTTACCATCGCCAGTTTACATTTTATATCGTCTTTACTTCGACCATCATCAGTTATTTTGATGCCCAAATAGCAGAACTCATCTACTACTTTAAGTGTTTCCTTTCATAATCTAATTCCCTCGGCATCACCCTATTTAATTCGACTACATTCCATAATCCTCGGTTTACTTTTGTTGATGTTCGTCTTATATCTCCCTTTCAAGACACTGTCCATTTCTTTCAACTGTTTTTCCAAGTCTTTTGCTGTCTCTGACAGAATTACAATGTCATCGGCAAACGTCAAGATTTTTATTTCTTCTCTATGGATTTTAATTCCTACTCCAAAAATTTCTTTTTTCCTTTACTACTTGCTCAATATACAGATTGAGTGACATCGGGGATAGGCTACAAACTTGTGTCACTCCCTCCTCAACCACTGTTTCCCTTTTGTGTCCCATGGCTCTCATAACTGCCATCTAGTTTCTGTACAAATTGTAAATAGCGATCACTCCGTGTATTTTATCCCGACACCTCATTTTTTGTCTTTGTGTTCCCTTTCGCCTGCTTCAGTTATTGGCTCTGAGCACTATGGGACTTAACATCTAAGGTCATCAGTCCCCTAGAACTTAGAACTACTTAAACCTAACTAACCTAAGGACATCACACAACACCCAGTCACCACGAGGCAGAGAAAATCCCTGACCCCCCCCCCCCCCCCCCCCCCCCCCCCCCCGGGAATCGAACCCGGGAACCCGGGCGTGGGAAGCGAGAACGCTACCGCACGACCACGAGCTGCGGACTGCTTCATTTATTGGATTTTTATATTTTCTCCTTTCCTGTGTTAAATTCAATGTTGCTTTTGTTACCCAAGACTTTCTTCTAGCCGTCTTTTTACCTACTTGATCCTCTTTTGCCTTCACTATTTCATGCTACCCCTTCTTCTTCTATGGTATTCCCTTCATCTGTTGTTGTCAATCGTTCCCTAATGCTCCCTCTGAAACCGTCTACAACTTCTGGTTCTTTCGGTTTACCCTTAAATTTCTGCCTTTTTTGCAGTTTCTTCAGTTTTAATCTTCAGTTTAAATAGTGGTCAGAGTCCTGATCTGCCCCTGGAAATATCTTACAATTTAAAATCTGGTGCCTAAATCTCTGTGCAACCATCACATAATCAATCTGAAACCTTGAGGTTTCTCCAGATCTCTTCCACGTATACAACCTTCCCTCGTGATTCTTAAACCAACAGGCAGCTATGATTAATTTATGCTCTGTGCAAAATTACATCAGGCGGCTACCTCTTTCATTCTTTTCCCCCAGTCAATATTCCCCTGCTACTTTCCCTTCTCTTCCTTTTCCTGCAGTCAATTTTCGGCTCCCTTAACCATTTAAATAATTTCTTTTATTTCATCATGCATTTCCCCAATCTCCTCCTCGTATGCAGAGCTAGTTGGCATATAAACTTGTACTGCTGTGGAGGGTGTGGGCTTCGTGTCTATCTTGACAACAATAATGCGTTCACTATGCTGTTCATAGTAGCTTATCCACGTTCCTATTTTTTTACTCATTATAAAGGCATTTCCCCCTATTTGATGTTGTTCTTATAGCCTTGTATTCACCAGACCCCCTGTACTTCCTGCCATCGAACTTCACTAATTCGCATTATATCTAACTCTAACCTGTCCATTTCTCTTTTTAACTTTTCTAACCCACCTGCCCGATTAAGGGCTCTGAAATACACTCTCCGATCCGTAGAATGCCAGTTTTGTTTCTCCTGTTGACGACGTCCTCCTGAGTAGTCCCTGCCCGGTGATCCGATTGGGGGACTTTTATCTCCAGAATATTTTACCCAATAAGATGCCTTCATCATTTAACCATGAAATAGAGATGCATATCCTCGGGAAAAATTACGGCTGTAGTTTCCCCTTGCTTTGAGATGTTCGCAGTGCCATCACAGCAAGGCTGTTTTGGTTGATATTACAAGGCTCAAATGGTTCAGATGGCTCTGAGCACTATGGGACTTAACATCCCAGGCCATCAGCCCCCTAGAACTTAGAACTACTTAAACCTAACTAAGGACATCACACACGTCCATGCCCGAGGCAGGACTCGAACCTGCAACCGTAACCGTCGCGCTGTTCCAGACTGAAGCGCCTAGAACCGCTCGGCCACTTAGGCCGGCGATATTACAAGGCCAGATCGATCAATTGTCCAGACTGTTGCCCCTATAACTACTGAAAAGATTGCTGCCCCTCTTCAAGTGACACATTTGTCTGGCCTCTCAACAGATACCCTTCCGTTGCGGTTGCATCTACGGCACGGTTATCTGTATAGCTAAGACACGCAAGCCTCCCCAACAAGTGTAAGGTCCATGGTTGATGGGAGGGGATGCGGGGCACTATTTCATATAGTTCAATAATTGTCACCTTTAGATGCAGAACGCAAGCTATGACATGCCCAGCCACTGTGCCGTACGTCAGACTGGGACACGGCTCGGCTCGTCTGGCGTGCCCGTGTGGAGTGCAGGGCGCGGAGACTCGCACTTGGTCGCGTCTTGGTCTGCGTGACGGTGTCGCGTCACGCCACTTGTATCTGGCCGCGCGGCTCCATTAATACGTAATGGGGCGTAATGCCAGCCCAGACGCGAATACATTCTGAATAAATGACGCGGCGGGCTGCCGCAATTATTTAGGCCAGGCCAGGACAGGCCAAAGCAGGCCGCAGTGCTATCTGAGATCGCGGGCGAGCCCTTGTGTCCGGCGGCGCGCATTCGCGTGCCGCTTGCCTACCTGCGTACCCTTTGCCCCCGCTATCAGCACTCCGCAGGCCAGAATTATATTACGTTTAATTTTAAAGCCTTCCGTACAGACCTTTTATAACTGGTTTCCAGATGGATCTTCTAGTGCTGGGTCGCTAACAGTGCTCTCACGCCCGACGTCAGTAAGTGATTTGTACTCCTGGCTCCCCGATCAACATTTGCTCACTGACGCGTATCTGGGTTCTTATTTTTAACTAGCGACCCCAGCAAAGCTTCCAATTGCTGAAAACACTGACCAGGCACAACGTTATAACCATCTACCCAAAAGGCGATATATCCAATTATGGCACGGATAGCAGCGGTGACGCGTCGCGGCATGGAAGCAGTGAGGCCTTGGTAGGTCGTTGGCAGCCACTTCTTCACGGAGTGTTGCACTGAGGAGGGGTATCAATGTTGGCAGGAGAGGTATCGATGTTGGTCGGTGAGACCCGGCACAAAGTCGGCGTTCCAAAACACCCCAAAGGTGTTTTGTAGGATTCAGGTCAGGACTCTGTGCAGGCCAGTGCATTACAGGGATGTTATTGTCGTATAACCACTCCACCACAGGCCGGACATTATAACAGGTGCTCGATCGTGTTTAAAGATGCAATAGCCATTACCGAATTGCTCTTCAACAGTGGGCAGCAAGAAGGTGCTTAAAACATCATTGTATACCTCTGCTATGAAAGTGCCACGCAATACACCAAGGGGTGCAAGCCCCTCCATGAAATACACGACCACACCGTAACACCACTGCCTCTGAATTTTAATGTTGGCACTACACACGCTGACTGACGACGTTCACCGGGCATTCGCCATACGCACACCCTGCCATCGGATAGCCACATAGTGTACCGTGATTCGTCGCTCAACACAACATTTTTCCACTGTTCAGTCGTCCAATGTTTACGCTCCTTACACCAAGCGAGTCATTGATTGGCATTTAACGGCGTGGTGTGTGGCTTATCAGCAGCCGCTCGACCATGAAATTCTAGTTTTCTCACCTTCTGCCTAACTGCCATAATACTCGCAGTGGATCCAGATGCAGTTTGCAATTCCTGTGTGATGGTCTGTACAGATGGCTGCCTATTACACATACGACCCTCCTCAACTCTCGGCGGGCCCTGTCAGACAACAGACGAGGTCGCCCTGTACGCTTTTGTGATGTACGTGTCCCTTCACGTTTCCATTTCACTATCACATCGGAAACAGTGGACCTAGGTATGTTTAGGAATGTGCAAATCTCGCGTACAGACGTATGACACAAGTAACAGCTACAACTGTCTATGTCGTGATGTGCCGACTCCACTGTAGCTTGAATGGACTTTTCAGTTTTTTTTTTGTTTTTTTTTTATGCCCGACTTCTAATTTCACAAGTCTCCAGGGTTGAGCAGTTATTGCGCGATGACGACACGCAATACAGTTTGTTAAAGCGGAGTTCGCCGTTCTTAATTATGTTTTTAGGTTTAATTTTATTACTGTACAGGGACTCAACGTTCCTTTGTTTAACGGCGCGTCGTCAAAATAAGTATGAAATGCTAATGTCTTTGCAATACATAATGTCGACTATTGAGTTAAAGTTCGAACCTGTTTTACCATTTTACAGAAGAGAAACCTTAAGCGCTTCCGCTTCTACAGTCTCAGTATCAAATGTTCACTAATTTCAATTTATCTCAGTTCAGTATTAAAAACAAATTATATATATATATATATATATATATGTCATTTCGGAGATATTGCGTCATTTCCACACTAACGGAATAACACGTAATTGTCACTTAACATTACTTTTATTAATAATCCTTCTTCTTATGACTTAAATGTTAATGAATGATCACTATCTAGGAGGAAAGAGGGATTGATCCTAATCATGAGATAATAGCTATTAATGAGCCCGCAATCGTTAATTAAATAAAAAGTCACGTTCAAAGATGATATGCAAACAACTTCCTTTACGTCCGTTTTCACGTATCCGTCAAAACAAATCCTGTCACCCACAATTCAAATTAACACTGACATTAACCTATTTTGTCGGAACATCGAATCGTAACTATTATGTGAAAGTTTATTCTAGTCCCCAAATTAATTCCTTTCAGATACGCGTATCACCGAACAGCAGAACAGAACACAAACGACTTGTTTTAACAACCGAACAATGCAATGACGTTACATTGAGACAATGTCCGCCCAATTAACATCTCTTTATCTTAATTAAATCATTCCTAATTGCAATTTATTCAGCTATTTAACGAAAACATCTAACAAAAAATAAAATAAATTTATCCCAACGTAAAAGATTCGTTATACACCCAATCACCTGACTACATTCGAAGTCCTTGAGTTCCGCGGAGCGCCCCATTTTTGCTCTCTAACTATGTCTAATGACTATTGAGGTCGCTGATATGGAGTACTTGGCATTAGGTCCCAGCACAATGCACCTTATATGAAAAACATATGTTTTTGGGGGTGTCCAGTTACTTTTGATCACGTAGTGTATTTTCCCCTGGGCAGCAGATCACATGTTAAAGTGTGGTGGCATGCAGGCAAAACGGACAGTCTATACTGACAGGCGTAGTCCACTTAGCGGTACAGTTACGACCGTACAGATAACATAAGATAGAAAAGTTTGTGACGTGTTTGTGGGAAGACTGACGTGTGTACTTATTAAGATACCACATATTAAAATATCTGCACTTATACTCGTTACACCCTGTGTATTAACTACTGGTGGGCAACTTCAGAGTTATCATGTGGCACTTCGCGGACTATGCTGTTGTATATGAACAAGTTGCAATGAAAGAATAATGTCACTAAATCCAGGAATATACCCCCAAAGTTCGACGCTTGTTTCAGGGACTTGCAATTTATCTGCAAAATACACACTGTAGCACACAGCGCTTGATTAGGAAGAATTATTCTTTGACTGAAGTCAAAACAACTGTGCTGGTCATAGAGTATACATTCGGAGCATTTCAAAGTGAAAACTTTGGGAATGACGGATGCCAGACAGTGTCATCGTAACAATCTTAAGAAATATAGTTCAACCATATAGATGGTATCTTACCACATTCAAACTATTCTTGAGTTGTATGATCAGAGCCGTTGCGAGGCAGCAAATATATTTAACTCTTCTGCAAGGCGGTCCTTCGATTAATGTCGTGACTCATGCAGTGTCTTTGGGCAGCGTTAAGAAAATATGTGAGGCGGTGTGCCATCGAGGAAGAGGAATCGGTATTTCTGGCTGGTGTGCAAGGGTGGCAGGAAGTCAACCAGCATACTCTGCTGTGAACACAGCGGCGCGGAAGCGGGGTCGCTGAGTCCACGTCCAGTGACTGGATTGCGGACCTGATGTAGCCTGCCATCCAGTGGTTATCCGAGGTGGCGTCAAGACAATGTTATCACAGCAAGAGACCGCCGAAAACATCACTGGTGCTGTTTGGTAGATTGCATGTTATTCTCTTTTCTTCTTAACGACGTGGTTGTTTGGAAGTTGTCTCAACGTCGTGGTGATATCAGTGGTATCAGAATTTGCCTTGCTCATTTCCTGTGGCCTGGATTGACTGTATGACTGCTGAAATGAGATACTGGTAAGCTAAAAAACGAAAACTGGTCTTCCTTTTGTAAGGCTTTGGTTTCTTTAATTGCATTTTATTCTTGTAATTTAAATTTCTTAAGAGACGTTGTTGTGACGTTCTGCGATGTATTTGTTATTTACATTTGTTAAGAAACATCCATGTAAGTTTCCTTGGGTTTTCTAATTTGGGGTTGTTAAGTTGCATTAATTCCGCTACGCTTCTTCTTTACATTTTGTAATGACTGATAGAGGCGATCTTGCAAGGCGTTTGCTGAATATCAGGAGTTGTTAAATTTCTGAAATATTCTTTTGTTATTGCAATCTACATTTATGTTCCTTAAAACATACTTGTTCCTTAAATTTGTGTTTCTTAAAGAAATTTAATTGGCAAGTTAAAAAAGGTTTTCTTTGTGAAGGTGTTAACTCTTCTTATATAGTTGAAGCAATGCCAGTTGTTTGATATTATGGTATTTCTATTCAGAAATTTCTATATGTTACTGAAAATAATTTTTTCTTTCGGGGCGGGGGGATGAAGATTAGTCGCTGGAGAACATGACGTCATTTAAGAAAATAAACGATCTTGAGTATTGCTGGTCAGTTTGTGAATTGTTATCCCCTGTGGACCATCCAGATTTAGATTTTTCGTGATTTCCAAATCGCTTAAGGCAATGATGGGGAGATTCCTTTGAAAATGAATGTCGATTTCCTTCACCATTCCTCCCTAATTCGAGTTCGTGTTCCCTCAATAACGACCTCGTTGACAACGTGAAGTTAAACTCTAATTACCTTCTTTTCCCTCTCTCAAACTACAACTGATAACGAATAGTTAGGTGGATTCCGAATTGAAAGACATGTTAAGAAAGCATTCAGCTGCAGCTAATGTGCCTTATTTTCCCTGTCTATCGTTTCAAATATTCAGATAATTCAAACATTAACTGCAGTAAAAGACTTTGCCCGAAATTTATCCTCGGTTGCTGAATCATTCTGGCGTTAGCCATATTAGCTATGAAAAAACCACCTATTTTCCGCACATGAAAACCATTGCTGGACAGGGAGTCGAACCCGACTTTCTCGCTTGTCCAGTACTATGACATTTGTTTTGTGCTGCAGCCGCAATTCCTACAAGTCACGCAGCTTAGCCTCCATGAGTACCAGTACCAGAACCAGGTACTTTCAGTTAACAAAGCAACTGTGTTCTGACGAATCGGTAGTGATTGGAGAGGAGATGAATTCGCGGCCACGATAGGCTGGCCATTCGTTATCTGTGCACAACTCCTGTGGCTCTAGCGGCTCCACGCGACTAGCGAGAGGGGTGCATAGTAACGACCGGTATGACATGCACTTAGCACAAAGCCCGCCCGCGCCGGGGGCGGCTCTGCACCCAGGAGTGCGACGCGAGCCTCTAATTCAATCCGCGGTCGCTCGCCGTCCACCACGTGGCCGGCGGTTTATCTGTGTGCGCCGGCGAGGGCGCGCGAGCGTGAGCCGGCAAACTGCGCCCCGTGAAACTGCGTTAGCGCGCCACGGACGTGACCGACGGAGCCTTCCGCAGCGCCATCGGCCGCTGCCGGTTTACTGCACGGTAAACTGGCGAGGGGCGTGACGCTGCCGGAAGCTGAGAGGATACGGCAGCCGGCGAGCACCAGCACCAGTACGTCACAAAACTGGCGAGCGTTTCGCGGCCGCCTGAGCTGTTCGTGTTGGTGCTAGATTCGCGATCTTCTGCTGTCAGTCGTTTAGTGGCTCTCCCGATGCTTCGCTATCTCGAGTTGCTAGTCAGAGATTCAACCATCACTGCCCTGCCCAGCGGTTTGTTCTTTCAGACATCTCCAATCCTAAGCTTTTTCTTCTTTGGGTGTCAGTTCTAGCGTCTGCCTGAAATACAAAAGAAAGGCTACCTCAGTACGTTACAATGCTATATTATGGTCTCCAGTTTGCGTATGTATCCACTCTGTCGCGTATGACATTTGTCGTAGAAGTGACCAACCGATAGCTTAAAAGCTATTCCCTCTACCAGCGGGCCGAGATGGCCGAGCGGTTCTAGGCGCTACAGTCTGGAACCGCGTGACCGCTACGGTCGCAGATTCGAATCTGCCTCGGGCATGGATGTGTGTGACGTCCTTAGTTAGGTTTAAGTTCAAAAATGGCTCTGAGCACTATGGAACTTAACATCTGACGAGCAGTCTAAGGAGCTGCAGTCACGGGCTATGCAGCTGTTCCCAGCGGAGGTTCGAGTCCTCCCTCGGGCATGGGTGTGTGTGTTTGTCCTTAGGATAATTTAGGTTAAGTAGTGTGTAAGCTTAGGGACTGATGACCTTAGCAGTCAAGTCCCATAAGATTTCACACACGTTTTTCAACTTAACATCTGAGGTCATCAGTCCCCTAGAACTTAGTACTACTTAAACCTGACTAACCTAAGGACATCACACACATCCATGCCCGAGGCAGGATTCGAACCTGCGACCGTAGCGGTCGTGCAGTTCCAGACTGCAGCGCCTAGAACCGCTCTGCCACTCCGGCCGCTTATGTTTAAGTAGTTCTAAGTTCTAGGGGACTGATGACCTCAGAAGATGAGTCCCATAGTGCTCAGAGCCATACTCCCGCTACCAGATTTGACTCCGCTGTCGACAAAGCGCTACGCTAATGCAATGAGAGTTTGACAGTTGGATTTTGAACCTTGTGTAGGACATCGCTCTGTGTGTCGGCCGCGTTACCCCAAAAGTGACGCTGTAACGGTCGTGTTCAGAACGACTTAAAGGTCCTCTGGGAGTGTGTACGCTGGATTTAGGAGCACATATAGCTGGCGCTCCTCCCCCCCCCCCCCCATCCCATTCCCACTCCTATCTAATATCATAAAACCCATCCGCCTCACCCCTTAGCTCTACCAAGTATTGCCGCCATTGTTAAATGCCTGGATAGTTGGCCATGCTTCACCATTGCACAACTTTGAAAGTAACGAAGCAAGTGAGATAAACAGTTTACGGCCAGTTGCTACTCTGGCTTGGCTTCTATAAAAGTTGCTAACTACCGAGATACAAAATGGATAAATCACAGCCCGGCATTCGAAATGTGTGTTTTATTTACTACATTGCGCGACAGAATTAAAGGACTACTTTTTCGAAACCCCGTAATTGCCTCTCACTGCGAAGTACAGATTTGAAATTTGGCTCAAAGGTGACTACAGCCTTCGCCTGTGATGGTGCAAAATCATGGTGCCTCGCGACGTCATCCTTCGTCTCGGCGACGTTTCAAACAGCTAGTTCTCGACATTTGAGAAACAAGGCCAGAGCCCAGTGGTTCATGTGAGCTGTAAGATGGATTAATGATGTCACATCGACACCTCAATTCCTTCAAACGGCGCTGTGGACACGTCACACGATAAGATGATCATCACAGCCCCTCTTACCCAAATTTAACCCCTCCTTTTGATGTCTCTGCAAAGGAGATCCGAACCGCGACAACCAGTCTTGAAATCACACGATTTCCTTATGGGTGGCCGAGGAAATCGTTTTAAACACACCGCCGCTCACAATCTGCTTATAATGGCATCAAGGGGTGCCATGAAGAGCGTCAATGAAACCACCCCTCACCCTGATTCGCACACATTCTGCGATCAACGACCGCAATTCACAGTGCGATGAGCAGCATAAAGATTTTCTTGACAACTTTTTATGTTCTTGACACCCTCTTACGCTTCAGCTCTTCTCTACTGCTGTTTCCCCATCGAAAGTGATCCCCTCGTTGGAGCGCAGCGCGACCGCAGTTTCTGCTGTCGTGTAATGGTTGAGACCAATACGGACCGTTCAAAACCATTCGACGCAATTTGAACGTGATCCGAAGCAACAAAGGGTTTTTATGCTTTTTCAACCCGCCTACTTTCTACCCTCCTGTGGCACGGTCACGCGGGAGCGCATCATTAACATGTGCGTGAATAAAACGGCAAATGGTCCCTCTAAGAATCCCCCTGACCCACTTCGGCAACACCATCTGTGCCATCCGCGCACATTCCTTGAGCACGTTAGAAATGTACCTTCACAAATGGCATAGGATCAGCTTGGTGGCTGCTGTATCACCAGAGACCTAAGTAACCCCTTTGACAGCTCTTTGGGGCGATTTGACTATCTTCAGCCTCTAGAGCAGCTGCCAAACTGAAATGATGTTGACGTTTGCGACACGTTCATATGTAACATCCTCAACAAGTTGCTTGGATAGCACCGTGGGTAGGCAGGCCGTTCTTAAAGTGACCCTTTGTCGTTCTATTCACGCAGATGTAATCACCGGCCAGCCGTACATTGTGAAAGTGGTTGCTCTAACGATTGCTCACCCTGTACTTCATGATCCTCGAATAGCATCAACTGCATTTAATGTTGCTCAACGAAGCGCATGCTGGAGGAAGATTCCAAATCAAGTCCATCTTACAATAAAATCTTCTCGGGTGTGTAATAGTGTCCACTGGTGCGGTGCCCACGTTTCTTTAAGCACCCTCTTATCTAACAACGATGCACTGAATTCATCTTCTCTTTTGAAAAGAGTTGCTTATGTGGCTGGCAATTGTTGGTAAAACCTAAGTAAAGGGGTTACAGAAACATGCGTGAAGTCGAGCATCGATAATAGAAATACAAGATTTATGCACAGTAGAATTTGGAAACTCGCTTTGGAAATCATCAGGCCAGAGCAATGAGACGTTGCTTCTCATGTGACACTGACTGACAGGATCCATTTAAATTCAAAAACACACCGGCATTGATATCTATATAAGGGAAGGAATAGTGATGCAGTAGAAAACGAGAGGAGAGAGCTTGCTTTCTGAAACGTAGCGGAATCTCTGTCGATTGCTGCGGTTGGAATGTCGAGAATCTTTTATTTCATCGGAACTCCGATAAACCGCTTATCTGGAAATCCATCTAAAAACTATTAAAAAGCTCGGTGGACAGAGATACCAGTTAAAAGATGAAATCCACCACGAATTCCCAGGGATCGAATTCGTTGAATGATCTGATAAAAATTCAGTAGAATTGCGGTAGGCGACAGAAGAATCTCTAACAAATTATATCTCTTCTACAAAAGGAGACTACTAGATCAGTGACAGTAGCAGAGTGACAAAGCTTGGTGCTACATAGATATGATGGCTGTCAACGCTCCTGACAGACTCTCGCATGCCGTTAGCGGACGTTCACTGTTTTGCCAGAAGTGTAGGAACCTAGTTACAGCATTCCCGAGGTAATGAGCGGAGGTCTACAATTTAAACCTTGGCTGTAGTTAAGATAATTGTACCTGATATCCTTTCTTCCATCAGCATTATCCAGTCAGGTACGCAGGAAAACTATTGTGCAGTTTGCATAGTAGGAGAAACTGAAGTTGGGAGGTAGGCTGAGAGCATTACCTTTCTCAACAACAACAGAAAAAAATTTATCGAAGCAGTTACAATATCTTATGTAAATAACAGTTAAGAGGAAAACTAATTCAGGGAACTAGATGGATATAAAAATGAGAGATATAAAGTTAGGCAACAGGGATTTGAGTTTTAGTCGACTTCAGATTCAACACACGATCAACGATTGAACGTGCTTCTGTGAAGATCCTAAGTAAAAAGACTGTCATGAAATTAATTTATGATAACCAACAAAAGTGCGAGGGGTCGCAATGTTGCAACCGATGTCATTGCTGTTTCCACGCTTGACAGTGCCGTCTCGGTGGGATGCGCAGCGACCAGTGATGTAGTAAAATCTTTCCCCTACACTATCTCACCAAAAGTATCTGAACGTCTCTATGTATGGGTGCGGGGTCATGATAATCGGATCCGACAATATTAAAGCAGGCAGGGAGTGTTGTATCGTCAATAGATAAGCTGTGACAACAGAACAGGTCGCTCAGGAGAGTTTAGTGACTCCGGACGTGAACTAGTCACTGGATGTTACATGTGTAAGAAATCCGGCGAGAACATTTCAACCCTTCCAAAGCTACCCAAGTCTAATGTCGTTAATGTGACGCAAAGGAACAACCACAGCAAAGCCAAGATCGGGCAGACCTTACGTAACGGCGGAAAGCGACCGTCGAGCACTGCTGAGGGGGGTTCTAAAAAGTCTCCTGAAATCGGCAGAAGGAATCAGTCGTAAGTTTCAAAGGGCTCCCAGCAGCCCAGCTACAACAACTGTACGTAGAGTGTTGGAAAGACAAGGGTACAAAGATCGAGCAGTCCCTCATAACCCACACATTTCTGTAGACACTGCTAAGCCATGCCACTGTACAGTGGATAACTGGAGAGATGAATCGAGCTATTCTCTGTAACAATCAGATGGAAGGGTTTGGTCTGACAAAACGCCAGGAGAACGTTACCTGCCATCAAATATAGAAATAGTGACGAACGGAGGAGACGATGTTGCAGAAAGGGGTGTGTTTCGTGGTCCAGTTATTGCGCTTAATGGGGGTAGGACGTCAAACGGGCCGACTTGGACCAGGAGAGGCATCACAGGATATTTTAGTTTCCAGTGTCTATAATTTTACAAATAAATTCATAAAACTTTGTCAGCAACACCAGGAAGGATTCAGGATTCACACTCATTGCAGTGGAAGTTCGAAAACATAACAACATAAATATTTTTACGTGCGAAATTTCATCAATTTTTGACTTACTAATGGCTGCATTTGTTTCTATGGGTACACTTTTCTTCATAAGTTAGAGAGATTCTTCGATGAATTTTTCACAGCATACATACCATACTCACAGGTGTATGAAACTCTAGAATTTGTTTAATTTATGAAAAAACGAATGAACTGTTATATTTTAAACTTCATGTTTAGAAAAAACACAAATTTTATAGTTAATTACCTCAATTTTTACCACAGTTTTTAATAGATTTGGAAAATTCTAGAGTTTCATACACCTTTAAGTATGGTTTGTATGTTGGGCAAAATTCATCGAAGAATCTCTCTTACTCAGGAAGAAAAGTGTACCTATAGCAACAAATACTGCCATCAAAAAGTGAAAAAGATGATGAAATTTCACATGTAAAAAAAAATCATATCGTCATGTTTTCGAACTTCCACTCCTATGAGTGTGAATTCTGAATCCTTCCTGGTCATGCTGACAAAGGTTTATGAATTTATTTGTAAAAGTATAGACAGTGGAAATTAAAATGTCCTGTGGTGCCTCTCCTGCTCCAAGTCGGCCTGTTTGACGTCCTACCCCCGTTAATAAAATGGAAAATGAGGAAGGATGTCAAAACATTTTACAGTATTGTGCGCTCCGTATAGCAGAGGAGCAGTTCGGAGACAATGACTCATTGTATTGAGCATGGCAATGCGCCTTGTCGTTCAGCAGCAACCGCGAGTCAGTAGTTTATGGACAATAACGTTCCTGAAATGGACAGGCCTGCCCAGAGTCCCGATTTGAACACAATCGAATGCCTGTGAGAAGAGTTAGAATGTCACATTTTCTGTATACCACAGCGTCCAACACTCTCGACGAAGAAAGGTCTGCTATTCCCCCACAGACACCCAGATTCCTCACTGAAAGCTTCATTAGAAGAGTTCAATTTGTCATAAACGCGAAGGATGGATACATTCCGTATTAATGTTCAGTAGTAAGAGTTCTGCCCCTCTTGTTAAATAGTGTGTGCGCAACAGACGACAGTAACTAACGAAGAGCGGAGATAAGCCTCAGACGCCATACGCTCAGTGTCTCGTCACACACTGAGCTCTCAATTTGCGACATTGGCTGTAAAACGAGGAATCGATTCGACCACGCCAGGCCCGGCCCGACGCCACTCGTTATTAGCCCAATAATATTTGAAACACGAATTGCGCCCCATTTCTGGCGCGGCTGGCGACGTGGCGGCGGAGCGGTGCCCAAGACGGGCGAGAGGCGAGTGGGAGTGGTCGGCGCGTAATTGCCACTCGGGGCAGCTCGCTTCCGATTGCCCGTCCAAATTGCAGGGCATTCAGGGGGCCGCCGCGCCCGCTGGAGCTGGAGGCGCTGGCCAACTTGACGACGGTCGCCGTCCAGTCCCCAGTCGGCCCACACCTGCAGCCGTCCCTCTCGCGTCGCCAGCTCAAAAAAAAAAAAAAAAAAAAAAAAAAAAAAAAAAAAAAAAAAAAAAAAAAAAAAACAACTTATTATGAGTCTGCGTAACTTCTGTTTAAGGTAATCTGACGTACAAACACTATTGTTTCGATAATGTGGAGTATCTTTTAGACCAGTAGATTTTGTCTGCAGTGGAGTATGTGCTTATTTGAAACCTCGTGACAGATTAAAACAGTTTTTGTATGTCCATCCTTTTGACTAGAGGTCTTGGAGAACACGGCCGTCCGCTATTGTAAGAAAATGAAACACCTAAAGCCGTCTTTATGATCTTGTTTATTACAAGGCGTGTTTTTTTAAGTAAGTACCGTTTTCAAATTTAAAAAAGACGTGCTAAAATATCTCAACAACTTTATTTTTACATGAAAGCCTGTACCATAATCTACGCACTGACGCCATTACAGTCTGATTCTTCCTTGTTTACGTTGTGTACTGAGTGTTTATGATGCCTCCGATAATCGTGAGTCCCGCCGACTGTGAAGTACGGGCTGTTGTAAGATTTCTTCGTGCTAAAGGCCTAAAAGCGATCGCTATTAATCGTGAGATCTGTGCAGTTTACGGAGAAAACATTATGAGTGATGCAACGGTAAGAAAGTGGGTGAGAGCATTTAAAGATGGCCGCACAAATGTGCATGATGAACAACGGAGTGGGCGTCCTTTGGTCGTTAATGAAAGTTTGGTGCAGGAAGCGGACAATAAGGTGAGAGAAAACAGACGCTTTACGATTTCCTCCTTGCGGTATGACTTTCCTAATGTTTCTCATAGTGTTTTATATGGCATTGTGACCGAGCACTTGAATTACCGGAAATTGTGCGCATGTTGGGTAACGAAAATGTTGACGGATGTGCACAAAACCGAACGTTTAGACAGTGCATTGATTTTCCTTCAGCGGTACCACAACGACGGTGATGATTTCTTAAGCCAAATTGTTACGGGCGATGAAACAAGGCTGGCCTACGACACAGCAGAATCAAAGCAACAGTCAACGGAAGTTGAGCAAGGGCATCGTTTTGCTGCAAGACAATGTCCGTCCGTATCTGGCGAATCAGACCAAAGATCTCATCAAATCTTCTCGATGGGAAACTCTAGATTATCCTCCGTACAGCCCCGATCTTGCGCCCAGTGACTACCATCTGTTCCTGCACTTGAAGAAACACCTGGGCGGTCACCGTCTTCAAGGCGATGACGAAGTCAAAACAGTCGTGATGCAGTGGTTAACAAGTCAGGCGGCAGACTTCTGTGAGGAGGGTATTCAAAAACTGGTACAACGTTATGACAAGTGCCTCAATATTGACGGAAATTATGTAGAAAAGTAGATTAAGGTACAGGCTTTCATGTTAAAATAAAATTATTGAGATATCTTAGCACGTCTTTTTTGAATTTCAAAACGGTACTTACTTAAAAAAACACGCCTCGTATGTAGTTACTAGTTTCGGCGCTTCAATGCTCCATCCTCAGGCCTTAGTTGATGCTGAAGGGTGAGTCACGATCGATATGTACGCTGGCAGTTGATGGTTGGGGGGCAAACATCATTGTTATAGATAGTTTGCTTAAACCAGTTACGTTGACCGCTGATGCAACGTACACATCGATCGTGGTAACCCCTTCAGCATCAGCTAAGGCCTGAAGATGACGCATTGAAGCGCCTAAACTGGTAAGCACACAATAAATAAGATCATAATGACTGCTGCAGGGGTTTCATTTCCTTACAAAATTAAAACTGTATTTCGGAGCAGGACTCGAATTAAGACCTTTCCTTTAGCTGCCAGTATCCTAAGATTCCTTAGTGAGACATGATAAACCATCATCAGAAACATACAGGGATAATTGTGACTGACCGTGGGAGATGAGAGATTCAGCTACAAAGGACAGTAAGCGCGTCAACTTTTATCTCATCAGCATCGGTGAGTGATGTGCACGCAGCTCACCAGACAAGCCACGAGCGCGCGTGGTTTCAGCGATTGAAGTCGACGCGTTCATACTCCAGGAGAGCCAGCCGGTGTGGCCGAGCAGTTCTAGGCACTTCAGTCTGGAACCGCGAGACTGCTACGGTCACAGGTTCGAATCTTGCCTCGGGCATGGATGTATGTGATGTCCTTATGTTAGTTAGGTTTAAGTAGTCCTAAGTTCTAGGGGACTGATGTCCTCAGAAGTTGTCCCATAGTGCTCAGAACCATACTCCAGGAGCGTGAGCAGAATCCTATCGATGTGATTCGCCACTATTGTTCAGTCCATACGTAGAAAAAACAACGACTGAAAAAATGACAAGTTCGGGAGTGGAGATCGAAATTCTGCGTGAAAGGATATTGGTGATAATGTTCTCTGATGATTTTGTTGTCCTCGGTGAAACTGAAGAAGAATTGCGGAGAACATTTTGCATAGAATGAACAATCTAATGATCACACACTATGACGTCAGAGTAAACCTTAGAATGACGAAAGTAATGAGGAGTTGCAGAAATGAGATTAATGATAAATTTGGAAAAACTGGGAATCACGAAGTAGACTAATTAGGAAGCAGAATAAAACGTGACGGTCGAAGCATAGAAAGCAGGCTAGTACAGGTAGAGAGAGCATTCCTTGCGAAAAGAAGTCTACTAGCATCAGAAATGTGTGTTAATTTGAGGAAGAATTCTGATAAAGTATGTCTGGAACATAGCACTTTATGGGAGTGAATCATGGACTGTCGTAAAACACAATGTAAGGGTAATGACTGAACTGTGGCACCAGTTTTCACCCATGTAAGTGTGCGGCCGAGTGCCCTCGCACGTGTGTTTGCGAATATCTAGTATGTATGGTTTCGTGTACGCGTGTGTGTGTGTGTGTGTGTGTGTGTGTGTGTGTGTGTGTGTGTGTGTGTGTGTGTGGTGCGGACATTTACCACGCCGGACATTTGCCACGATTTTACCTGCTCCTAAGGGTTGGGTCCCTTGTCTCCCCCTCCTCCTCATCGATGTCGCGCAGTAAAGGTACTTACTGAGCCTTTCCGCTGGTTTACGTAACATAAGACCAGAATCTCTTTGGACTTTCTGCCACATTTTTAGAGAGACTTTCATTGTGGAAACTATTAAATGTATCTCGCATTGAAAGCCGCACCAAATTTCGAGCCTCAGTAAAACTTCGCCAGCCTTGGAGGTTTTGCGGTCGTCTGAATTGTACGTGCCATTTTCGATGCTCCTGCAGCAGCTTTCTGCCGTGCTTTGTGTACCATGGGGGATCAGTTCCGTCTTAATTTATTTGGTATGAATCTCTCGAGTGCTGTCGATACTATTTCTTTGAACTTAAGCCACATATGGTCTTCAGATACATAGTTTGGAAGGATTGGAGACTGTCTCTTAGAAAGTCGTCAACCGAATTTTTAGCTGCTTTATAAATATATATACTTCGAGTTTAGTTTTGGTGAATTCCTTTGTTACGGAATTGAGCCTCGCTCGACTGTGTTTTCACTAATCCTAGTATCCGTCGTGATGTTCAGGATTATTTTTTTTTTTCGAGGGCAAGTGTGTTTTCGTAACCATTTACAATTTGAATGGCCTCGTGAACTAATTGTGCAAAATAATTTTTTAAAAAAGTATATATAGCAATTACGGAAGTTGTTTTCTATCTGCAATAGGGTTAGAAAATTTATTTTTGTCAACATACGGAATGTAGACTGAAGTCACTGCCAACTATAATTGTATGAGTAGCGTACCTATTCGTGACGAGACTCAAGTTTTCTTTGAACTGTTCAGCAACTGTTTCATCTGAGACCGGGGGTCCGTAAAAGGAGCCAGTTATTAATTTATTCCGGTTGTCGAATATAACCTCTGCCCATACTAAGTCGCAGGAACTATCTGCTTCAATATCACTTGTGAGCTGAAACACACATTATATTATTTTTCCTTAAGTTGTGCTTCTTGTTTCTGTTGTAGTGCAGATCATTACAATTACGGCTTTTCCCTCCAAAACCTACTATTCTTTCTCTGTGATCCTGCAAATACCAGAACAGCTACGTACGTTACGAGCATAGCATTCTGTATTACTTCATATCCTTATTTCTAACATTTTAAAATTGTACGTCGAGTTTAGATGACATGTCAATCATAGATGTTCTTATCTCTATTTAGTGAACGTATTTTCAGTAATGTTTTGAACACTGTCCCGCTACACTTTATTCAAATGGGTCAAATGGCTCTGAGCACTATGCGACTTAACTTCTGAGGTCATCAGTCGCCTAGAACTTAGAACTAATTAAACCTAACTAACCTAAGGACATCACACACATCCATGCCCGAGGCAGGATTCGAACCTGCGACCGTAGCGGTCGCTCGGTTCCAGACTGTAGCGCCTAGAACCGCACGGCCACTCCGGCCGGCTACACTTTATTAACTAATGTTTCGTCGCAAGAGACTTTAGAGAGTAAATTAATATGGAGTATGTCGTTCTTCTTTTCAAACATTCATTGTCTTTTGGGCATGCAGGTGTAGTAATTAAAGTAGGCACAAATGCAGTGATCAAAAAGAAATGATTAGCTTACATTCGCATTCTCTTTACATCGTTCCTTTCTTGTTGCTCCTATGCCGATGGACTGTTTCTGTCGCAATCAGTAAGCGTGAAAGAAAGCTACCCTACAGACAGAGGGGTCTATATTTATACTTGGCAGAACTAATTACATACTGACATAATCGTCGGTAATGCTTTCGTTTCCGAAAAGTTATAAATATTTCGATTTCGGAAAAGAAGCTCTGTATTTCGCCAAGATATCGAAGAAAAAGGTCCCTTACGTACTGGTTGTATTGAGTAAGATGTGGAGACGGCGGTTTGAAAGCGGACAGAAGAAGTACGAGGAAGGGCGTCCCTTACCTGAGGGATCGCTTCTCAAGTTACCTGGCGAAGGGGCAAGTGTGGCAAACGTCCGGCGTGGCAAACGTCCGGTGTGGCAAATGTCCGGCATTCGTCTGTCTGTGTGCAGGGGCATCACTGCCTCTCCCTCTCTCCCCTTCCGTCGCTCTCTGTCTCTCAGCGTGTGTCTGTGTTTGTCTCTGTGTGTGTGTGTGTGTGTGTGTGTGTGTGTGTATGTGTGTGTGTGGACGGGTGGCTGGGTGTGTGCGGTTGTAGTTGTTAGGACCACCTGTGATGTGCTGCCCGATAGCCGGTGCGTCCGTTGTCGCTCGCTGCCACTTGGAGGGGTGCGGCAGCTACGCGGAGGCAGTGGCAGACGTACGCCTCGCCGCTGCCCGCTCTCGTCTCGTCTCGTCGCCTCGCGTCGGTTACGTCACGCCTCGGCAGGCCGCACCAGCCGTGACGCTGCGGCCGTTTCCGGGCACGCGCCGTCCTCAGGCCAATTACCGCCGCGGCACGGAAGCCGCCACTGATGCCGGAAAAGACGTCGCTCCAGATGTGGACTCCCTGGAAGATGCATCAAAGCGTCATTAGATTGGCGATTCGCCTCAAATGTATCGTTCACCGTTACGGTACCATCAGCGGACCAGATGAGTAGTACGTTAACTGCTCGTCAAATTACGGCCACTTGCTAATACATGCTATCTGTTGTATAAATACACTACTGGCCATTAAAATTACTACACCACGAAGAAGACGTGCTACAGACACGAAATTTACCCCACAGGAAGAAGGCACTGTGATATGCAAATGATTAGCTTTTCAGAACATTCGCACAAGGTTGGCGCCGGTGGCGACGCCTACAACGTGCTGACATGAGGAAAGTTTCCAACCGATTTCTCATACACAAACAGCAGTTGATCGGCGTTACCTGGTGAAACGCTGTTGTGATGCCTCGTGTAAGGAGGAGATACGTGCACCTTCACGTTTCCGACTTTGATAAAGGTCGGATTGTAGCCTATCGCGATTGCGGTTTATCGTATCGCGACATTGCTGTTCGCGTTGGTCGAGATCCAATGACTGTTAGCAGAATATGGAATCGGTGGGTTCAGGAGGGTAATACGGAACGCCGTGCTGGATCCCAACGGACTCGTATCACTAGCTGTCGAGATGACAGGCATCTTATCCGCATGGCTGTAACGGATCCTGCAGCCACGTCTCGATCCCTGAGTCAACAACCATCTCCACGAACAGTTCGACGAGCCGGCCGGGGTGGCCGAGCGGTTCTAGGCGCTACAGTCTGGAACCGCACGACCGCTACAGTCGCAGGTTCGAATCCTGCCTCGGGCATGGATGTGTGTGATGTCCTTAGGTTAGTTAGGTTTAAGTAGTTCTAAGTTCTAGTGGACTGATGACCTCAGAAGTTAAGTCCCATAGAGCTCAGAGCCCTGTGAACCATTTGAACAGTTCGACGACGTTTGCAGCAGCATGGACTATCAGCTCGGAGACCATGGCTGCGGTTACCCTTGACGCTGCATCACAGACAGGAGCACCTGCGATGGTGTGTTCAACGACGAACCTGGGTGTACGAATAGCAAAACGTCATTTCTTCGGATGAATCCAGGTTCTGTTTACAGCATCATGCTGGTCGCATCCGTGTTTGGCGACATCGCGGTGAACGCACTTTGGAAGCATGTATTCGTAATCGCCATACTGGCGTATCACCCGGCGTGATGGTATAGGGTGCCATTGGTTACACGTCTCGGTCACCTCTTGTTCGCACTGACGGCACTTTGAACAGTGGACGTTATATTTTAGATGTGTTACGACCCGTGGCTCTACCCTTCATTCGACCCCTGCGAAACCCTACATTTCAGCAGGATAATGCACGACTGAATGCTGCACGTCCTGTACGGGCCTTTCTGGCCAGCACAATCTCCAGATCTCTCACCAACTGAAAACGTTTGGCCGATGGTGGACGAGCAACTGGCTCGTCACAATACGCCAGCCACTACTCTTGATGAACTGTGTATCGTGTTGAAGCTGCATAGGCGCCATCCAAGCTCTGTTTGACTCAATGCCCAGGCCTATCATGGGCGTTATTACGGCCAGAGGTGGTTGTTCCGGGTACTGATTTCTCAAGATCTATGCACCCAAATTGCGTGAAAATGTTGTCACATGTCAGTTCTAGTATAATATATTTGTCCAATGAATACCCGTTTATCATCTGCATTTCTTCGTGGTGTACCAATTTTAATGGGCAGTAGTGTAGTAGCTGTTGATAGTTACATGGTAGAGAAGTGTCACACCAAAATCTGTCACCCAAATGGTACTACAGACGTTCAGCTGGTTTGAAGGATGCACTAAGGTGGCAGAAGTCATGGGATACCTCACAATATCATGTCGGACCTCCTTTTTCCCGGCGTGGTGCAGCAGTTCGACGTGACGTGGACTCAACACATCGTCGGAAGTCCCCTGCAGAAATATTGAGCCTTGCTGTCTTTACAGCCACCCATAACTGCGAAAGTGTTGAAAGGTCTCTGTGTACTGCACCGCTTAAAAATACTTAAATTATCTAATTGTTCACATGTAAGCCCTCAATTAGATTTACACTGAATATATTTTATGCTCCTGGATTACCATCCTTCTCATTACCATCTGTGTCAAAGTGGTAGCTAGTTGTATAGAACTTGCTGTCTGCTGTGGTCAGTATGGGCAGTTTTGGGTGCTCACTCAAAGCAAAGTGGTTTGTGCCTTCTAAGTCGTCTTAATGGACAGTGGGTAGGTTGGTACCAGAAGCAACCCCTTTGGTCTGTTCTGGCTACCTGCTGAGATTCGTTGTTCTGGGGTGGTTAAGCACTTGACGGTGGGCAGTCAGGGAGTGTGGTCGGTAGCTTAAGACTGAGCTTGGAGTGAGATGTGTAAGTCTTCAGGTTAACTGAAGTAGTATGGTTCACTTTTTATTACACCAATAGTTTCATTATATGATCCATCGTTTAGGCAGGGTAGGCTGTGGTGCAATTTACCAATTTTAGTAAGTGTCTTCTGGTACTTTCTTTGTGCTACCATAACTTCTAGTGTGCAAAGGCTTCGCATCTAGTTATGCTGACATTACGTTATAGTAGATTTTCCTAAGTGTGTAGGCGTGCACGGAGTCTCGTGTGAATGTTTCCGTTTATTATTCCAGTTTGAATTCTTTCGGTTTCACCTGCGGTTTGATAAATTTGCCTTTATGCTTTGCAAACCGGCGGACAAAATTTGCAACGCCGCCCGGTGACTGATAGTCGTCTGTTGACCGAGCCTCCCAGTGCTGGTCGGAAACTTTCTGCCTTGCACGGTGTGGTGCGTGACTTGAAAATTGGAGTCTTTCTCGCGATTTCACTGTTAAGGCTGTGCCCAGCTCGCGCTTTTGTCGATTTTATTCTGCATTCCTAAGTTGCTGTGAAAGCAGCCACACAACACGTCTTTCTAACGCCTATCTCTGCATGAGGCCTGGACAGCCTCATGTTTGTGCTTCGTCTAAGAACCTGCCGGCTTCCTTGACTTATAAGCAATGTCCTTCTTGTCCAGAAAACATCACTTTAAGCACGCTGACTTCTCCCTGTGTGAACTCGGAGCTGTGTGTGTACGCCCCTTCCCAGGCCTTTTTGGTGTTTGAATTCTCGACACATTCTGGCTTGTTATGGCAGGTAAAAACAGCTGCTGTCAGCCAGAAGTATTCACATCCTTCACGCGTGCATTCTTGACCCTCCATCCCAGTGGCAGCAGGGGTCCACCAGTTTTCGGCACGCTTCTCATTGTCCACCAGGCTCTTTCCAAAACGTCTGTTCTTCAGTGAGACGAGGGCGTCCTCCCGCCTACCCCCTTTGTGGTTGCAGAACGTCTCCAGTGTCCGCGTCTCGAGCGCTCGCAGCATGAGGTCGGCATCTCGTTCGACGTGGGTCTGGCGACTTGAGTCGGCCGAAGTGGCCACCAACGCAGGTATCACACATCTTAACTCGCTGAGCTCAACTGACTGACCCATTCTACTGTCAGTGACCCTCTATTGACTATACCAGTACTCCTCGCCTCCTTTTGTACTATCGTTTCCGTCCATTGTGGCATCTAGTCCTCAGTTCTGCTTACAGAAGGGTCTCCGCTTACCTGAGATTAGATTGTGCATTGAAAAATTCTTGTGTTACTGCCACAAGTTAAACATGGCATAAGTAGTAAACTTAATATTATGAGAAATGCTTTGGTCGATACTTGTGTGACTGCTGTCTGGTTTATTTGGACCACCGTCTGCTCTAATGTACCGCGTGAGCTGGCTGTCAGACACTCTCGTAGTCGGAGTGTAGCCAGGGCAGCAATGATACTTAGTGCTCCCCAGTTTTCAGGACGACTGTTAGGTTTGATTACCTCGCTCACGAAACATTTCCGCCTCGCAGGTACTTATACAGTTCATAAACATTGTCATTTCGAAAATACTTGTCTTCTTGACACAGTTTTGCAACGCTGACAGATTGCTTTCGTTCCCCACGGCAGAAGTGTACCCAGTTCGTAACTAACCCCTGTATACTTATTTAGCCAGTAATTTCAGAAGTAATGGACTCGATAGCAACAACGTGGTTGAGCTTGTGTTTGCAGCGCAATGTTTGGAAAATCATTGTAATAACATTTTTTTTCGGATACTTTGAAGTGTATTGACCTTTATTTCAGCTCCTTTAGTAAAACCAGAGATCGCCGGCTAAGATTATGTGACTAATAACAATTCTAATAAAAATTCAGTGTACTAGCTCTGCTTCTCACATTGTGGT
Organism: Schistocerca serialis cubense; assembly: GCF_023864345.2. Taxonomy (NCBI): domain Eukaryota; kingdom Metazoa; phylum Arthropoda; class Insecta; order Orthoptera; family Acrididae; genus Schistocerca; species Schistocerca serialis. The sequence goes on along the minus strand of NC_064638.1, from coordinate 410,094,665 downwards.
ATTCACTATGATTATGCACCTTAATGCATTTTTAAATTGTCGCATTAAACGCCTTTCCCAGGTGTACCATTTCTTTCTCAGAACACAGTAAAGAAGAATGTGAAGGCGATAAACACCGTACATGAGAAAAGAAGCCAAGAGGTGAAGGGGAAATAAAGGCCATTCCCTCGTTCAGGAGGTTTATCAAACAGCTGAACTGTTAGATGTTATTGCAGTTACGTACAGACCGCCCGCCCGGTTAGCCGAGAGGTCTGACGCACGGCTTTCCGGAGCGAGAAGGAGCGCCTGGCCCTCGGCACGAATCCGCCCTGCGGACTTTTGTCGAGGTCCGGTGAGCCAGCCAGTCTGTGGATGGGTTTTAGGTGGTTTTTCATCTGCCTCGGCGTATGCGGGCTGGTTCCCCCTATTCCGCCTCAGCTACAGTGTGTCGGCGATTTCTGCGCAAACAAGTTCTCCACTTACACGTACACCACTAATACAATACCACACAAACATAGGGGCTACACTCCTCTGGTTTGAGACGTTCCCTGGGCGGTCCAGCGGGAGCCGAACCGCACAATAACCCTTGGTTCGGTGAGGGGGGGGCGGAGGGGTGGAGTGGACAGCGGTGGTAGTCGTCGTGGGTTTGTATACCACTGCGGCTGTGGCGGGAGCGGAGCCTCTCCGTCGTTTCTAGGTCCCCGGTTAACATACAACATATGTACCGACCTGTGTTCGCCAGTTTCCTAAATTTCGCTCAGTACACATTTTCTGGAATAAGTACTTCCTGTCTGTTGTCTGAATCGAACACATGCACTTCCTGAGCTTTTCATTTGTACTCGTTGTGTTTGACACCCAAACGTCCGTTCTAAGGACGTTAGTTTCACTCAGAACTCCTAACGTGTTTACTTTTGCTAACAATGACTTGTTTCGGCAAGAGCAAGGTTCGAAAGAATGTCAGTTAACAAAACATCAGATTCTTTATTCGGTTATCTTGTATCGTATAACGTCGATTTGAATCGATGTGTCAGCATCATGATGCTACATAGAAAGCATGACAGGGCTTTCATGGATTTGCTGGTAGAGGTCCGGGAGAGTATCCGAAACATCCCATTGTTAGAGTGAAGACTGCTTTCAGGACTTACTCAAACGACGCTATCTTTACCTAGGAATGGTGTAGGGAAAACGACGCAGAATAGAGACATTACAAGACAGACGTCTCTGATTAGTAATGGTACGTGCCACACAATCACACTGAACAAACCAGCCTCTCAGCTGATGATTTAGCATTTTTCCCCAGTAACACTACGTCAACAGTATTCATACCTCGTATCCCAAATTGGAAACCGTTGAAACCCTCTCGCTCTAAGAAGTACTGGCGAAGACATCGAGTGGGCCTGAGGGGAAGGAAATACGCTCTTGAGTAACAAATCAATTTCCGGTTTCCACACGAAGTTTGTCACGGGCGTAGACGAGCGGCTAAGGAATGGTCGCTGACTCAGCAGTATCTCTACGACAGCTGGGCCCAATTCGCTTCATCACAGTGACTTAGCTGCTACTCATTATGACCACCTATAGACAGAGTACACAGGGCTGGCCGTTGGCGAAACCTGCAGTGATGCGGCAGTTTTCGGAGATGTGTCGTACAGAAGAGACAATTTATAGTTAGGGACAAAGGTAGAAATGGTTCCCTTCCCCATCGGTATTGTATTAAGGTATATGGTGTTGTATAATGGTTCCTCTGTAATGACAATGGCCCTTTAGTTTTTTTTCTTTAAGGCATCCGAATTAAAGTGTCGGGAGAGACCAGTCAAGCCATGGTACAATTTAATTTATCAGATCCCTTGCAGAAAGAGTCTACCCTTGTTGTAGTACAAAGTAAAAAATAGGCTACATGTTTATTAATTATACTGTATGTTAGTTACGACAGTACAGTCCAGCAGTTATTTGCAGGGAATTTACCTTCATTTTCTACACAATGCAAAAGAGCATGTTACTCGGCCCTATAACTTGAGGGGTCACTTTACAGTGCAAGGAAGTCACGTTCCACTTATAATGTTACTTGTAAAGGCATGACATAGTGATACTTGAAAAATATTCTGTCAATCGACTTGAACCAACTTGCTGCGGAGGAAGTAGATTACTTATTGATTGTTCTTTCAAACATCTGTTCTAAACATAAGAACAAGTGTCTACATAAAGCGGAACATAATTTTTAATGCCGCTGTGGTATAGTGATCAGCATCGTTAGGTTTCAGTATGGCGGTTCTGGATTGGGATCATCGTGCCAACCTCTGACTTCTCCGTAGTCTGATAATTTGGGATGTAGGGCGCTAAGCCTAGTTTTTATTGCTTATCTTCGAGCTTGCCAAATAATACTTTGGCCATCAAGATCGCCGGATCTCTCTCAAACTGAGAACGTTTGGAGCATTATGGCCAGGGCTCTGCATACACCTTCGGATCTTGACGACCTAAGGCGCCAGTTGGACAGAATTTGGCACGATATCTTTCAGGAGTACGTCCAACAACTCTGTCTTTCTATGCCAATTAGAATAACTGATTACAAAACCGGCAGAGGTGGACCAACGCATTATTGGCGTACTCACTTGTGAACTCTTTATTTTTGAATAAAGAATCCATTTTTTTTTCAAAATGGTAATGGTTTATTTGTCTTTGTATATACATACATCTATCGATTTTCGCCCCATTCGGATAATTCCTTCGCAGTGCGTCTTTTTTATTTTTGATTTTTCTTTTGTTCCTTAAAGTGCATTTAGACTACAGCTATTCCGATTAAGCGTACTTCCAAATTTTGCAGAACCGAAGTTTGCTGGGTAATCCAGGATATACTGCAGTCCTCCACGTATTGCTAGCGCAGTGACCTTGAAGACAAGATTAGGTTGACTACGGCGGGCACAGCATTATTTTAGCAACTACTTTTCTAAAATTCCTTACACCAATGGAACAGGACGAAATCCTAATACGTGGTGCCCACTGTCGTATACTTCATAAGTATAAAGAGCCTTACCAGAGGATCCTCTGGTCCCTGACTGTGCCGCTATCGGAGTTTGGGACTACAACTGCTAAACTGCTATTTCTGCCAAAAAAAAAGAAAAAGGTCAGAGGGACGGGGGAAAAAACTTATAACAGACAAATCCAGGAAATGTAAGGAAACTGAATTTTCAGAATGAAAGTTTAAATACGAGGTAGCAGATTTAAGCATGGGACGACATCAATCACTAATTCTGGAATACTGTTGAATAGCAGGTCCTCCAGAGGAAGTGAAAGTAACGTGAGAAAACAATAGAGCAAGAAATTTAAGCCCCTTCAGGTGCCCAGGTTTGACGTGGTAAGTCATCATCAGGAACTTACTGGAGAAATTGTGATGGACGATGGGGAACAAGAGATTCATGTACAACGGACAGTAAGAACATCAACTCTTGCCCCGTAAGCGTTGGTGAGTAATGTTCATCCAGATCAGAAGCCAAGCTGCCAGCGCGCTTGATTTCAGTGGTTGAGGTCAGCGTGTGTATACTCTCGCTGCGTGAGCAGAATCCTGTCCACGCCATTTTACACCCGACAGACTCCAATGTAATCGAAACTAGAATGAATTTTCACTCTACAGCGGAGTGTGGGCTGATATGAAACTTCCTGGCAGATTAAAACTGTGTGCCGGACCGAGACTCGAACTCGGGACCTTTGCACGTCGCGGGCTTGGGTAGCTCAGTTGGTAGAGCACTTGCCCGGGAAAGTAATGTAATGCGAATACATAGAAATAAGGATCCTATATTGTATGATTATATGATAGCGGAACAAACACTGGTAGCAATTACTTCTGTAAAATGTCTTGGAGTATGCGTACGGAACGATTTAAAGTGGAATGATCACATAAAATTAATTGTTGGTAAGGCGGGTGCCAGGTTGACATCCAGTGGGAGAGTCCTTAGAAAATGTAGTCCATCAACAAAGGAGGTGGTTTACAAAACACTCGTTCGATCTATACCTGAGTATTAGCAAACTCAAGTGGCAGACTCTGCAAGAGAAGCGCTCTGCATCGCGGTGTAGCTTGCTGTACAGGTTTCGAGAGGATACGTCTGTGGATGAGGTATCGAATATATTGCTTCCCCCTTCTTATACCTCCCGAGGAGATCACGAATGTAGAATTAGAGAGATTCGAGCGCGCACGTAGGCTTTCCAGCAGTCGTTCTTCCCGCGAACCATACGTGACTGGAAAAGGAAAGGGAAGTAATGAGTGGCACGTAAGGTGCCCTCCGCCGCACGCGGTTGGGTGGCCTGCGGAGTATAAATGTAGGTGTACATGTAGAAGCATATCCCAAATATTGGCAAACCAGTGATCGATTGGCGATAGCGTAATTAAACAGTTTCAGGCAGCTTATAAAGAGCACAATCAAGCCGCGTTGCTATCTCGTGCACCGCGCCGGCTTCACGACATAATGTCCCTGCGCACGAAGTATTCAGTGTCAGCGGTAATTCCCGTATTCCGTGAGAAGCCATAAAGACAGAGACAGCGCCGAGGCAGGGCGAAGCGAGCAAGACGGAGCGGGCGCCCGGGGGTCGCGTGCGCCGCGGCCGGTTATCGCCGGCGATCTCCGGCACTCGCGTGGCGTCAGATCGGAAATCACAATTTCCGTGAGCCACGCCTCGCACGTAAAGTAAATTATTGCGGCTGCGGCAGGGGTGGCGGTGGCGGCTGGTCGATGGCGCCGCGGCGGCCGCCCTAAAGGAAAGCGCCTCCGCCTCCGCCTCGGCAGGTAGCAACAGGCTCGTAATCTGGACGCCGATCGACGCCGCCGCATGCGCGCTCGGCCGGCGACGGTCATTACGGGGACAGGCGACCGTGCGCTATCAGGTTTGCATCTGGCGCGGCACAGTACTTTGCTTGCTTCAGTCGCTTCGCGCACTGTTAGTAGCCTACTGCCGCGCATTGCTTCCCGCCTGTCTCAGACTTCCGACTGCACTCACCGCAATTTCCCACCGCTTTACCTTAGACGACATCGAAGTCTACGGAAGAAGCCGACTCTAAACAACCAGTCGTATGCACGCGCCATACTGTTGCGGTGTGACAGTCGAACATGACTCCTCCCGGTAGGCGCAAGAGCAAAAATGTTTGTGATCTAGATACTGCCTCGTCAATATCTATACGAACAACCTTCACCCCCTCCCCGTCTCTCCTTCTCTCTCTCTCTCTCTCTCTCTTTCTTTCTTTCTTTTTAGGATTCCGTATCTCAATCGGTCAACACGGAACCCTCATAACATCACTATGTTCTCCGTCCTCCCGTCTGTCTTTCCGACAGTTAAGACAACTTTTTCTCAAAGACGGGTAGGCTTACCAAGGTGAGATTTATGTCCCATTCTACGATCAAATGTCAAAAATAAAAAAAATGGCTCTGAGCACTATGGGACTTAACTTCTCAGGTCATCAGTCCCCTAGAACTGAGAACTACTTAAACCTAACTAACCTAAGGACATCATACACATCCATGTCCGAGGCAGGATTCGAACCTGCGACCGTAGCGGTCGCGTGGTTCCAGACTGTAGCGCCTAGAACCGCTCGGCCACACCGGCCGGGGATCAACGTTCCCTCGGCGGTGTAAAACACTTGAGTTTCTAAGCGTATCCTACCAAAAGGTACGGCCATTTATGTGTCATATTTTGACACTCGCACTCATCAACATCTATTGGGTACTTTTCCTTGCCCGAGCATTATGAGACTTGGCAAGATGCACGGTTTCATAGTACAAGTATAGGAAAAACATCCGAAAATTTTTAATTCGTAATTACATCACTCGAAAAAAAAATTTTTTGTTATTTGTTATCCTACTGTCTGTCCGTTAATTTGTAATCCGACTCTCTGTCCGTGTTTCTCAAGGACGGGTAGAGGTTCCGAGTTGAAAGGCACGTCAGGTACTAAAGTTACGGTCTCTTATGGCAAAAATAATCTAAGCTTCGGAGTTCATCCAAACAAAAGGGACGGCCATTTACGTCTCGTAGTTCGTTACTCTCAAACTCACTCACTAAACTTGGAGAAATGCATGGTAAACACTGTGGTGTCTGACAATATATTTATTCACAATCGGTTTCGATTATTAATCATCTTCACAAAGGAAAAATATTGTGACAAACTTCACATTTCATTCATGTTATTTAACCAGAAAAGAGGCCATATCTGACTTGCAAATCTCAGGAAGAGATACTTCAAGCCGGAATACGGGCTTAGGCAAACAAAATACACCGAAAAATGAAAGCACGTGCACTTACTGTTGTCACATGGTTACATGCAAGTGTATCTGTGAAGACGATGAATGATCTAAACTGATTGTGAATAAATATATCGTGGGACAGCACCCAGTTTACCATGCATTTCTCCAAGTATATTTATGCTTCTTTAAAGTCAGTACCGCCATTAGACTGCTTTTTTTTTATCTGCAGTGTTACATTTACACGATCATGATTTAGTCTTTAAGTTGCCATTATCAAGTGTTTTAATGATATACAGTGCCTAATATGGCATACTGTCGTATTTAAAATATATTATTAGACACATTTTCAAGGGTCAATATTGCTGGTAAAAGCCTAGTGCTTTGTTTTATCACAGACTGCTGACCACATTCCCCTCCACATCCGCATTCAGAGACGCCTATGCGCCTAGGATGACATGGCGGCCGGTCAGTACCGTTGGGCCTTCGTGGCCTGTTCGGGAGGAGTCACTAATCACTACTAGCTAGTTTCGAGAGTGTGCTCATTCTCTGGTCTAACTATAAACTTAATAACACATAATAATTAAGTAGAAGTCAAAATATAAACGTTTGCTCTAATTTTGACGTTTGTATATTAAGGATCAACTTTGTTAGCTAAGCATGGAGTTAATACGTTGATATACTACTAAGTTGTCCCAACGCTCGTCATGGCAATACAAATACTAACATTTACGTTTTAGCATCCATTCTGATCTGATGTATTACAGTGTAAGTACTCTAAATTGCCTAGCATTTCTTAATGAATTAATCACTGAAACCAACACCTTAGACGTCGTTCTATCAATCACATTCAACTTTTCTAAGCACGTCTAAATTCTTTCTGTTGTCAGGTCAGAATAAAAAAGACTGGAAAACAATGGGGTGGTGTTCTAGTATAGTTATAATAGCGGCTTGCATCGCTATTTCATTAACAGATGTACCAGAATGATCCCGGCAAATCTGAGTCTTCCGTTCGCCTTCCACTGCCGATTCCATGTTTTATCCACACCATATCACTTCCTAGTATTGCGACTAGATGTTTAAACGCATTCACAGTTTGCAGAAGTTTAGTAGTCGTCTTGCAATCTGATTACATCCGTTAGTTTCTCTCTTTTATCGGCATTACCTCGCATTCATCCACATTGAAAGGGAGACGGGAGTTGTCATTCACTGTACAGAGTGAATACAACATTTATGTCGATCTACATTTCCTTTCAACCATGGAGTGATAATATTTTCCCATAGTTCAGATAAGCAAGCAATCTGAAAATGCAGCTGACTATTCTGAGAAACCATTTGTGTATAATCGGAACAACGTGGTCCTTTTATTATAAGTTATTGAGCTGTTATGTAACTTGCCCCAGCATTTTCCCTTGCGAGGAAATAGAAGCAATTCCAAAAAAGCATTGGATGTAAAGTTAACAAATTCACTGGTCCCACTGAGCGGATTACATGGCTTTCACAATGTATTTTGTAGCGTAGATACGTAACATCGTTTAGTGCAAGCAAATATGACAAATTGAAGCTGTAAAAGCTGAACTTGCAATGTGGAATATTGGTTTCACATTACGTAGATAGCATATTCACGAGCTTCAACCGATGTTTCACAGACAGAAGCAAGATGTATCAGTGCATTAGTTACAGGACGTCAGGAGAGCTAATCCACTGAGAACTGGTGTAGCAAAGAACTGATTAATGGTACTGCGTTAAGTTAGCTTGCTATAAAAATTCAACAATCTGTACGGAACGGAATTGTTGATCCTTCTGTGAATGGCTGGGTAAGTTAGTTCAAAATACATAGAACGGCAACGGAGTACCACCTCCAAAACGACAAAGTGAAGTAAGACACCGCAGTGCTGAAACTTCGAGTTGAGGACTTCTTTATCTTCCGTTGAACTATAATGGGCGATCAAGAAGTTTCCATTTGACATCGTTGCTGCAGCGTATATGCAACACAGCGCAACTCCGATGCGGGTGTATAAACATCGACATATAGGTTAGCGATTAGTGTGACATTCGTGCCTTTCCGACGTGCGTGCAGTAAATGCGGAAACGCGAACTATGGCGACGCTATTACCAAACTCAGCCAGACAAAAAAATGGTTCAAATGGCTCTGAGCACTATGGCATTTAACATCTATGGTCATCAGTCCCCTAGAACTTAGAACTACTTAAACCTAACTAACCTAAGGACAGCACGCAACACTCAGGCAGACAGAACCAACGTGCTGTTGTTCTTTTCTTGACTGCCGAAGAAAAAACATATGCATGGAATAGCAAGCCTGTCGAAAACGATGTCCGAGAAAACTGCGACAAGGGCTGCTGCCACTTTAGGATACCGCACGTCCCTGCATTGCAAATGTCGTAACGCAGAAGTTACGACAACTCAAGTTGGAGGCATTCGAACACCTGCCCTATAGTCCTCTTCCCATGCGATTATCACGTCTTCGGCCCCTTAAAAATGCCTTGAAGAAGCGACTATTCCCGTCGGACGAGGAGTGCAGCAGACGTCTACGGACTTCTTCCGCGCGGCAGGACACGTTGTTTTACCAAAAGAGCATCCTCTATCTAGTGCTTCTGTAGGATAATTGCCTCAATGCTCACGGCGATTCTGATTGATTAGCATACTGATTTTCGACCGTACGGACTTCGAACGGAAACTTGTTGATCGCCCCTTATAATTGTCCTCGACTGTGAGACAATTGTAAACACAAAATTTAAGTATGAGAATGAAATTTTCGCCTCTTACATCTTAAAATTAGTGAGCTCGAACACGATATCTAGTCTGGCCACTCTCGAGCAATGCTCTGCAATCGAAACTGTAGTCCTATCAAAACTTCGATTTTCTAGTACTTTTTGTAACTTCCCAACCTCGATAGCTCTTCGTGATAAGCTAATTCTAAAACCGTTTTGATCTGCTTATAAAATTCTCTCGAGGTTCTGGCCGCGTGAATTGGTTTAAAATCCACCGTGAGTACTTCTCGGTCACTGTAAAGTGGCGACTGTCTTATGCTTGCTGCTATCATCCCTATACAGACGCGCAGACTTCTGTGATGTCTAAAGAGGCATAAAATCATTCATTCTTCAAGGCTGCAGCTAAAATTCGACCATTGGTGAGGCCCCCGAAAGACGATGTACACGCCTCAGAACGCTAGCAGTGTATGAACTACCAAATGGGTGTGGACTGTTTTATGTGGGACAGACTGAGCGTTCTGCTGAACAGCTTAGTGCAGGAAAACGAGAGACGTTTGTGCCTTTGGCCTCTGAGAAATCAGCAGTAGCTGAGCATGCTCTAGGAGACGGACACTGTATCGCATTTGACATGACACTGATAAACGGCAGGCCGTTTGGCATGCCCCTTTCCATTTAACATGAGAATAACAATCTGATTGGAGAGTAATGACCGGACGTAATAAGATACTGATGTTACTGAAGTCAATTGTAGTACAATGACTGTAGGTCCTGAGCTCGTAACTAACTTCATATCAATAAACTTAAAAGGTCCAGGTATCCTGTGTTTTTCTCTATGCATTCTGTTTGTGCGAGGGAACGAGAAGCGCGCTGGATCTGGGACAGGAGGGCTTCTTCTGGCAGCCTCTGCTGTTCACTCCACGAATGTCACTATGCCGGACCAGCCACGGTGGGGTGTCAGCTATTATGTGTTTACGACCGCGGTTACACAGTGGCCGAGCTGAGGTTAGGAAGGGACTCTGTCAGCGGGAGGTCAGAGCTTTCTCGTCTTCTAAAGAGTACCCTCAGGAGAATACAACCTTATGCTTTTCTAAAGACACGCGGCTTGCAGAAAAATAAGAACCTAGCCTCGGGCACGATTCTTACTTTCAGAGGACCTCTGACGCGAGGCTACTTGCTGAGTGGGAAAACGCATTATAGGTAAAAGTTGTTTGTGACGTCACGGAGACGGAGCAGAAGCGACAGTTTTTTTGGAAGAAGAAGGGCGAACCGAATTGTCATTGGCGTTTTATTGCGCGCCTCGTTATTGGCGGGATGTTTGTGCGTGAAGGGGCCTCGCCACTGGCCGGCTGAGTGTTCATATTCTGCGACTAGAGGGTATGTCCTGTTAGGTGGGAAGGAACAGCACGCTGTATGGTTCAGCTAGAAAAATCTAAAAATTAGCTGGAATATGGGAAGCTGTGCAAATCTTGTGCACATCCATAGCATTCGTTTGGAGATGGAGAGACGTGCACATTGGCACGTCTCAGGAGACGAGTGCGGTCCAGAGTCCATGGAAGCTCGTCGCTCATCCTATACTACAGAGCCACATTCATGACGATGGTGTTCTGCACGTCTCATGATGACTAATTGAGGTGATCATCACTAGCAGCGGCGGGATTGTAGGACAATTCCTGGTCTGTCTTTGCTCATGTCATTGATTTAGTAGATGAATGAGTTTCTCAATATAATTACCGCAACAACAGTCACTGTATTCGTTTGGATAAAAAGTTCGTGAGTAATTTTCAGAACATTATTTGTATCTAAGGGGCATGTTTTCTTATTCGTTCAAGTAACGGTGGAAAGTAGTAAGTTTACTAGGGAGAATTTTACATAGGGGGCATTATCACAATCCACTGATATTCTTTCATAGTCAGATCTGTTTAATGTGTGTTTTAATTGAACAAATTAACACGTTAATGAAAAGCTTGTTACTGTTGACGTCTACCATTTATACCCAGTTTACTTCTTTGTAATTCTCCACCTTAGCATTCACAGCTAGTTGAGCAGTAAATTCTTAGAATTATCGATTTCATTGTGCACAATAAACAGAACTTCAGTCTTAAAGGCGTCTCTGGCTCTTACTGGGTCAGGGTAAACATACATAATTTAGACGCAAGGAGCTTTACAACATCGGTTATTGCACGGACTAGTAGTTTCTCGGATAGCGTCATAAACGAAACAATCGAGATAAAAATCTGTGGCAACGCCTCCACGAAAGATGGTGGTCGCCAGCTAAGCACAGCTTGGAACCCGGCAGTCGGTGGGCTGAAGCGGGCACACAACGGAAATGTTACATTGCACAGCGCTGGAGCGAGCATCAGTGACGTCTCAGAAGGCAGCACGGCTACATGGGGAATGGAGCAACAACCGTAAGGCTGAGTTTACGGTACATCGACAACTATCATCAGACGCCGTCACCAGAGATCGCCCGATAGTATTTGCCAACAGCTTGGTCACAGTGAGTCGGATCTGCTTCCTCAGTATTTGGCGTTGTCAATGAGATTAGGTTAGAGTTTATTCTACGTAGGAAATAGGTTAGGTTTGAACCCTCAAGACTGGGATGAGTACCGCAACGCCTCTGAGCCTGGAGACGAGTGCTACAATGCAGCTTTTTCTATCAAAAAGATACCAAATGCATGTGAATGAGCCACATCTGTCTGGAAAAGAACTTGGTGAGTATGCTACGCACTGTCCTCTGTTACTAGACTTACTGGAGGAGGAGATTAGTGTTTAACGTCCCGTCGACAACGAGGTCATTAGAGACGGAGCGCAAGCTCGGGTGAGGGAAAGATGGGGAAGGAAATCGGCCGTGCCCTTTCAAAGGAACCATCCCGGCATTTGCCTGAAGCGATTTAGGGAAATCACGGAAAACCTAAATCAGGATGGCCGGAGACGGTTAGACTTACTGGACAAGTTTCACGGATATATGAGATGAATTGAGAAATGTTCTGTTACATACTCTAGATGATTCGCAGCATCTTGAAAATCAAGTACAAACACGCTCTTTCGCTGAATTTTATTTGAAGCTATACAGAAATGTTTCAAATAAACTTCAATGACTGTCATTCAGCATACGTATGAAACACAAAGTTAAGAATAAGATACTCTGACCACCGAAAGCACTGTAAAGTTGAAACAAAGACACCGTTTCTGCAAACCATTTCAATGTAGACACTTAATGTACACCTACCATAACTCAAAAAAGATCCACTGCAGTAAATTCGAGCGTAAGATATACTATACTTCTCACCTGAGCAAATTATTTGCTGATATTATAACGTCAGCCTGAAATGTGCGATAAAGATTTTGCCTTCTTGTGTTTTTCAATAAATCCTCGATTTCACTCCACAGATTCCGTACTACATCCCGAGTATGATAGTTTTCATCCACAGGATATCACAAACCCCTTCTTTGACCTAAACTTACCAGTTTCTCGCAGTCCATGTTTCGTGTTGTGTTGGCTAGTATGGCCGAAGAAAAGAAACTGATTTAGATTTGAGCGACTGTAGTGCGAAGTCTTATACTTCGGGCGATCCGGTCGGCTACATTGTGACCGCGCACGTAGTGGCGAACTGATTTGAAAATTCCGGCCGTCTTCGGTCCATGTCGCTCGTCAGAGGGAATTCGCCGATATTGGTGCCACCGTGAACGCAGCTTAAGACACTCACCACCTGACAGTGCCCAAGGAGTATTCGGCCGAAAGCTCGTGGATTTTAAACCACTGACACAGATGGAAGCTCGAGAGAATTTTATCAATATACAGTGAAGTGCCAAAAAAACTGGTATAGACTTGAGTATCCAAATACAGAGATCCGTAACCAAGCAGAATACGGCGCTGTGGTCGGCAACGCCTCTATAAGACGCCTCTAGTGTCTAACGTAGTTGTTAGATCAGTTACTCGTGCTACAACGCCAAGTTAATAAGATTTAAGTGAGTTTTAACGTGGTGTTACAATCGGCGCATGGGACACAGCCTCTCTGAGATAGCGATGAAGTGGAAATTTTGTCGTACGACCATTTCACTAGTGTAGTGAATATCAGGAATCTGCCAAAACATCAACTCTCTGATATCGCTGCGGCCGGAAAAAATCCTGCAAGGACGGAACCAACGACGACTCAAGAGAATCGTTCAACGTGACAAAGTGCAATCCTTCCGCAAATTGCAGCAGATTTCGATGCTGGGCCATCAACGAGTGTCAGCGTGTGAACCGTTCAACGAAACATCATCGATATGGGCTTTCGTAACCGTAGGCCCACTCGTGCACCCTTAATGCCTAGCCTGGCCCGTCAACACCGACATTGGACTGTTAGTGAATGGAAACATGTTGCTTGGTCGGACGAGTCTCGTTTCAAATTGTATCGAGCGGATGATCGTGTACGGGTATGGAGACAACCTCATGAACCTATGCACCTTGCATGTCAGCAGGGACTGTTCAAGCTAGTGAAGGCTCTGCAATTGTTTGGGGCGTGTGCTGCTGGAATAATATGGGACTCCTGATACGTTTAGATACGACTCTGACAGGTGACACATACATAAGCATCGTGTCTGATTTCCTGCGTCCATTCATGTTCATTGTGCATTCCGATGGACTTGGGCAGTTCCAGCAGGACAATGCGACGCCCCACACGTTCAGAATCGTTACAGATCGGCTGCTGGAACACTCTTCTAAGTTTAAACGCTGCCGCTGGCACCAAACTTGCCAGTCATGAACATTATTGAGCATATCTGGGATGCCTTGCAACGTGTTTTTCAGAAGATATCTCCACCCCCTGATACTCTTACGGATTTATGGGCAACCCTGCAGGATTCAAGGTGTCAACTCCCTCCAGCACTACTTCAGACATTACTCTAGTCCATGCCACGTCGTACTGCGACATTTCTGCGTGCTCGCGGGTGCCTTACACTACATTAGGCAGGTGCACCACTTTCTTTGGCTCTTCATTGTACATCGCCGTGAAACCATGTATTCGCACATTGGTCTGACATCATTTTCTCGATCTCAATTCGCAGATACTTGTGGGGTTCTGCTCGAGTTCGTCAGCAGTGGGAAACACAGCGGTTTATGTCGCGCCGTGAGCATGTCCGTGCCTGGAGCCGCGCCGAGGGCAGGGGCGAGATAGCGCCGCCCGGGATGAGCGCAGTTTCAAGAAAGTGGCGCCGCCAGATAGCGCCGGCCACACAAAGGGCGGCGCCGGCCCTTGTTTCCGGACCGGCGGCCGGACAATGGGCGGCGATAACGCTATCAATAAGCCGGCGCGCGGCGCACTCGTTACCTTCCAGGCCGGCCCTTCCGCCACACCTCCGCCACCGACCGTCGTCGCCAGCGCTACTCCCACACACACCCACCCACCCACACACACACACACACACCGCAGCCGTGCCGCCTCACGACTCGCAACGCTGTCCGCGTGCGACAGTCTTCTCAGCAACACCGTGATCTGGAGTACAGCTTAGGCCTGAAAAAGTTTCAGGGGGCGTTCTTAGCACACTGGATATGAGGATAACACAGCGTGCCCCCACTGAAACAGAAAGATATGACAAAGAAACTTGTTGGTGAAGAATTATTTTTATATTTTATTACTTATCTGCTGTTACTCGCGGTTGCGCTGGCTTATCAGTAGTTTTGTTACGATGAGTGATAGTGAATAAGGAAACTAGTTGGGAATGCAGGGTTTCTCGGCAAATTTTGATGACCAAGTCTTCTGGACTTATCAGCCGAGTCTAGGCGTCGTTTTGCAGCAACGTTTCGACATATTTTCTACGCGTATCTTCAGATGTAGTCACTCCTAGCTTTTCGCCTGAAGATGACGAGTAGGGAACTTGTCGGAACATTGCCGCAAAACGACGCCTTGACTGGTCTGTTAACTCGAGAAGACTTCATAAAGTAAGCTAGTACTTTCTAAATTTCTGGGTATATAATGGTGTAGATATGCCAGTTTATTGGACGGCTATCCACAATCAAATTCTTGCATGTTGGATAAAACTGCTGCAGCTATTGTAAATCCCTTATTAAAGGCACGATCGGTTTCGTAATTTAAATTACATCATCAGGTGCATACATCATAGAAGTCAAGCCACTTTTACAGTCCGATGCCAGCCCTTCCTTTAACATGTGGAAAATTTCGCAAAAAGCAATAGTCATCGGTTGAAAAGCGGCAATGAAACTAGAACCTCAGCTGATGCCGCGTCGAGACGGAACACTGCGTCTCCTCACAAATTCTTGACGATAGTTCGGAGAACACTTTGTTCACTAATAATCAAGGTATTCCCAACGTCCTTGGACGTTCAGCAGTTGAAGCATTCAGTGTAGAGAAACCAATCAGACTCCTAACATCTGCATAATGTACGTCTGAAAAACCAGAAGGCTATATTGTTAGTATTTGTGGCCACTTAAACACCCGTACTGACCGACCTCCAATCTCCGTAGTGGTTAGTTAAATAAAACACCAATCTATGCGACATATGACTCCCGGTAACGATGATTCAGTGGTTGGTTGATTTGGGGGAGGAGAACAAACAGTGAAGCCATCGGTCCCATCGGATAAGGGAAGGATGGGGAAGGAAATCGGCTGTGCTGTTTCAAAGGAGCTATCCCAGCATTTGCCTGAAGTGATTTAGGAAAATTGCGGAAAACATAAATCAGGATGGCGGGAAGAGGGTTTGAATCGCTATCCTCCCGAATGTGAGTCCAGTGTGCTAAACAATGCGCCACCTCGCTCGGTGATGTAGTGGCGTTCAGCCAGTGGTTAGCGATAGTGCGGCTAAAAATAGTCTTTCAACTCTCGTATTTAGTTACAAGGATCGGAACTACAGCAGCATGTAGTTTGTCGTTATCCCACTGTCCGCATACTAGCTGTACTAAATCCCATACTTCGAACTGCTCGTCAATTAGTAATAATACAAGAAGTTCAACGAGCATTGCAAAACCCAGTAACAATGTTATTTTATCCGTGCTGTATCTTGTTGAACTCTGTGGCTGCTATTCAATAAAGGATTTTTAATCGAGAACGCAACCAGCCACAGACATTTCCAAAAGCTTTATTTTATTGCCACTACTGGTTTCGGGCTGTCCTGGCCATATTCCGTATGGCTACAATTTATAGTATTACGTACATCTGCAGCATGTCTTCCGCTTCTGCACTGCGTTTTCCTCCTTCATTTGAACAAGTGTAGGCGCATATGGCTCATTCACTTTCATCTCATTTTCTTCTATTACTAAAACAAACCTAAGAGCATATAACTCATTCGCTTTATGCGTTACCAATTGAAAGATCTTATATTTTTCTGTATCGTTCAAGTCATTCACACAGCAAATAAAGTACCACTAACTACGCTGATATTCTCAAGAAGTGTAGAAGCAGAAGACACGCTGCTGACGGTTATAACGCTGTAGTTGTTCTGGAAAAAATGTAGCATAAACTGCCTCTGGAGACTTAAGTACTCCAGACGAAATTAAGGTACTTTGAGCATATCATGAGAGCAGAAGACTCACTATAAGGACTTTTAATGCTGAGGAGGTTATCAGCCCCCAAAAACCAAGGTGAAGGTGAACAGAAGACATCTGACACAACACTCGAATGGCCTACAAGAACTGAAGATCGAAACAGCATTCAGGAGTGCATGGAGGCATAGAATTCATCATGTCACTAAGGTGTCGGAGACGACTTGATACACTCTAACGAAAAAAAAAAAAATTATTTTTCCTAGCTGGTTGCGTTCTCCATCGCCAATCCTAAATCGATCATGAATGTTACGAATAATCCTAACTCGAAGAGCAATGCTTAAAATTGCAGACAATGCCCATACGTGGAAAATCATCCGGTGAAAAGATGTGAAATGAAGTGGAAGCCTGAAAACAGATGTCAGCATGTCTCGACCACTTCGGGCAAAATATTTGCATGTGAGTGGGTCTGAACGCAGTTAACGTATTTCCTCAAAATTCGTTTGCTGTACCATGATGTTTCAAGTGCTCTGCAGTGACGTGTATGTGGCGACCTGCCCACGATGTCTGCTATCTCTTGATATGGCAGTAAAGGACTGAACAGCTTCGTCCATAGTGCTGTCTGATGCTTATTATCTGAATGCTGGATTACACTAAACTTGTGTGTGCCGACAACAGAATGCCTTTTGCTGCGGCCAGGGCCGCTGGAACTACTCCTATTGCACTAGCTTTTAATATCTGGAGCCGGCCGCTGTGGCCGAGCGGTTCTAGGCGCTTCAGTCCGGAACCGCGCGATTGTTACGGTCGCAGGTTCGAATCCTGCTTCGGGCATGGATGTGTGTGATGTCCTTAGGTTCGTTAGGTTTAAGTAGTTCTAAATTCTAGGGGACTGATAACCTCAGATATTAAGTCCCATAGTGCTCAGAGCCATTTGAACTATTTAATATCCGGAAACAACGATCGCCTCAAGGTGCAATGAACATGCGAGTGGTGCGACTACTGTTAAGATGTAATGCTTCCGTACCAGCCTTGCTTCAAGCTGTTCTGCAGCGACGGTCGCACAGGCGTTAAAAACTACGTGCTTACCAAAATGTGGCAACGCGCAGTGATTTGGAACCACATTTTTGCTACGCAAACTACGATACGGCTTGTGGCAGCGCAGAACTTATTAGTGCACCAGCATCATTTGTGCCCCTTTCTATTTCATTCTCTCATGGAACGCGAGAAGAAAGACCGCCGGCAGCCGTCCGTATGGTCCTGATTACTGTAATTTTTGTGTCGCGGTCATTGCGCGAGAGGTATGTTAGGGAAAGAGACGCGTTTATTGAGTGATTTTGGAAAGTAAACTCTCGGAATTCTGTGAGTAAGGCTCTCTGGTGTGCACACCTTTGTTGTACAGCCTCCTACTGCAGCTGCTTGAACATTTCCGTGACATTCCCTCGCTGTCCAAAGACACCTGCGCAGCTCTTCTTTGAATCTTTAACATAATGCAGTGCTTCAGCAATCGTGAACTCTTCAGACAATATCAGATGTTAAGCCCCATGGTACTTAGAGCCATTTGAACCATTTTTTGTTCAGACAATAAGAAATTCAGCCTTAAGTTGCAAGGTAAATTTTTTTATGAGTTTACCTAGGTTTCAATGCCAATAATGGTATCTTCTTCAGAATACAAACTAAATTATGTTGAGGGCCAAACGTTGGCGATGTCACAGTATGGCTCTGAGCACTATGGGACTCAACTGCTGAGGTCATGAGTCCCCTAGAACTTAGAACTAGTTAAACCTAACTAACCTATGGACATCACACACATCCATGCCCGAGGCAGGATTCGAACCTGCGACCGTAGCGGTCTCGCGGTTCCAGACTGCAGCGCCAGAACCGCGCGGCCACTTCGGCCGGCCTGTCACAGTATGAAACTAATATAGAATAAAGACGCACAATCACATGATTACGTCTGTCAATACTAAAAACTATAAGAAAAACGTAGACGGAGTTACGCCGGACCAGGAATAAGGGTCACACGTAAGCAACAAGGAAACTCCATTTAAGGAGGAAAAAAACACACAAGCCAGATATCAGCCCTAGCAATCAATTTCGCGCGAAGGTTTGAGCCATAATTTTGGCGGTACGCACTTATTGCTTTCTGAAGGTACGACTATTAATCTTTCTCTCGGACTGGTTGCCACTCGCTCCGCCCCACTGCAACCGCCTAATTCTCGAGCTCTAAGTACAGTGTATTGTGTAAGAGGTCTGTGAAATATTGTTTGACACTGGTAACATGCTTTGTTTATTGTATCAAAGCGGAGGGTTTTTAACCTGTAGCTAGTGACAGATATCGCTTTGCTTTGAATATTTTTATGTTGCGATTCAAAATTGCAGTGTAAATGAATGAAACGAATTAGCGAGTCATTGAACAAGTAACGTAGCGCTGTTTCATTACTAATATCGCTGTTGTGTGTTATTTTCTTTGGATTTTAAAGCAGGCACCGTTAAAGTGAACAAAATTTTCAGGTGGCGCTGTACTTGTCAACCTGACTGGGAAGATTAAATTATAAATCGAATATCATTTACTTCGTTTCATGGGAGTCCTTTAATCGCTTAAGTTTATTCATTTTGATTTTGAGGAGTACCTGTAGCTGTAGAATATCAACACGAGAATATCGTTAAACTAATATTGAATTTATTTGTTCGCGTGGTTCACATATGACGTACTCACATTACTTACTATTTTTTACGTAATAGCGTCTCTTCTCGAAAATGATTACAAAATACGTAGGACGTGTATTTCCATCTGTCCATCTTCCTCACTTGTTCAACATCCTGCGAATAGGAGGGTGCTCCGCTGTACAGTACTCCGCGCTCGGGCATCAAGCGGCTGTAGTGGGACAGAACTAGCGAGACACAACCGATGGGAGCGAAGGTACGAAAGTTCTACGTTCAGAAAGTCCTTGCTGTGTGATATCAGAATTATGGCACAAATTTTCGCTTGGAATAAATTTCTGGGACCGATATCTCGCATCTGTGCTTTGTTCTCCTTAAACTGTGAGGTCAAGTTCTAATGTTTCCTTTTGAGTCTGCGTTTCTGAGGTCGTTCCATCATAAAATACCAGTCCAGATAGAGACTCCCAGATATGTGAAACCCTTGGTTAAATTGCTGATTGCCGCTCGGGCAGCCAAATGATACCGAATCTTTTCGTCTGTTTAGTGCATTATATTACATTTATTTATATGTATTTAGGGCAAACTGTCAATAACTGCATCGGGAGTTGATCATCTGAAAATCTGTCTGCGTTTTTTAAAGAGTTTCTAACCCTTGAAACTCCATAAATAACTGACAAACGACAACTATGGTGGGCTCGGACGTGGTTGAGAATAGGTAATGATGAAGGCCCGTACGTATTGAGGGCTTAATGTCGACCACTAATTGTGGTTTCAGGGTTCCTCTTGAGGTCACACTCTGGTCCACATTTCGGCTGAACAATACACGTCACATGTAAGGAGAAGCGTACAAGCTTTATTCGTAGAATGATGGTTTCACTTTTTCCCTGTTGTGTACTTGCATCTCACGTATGGTCCAATCAGAATGTCTAGAATGTGGCTAAGATTCATGGGCAACGCAACGAGGCGTATGAAACAAATTACACGACGTATAGCTCCGTGTGTTTACTCGGAAACTTTCATTGGTAGACCCGGGTCAATATTCAGCACTTTTACACTGTGAAATCAGTCAAACTGTAGATTACTAGCAATATTCATATGATTAGGACTGCATGGCTGTACATCATAGACACAAGATGGCAGTTATAAGAGTTTAGGGGCACAAAAGGCAAGCAGCGGTTGAGAAGGGAGGGAGACAGGGTTGTAGCCTATCCCCAGTGTTATTCAGTCTGTATACTCAGCAAGCAGTAAAGTAAACAAAACAGAAAATAGGAGTAGGAATTAAAATCCATGGAGACGAAATAAAAACTTTGAGGTTTGCCGACGACGTCGTAATTCTGTCAGAGACAGCAAAGGACCTGGAAGAGCAGCTACATGGAATTGACAGTGTCTTGAAAGGAGGATATAAGAGGAACATCAACAAAAGCAAAACGAGAATAATGGAATGTAGTCGAATTAAATGAGGTGATGCTGAGGGAATTAGATTAGGAAATGATACACTTAAAGAGATAGCTGAATTTAATTATTTGGGGAGCAAACTAACTGATAATGGTCGAAGTAGAGAGGATATAAAATGTAGACTGACTATGATAAGGAAAGCGTTCCTGAAGAAGAGAAATTGTTCGAGCAGGAACTCTTTTCTGAAAGTATTTGTATGGAGTGTAACCATGTATGGAAGTGAAACATGGACGATAAATAGTTTAGACAAGAACAGAACAGAATATTTCAAAATGTGGTGTTACAGAAGAACGCTGAAGATTAGATGGGTAGAATAAGTAACTAATAAGGGGGTACTGAATAGAAGTGGGGAGAATTTGTGGCACATTTTGACTAAAAAAAGCGATCTGTTGGTAGGACATGTTCTGAGGCATCAAGGTATGGAGGAAAGCATGGTGGATAAAAATCGTAGAGGGAGACCAAGAGATGAATACACTAAGCAGATTCTGAAGGATGTAAGTTGCGGTAGTTACTCGGAGATGAAGAGGCTTGCACAGGATCGAGTGGCATAGAGAGCTGCATGTAACCAGTCTCTCGACTGAAGACCACAACAAGAACAACAACAATAACATAAACAACAGTTCATAATCTCTGACTGAAAACGCAAGTTGTCGTGTAACCTCCGTCTCTAACACTCGTGGCATGAAATCGAAATGATCCTAGGTGCTTTTTCCGTCAGTTTCTCTGCACTTGGTTCGTATGCATGTCAACAAATGATCAAAAATGGTTTCTAGAGGTCAGTCACAAACAAGTGACCGTCGAACGTCAGTCACATTTGAGACGTGCTCTGTGGGCCATAAGTGAGACCCACGTACACATCAGTGCAAAGTGGAGCCCGCCGTCTTCCGAAAGGACCTTCGACACTTATTGTTACACGATTGCGTGTATGGTTCAGGTGAAATATGGATCATAACGTGACCTCAAGGAAAAGCTCGAAAACCCTTTATAGTGGTTGATTTTGAGATTATCTTCAGTACGCAGCAGTTAGTTATCCTTTATAAATAGCGTTCGCCAGCTATTTCGATAGTTTAAAAGATTATAAACTCGTAAGGAAACGTGAAAATACTTATAGATTGCCAGTTCCTCCCGTAACTGTGGGCAGCTGGCCCTAAATGTAAATAATTGTAGTGTAACGCGCTTGAATAAATTAGACTCCGAACACACATGACTCATCAATCGACCTTCAGATAGTTAAATGAGTCATGGCTATGTGTCTGTGTCCGTAGTGTATTAAACGAGATTGAGCGCAAAAATGTAGTCGTGATGAAGGCAGATGCTCCACTCAGATTTCTTTGAAGAATCCTAAGGAGGAGTAACTCACTGGAAAGGCCGACTACAAACACTTGTTCGACCAGTTCTTGTACACTGATCGTGGCGCGATGGAAGTTCGCGCGACAAAATAAAACTTTCAAGAGCAATACCTAAGAAACGTGTCACATTCCCGGGGGCCCATTCTATATCATGTCTACGCGCACGTTATGTGACGCCATCGTAGCCGTTTAGATCCTATAGGGGGCAACCTTTTTCAGAACATTCCTTCGTTCGCACTTGCTAGTTCG
Source organism: Schistocerca serialis cubense (assembly GCF_023864345.2). Classification (NCBI taxonomy): domain Eukaryota; kingdom Metazoa; phylum Arthropoda; class Insecta; order Orthoptera; family Acrididae; genus Schistocerca; species Schistocerca serialis. The sequence continues at coordinate 410,072,542 of NC_064638.1, read as the reverse complement.
TCTGATTACAAGCCATGAAAAATTTGAGTTATATTACAGCCAGTACATCTTCAGCTACAGACTTCTCTCTACCCGATTAATTCGTTTACCTCTTCTTCGTTATTCGCACTGCTTTGTTGTCCACTGTCGCGACCAGGTTGAAGTTCTTAAGCTGGTGCTGGTGGTCCCGACTTGTTCTCCCTGGGTGAAAGGTCTCGTGAAGGCAGTGGGACTTCACATCGGGGAGCCAGCCCGCCACCACCCCCAGCTCAGGGCCCCTGCTTATCCCCTAGCGTGGCCATTGTTCCCCTCCAGGTAAGGGATCGGGACACGGGACAGCCTAGCCCTATATAGGGCTCTGGTTCCCACGAGACAAACCACCAGCTACGTTCTGTGTTTCACAGCGACAGGACACAAGTTCTAAGGACTACGCACTTTTCTTATCGCTGCAGAATCTGTCAGTAATTTCCACTCTATATCTTCTTCTTCTTCTTCTTCGTTTCACCCAACTTTGGGGTACGTTGAATCAATCACTTCTGTGTGTTCTGTGCCTTTCTTTTCGCCCAGTACTGCTTCATTCTTTCTGATCTTGCTTTTCTTTCCTCATCAGAGATGACAATCGTTCTTTTCTTTCTATTTTGGAGCTGGAATCCCTCTTTTCTGTCTTTGCTTATCATTTTTGCGGTCCTGTCTGTGAGCATTTTTTCTGTGATGTGTAGTTCTCTTAAGTCTTTCTCTGTTTGGATAAACCAATTTGGTTTGGATTTTTTATTCCTGAAGTAGTCAAACATTCTTTTTGTAAGTCTATTTGGGTTCATTCTGAGAATGTGCCCATAAAACTCAATTCTTCTTTTCCTCATTGTATCCGAAAGTTTTTCTGTGGTTTTGTAGAGTGTTTCATTTTTGGTATGAATTAGTTTGTCGTTATGAAATTTGGGGCCTAAAATTTTTCTCAATATTTTTCTTTCTTTGATCTCTAGCCTTTCAATTGGGCCATAGTTAGTGATAGATAATGTCTCAGCTGCATACAGTGCTTCTGGTTTAATGACAGTGTTGTAATGTTTTATTTTTGAATTCCATGAGAGGGACTTTTTATTATAAGTATTTTTAGTAAGCTGAAAGGCTAGTTCAACTTTGTTTCTTCTTAATTCTATTGCTTTCTTCTCAAGGGCGTTCCAGCTAATCCATTCACCAAGATATTTGAATTCTTTAACAATTTCGATCTTTTGGTCTCTTACTTTAAGATATTTCATTGGCTTTTTTATATTTGTGATTATTTTGGTTTTTTCAAAAGAAATTTTAAGGCCTATTTTCCCTGCTTGTTTCTGTAATTCGAGGATCTGTTCTTTGGCTTCTTCCCATGTTTCAGCTAGTAGGGCCGTATCATCTGCAAATGCTAGGCAATTAACCTTGATGCCTTTGTTTTTTGTTCCTAGTCGGATTCCACTATTGATTTTCTTGTTCCATTCTCTTACTATTTTTTCTAGGGCACAGTTAAATAACAATGGAGAGAGTCCATCACCTTGTCGTACTCCAGTTTTTATCTCAAATGGGTCTGAGAGTTCTCCCATAAATTTAATTTTGGAGTATGTGTTGGTGATGGTTTCTCTAATTAAGTTTGTAGTTTTATTGTCTAGGTTCAATTCTTTTAATATGGAGATTAGAGATTCCCTGTCTATGGAGTCGTACGCCTTTTGAAAGTCAATGAATGTGATGACATACGCTTTTGCTCTCGATTTTTGGTAGGCCATAAGATTTTTGAGGTTTAGAATTTGTTCTGGGCAGGATCTTCCCTTCCTGAAGCCTGCCTGGTATTCTCCAAGTTGACAATCTAGCTGGGGTTCTGCTCTGTTCAAAAGGACTTTAGACAGTATTTTGTATGTTACGTCAAGGAGCGAAATCCCTCTGTAATTGTTGGGGTCTGTTCTGGATCCCCTCTTATGAATTGGGTGAATGAGGGCCATCTTCCATTCATCCGGAATTCTTTCTGTTTTCCATATTTCTTCAAATATGTTTTGGAGAGATTCTATGGCATTTCTATTGACATTTTTCCACAGTTCAGCTGTAATTTGGTTCTCTCCCGAAGCCTTATAGTTTTTGAGATTCAAAATGATTGATTGTAGTTCCTCGACGGTGGGTGGTTCTGAGTTAGGACTTGTTGAAGTTGAGTTGCTGAAATCCATTTTTTCAACTGGTTCTTTACAGTTGAGAAGGTTTCTGAAATATTCCCTCAAAATTTTGCAATTATCCCTGTTGTTGTGTGCAATATTACCATTTTTATCTTGTAATTGGAGTGTCGGTGGGCTGTACTTGGTTATTTTTTGTTTAAAAGTTCTGTAAAAGCTCCTAGTCTTGTTTTTGTTGAAGTCTTCGTTGATCTGCAAAAGTAGTTGATCTTCTTGTGCTTTTTTAATTCTTTTGAGGTTTTTACTCACTAGTTTTCTTACACTCAGGAAATTTTGCCTATTATATTCATTTTTCTGAGATTGCATCTGTTGCCATGCTTTCTTTCTTTGCTCGATAAGTTTGTCACATTCCTCTGTCCACCATGCGTGTTTTTTGATTTTGGTTATAGGTGCTATTTGTTCAGCTTTGGTTAGTAGGCTTTCCTTCATTTGATCCCAATTTTGGTTCCTTATATCTTGAGTCGTGAGGGGAAACTCCTTCGAATTCATTATCTTTTCTGGATCGTATCTTCTGCTTTTGGGTTTACTGTTTCTATCTTTCCTTTTGGGGATAATTTTGAGTTTTATTTTAGAAAGATAGTGATCAGAATCCAAGTTTGCTCCTCTGAGTACTTTGACATTTTGTATTTCTGTATGGTGTTTCCATTTTATCGCCACATGATCAAGTTGAAATTCACCCAAGTGTGGGTTTGGTGAGGTCCATGTCTTCTGTTTTCTGGGTAGTCTCTTAAAGGCTGTGGATTTCAGGATCAAGCCATGCGCTTGGCAGAGTTCTACTAATCTGACTCCATTTTGGTTAGTTCTATTGTGCGCTGGGTAGTTTCCAACAATATTTTTGTATTTCTTCTCTTTTCCTACTTGAGCATTGAAGTCCCCCGTAAGTATGATGTTGTGTTTGTCTGGGATCTTTTGCACCACGTCATCTAGTTGTTCCCAAAAACGTTCCACCTTTTCCTTATTTTTCCTATTGTCTTCATTTATGGGGGCATGTGCATTCACAATTGTGTATACTTTTTTATACTCATAACCAACAAGATGAAAGGCCCTGTGAGAAAGATCCTTTCTTGCAATGAAACACTTGGTCTGAAACCACAGTTTTATCAGGAATAGTCGAATTGTTGACAGATTGCCCTCACATTTACCAGGCTGGGAAACGAGGCCCCCTCTCCTCTTCTGCACTATACCAATCTCATCTTCTTCCGGCGTAGCATCAACAACTACATTGAGATCACAAACGCTAAGAATTTGTAATAGTCCTTGTTTTTCAATTAAACAGTGCACCTTTTCTCATAATACAACCTCGTCTACCGTAGATATTCTTTGTATTAGAAGCAAGTCGTGGTTCGTCAACGGCTGCTTTAACGTCTGAATATACTTGACAGTGTAGTATATCCCTGAGCCTTTCATCGTTAGTCATTCGCTATGTTCTTCAACTGATATCGTCTCCGGACCATTTCTCTAAAATTTAGCTCTCTCGTAATTTGTTAGAAGTCTGTTACTCACAATTACTTCAACAGTACAGTAGAATTCTCCTAATCTATTCTCCAATAATTTAATCCTAGTTTTGCTCTTCTGCTTTTGTTTTAAACTCCTCTATGACTTTCAGACTTTCGTCCCCATTATCATGTACTTTTAGACCGGGCCATTTTTGTTTACTCTTTCCTAGGCTGCAAGAAGTCTTGTAACAGTCTACGTTACGTAAGACAGATAGCTTCACACTACGAACAAGATCACCTGCGAAATAAGAATAACGAAAGGTTATCACAAGATTACGATTCGATTTCCTATGAATAAGCATAGCGTCCTTAACGCTATTGTTTCTTTTTCCCTCTTCAACCCATTAACTATTGATAATTACTTGCTCTCCTTCCTTATTGTGCAGATTGCCAGCCTAGGGTCAAAATTACAGCCAAGTTCATTCTTCCGCCCTGTTTTTACGAGTTGTACACAGCTCGATGGGAAATATCGGGTGTTCGTGGTTGTCAGGAATAGTGATTTTCTTATTTTGTACTAATAGTCTGGTTAGCGATTGTATGAAAGTAAGGAGCTTTCTTAGAATGGTCGTTTACCTCGTAATATGGCGGTACCAAGGAGTTATCAGTCACTTATTTTGCCACTGCTCGTTTAGATGGTCCACACCATCATTTTCAAGAAGGGAATTGTTTTTTTACATAGCTGGTTTTGGCGAAGAATCTTTTCATAGAAGGCCAAGGTCACTATTACATTATGTTTACATCCTCATACGCAACATGCAGCAGTATTCGACCCTACCGCCTCTCAAAAGACGTAATATAACCTACACTACCCTTGGTCTCCCATTGTGAAAAGACGCCTGCACTCTTCTTTGAAACTAGCTACGTAAACAAAAAATTCTCTTCCTGAAGACTATGGTGTTAACCACCGAAACGCGCAGTGGCAAAATACACAAGTGACTGACACATAAAATTGTATTATGTGTATTTGTCAACAGTCGAAGCCTCATAATGCCGCCCTTTATGAAAGAAATATTCAGTTATTATGAAGTATTGAGCAAATACAATCATTTAATCTGTCTTCGCGTGCCATTGCATACAATTCAGCCAAATTATTACTGAACTGCAATAGTCATGATGTTTTCTATGTGGTACCGAACGAACACGAGAGAACGTGGAATTAACAGCCTTCCCGAAAACGAGAGTGTACAGAATGTACTGCAACATCAAAATGATTGGCCGGTCCTCTGAAGTCGAATGACGCTGTAGCGCGTGATAGTGACAGTAAACAAGTTGTTCGCTTCAGCTGGGACGCCCTTGTCGTGACCTGTTGTCAGTACACAGGGCCACTTGGGCGGCTACAACCGGCAGCGGATGTCAAACGCGCAGTGGCAGTCGGCAGTGAGTGCCCGATCCGGATGCGATTTAAATCTGCATCCCGGCTGCAGAGAGCTCACAGTGGCGCTGACAAATCTCTGTCAGGCTGGGCCGCCCGCGCCGGGAGTCGAACACGTGTTCCCGTAATGAGGTGCCGCGGCAGCAGCGCCGCCTATTGATTCCGGGAGACGCACCTGCCTGCGGTTTCCGTCCTCGCCCCCGCCACCGCCTCCGCCTCAACCGGCAAATGCGACCGACAGCTCTCTCCTGTCTCGTCCGGATCGGCTCAAAGCGTCCACTGTGCCAGCCAAGGCAGTTACAGATGCGGTGAACTAACGATTCTACTATAATTTTATTCCACTCACTGTCATAAGATTTTGTTCAGAAACACTCATTCAGCAATGCTCATGTTATGAAATGAATAAATATTCCAAAAAATATATAAATATAAATACTCCAGAATTCGAATCAAGAACACCTGCCAACGTGAGTAACGTAGGAGTATTTATCCTCGGAGTAGTGAAACAAATCATTTCATAAAAGGAAGTCTTCTGGTCCAGACTTTATAGCAATTAGGTTCCTTTCAGAGTATACTGATGCATTAGCTCCACACTTGACAAACACAGATAACCGTTCGCTCGACGAAACATCCGTACCAAAATACTGGAAAGTTGCACGGGTCACACCAATATTAAAGAAACGAAAGAGGAGTAATCCACTAAATTACAGACCCATATCAGTAACGTTGATATGCAGAAGCATTTTGGAACATATATTGTACTCTAACATTATCAATTACCTCGAAGAAAGCGGTCTAGCCGGCCGGAGTGGTCGAGAGGTTCTAGGCACTACAGTCTGGAACCGCGCGGCAGCTACGGTCGCAGGTTCGAATCCTGCCTCGGGCATGGATGTGTATGATGTCCTTAGGTTAGTTAGGTTTAAGTAGTTCTAAGTTCTAGGGGACTGATGACCTCAAAAGTTAAGTCCTGTAGTGCTCAGAGCCATTTTGAAAGCGATCTAATTCACGCAGTCAACATGGGTTTAGAAAACATCGTTCTGGTGAAACACAACTAGCTCTTTATTCGCATGAAGTCTTGAGTACTATTGACAAGGGATTTTAGATCGATTCCGTATTTCTCGATTTCCAGAAGGCTTTTGACACTGTACCACATAAGCGGCTTATAGTTAAATAGCGTGCTTATGGAGTATCGTCTCTTACAGAGAGGTCACAGTTCGTAGTAACTGACGGAAAGTCATCGAGTAAAAAACAGAAGTGATTTCTTGCGTTCCCCAAGGTAGAGTTATTGGCCCTTTGCTGTTGCTTATCTATTTAAACGATTTGGGAGGCAAACTGAGCAGCCGTCTTAGGTTGTTTGCAGATGGCGCTGTTGTTTATCGAGTAATAAAGTCATCAGAAGATCAAAACAAACTGCAAAACGATTTAGGTGAAATACTGGAATGGTGCGAAAAGTGGCAGTTGAACTTAAATAGCGAAAAGTGTGACGTCATCCACATGAGTGTTAATTGGAACGCGTTAAACTTCGGTTACACGATAAATCAGTCTAATCTAAAAGCCGTAAATTCAACAAAATATCTAAGTATTACAATTACGAACAATTTAAATTGGAAGGAACACACAGAAAATATTGTGGGGAGGGTGTAATGGTACTTGAATTACGTAACCATTACGGCACCTCAACTCAACCTCTCGATACCAGCAATATTCTACTGTGTTTCTGTAAAGTAGTTGACATATTTCGGAGACAACATTCAGATTTGATTTCATTAATGTAGAGGTACTTTGTTACGTCGATATGTTTACATTGAAATAATATTATTCTCATGTGTATTCTTTCTTTTGTGACTATGATCTTTGACGTACTTGTAACTCTGATTTCTGGGCGCGTAAGCGGTAGTTAGAGAGTCGGACCTTGAAAAAGTCAAGTCTTGGACGTCATGTTGGAAAGACGCGTATAAAATGTGAACTTTAACAGTGAGGAAGATGTTTTCAAGTATGTTTTGTATTGTGAAGTGATGTTTTGTGTGTTACGTGATACTGGAACCAAAGCAATAAAAAAGAAGTGTAGCTTGAATTCGGAGTGCTGATTACTTTTTTTACATCACCATTGTGCTAACTTTCGAAGGTTTAATCTTCAAGAATGGTTTGTGAAACACGTCTATAAAACTTCTGAATATAGCAGAATAAAACCTAGGCCTCTTTGCATCCGAGCTTGGAATCATCACCACCTAGATTTCCGACGATTGAGCGATAATTTTACGAGACCGGCGTGGGAAACACGAAAAGATGAGTGCCTAGTTTATTCATTATTACATGAAGTGACTTTATTAACTGTGCTCCAATGACGCCTGCCACATAATAACTTTGTTGTTGCCCGAAAATGCAGTATTTAGCAGCGTAAGCAACAGCACAATTATTAATTTTTGACCTTTGTTGTGGCAGGGTTGTTAGAAGGGCTAACCAAAGACTGCGTTTTACTGACAGGGCACTTAGAAAATGTGACAGATCTACTAAGGAGACTGCCTACACTACGTTTGTCCGTCCTCTTTTAGAATACTGCTGCGCGGTGTGGGATCCGTAAGAGATAGGACTGACGGAGTACATCGAAAAAGTTCAAAGAGGGGCAGCACGTTTTGTATTATCGTGAAATATGGGAGAGAGTGTCACAGAAATGATACAGGATTTGAGCAGGATGTCATTAAAGAAAAAGCGTTTTCCGTTGCGACGGAATCTTCTCACGAAATTCCAGTCACTAACTTTCTCCTCCGAATGCGAAAATATTTTGTTGACGCCGACCTATATAGGGTGAAAAGATCACCACGATAAAATAAGGGAAATCGGGGCTCGTTCTGAAAGAGATAGGTGTTCGTTTCTTCCGCTCGCTATATGAGATTGGAACAATAGAGAATTGTAAAGGTGGTTCGATGAACCCTGTGCCAGACACTTAAATGTGATTTGTAGAGTACCCATGTAGATGTAGATGTAGATGTAAATAAACAGAAAGCAAACGACAGGTTTAGAAGAGTGTTTTTTTATTCTAGTTGCTGGCCAGCTAGGATTCCTATTCTCGATGAAGGCAGTAGAGGTTTGGTGGGTATTAATTAAAGCTTTACCTCCGGTATGCCAACCGCCTTGCAGCAGTTGAAACACCAGTTCCCAACAGCTCAGCGAAGTTAAGCTCTGTCGGTCTTGGCTAGCACATAAATGGGTGACCGTCGGGGTCTGTTGAGAAGTATTGGCAAGCGAGTTGCACTCAATCCTTGTCAGAATACTTGATTGACAAGAGCCGGTTCCGGTCACAAAAGCTGTCAATGGCCGGGAAAGCGATGTGCTGAACACATGCCCCTCCATATCCGCATCCAATGAAGCCTAACTGCTGAGGATGACTCGGCGGTCGGTCGGTGCTGCTGGACCTTACGAGGCCTGTTCTGACGGAGAGAGAAGGAGCTACCTCTCCTCCTTTTAACGTAGAGTTCTTAGCATCGGGAAATACCCGGTCAGGCTCTCCACTCTGATGGTGCTAAGACTAAAAATGTAGACAAAATTGTTAAGGAAGGATATTCATATTGCTGGTTATAAGTGATGTACTTGTCCTGGTTTATTATCAGATGGTCCGCAACCTGTGCACAGTGTGGATAGACAGACTGGAACGAGCACAGTTAATGGCGTCTTGACTTCTACCGTGACCTGAAAAACAAAAGAACTTTAGTCCGAGTCTCTTCATTTGTAAACAAACTGAGACTTCAAAAACTGAATCTGGAAAAACCGACTGTCTGATCAAAAGTATCCGGACACCCCTCTGTAATCTGGAATTGACAACTAGATGACACGGGAGGCGGACCCGTTACTATAAAAGGAGGCGTGGAATATTCTGCTGTCAGTAGAGAAGCAGTAATGTCAGACTAGATGGCTCAGGAGACAGAATTTGACACATATATCTCAGAAGGACGTCTAACAACTCTTATCAAACTACTTCAAGCCGAATAACTGCTTGTATGAACGCCATACATGGAGCAACGCGTTATTGACTAGCTTGATTTTTTTTCTGAAATTGTAATCATTTGTTTGTCTGTATACGTGCTTCATAACTTCACATCTAACGGTTTCCGTGCTATTCGGATAATTCCTTCGTGGTGCGTCTTTTTAGAATGTTTTCCAATAAAGGCAGTTTTGAAAGTATATATGTTATTTATTTTTCAGTTTCGACTTTTTATAGAGTTTATCATCAGGATGTGAGCAGCAGGCGCTGGCGTGGAGCAGGCCGTTACAGAGTGGCCTGATCCACCTCATCGTTTCTTATCACCGAGGACTGTAATGGTCTGATGAAAATCCTATAAGAGATCGAAACCGGTCACCGAATGAAATAAATAACCTATATGCAATCAAGAGTGCTTTTATTGAAATCATAGACATTTAGCGTTTTCATACGAGAATACACGCCTGCGCGATACCTTCGGAGGAGGATACAACCTGTAATGATGTGAGCTTTTGGTCCATTTCGGCACCTCTTACTGTGACACGTGTGCTTCATTTGGACTGAATTTGTTGCCATATACTCCTCTAGTGATCGTCTTACCTCACTTCTCAATAATGTGACCTTGTCCTCTAGCGTGCCGCACTTTCATGATTCCGTACGTCAATCGGTAGGAACGAAACCCTTATAGACCCACACTGTTGTCCGCCTGTCTATCTGTCTGTCCGACAGTTGACACCTTTCTCCTCAGCAACGGATAAAGGTATCAAGTTGAAATTTTCGTCATTTACTAAAGTCTACGGCCCAATAACGTTGTCAAAATCGAAGCTTCTAAGCCAATGCAATCGATAGATACGGCCCTTTATGTACTATATTCTGATACTCGCAAATGAACTATCAAAACCTATAGCCAACTTGCCGTTGGTCTAAAATCGTTAAATTTGGCAAGAAGTAAAGTTTCACTGTACAAGTAATATCCTAAAACTGAATTTATAATTATATCACACGAAAAAAAGAAATGTCATCTGTTGTTAGACTATCTGTCCGTCCGTCTTCAAAAATTTCAAATGGCTCTGAACACTACGGGACTTAACATCTGAGGTCATCAGTCCCCTAGAACTTAGAACTACTTAAATCTAACTAACCTAAGGACATCACACACATCCATGCCCGAGGCAGGATTCGAACCAGCGACCGCAGCAGTCGCGCGAGTCCAGACTGAAGCGCCTAGAACCGTTCAGTCACACCAGCCGGCTCCGTCCGCCAGTTAAGATTGAACTGTTAGACGTATCAAGATGAAATTTATCTCACCAAGGTCTACGGTCCCTTGGCGGTGTAAAAAATTTAAGCTTCTAGGTGAATGCAATCAGCATATAAGGCTATTTGCGTCATATACAGTTCCCCACAGTCGTCTAATGAACGAAGTAGGAGCATATGGACTATCAGACCAATTGTGTGATTGGATTGAAGAGTTCCTAGATAACAGAACGCAGCATGTCACTCTCAGTGGAGAGAAGTCTTCCGCAGTAAGAGTGATTTCAGGTGTGCCGCAGGGGAGTGTCGTAGGACCGTTGCTATTCGCATTATATATAAATGACCTTGTGAATAACATCTGAAGTTCACTGAGGCTTTTTGCGAATGATGCTGTGGTGTATCGTGAGGTTGTAACAATGGAAAATTGTACTGAAATGCAGGAGGATCTGCAATAAATTGACGCATGGTGCAGGAAATGGCAATTGAATCTCAATATAGACAAGTGTAATGTGCTGCGAATACATAGAAAGAAAGATCCTTTATCATTTAGCTACAATACAGCAAGTCAGCAAGTGGAAGCAGTTAATTCCATAACTTATCTGGGAGTAGTCATTAGGAGTGATTTAATATGGAATGATCATATAAAGTTGATCGTCGGTAAAGCAGATCCCAGACTGAGATTTATTGGAAGAGTCCTAAGGAAATGCAATCCGAAAACAAAAGAAGTAGGTTACAGTACACTTGTTCGCCCACTGCTTGAATATTGCTGACCAGTGTGGGATCCGTACCAGATAGGGTTGATAGAGGAGATAGAGAAGATCCAACGGAGAGCAGCGCGCTTCGTTACAGGATCATTTGGTAATCACTAAAGCGATACGAAGATGATAGATAAACTCCAGTGGAAGACTTTGCATGAGAGACGCTCAGTAGCTCGGTACGTGCTTTTGTTGAAGTTTCGAGAAGATACCTTCACCGAGGAGTCAAGCAGTATATTGCTCCCTCCTACGTATATCTCGCGAAGAGACCATGAGGATAAAATCAGAGAGATTAGAGCCCTCACAGAGGCATACCGACAATCTTCCTTTCCACGAACAATACGAGCCTGGAATAGAAGGGAGAACGGATAGAGGTACTCAAAGTACCCTCCGCCACACAGCACCAGGTGGCTTGCGGAGTATGGATGTAGATGTAGATATATTGCAAGGATAAAAATCGGAAAATGTTAATTTATAATTATGTTGTTGTTGTGTGGTCTTCAGTCCTGAGACTGGTTTGATGCAGCTCTCCATGCTACAATATCCTGTGCAAGCTTCTTCATCTCCCAGTACCTACCCCCCCCCCCGTCTCCCCCCCCCCCGTCTCCCCCCCCCCGTCTCCCCCCCACCGTCTCCCCCCCCCCGTCTCCCTCTACGATTTTTACCCTCCACGCTGCCCTCCAATGCTAAATTTGTGATCCCTTGATGCCTCAAAACATGTCCTACCAACCGATCCCTTCTTCTAGTCAAGTTGTGCCACAAACTTCTCTTCTCCCCAATCCTATTCAATACCTCCTCATTAGTTCCGTAATCTACCCACCTTATCTTCAGCATTCTTCTGTAGCACCACATTTCGAAAGCTTCTATTTTCTTCTTGTCCAAACTAGTTATCGTCCATGTTTCACTTTCATACATGGCTACACTCCATACAAATACTTTCAGAAACGACTTCCTGACACTTAAATCTATACTCAACGTTAACAAATTTCTCTTCTTCAGAAACGATTTCCTTGCCATTGCCAGTCTAAATTTTATATCCTCTCTACTTCGACCATCGTCAGTTATTTTACTCCCTAAATAGCAAAACTCCTTTACTACTTTAAGTGTCTCATTTCCTAATTTAATTCCCTCAGCATCACCCGATTTAATTTGACTACATTCCATTATCCTCGTTTTGCTTTTGTTGATGTTCATCTTATATCCTCCTTTCAAGACACTGTCCATTCCGTTCAACTGCTCTTCCAAGTCCTTTGCTGTCTCTGACAGAATTACAATGTCATCGGCGAACCTCAAAGTTTTTATTTCTTCTCCATGAATTTTAATACATACTCCAAATTTTTCTTTTGTTTCCTTTACTGCTTGCTCAATATACAGACTGAATAACATCGGGGAGAGGCTACAACCCTGTCTCACTCCTTCCCCAACCACTGCTTCCCTTTCATGCCCCTCGACTCTTATAACTGCCACCTGGTTTCTGTACAAATTGTAAATAGCCTTTCGCTCCCTGTATTTTACCCCTGCCACTTTCAGAATTTGAAAGAGAGTATTCCAGTTAACATTGTCAAAAGTTTTCTCTAAGTCTACAAATGCTAGAAACGTAGGTTTGCCTTTTCTTAATCTTTCTTCTAAGATAAGTCGTAAGGTTAGTATTGCCTCAAGTGTTCCAACATTTCTACGGAATCCAAACTGATCTTCCCCGAGGTCCGCTTCTACCAGTTTTTCCATTCATCTGTAAAGAATTCGCGTTAGTATTTTGCAGCCATGACTTATTAAACTGATAGTTCGGTAATTTTCACATCTGTCAACACCTGCTTTCTTTGGAATTGGAATTATTATATTCTTCTTGAAGTCTGAGGGTATTTCGCCTGTCTCATACATCTTGCTCACCAGATGGTAGAGTTTTGTCATGACTGGCTCTCCCAAGGCCATCAGTAGTTCTAATGGAATGTTGTCTACTCCCGGGGCCTTCTTTCGACTCAGGTCTTTCAGTGCTCTGTCAAACTCTTCACGCAGTATCTTATCTCCCATTTCGTCTTCATCTACATCCTCTTCCATTTCCATAATATTGTCCTCAAGTACATCGCCCTTATATAAACCCTCTATATACTCCTTCCACCTTTCTGCCTTCCCTTCTTTGCTTAGAACTGGGTTGCCATCTGAGCTCTTGATATTCATACAAGTGGTTCTCTTCTCTCCAAAGGTCTCTTTAATTTTCCTGTAGGCAGTATCTATCTTACCCCTAGTCAGACAAGCCTCTACATCCTTACATTTGTCCTCTAGCCATCCCTGCTTAGCCATTTTGCACTTCCTGTCAATCTCATTTTTGAGACGTTTGTATTCCTTTTTGCCTGCTTTATTCACTGCATTTTTATATTTTCTCCTTTCATCAATTAAATTCAATATTTCTTCTGTTACCCAAGGATTTCTATTAGCCCTCGTCTTTTTACCTACTTGATCGTCTGCTGCCTTCACTACTTCATCCCTCAGAGCTACCCATTCTTCTTCTACTGTATTTCTTTCCCCCATTCCTGTCAATTCTTCCCTTATGCTCTCCCTGAAACTCTCTACAACCTCTGGTTCTTTCAGTTTATCCAGGTCCCATCTCCTTAAATTCCCACCTTTTTGCAGTTTCTTCAGTTTCAATCTGCAGTTCATAACCAATAGATTGTGGTGAGAGTCCACATCTGCCCCTGGAAATGTCTTACAATTTAAAACCTGGTTCCTAAATCTCTGTCTTACCGTTACACAACCTATCTGATACCATTTAGTATCTCCAGGATTCTTCCAGGTATACAGCCTTCTTTGATGATTCTTGAACCAAGTGTTAGCTATGATTAAGTCATGCTCTGTGCAAAATTCTACAAGGCGGCTTCCTCTTTCATTCCTTCCCCCCAATCCATATTCACCTACTATGTTTCCTTCTCTCCCTTTTCCTACTGATGAATTCCAGTCACCCATGACTATCAAATTTTCGTCTCCCTTCACTAGCTGAATAATTTCTTTTATCTCGTCAACATTTCATCTATTTCTTCATCATCTGCTGAGCTAGTTGGCATATAAACTTGTACTACTGTAGTCGGGATGGGCTTTGTGTCTATCTTGGCCACAATAATGCGTTCACTATGCGTTTTGTAGTAGCTAACCCACACTCCTATTTTTTTATTCATTATTAAACCTACTCCTGCATTACCCCTATTTGATTTTGTATTTATAACCCTGTATTCACCTGACCAAAAGTCTTGTTCCTCCTGCCACCGAAGTTCACTAATTCCCACTATATCTAACTTTAACCTATCCATTTCCCTTTTTACATTTTCTAACCTACCTGCCCGATTAAGGGATCTGACATTCCACGCTCCGATCCGTAGAACGCCAGTTTTCTTTCTCCTGATAACGACGTCCTCTTGAATAGTCCCCGCCCGGAGATCCGAATGGGGGACTATTTTACCTCCGGAATATTTTACCCAAGAGGACGCCATCATCATTTAATCATACAGTAAAGCTGCATGTCCTCGGGAAAAATTACGGCTGTAGTTTCCCCTTGCTTTCAGCCGTTCGCAGTACCAGCACAGCAAGGCCGTTTTGGTTAATGTTACAAGGCCAGATCAGTCAATCATCCAGACTGTTGCCCCTGCAACTACTGAAAAGGCTGCTGCCCCTCTTCAGGAACCACATGTTTGTCTGGCCTCTCAACAGACACCCCTCCGTTGTGGTTGCACCTACGGTACGGCCATCTGTATCGCTGAGGCACGCAAGCCTCCCCACCAACGGCAAGGTCCATGGTTCATGGAGGGAAGGTTTATAATTATATCACACGAAAAAAATATTTCTTTTGTCATTTGTTATCGGACTTTAAATTTGAAACTTGGCTATTCAAATGGCTCTGAGCACTATGGGACTTAACATCTGCGGTCATCAGTCCCCTAGAACTTAGAACTACTTAGACCTAACTAACCTAAGAACATCACACAACACCCAGTCATCACGAGGCTGAGAAAATCCTTCACCCCGCCGGGAATCGAACCCAGGATCCGGGCGTTGGAAGCGAGAACGCTACCGCACGACCACGAGCTGCGGACAAATTTGAAACCTAAGCGATCTCGAAAGTTTTGGAATATCCAGGACCCATATCTTGCGAATATCAATGTCGATAACACGTGAAAATCGTCGAGATTCTCGACTGCCAGAATGGATGAAATATATATATATACACTCCTGGAAATGGAAAAAAGAACACATTGACACCGGTGTGTCAGACCCACCATACTTGCTCCGGACACTGCGAGAGGGCTGTACAAGCAATGATCACACGCACGGCACAGCGGACACACCAGGAACCGCGGTGTTGGCCGTCGAATGGCGCTAGCTGCGCAGCTTTTGTGCACCGCCGCCGTCAGTGTCAGCCAGTTTGCCGTGGCATACGGAGCTCCATCGCAGTCTTTAACGCTGGTAGCATGCCGCGACAGCGTGGACATGAACCGTATGTGCAGTTGACGGACTTTGAGCGAGGGCGTATAGTGGGCATGCGGGAGGCCGGGTGGACGTACCGCCGAATTGCTCAACACGTGGGGCGTGACGTCTCCACAGTACATCGATGTTGTCGCCAGTGGTCGGCGGAAGGTGCACGTGCCCGTCGACCTGGGACCGGACCGCAGCGACGCACGGATGCACGCCAAGACCGTAGGATCCTACGCAGTGCCGTAGGGGACCGCACCGCCACTTTCCAGCAAATTAGGGACACTGTTGCTCCTGGGGTATCGGCGAGGACCATTCGCAACCGTCTCCATGAAGCTGGGCCACGGTCCCGCACACCGTTAGGCCGTCTTCCGCTCACGCCCCAACATCGTGCAGCCCGCCTCCAGTGGTGTCGCGACAGGCGTGAATGGAGGGACGAATGGAGACGTGTCGTCTTCAGCGATGAGAGTCGCTTCTGCCTTGGTGCCAATGATGGTCGTATGCGTGTTTGGCGCCGTGCAGGTGAGCGCCACAATCAGGACTGCATACGACCGAGGCACACAGGGCCAACACCCGGCATCATGGTGTGGGGAGCGATCTCCTACACTGGCCGTACACCACTGGTGATCGTCGAGGGGACACTGAATAGTGCACGGTACATCCAAACCGTCATCGAACCCATCGTTCTACCATTCCTAGACCGGCAAGGGAACTTGCTGTTCCAACAGAACAATGCACGTCCGCATGTATCCCGTGCCACCCAACGTGCTCTAGAAGGTGTAAGTCAACTACCCTGGCCAGCAAGATCTCCGGATCTGTCCCCCATTGAGCATGTTTGGGACTGGATGAAGCGTCGTCTCACGCGGTCTGCACGTCCAGCACGAACGCTGGTCCAACTGAGGCGCCAGGTGGAAATGGCATGGCAAGCCGTTCCACAGGATTACATCCAGCATCTCTACGATCGTCTCCATGGGAGAATAGCAGCCTGCATTGCTGCGAAAGGTGGATATACACTGTACTAGTGCCGACATTGTGCATGCTCTGTTGCCTGTGTCTATGTGCCTGTGGTTCTGTCAGTGTGATCATGTGATGTATCTGACCCCAGGAATGTGTCAATAAAGTTTCCCCTTCCTGGGACAATGAATTCACGGTGTTCTTATTTCAATTTCCAGGAGTGTATATATATTTATATATATATATATATATAAGATGATCTAACTTACTAAACGAAATCGTTGGTATGTTGATAGAGAGACTAACAAACACCCACACAAAATTCAAGCTTTCGCAACCCACGGTTGCTTCATCAGGGAAGAGGGAAAGAGAGGGAAAGACGAAAGGATGTGGTTTTTAAGGGAGAGGTATACACTCGCACACACACACATATCCATCCGCACATGTGCGTGTGTGTATGTGTGTGTGCGAGTGTTCAAATGGTTCAAATGGCTCTGAGCACTATGGGACTCAACATCTTAGGTCATAAGTCGCCTAGAACTTAGAACTACTTAAACCTAACTAACCTAAGGACATCACACACACCCATGCCCGTGTGCGAGTGTATACATGTCCCTTTTTCCCCCTAAGGTAAGTCTTTCCGCTCCCGGGATTGGAATGACTCCTTACGCTCTCCCTTAAAACCCACATCCTTTCGTCTTTCCCTCTCCTTCCCTCTTTCCTGATGAAGCAATCGTGGGTTGCGAAAGCTTGAATTTTGTGTGTGTGCGTTTGTTAGTGT
Source organism: Schistocerca serialis cubense (assembly GCF_023864345.2). Lineage (NCBI taxonomy): Eukaryota > Metazoa > Arthropoda > Insecta > Orthoptera > Acrididae > Schistocerca > Schistocerca serialis. Next base: position 410,055,337 of record NC_064638.1, on the reverse strand, counting down.
CTCTATCAACATACCAACGCTTTCGTTTGTTAAGTTACATCATCTCTGTTTTTAGATATATTTTTCGCATGTGGAATGTTTCCCATTATTATTATAATTACGTCTGTACGGAACCCTCAGTGCGAAAGTGCTACTTGCGCCTGGCCATTTTTTTTCTTTTACGTCGGTGTGTTTGATTTCATTAATTACTGGTGCTGCTTAAATTACGTTACTGCTATGTACAAAAACGACCAGAGGGAAGAAATTGTAAGTAGCGGCAAAGGAACAGATAATATCTGGCTCTCGGTTATGCTGCACCCACCCATGTGGTCGATTTAATCGGGAGTCGGGCCGGTATGCGCGTGCCGGGTAGCGAGCAACCTGAGACGGCAAATGGGGCGGTGCGGGAAGCCGGGACTGGAGAAGTGACGCTGCGGTGCGATGTGAGAGGCACGCGGCACGCCGGAAGCTCGCAGACGCCGGGGCGGCCGGCGACTTCCTGACGATACGGCGGCGGCGGCCGCGCGCGCGCCCGCCCGTGACAAAAGCCGGCCGTTACGGCAGCTGCGCGGCGTCTTCAAGACGCTAGCCGAGATGCCGCCCTGCCTCGCTACGCCTCGGCGGCGAGCCGGCTAGACCCCTCTCTCTCTCTCTCTCTCTCCCTCTCGCTGCCGCGGCACGCCGCGCAGCGCAGCACTCCGCTGTAACGGCCGCGGACGCCGCTGGGTGCCTTCAATGGGGTCCCGCTCGAGAGGGAGCCGCGGGAGGGGAGGGCGGGCTGGCTCCTTTTTGAACTGCGAACGTTACCCCGGAGGGGAGCGGCCTTTTCTTGCCGCCTCCTTCCTCGCCCCGCGCGCCCCGTGGGCAACGTCTTTCGCGACGTGTCCCGGTGCGTCGTCAGTACCAGTTTTGCCTCGTTTCCAGTGGGCGGTGAAAGTCAGAGTGCGGTGGTGGCTGGAAACTTGCCGGCGGCGGCCGATTCTCGCGCGCAGTGGTTTCGACGGTGGTTTCGGTGGTGGTTTCGGTGGTTTGTGCCGACGGACGGAGACGGACGCCGGCGACCGGGACAGGCTGCGAGCGGCATTCGCCGCGGCATCCGCCCCCGCGGTAAGTCGCCGGCTCGGCTGGCTGCGCACCGGTACGGCACCGTGACCCACTGGCGGGAGGCGACTCGCCAGCTGGCGGAAGTCGGACACCCCCTCGTAATCGAATTTTTGTCAGCTCTCGCCGGGCTCGCTCCACTGCGTTCGTCATTTATCGGGGCGCCTCTAACAGCTTCGGGAAACGCAACCCCGACGCCACGCAAAGAAGACGGCAGAGGCAGTTATCATTATATCAACAGGATAAGCTCATTTGCCAGAGTTTCGTGAAGTCAACGGTGTAACTAGCCGTGCGACGTTTCTGCTCTATGGCCATCTTCAGATGGCAATATTCAATTTTGGTGCAACTTACACGTTTCGTGTAACGTGACTAAGAATAATGTTCACAAACATACACTATTCATAACTGTATTTGTCCGTAACACGTACTTTGCACAGAAAATATATGCCATCATCTGAAGATGGGCTTAGAGCAGAAACTACTTACAGTTATTGTGTCTCACTGTTTAGACTCAGGGGTCTCCAAACTACGGCCCGCGGGCCGAAACCGGCTCGCGAGGTCCGGCAAACCGGCCCGCGTTAGCTGGCCGGACATCCCCGGTATCCGGCCCGCCAAATATTTGAGGTGGTACCTATACTGTCAACAACTGAGTTTCGAGACGTATCGCGACCAATACACCGCGACATTGGCTCTGCTCCTCGCTACAAGACTACATAACTAAACTTATTGTTGCGCCGCTTGAAATAACAACGCGTTGACATACTCTACCTCTGTTACGTCTTGCAGTAATAGTGTTGCTAACAATGATTATGAGATTTCGTTAACTTTGCAGGACGCTTTCGTGAAGAATGTGCACTGACATACTTTTTTATCGGTGAAATTCGCCAGAGTAAAATACGCCAGAATTTCGGTCAGATACGTCCACCAATCAAAATTATGTAACTAAATAAAAACCGTAGTTCGTTTCAGTGCTAGCTATTCCCACAACTTTAGATTTTTGCGATTTCATCTTTCCATTAGCCCTATTACGGTGATCATGGAGTGCTAGGTTGCTTTAATCCCACTATGTAGATCTTGGCCCTTATGACTTCGTGGAGGAGTCAATGTGGCCCGCGGACTAAAAAGTTTAGAGACCCCTGGTTTACAGGCACAAAACGCGTGGGTGTTTTCAGCTCGTTACTAAATGCAAATAAGTAGGAGGCCGAGTTGATAGGAGCTGAAGTACTACAGGTTGCAATAATATGCGGTACTGCACACTGTTAGAGAGAAGGATTCTTATTCAAGAAACACATAGTACAATGAAATTACTTATCTTCAGTAGTTTGTAGGACTGCAGCTGCGGCTATGAACTGACAATCTCGTAACATGGAATACCATGAACTAATACAACATATTCTCAGGGACTAAGCCTGATGGGCCCTCCTCAGAGAATCAATGCAAACATTACAGAACTGGCTGAGGGCCGATTATGAAAGTGCGTCTGCCTAGGCTGAAATCTAGCTAAGAAGTGAACGAGGCACGCTCCAGTTCCGTCGAGCTGCACAGCCCGCTAGAGTGCGCTGTGCTCGGCAGACGACGGGCTGCCAACCTTGTGTTGGCGTGGCGTTGTAGTATTATCTGTTCCAATGATACTACACAGCCACACTAATTATTTATTCTAATGGGAAAACTAAAGTCATTAGAGACTGAGCACAAGGTCGGACTGTTTATCGATGGGAAGCGAAGTAGGCCGCGTCCTTTCAAATTAACCATCCCTCCACTTGCCTCCAGCGATTTAGGGAAATCGCGGCAGCGAATATCAACCGACTTCTTCCAGAATGCGCATCGAGTATGCTAACCACTGAGCCACACCCTCGGTTCTTTGTGCAAAGAGCTTCTTTCATTGGTACAATTACTAACAATTGTCTATTTCACTAGCACCACGCCTAAAGCCGGATTTCTTCTATGAATTTTTGACCCGTGCGTGCCTGATCTGCTTCTGACGAACGTATCAGAGCAGCATGAGAGCAGGTCCACCTATCGACAGCTGCTGAAACTCATAGGCGTTGGTGGTGGAAGCGACAAAGTACAAGACAGTAGCACGCTTTTTGGCTGTCGTAACTTACGCGCTAGTTGGCATGACAGTGTGCAAGTTTTCACATGAAGTTGACTTACGCGAGTGGTGGTGCGGCGATGCACGTGTAAGAAATGTTTGCCAGTGGAAACCCGGCTCAAAGTATGAGAGTAGCCTTCCGCCTACATTGAAGTCAGAAAGTCGCAGACACTGGATTAGATGGGCAAGAGAGTACGAGGGTATCTACTGCTGCTTGTGCTTGTTGATGAAAACGTCCTAAACTGATTTAAGGGATCAATCTAAACTATGCCAGGATGATCTGACTGGAATTTGAGCCCTGCTCATCCCGAATATGACTTCACTGGCTTGAATAGTGCGCCATCCAGTGAGATAACCGAGGACAGGAAACGTACAATACAGCTCGTTTAAAACTATCGAAATGGAACTTTGAATAAACGACGCAAAGTACTGTGCTAGCAACTCTCATGACAAATAAAGCTACTAGAGAGTAAGCACTTGTTGGGAACTCCCACCTACTTTTCAGCCTGGTGTATACCTTTGAATTTGCCGCCTGCTTCGGGACTTTGTTTCAAAAAAATGGTTCAAATGGCTCTGAGCAGTATGGAACGTAACATTTAAGGTCATCAGTCCCCTAGAACTTAGAACTACTTAAACGTAACTAACCTAAGGACATCACATACATCCATGCCCGAGACAGGATTCGAACATGCGACCGTAGCGGCCGCGCGGTTCCAGACTGAAGCGTCTAGAACCGCTCGGCCACCCCAGCCGGCACTTGGTTTCAGTTTCCTAGCTTATCAACTCGTGCACATTCTCATTTGTCAACAACAAGCTGACAGCAGTGCGTTAGGAACCTCTGCGCTTAAGAAAAATCCGGAAATCGAACCTTTGACGTCTTAGTATCAACCTCAGTAACCGATGAACCAAGTAGGCATAAAATACCAGTTTTCTAGTTTAAGAGGTGTCCTAAACTTTAGATGCTGTACGATTAGTAACTGAACTTTTTTAAATTCTGTAATGGTCAGTTTTATAAGTCTTCCCATGGTTCATTTCTTTTCATAATTCCTCATTGCCAATGGCAGTTCTTGAAACATCGTTGAATTTTACCCCGAATGTCACTGGAATAGTGCTGCTTTACTTGTTGGAAGGTTTTCCGTAAGATCTGGTGGTTGTTTGAGCGACATCTTCTGTTTACGTAATCAAAGGAGCTACACTTGTTGAGTGCATCTTTCAAGCTCATATTCTTCAAATCATATTTATCTTACAGCAGATATGTCGATAATAGATAGGGAAAAAGACCCTAAATATTAACGCGCAGCTAAAGAGTAAACTCAAAGTACAGTAAGGATCGAAAATGTCAATACTAAGTACGCTGGATATTACCTTCTTTGCTCCCCCAAACAGCTCCCTCCTTACCTGCCCCTCTCCTTTTCCCTCTGCCACAACTCCATTTCTTCAGCCAGCTTCTCCAGGCACTGTTACGTGTAAATCAGTGTTAATTCTGATACAACCATACAGGCCGCTCTGACAGGGAACATCCTTCCGGTTGTTTACAATTTTTTCTGCTGGTAGCGAAACAGTCCATTCTATAACAACAAGTAATCCATTACATTCTTTGCTTCGTAAAACAATACACCTGAAACATATACCTGGATTTTAGTAAGGCCGATAACATTTATGTAATAGTGCTCTGCAGACTCCTATGACACTAGTCATCAGAAAGCCTGTGTTATCTAGTTCATGCACTTTTTAATTTCTGTTAAAACTTTCAGGTTATTCACCGACAGTTCAAACATCTTGAAACAGTTCATAAATACTAAGCGATTCTTCGTTGTCCGATATGTCATTTACACTACTGGCCATTAAAATTGCTACACCAAGAAGGAATGCAGATGATAAACGGGAATTCATTGGACAGATATATTATACTAGAACTGACATGTGATTACAATTTCAAGAAATTTGGGTGCATAGAGCCTGAAAAATCAGTACCCAGAACAACCACCTATGGCCGTAATAAACAGAGCTTGGATGCCGTGACAGGTACAGCTGCCCATGCAGCTTCAACACGATACCACAGTCCATCAAGAGTAGTGACTGGCGTATTGTGACGAGCCAGTTGCTCGGTCACCATTGACCAGACGTTTTCAATTGGTGAGAGATCTGGAGAATGTTCTGGCCAGACGAATATTTTCTGTATCCAGAAAGGCCCGTACAGAACCTGCAACGTGCGGTCGTGCATTATACCGCTGAAATGTAGGGTATCGCAGGGATCGAATGAAGGGTGAAGCCACGGGTCGTAACACATCTGAAATGTAACGTCCACTGTTCAAAGTGCTGTCAATGTGAACAAGAGGTGACCGAGACGTGTAACCAATGGCACCCCATACCATCAAGCTGGGTGATACGCCAGTATGGCGATGACGAATACACGCTTCCAATGTGTGTTCACCGCGATGCCGCCAAACACGGATGCGACTATCATGATTCTGTAAACAGAACTTGGATTTATGCGATAAAATGACGTTTTACCATTCGTGCACCCAGGTTCGCCAATGAGTACACCATCGCAAGCGCTCCTGTATGTGATGGAGCGTGAAGGGTAACGGCAGCCATGGTCTCCGAGCTGACAGTCCCTGCTGCTGCAAACGTCGTCGAACTGTTCGAGCAGATAGTAGTTGTCTTGCAAACGTCCCCTTCTGATGACTCAGGGATCGAGACGTGGGTGCACGATCCGTTACAACCATGCGGATAAGAGGTCTGTCATCTCGACTGCTAGTGATACGAGGCCGTTGGGATGCAGCACGGCGTTCTGTATTACCCTCGTGAACCCACCGATTCCATATTCTGCTAACAGTCATTGGATCTCGACTAACGCGAGCAGCAATGCCGCGATACGATAAACTGCAATCGCGTTTCACCAGGCAACGCCGGTCAACTGCTGTTTGTGTTAGAGAAATCTGTTAGAAACTTTCCTCATGTCAGCACGTTGTAGGTGTCACCACCGGCGCCAACCTTGTGTGAATGCTCTGAAAAGCTAATCATTTGCATATCACAGCATCTTCTTCCTGTCGGTTAAATTTCGCGTCTGTAGCACGTCATTTTCGTATTGTAGCAATTTTAATGGCAGGAGTGTATCATTGACATCAAGTTCCTCACGCCCAGAGAGACTAAACGTACAAATTGACAAACTGCGAGATAACGTACTGTATCTAGGTACGTTTATCTAGGAACTTTCTACGATTAAATGGCAATAAACATCGATACGCTATCGGTTGCTCGAAGTTATCTTACGCAAATCTGTCTGTTTGGAAGTTCTCAAGAGTGGTAACTCTTACCAAATGTCGCAGATGAAGGAACCAGAGAATTCACAATAGATTTGTTAAGCTCTCGAAGCAGCAAGCGCTCTTTCGGAATTCAGTAGTACATCAGTTTCGAGAACTATCCGGCGAAGCCTGCAGTGCCTTTGCGGTCGCTGGCGTGGTGCAGTGACTCTATTAGCCGAAAAATTAGATAACAGAGGTCGAAATTAAGTTAGCGAAGGCGGCGCTGCGGTGTTTTTCTCCTTTTATGTCGGCGGGCGCTTATTAGCAGACCGCGACGCACGCCATAATCCGGTTACAGGTGACACCCGCTGTCGGCGACGCATCCGCCCGATTCCCTCGTGCCTCTCCCTGTGCTCGGTGGCCCACCACCAGGACTTCTCTCCAGAGCAGTAGCCTGGTATCCGCGCAGTAGGGACCGTGAAGATAATAATAAGCTAATTACGGATCGTACAGAGAAATAAAGTCAGCTGTTCTTTATGTGCTCCATGTATGAATGGGACAGTAAGACGCCCTACGAAACTGTTCAACAAAACGTGCTCTTTGTCACACACCGTACACACTGCCTGACAAAGAGAGTGAGGCACCCAGAAGGGTAGAAGGAAATAAAATCGAACCTAACGAATTGGGAGTGTGTGTAATTACAAAATCGGGTCAACTGCACAAAGAATTTGGTAGTATGAACCCCCCCCCCCTCCCTCCTTATCAGTATAACGCTGCACCCCCTTCGCCCAAGATGCAAGCACTGATTCGGTGGGGAGGGGTGTCATGAAGCCGTTGTATCCTCTGCAATGGCAAGCTGACCCAAAGCTGTTGTAGCTCGCCCATGACGTCCCGGAAAATACCACTGGCGTGGGGTTGACGTTGGAATTCGTGACACACACATTCCATCGAGGATAGGTCTGGGGATCTTTCTGGGCACTGGAATAGCTCATCACGCACACAATTCATAGAGAGATGTGGCATTTGTGGATGGGCAGTGTTCTGTTGGAAAATGATACCACCGTAATACTCGCATGAGAGTCGACACATAAGGACGCAGGATGTGCGTGATGGACAGTTGTGCCGTAAGAGTCCCCTTAGTCACTAACACCCGTGACCTGAAGTCATACCCTATAGATCTTCACACCATGGCACCACCCCGTCTCTCCAAAACTTGGAAGAATGGGACTTCATCCCAGGTCGTCGCCGTGCTAACCTACGATCGTCAGCCGTGACAGTGCAGAACCGTTCATCGTTGGATATAAAGCGATGGCATACGTTCCATGCTTCCTGGTCGCGGTACCACTCCAAACGCAGACGTTTGTGTTCTGGTGTTAACGACTACCTATGCGTGGGACAGCAATTCGCTAGTCTGGCTGATGCTAACCTCCGACCAGACACAGAATGTTGCAGGAAGTCAAGCACCTATTGTCGAGTGGCAAGTGCAGATGTGAGGTGGTTGCGACGTGCTTGGTGTACTATAAAGTGATCCGCACTTGTCAGGTGTAGTCGACCCGAACCTTGACGACCAGTTTGCCCGCCCTCAGGTTTCCAAGCAGTCTAACATCAGGGCACTGTCACATCTAAATCCTCACAAATCTGGATACTGCGCGATTCGATTAGCTAGTCAAATGGAGAGTCACAATGAGCCCCATTTCAAACTCTGACAGGTGCTGATAAGGCTGTCTCATACGAGTACGCGGCATCTAGGTGTCCTTCGAATGACCACTCAACATCTGACGTTGTTCAAGCACATTATATAGGTTCCTATGCCTGTTAACGAGACTAAACACGAACAACACTAATACACTCTCGTGGCCGTTCTAGTGTTCTCAGAAAAGGGGTAAATCTAATCACTTGCATAGCCGCCGATGGTGTGTACGTGTCGAAGTTACACTGACATCCGACCATGTCGTCTTGGTGCTTCACCTTTTTCTTTTAGGCAATATAGTATTTTCAAAGTAGACAGACTTATCGGTAAATTGGAACCTTAACGCTTCTCTCACAGACAGTGGCACGCTGTTGAAGATATTTCCCTGCAATAAACATAGGTTGTTATCTTTTAGAAAGTTGTAAATGAACTACTTGTTTGTATAGCGGAATGCTTATAATGCTATGTCAGCTAGATCCGTATCGATGCAGTCAGGGGCATTAACGGTAACCGAGGACTCGACTTTGGTACAGTTCTTGAGGAGTTAGCTTCAATAGATACATGTTGGACTGTCTCCCGCATTAACCTACGCTTTATTTAACATAAGACAACGTTTAAAGCAAGAGTTTTTGTGAGTACTTGCTCCAGATCAGGTGATGAACGCAAATCATACCTCTGGCACTCGCATGTGCCAGTGAGCTATAAAGTAAGTTCGACAATTCCACCTAACTCTTCGCACACGACAGGCTCAGGTGGACCTGTAATGATAAAAATAACACCTTCCAAGGCACATGGCCACATGACAGCAGGCGTCTCACCTCTGTGCTGAGATGTAGCAGATATGTTCTACGTAAATAAACTTGGCACTTTTACCTGGACTAACTTTTCTTGAGAATTTAAAATGCTGAATTATGTGCCAATAACTGGGTCCTTTGCGGATAACGTTCTAGCAACAGAGTACTGATTGCGAAAGCTTACCTTGGGTTCAGATCCAATTACATCCGGTTATTTTATCTGTCAGCGAAGTGCAGTTAGAGATATGTTTACAATGTTCATGAAATTCACTTTGTGAACTGGACGGGATAGTAATGTAGGATTATTAAGAGTTTGTTGGTTCTTTTGATGTTGGATAGCTGTTTACTTATGCCTTTTCTAAAGGCGAATCTTAGATCATTATGCATTAGTCAGAAGATCAGAATAACCACCTGTTAATTATTGTACTTCGGAATTGGAAGATAGTTTAGTAACTCTCAAAGAGATAAAATACATTGATTACTGACTAAGTGGCAAAATCAAAAACAAATGATGGTAGCATTAAATGATTTTCATGCGTGAATTGTGTGTAAACTTCTATGTGTTATCAGTCCTTCGCATTCCATACAATTTAGAATGAAACATCAGTAACAGTAAACCTGTACCATGTTACTTGCTAGTTCATCGCTTTATATTGCTCAAGAAGAACACACATAGACGTTTTATTTTGAGACAACACTGTATGTATATGAATTATGAGAGATCGAATAGCAGCACACGGGATCTGGTTGTTTGCTGGCTACTGCTCAGAACTTCACCGGAAGTGAGCGAGCGAGGTGGCGCAGTGGTTAGCACACTGGACTCGCATTCGGGAGGACGACGGTTCAATCCCGTCTCCGGCCATCCTGATTTAGGTTTTCCGTGATTTCCCTAAATCGCTTCAGACAAATACCGGGATGGTTCCTTCGAAAGGGCACGGCCGATTTCCTTCCCCATCCTTCCCTCACCCGAGCTTGCGCTCCGTCTCTAATGACCTCGTTGTCGACGGGACGTTAAACACTAATCTCCTCCTCCTCATTTTTTCCCCGGAAGTAACGAAAATTTAAAGACACAAGCGCAGTGGCAGCCAGTGACTTTGTGACCAGTAATAATCGAGTACCACTGCGTGGCCCTGGCAGTTCTCAAATTTCATTAGTGTTTTCTTCTTTAGGGTCCGTTTTAAGTGCGCTTCTACTTAATCACAGTGTTTGTCTTTGTCTGTTAGTTTGATGTAGATGAATTCATTGTGGATTCATGAAGAGATGATCGAAATACACACATGCGGAACAATTCTAGTTGATGCCTTCTGGCTGGATCTCATTACCAAATTAATAACTTAGATATAGCAACCATTTTGTGCTTCCGTAGGCTGTAGTGCAAACATTTCCGTGCTGTTACTATATGCTTGCATCATTTTGTGTTTAGTTACAGGTCTATTCAACCGTATCTCCCATTCCACCGATGTTCACTCCGTATATTTCGCAGTACTCTCTACTCGTATTTCCAGTGCTGTCTAAGAACAGTCTTTTCACTTTTATTTTCACGCGAAACGATTTACTTCTCGTCCTCGTACCCCACCTCAGAATTTTGAGCTTATTTTAACATCAATACTGTATGGTTTCTGAAACTGCCATTTTGGTGCGGTGTATACTGGTGCGAGTATCGAACAACACTGAGAAAATGCATTTTCCCATTAACTTTTAATAACATCTCACTGTCGTTCTGAGCACCTAAGTTGATTTTGCCTGTCCATTATATCTTAAAATTTTGAACTGCACACAGATAACGGGCAGCTTGTGTCTCAGTCATTAAAAAAATCATAGGCGGACGAGGGAGGGATATATGAGAACAGGAAAACCCCTGATCTCGTGCCCACAGACTTAGTGCAACCTCAGATAACGTTGCTTATCATCAGAAGCAAAACACACTAACAGAAAAATAAAATCGCAGCATTAAGAATGAATCGTACAACAAAAAGGAAAGTTGATAGGCGTGTTTCTACATCTCAAAAATGATGTCGATTCAGATTTAGCCAGTCTATAAAAGTGGCGTTAGTGGAGCATCTATGAGGACGCAAATTAAGTATGCTTTAAATACACGCTGTAAGCGTAAGCGTTAGTTACATTTGGTATTGGATTTGGTAAGATGATGACAGTCAGAGATGCCTTTAGGATGTCAAAGATGGTGTTATCAACATCTCACTGAGTTTGAACGAGGTCGTGTAATATGGCTACAAGAAGCTGTATGTTCCTACTGCGATACTGCAGAGAGATTTGACGGGAATGTAGCCACTGTGTATCACTGTTGGCAGCGGTGCTCACAAGAATGTACGGTCGCAAAGACGACTGGGCTCCAGACGATCATGTGGCACTACCGACAGGGGAGGCCATCGTTTTCGTCGTAGGCTCTGGCGCATCGTAATGCATCTGCAGCAGCAATTTTAGCAGCAGTTGTCTCCACAGTGACACAACGAACTGTTACAAATTGTACGTCACACTAATGATTCGACTTTCGCTACCATACATGAACAGCATCTCAGGGAATGTTTTCCCACAGAATATCGCCCGAACACATACCGCTGTTGTAATCCAACATGATCTACGAGTGTCGACATATTGCCTTGGCCTACTCGATCACCAGATCTATCTTCAACCGAACACATGACTTGATGACGACTCCAGCGTCATCCACCAACAGCAGTATTGACCGACCAAGTGCAACAGACATGGAACTCCGTCCCACAAGCTGACATCCGGCACCAGTACAACACAACACACGCACGTCTGTATGCTTGCATCCAAAGTTCTTGTAGCCGCACCGGTTATTAATGTAGCAGCATTTCACATTTGCAATGGCTTACATTAACTTGTAATTTTTCATCACTTAAGTACGTTACTTAGAGAAATGTACTCCCGAAATGTCGTTACTCTAAGTTAATTATTTTTCGGTGCTGCGATTTTTTTCCTCCAGTGTATAAACCAGGAAGTTGCTTGAAAAGTAACATGCGATGTTTTAGGAAACACGGGGAGAGCACGCAGGATCCTTGAGTTCTCATACTGGCTGTAGGCAACGGACCCATGGTAATGAATTTAGCAATGATTCCTCACGATGCTTATCTCCGCTATGTAGCTGTTGAAAAATATTATTCGATGTTTACTGCAGGAATGACGTGATTACTTCGGCGAATGTTTGTAATAGTATTTTAGAAACAAAGTTCTGCCATCTGGTCAGTAGGCAGAAGACAGAAATCGTAAAGGTAAGAACATTCTAGTATCTCCACTGAGTGCAAAAATGTTTTTTTAATTACGAACATCAGTTCCGTCTGTGGCGGTTCCAAGTCAGTGGCAGTCGCTACTCGCTCGTGGCTATAAAGCTAACTAACAAAGGATACCACCACATTGCGATCACAGATTTACTTGAAATGTTGTACATCTTTAGTCGGCCATTAAAACAACGTATTGTGCTTGAAGTAACGTGCACAACTCTGACAATTCCGAGAAAATTGCTAGAGATGTTTTACTCGACTATTATGTAACTGATATATCTGTGTGTATGTGTCGGACGTTAGAGTTCATTGTGGTAAAGTGATACCCGCCTATTGCTCGGATCACTGTGCCGTGGCTATATGTAACTTTAAATCATGTGCCGCAACCCGTAAAACTCTGTCACCTGCCCTGGATATTGAACACATCCCTCTTAAAGGACCCTTCGCTCGAGATTACCATTCGAGAGGTTTGGGCCTTAGCTTGTGTTCGCAGGACCTTCTCTCATAGAATGGTGGTCAGGGCATGCCTAACCTTTGCTCCGGAAAGCGCTAATGCGCTACGGGGCTGAAGAGAGTGCATGATCTTCGTCGGACCCAGGAATTTTATTATTCCGTCTTGCGTCAACTTTATGACGGTGCCGGACAAACTTCCTTACAGATTATAGATGTCCGCCACGTTAATGCGAAACTTCTTCATAGAGGCAGCGACTGGAAGGACTCAGAGTGCGATAAAAATCCAGCTCCTTCTTACAGGATGAAGTGACCACCTTATGTTACCTTCCCCGGTTGCAGACGCGTCACAAACGAAAATGTATCAGGTCCCTTACACATACCGATGATCACATACTGACATCCCAACGTAATATTTCCACAGTGATCTATAATTACTTAACCGACCTTTACGATGACCCTGCTACTAACACGTTTGTCCCTGATAGGTTTACTCCCCTCCTCGATTGCATAGTTACGCCCGCATTAAATCATGACTTTCTAAGTAACTTGAGAAGATATGTACCGTTTTATTGTTGATTCACCAGCGCAAAAACCGCCGGGACTCAACATTATTCCTAAAGAATTTTCTGTACATTTTTGGCCTCTTATAGGTAATGCCATAACGTGACTGGTAAATGAGGTGATCCGGTGGGGGAACTTGATTCCTGACACCTTCGAGATTGGTAAAATCGTTATAATTCCAAAGACATCCGGACGTCCAGAGATTGATAAATTCCGCCCGATCACATTACTTAATTTCGATTACAAAACTGTCACGCGGGCTGTTAATAGCCATTTGTCGATACTGCTAGAGAAACTTGTTGCTGTCCACCAAAACTGTGTGCCTGGGCGCAAGATACTGACTTCTGTAGTCGAATGCTGCGACGTTGTCTCGGTGGCTGCAGTGACTTCTGTCTCAGGAGCCCTGCCTTTTATTGATTTTAGTGAGGCATTTGACCAGGTCAGTCATAGTTTCTTGATGCAGGTGCTCAAGGCGACCGGTCGCAGTCATACTGCGTGTTAGGTTCAAAAATGTTCAAATGTGTGTGAAATCTTATGAGATTTAACTGCTAAGGTCATCAGTCCCTAAGCTTACACACTACTTAACCTAAATTATCCTAAGGACAAACACACACACCTATGCTCGAGGGAGGACTCGAACCTCCGCAGGGACCAACCGCACAGTCCGTGACTGTAGCCCCTCAGACCGCTCGGCTAATCACGCACGGCGTGTAAGGTATTAACCAATATTTTTACTGGTATTCACGCATCTGTCGTAGTGAGTGGACAGCTTACTCCCCAGATCACCATCCAACAGGGCTTACCGCAGGGGAGCCCCCTCTCCCATGTCTTGTCCCTAGAACAAATGTGATAGGTCCAGAAAGTAGTTCCACTTGAGAAACATTATTAGGAACGAAGCTGAAGCTGTCCACTGTCTTGTAGACTGGTAGTCTGCTCCTTCTTCTGTATCCTCTTCTACGGTACGGCATGGCTGGGGTCCACATTGGTGAACGGAAATGTACCCTATTACCACTGCAGCGTTTTCAACACGTTGCCATTACATGAGCAATGGTTGTTACTCGCCACGAATCGTTGGGAATTACCTTGAAACGCTGTCCGATGAAAATGGCTGCACTCAATTGGTGGGAGGTGACGAATCGAATTCAAGGGGAAATTAGTGAACACGAACGCCGTTCCCTTAGTCTTCTTCAGAAAGTGCGGATCTTAGATTCATACATTTTCAGCAAAGTGTACTATGTTGCACAAATGTTCCTGCTCCCCACGATGATAGCCCGCAAAGTTGTGCAAATGTCCGGTCGTTTCCTTTGAAACAGCCATATATTTCCACTTCGGTATGAAGTGGTTCCAAGGCCTGGGGCTTCCCAATATCAAAGTGAAGACTTCAGTATTGTTTATACGGCATACCGTCTTAATACGTACTCGAGCAACTCATTCTGTTCCATTTCGCTTATTTCCCTGTCTTCGACCGGTCAATCTGACTCCGACTGCCGATGCTGGCCGGATCAGCTCTAAACTGACGCCCGTACGTGAATTTTATATTATAATAAGTTTTCTGGGATCTGACATTTTATCAATGACACACCTTACCACCAGATCCTTGTTTTTACGTTGGGGAATTCAATCAACCTCCTCCCAAGTTGAAATGGCCAAACCATTGGTTTCCTGGAAAGTAGTGTGATTTCACGCTAATTTTCCTGTCCACCCGATGGGAGTCACCTCGTCGCAGTGTAGGGTCATTCACATCTGATACCGACCAACGAATGCCTTCATCGCATTGGTCTTAGTCCGATTGGTCTTCGCGACACATGTCATCAACCACACTGGTTTGTCTCTTGTAGGTCAGAACACCGGCACTGGATTAGCCGACAGCTGGTTTTCCTTGCCTGAACAGCTGTAGCTGCTCTCTCGTTTGATCTTCTTCTATGTCCAGACTTTTCCGTTTTCCCTCGGTCCAATACTAATTCGGCCGTATGGCTCCTCGGACGTTACGCCCACTACGTAGTCGAGTGCGACAGTGAGCCCGACCCCCTTGTTCTTCGCCAATATATAGTGAATGCTCGTTGCAAGTGGCAGAGGCTTCCACGTTATCTTGTTTTACTTGCAATTATCTTGCACCTTTTCTTTAGTCGTCAAGGAATTGAGTAGCTTGTTTTTTGGAACCTACTTCTATTGTGTTCTTCCCAGGGAAAAAATTTGTTTCCTTTTGAGTTCAGTAATTGTGGAATTTTTCTTTTCATAAAACAAATAACAACAAAAATAAATTAGAAATCCAAGAAAATGTAACAAAAAATTAAAATAAGAAACCTGAAATTAAAAAACCCACTCTAGTACAATGTCCCTGTGACGGATCAGTACACGACAGGCGGGGTGAGGCATCGTGGCCAAGCGTCGGGTTTCGACCCCTGACCACCTTGTCTCCATCCGGCCTGAAACTGACTGTGTGCGTCCATTGCTGTTAAAAAAAAAAAAACTGTGTATTTTCAAAACTTCGAAAAAACGGCGTTATAAGACGAAAGTATATTAAGCGACGGTTCGGCTCTCATTCACGTTTAATTTTTAATCTACACTCTCGGAAGGAAGAGAATTTTTTTAAAAAAAGAGAAAAATGCTGTTAGCATTCAATCGTACTAAGACGGACGTGACTGAAACGACAGTTCGAGTCCCAAACACACTTAAGTTTTAATCTATACTTCATCACTAGTCATATTATTTAATTTATATGACATTTGAGAGATAACGTAATTTAAAAAACCATGTATATTTGCATGAAGTTGCACTGAATTTCATGGTATTTGACTACTTACTAATTTTAGTTAAAAAAATGGTTCAAATGGCTCTGAGCACTATGGGACTTAACAACTGAGGTCATCAGTCCCCTAGAACTTACAACTACTTAAACCTAACCAACCTAAGGACATCACACACATCCATGCTTGAGGCAGGATTCGAACCTGCGACCGTAGCAGTCGCGCGGTTCCAAACTGAAGCGCCTAGAACGGCTCGGCCACACCGGCCAGCAAATTTTAGTTAAATTTTATTATTAAAACAAACATATTTATAACTACTGACAGGTAAATGAAGAAACTCATAAACTTTTCCTGAAAATGTAAGCCTGTCGTGCTTTGCGAAATCCCTTATACATGCAATTTAGTAAGGTACCTGGGACGACATTGCACTGGACGCTTCGATCTGCAGAACCAGAGGCAGTTCACCTGCGTAGCGGTGAGACGTTGTTAATGTAGCAAGAATGAATAGTGTAGGCGCAAATTTTTTGAATACAACAGAATTTATACTTATACCACAAAAGTGAAAGTTTGAGCGGGAATCGAACCGTCACCTCATATATGTTTGTCTTACGAAGCTCGAACACTAACCTCTTTTTTTTAATCTTATTTTATTCAGTAGTGTTCGTTGCTTTTGTTCTGGGCGGATGTCCCACGACACCCACTGAAGTTCATCGTTGATCCATTGACTCAGTTTTTTTATTACAGAGGGCAGCTAAACCTCTGACTGAACACGCTGAGCTACCGTGCCGGCACGACTTACGACTTGACCACCATGAATACGAACCTGCGGCACCTACACACAGATACACGAGTTACATAATAGATGCGTAAAACTTCTTTTCCAATTTTCTCGGAATTGATAGAGTAGTGGACCTTACTAGCTGTACATTATGCAGTTTTAATGGCCTACTAAAGGTGTACATAATTTGAAGTAAATCCGTGATCCCAACGCCGCGGCCTCACCTCGTAAGAATCCCGTGGCGATCTCCGGGAGAGGCGCGTCGCTCTTCGTAATGGGCAGGCGTCTCGTGGCTCGCAGGGGGCACTTAGGCGGCGTCGCGGCGCCGCTAATGCAATACGGAGGACACCTGTTGCGCCTCCTTGGCTGCGACGCCTGACGCCGCCGGCGCCTCCGACCGACCCGCTGCGCTTTACCTGTTCATTGCTCTGCTTCTCATACTCAGGCTCGCAGCTGTGCACTGCTAACTCGCACTAAAATAAATGTACTCTATTTCTTTATGATCAATATTACTGGGGCGAAATTAAACTGACGGTGTGAGACGTGAACTACGTGAACTGCTTTTATTTTACAACCTGTTTAGACCTTCAGACCATCTTCATTTGCAAAAACATCACTAAAGTGCACATATATGACATTATTAATATGTAAATACACTACTGGCCATTAAAATTGCTACACCACGAAGATGACGTGCTACAGACGCGAAATTTAACCGACAGGAAGAAGATGCTGTGATATGCAAATGATTGGCTTTTCAGAGCATTCACACAAGGTTGGCGCCGATGGCGACGCCTACAACGTGCTGACATGAGGAAAGTTTCCAGCCGATTTCTAATACACAAACAGCAGTTGACCGGCGTTGCCTGGTGAAACGTTATTGTGATGCCTCGTCTAAGGAGAAGAAATGCGTACCATCACGTTTCCGACTTTGATAAGAGTCGGATCGTAGCCTATCGCGACTGCTGTTTATCGTATCGCGACATTGCTGCTCGTGTTGGTCGAGATCCAATGACTGTTAGCAAAATATGGAATCGGTGGGTTCAGAAGGCTAATACAGAACGCCGTGCTGGATCCCAACGGCCTCGTATCACTAGCAGTCGAGATGACAGGCATCTTATCCGCATGGCTGTAACGGAACGTGCAGCCACTTTTTAATCCCTGAGTCAACAGATGGAGACTTTTGCAAGACAACTACCATCTGCACGAACAGTTCGACGACGTTTGCAGCAGCATGGACTATCAGCTCGGAAACCATGGCTGCGGTTACCCTTGACGCTGGACCACAGACAGGAGCGCCTTGCGATGATGTACTCAACGACGAACTTGGGTGCACGAATGGCATAACGTCAATTTTTCGGATGAATCCAGGTTCTGTTTACAGCATCATGATGGTCGCATCCGTGCTTGGTGACATCGCAGTGAACGCACATTGGAAGCGTGTATTCGTCATCGCCATACTGGCGTATCACCCGGCGTGATGGTATGGGGTGCCATTGGTTACACGTCTCGGTCACCTCTTGTTCGCATTGACGGCACTTTAACAGTGGAAGTTACATTTCAGATGTGTTACGACCCGTGGTTCTAACCTTCATTCGATCCCTGCGAAACCCTACATTTCAGGTGGATAGTGCACGAGCGCATGTTGTAGGTCCTGTACAGGCAATTCTGGATACAGAAAATGTTCGACTGCTGTCCTGGCCAGCACATTCTCCAGATCTCTCACCAACTGAAAACGTCTGGTCAATGGTGGCCGAGCAACTGGCTCGTCACAATACGCCAGTCACTACTCTTGATGGACTGTGGTATCGTGTTGAAGCTGCATGGGCAACTGTACCTGTACACGCCATCCAAGCTCTGTTTGACTCAATGCCCAGGCGTATCAAGGCCGTTATTACGGCCAGAGGTGGTTGTTCTGGGTACTGATTTCTCAGGATCTATGCATCCAAATTGCGTGAAAAGGTAATCACATGTCACTTCCAGTATAATATATTTTTGCAATGAATACCCGTTTGTCATCTGCATTTCTTCTTGGTGTAGGAATTTTAATGGCCAGTAGTGTACGTGTATCAACTAAGTCAGCGTCAAAAGCTTTTGACTCACAGAGACTTAACGAACTTGTTTGGAAATTGTGGTGTGAACTTGTACACACTTTGAAAATCTGAAATGTAACAGCAGTTCACTTTGCAGTTGTCAGTATGTCTTTATACTATGGATTTCATTCTGTTATTGTCAATCGTAGAATACTGCTTAGCAGAAATATACCAGTACTAATCTAGGAAAAAATTAGCTTTGCAGAAAATGGTTGTTATTTGAAGTGACAAGAGGCATGGGATACAACCTAATATCGTGTCCGACCTCCTTTTGCCCGCCGTAATGCGGCAACTCGATGTGCCACGGACTGGTCAAGTCGTTGTAAGTCCCTGCAGAAATACTGAGTCATTCTACCTCTATATTTGCATAAGTGCTGACAGTGCAGGGTTTTGTGCGCGAACTGACCCATAAGTGTTCAATGAGACTCATGTCGAGTGATCTGGGTTCTTCAAACCAGTCGCGAAAAACAATGGCCCAGTGACACGACTCGCTGCCATCTATGAAAATTCCATCGTTATTTGGAAGCATGAAGTCTATGAATGGCTACAAGTGGTCTACAAGTAGCCGAATATTAACCATTTCCAGTGAACGATCAGGTCATTTGCACCAGAGGATCCAATTCCGTTCCGTGTAAACAAAGCCCACGCCATTATGGTGACACTACTATCTTGTACAGTGCTGTGCTGACAAATTGGGTCAATGGCTTCATGGGCTCTGCGCCACATTCGAACACTGTCATCAGCTCTTACCAACTGAAATGGGGATTCATCTGATCAGGCCACAGTCTTCCAGTTGTTTAGGGTCCAACCGACATTAAAAGTCAAGAATGTTTTCTAAAATTCCAGCCGATAAGGTCACGAGCCCACTAGAGCTATTGCAGGCGATGTCGTGCTGTTAGCAAAGGCATTCGTGTCGGTCGTCTGTTGCCATAGCTTATTAACGCCAGATTTCACAGCAATGTCGTATGTCGACATCGATTTCTGCGGTTATTTTACGCAGTGTTTCTTCTCTGATAGCGCTGACAACTCTATGCAAACGCCGCTGCTCTCGATCTTTAAATGAAGATCATCGGCCACTACGTTGTCCATGGTGAGGAGTAATACCTGAAATTCGGTACTCTCGGCACACAGTTGACACTGTGGATCTCGGAATATTGAATTCCCTAATGATATCCGAAATGGGACGTCCCATGTGTCTAGCTCCAACTACCAGTCAGCGTTCAAAGTTAATGCCGTCGTGCGGCCATAATCACGTCGGAAACCTTTTCATAGAATCACCTGAGTACAAATGACAGCTCCGCTACTGTACTGCCCTTTTATACCTAATGTACGCGATACTACTGCCATCTGTACATGACTATATCTCTATCCCATGACTTCTGTCACCTGAGCCTAGTAGGGCAGCGTGCAGATAATTTTGTAATAACATTGTCTTTAAGACTTCGGTGTAGTGCGAAGCTGTGCAATATACCACATTCCCCCCCCCCCCCCCCCCCTCCTTCCCAGATCACCAATCCTCTCCCTGGGACATAACTTTTTAGTTTAGTTTCGTGGTCTCATGTAGCGTTTTCACACTTAGTTTTTTTAGTCAGGTATTCTTTACTAACGTTTAGACGCTCATCTAGGCAGTTTCATCCGTCCCACCACATCATTTTCAGTTGCCCTAAAATCAATGACAAATGCAGCGCCAGATGTAATTTTTCTCCTGGTGCATGTGGAACTGAGAGGACACAACGAGAGAAGCGTTAGCTTTGTTGCGTGAGATTTGCTTAAATAAACGGTGAGTTTCAAAATAGCTTGTGGACTGTATTAATTAATATCTATTCAATTATTTTATCTATATGTTACAAGAACACAAAAAGACTGTTATTCAGGAGGGAACGAAGAGATTTCTTACGTCAGTCGCTGAAGATTACGTCACCTTTCGGAGCAGATATACTTAGGAACTGGATGTATTCCGGACAATTTTCCGCCTCTCTGCGAAGTTTGAATGCAAAGCCACAAAACATCTACAGTGTCGGCTGGAAGACCGCGACAAAAAGTTTCCGATCGACGATCTTCCACAAATTGTTTGAACAGATGCACAAACAAAGACTGCCGAGAACAGAGGTTATTGAAGTTATTGGCAAATTAAAATTGTGTGCCGGACCGAGACTCAAACTCGGGACCTTTGCATTTCGCGGGCAAATGCTCTACCATCTGAGCTACCCAAGCACGACTCACAACCCGCCCTCACAGCTTCAATTCTGCCAGTACCTCTTCTCCTACCTAGAGCACTTGCCCGCGGAAGGCAAAGGTCCTGAGTTCGAGTCTCGGTCCGGCACAAAGTTTTAATTTGCCACTAAGTTTCATATCAGCGCACGCTCCGCTGCAGAGTGAAAATCTCATTCTGGAAACAGAGGTTATTGTTTAACATCTACGTCATTTGAGACAATGCACAGATACGAACTGGGCAGGCAAGTAGTGAGCAGATCCGGATCACCGCTTTTTGATCCCTAATGGCTGGGGCCCACTTTATTTCGACACTTTTTATTTACGTGTTTCGAGCATAACCGTCAACACAATATCAGAGAAAAGATCTTAGAACAAAGTATCGATACGCCAGATATCAGCTGACACGATTGTATTAAATTCTTTTTCCTGATATTCTGATTTGGTCCCATGTACAGAACACGAAAATAAATATTTTTATCAACAAGTGGACTCCTGTTGTTAGAAGCCAAAAAATGGAGACAACGACGTGCTAAGGATTCGTGCAGTGTAATAGTCACAGTCCTCCTGTACCACTTTGTCACAAGTGGAACTAAAGAGCAGACCATAATGAAGAAGAAAATCGGGCAAGTCCTTTCCAAGCGAAGTATTCCGCCATTCACTTCAACTGGCAAGAGAAAACAGCAGAAAACCCAAATCAGGATGATGATTGGAATCCCATTCCTCCCGAATGCGAGTCCAGTACACTAACCACTGCATCACCTCACCCGATGCCAAACAAGCAGTCGTACTTGTCCTTCTACAAAGAAGACTTGCAGATTCGTCATAACAACTGGTCGGGCATCGTTCAGTTGAAAAATGAGCGTTTGGCTTCATTTGGCCCCTTACGGGCCAGGTCCGGCCGCCTTGGTGCAGGTCTTATTACATTAGACGCCACATTGGACGATTTGCGCTCCGGATGGGGATGAAATGATGATGAAGACATCACAACACCCAGTCCCTAAATGGAGAGAATCCCCGACCCAGCCGGGAATCGAACCTCGGCCCGTAAGACAGCAATTCGTCACGCTGGCCGCTCAGCTATCGGAGCGGACATCGTTCAGTTGAAATGTAGCTTGTTACGTAAATTGCGACCAGTACTTTCAGGCTGAAATATTCCGTGATGTAGATGTTGCTGTTCAAATAACCTTAAATATGTAAGATTCGAAACCGTGTGATATATCCAGTAGCGGCCCAAATTATCACACTTGACGTTCGCCACCTAAGCCTCTCAACAATTCGTCGGAACACACTACCTTCTGACATTCAGTACGCTAGCGACGGAATAGTGTTAACTGTAACCTGAGGCATTTCTTTCTGAACAATGGAAGCCGAAGCAGTGGTATGAGTGTTGTCCGACCATCCTGCAGCAGACAGTGATGAGCCGTCTTCATCGCGAACAGGTCTCCAGCTGTCGCAGTGCATATGCTTCGTGACAGCGTTTTGAGCGAAGCTATACTGTCCGTAATGGCTTTGATGGAAAGATGGCTGTCATCCCGTACGTTAATCAAACTGCGAGTACAACAACTAGCTCGTGACTGCATTCGACGCTCATCTATCCAACAGTTGCACACAGTATATATATATATATATATATATATATATATATATATATATATATATATATATATATATATATAGGGTGTTACGAAAAGGTACGGCCAAACTTTCAGGAAACATTCCTTACACACAAAGAAAGAAAATATGTTATGTGGACATGTGTCCGGAAACGCATACTTTCCATGTAAGAGCTCATTTTATTACTTCTCTTCAAATCACATTCAAATGGCTCTGAGCACTATGGGACGTAACTTCTGTGGTCATCAGTCCCCTAGAACTTAAAACTACTTAAACCTAACTAACCTAAGGACATCACACACATCCGTGCCCGAGGCAGGATTCGAACCTGCGACCGTAGCAATCCCGCGGTTCCGGACTGCGCGCCTAGAGCCACTAGACCACCGCGGCCGGCTCAAATCACATTAATCATGGAATGGAAACACACAGCAACAGAACGTACCAGCGTGACTTCAAACACTTTGTTACAGGAAATGTTCAAAATGTCCTCCGTTAGCGAGGATACACGCATCCAGCCTCCGTCGCACGGAATGCCTGATGCGCTGATGCAGCCCTGGGGAATGGCGTATTGTATCACAGCCGTCCACAATACGAGCACGAAGAGTCTCTACATTTGGTACCGGGGTTGCGTAGACAAGAGCTTTCATATGCCCCCGTAAATGAAAGTCAAGAGGGTTGAGGTCAGGAGAGCGTGGAAGCCACGGAATTGGTCCGCCTCTACCAATCCATCGGTCACCGAATCTGTTGTTGAGAAGCGTACGAACACTTCGACTGAAATGTGAAGGAGCTCCATCGTGTATGAACCACATGTTGTGTCGTACTTGTAAAGGCACATGTTCTAGCAGCACAGGTAGAGTATCCCGTATGAAATCATGATAACGTGCTCCATTGAGCGTAGGTGGAAGAACACACTGACGAAACTAAAATGAGCTCTAACATGGAAATTAAGCGTTTCCTGAAATTTTGGCCGTACCTTTTTGTAACACCATATATATATATATATATATATATATATATATATATATATATATATATATATATATAACACAGTGTCGTAAGAGAATGACTTGCACCGATGAAGATGGTGCAGCCGTTGACACACTGTTCTCGAAGACGGAAGGACGTCAGTTCAAATTCTCTTCCGGACATAAAAATGAAGAGTTTTCGTAGTTTTCCGAAGTTGCTTAAGACAAATGTCTGGATGGTTACTTCGAAAGGGGCACGAACGACTTCCTTCATCCGATCGGAGTTTGTGTTTCGTCTCTAACGGCCTTGTCATCCAAATAACAAACGCTAACATTTCTTATTTTCCATTGTGCCCTGAACAAACCAAAATATAACGGCAGTACCAATCCTTTTGCCGAGTTTACGACGTTTTTGTACTACTGGAACTCATTCACAAATTAGAAAGCATCATTTGACCCAACAAGGTGTTTTGACAACTCATTTGGTAGCCCTTCACCTGGCGTACCATTGATCCCCCGGTCACAGCAGATAGGGCATCTCTGGATCTAAGTTTGACTTCATCTGGCAAACTTGACGTTTTGAACCTTCTGGCAAAATATACACTCATGGAGCAGAACATCACGACCACTGATGCTATAAAAAAGTGAAAAAAAATGTTGTATTGCGCTCCTTTGGTGGACCAACAGCTTGTTAATTAGGTGGTCTATTTTGATTCGTCAATTTACTTCAAGAGGTTCTGGGTGTTCAACCACCTGTAGACACTAGAAGAATCCAGAGGAAGATTGCGGCAGAGAGTTGACAGTTTTTGGTTTTTTGGTCTGGGGCTGCTTACTCAAGAAATAACATGACCATATTGGAATCTTAGACATCCAAATTAAAAATTAACTCTTACCCAGCATTTATGCTTCCGCAACAGTGTAACCGCCTCATGTCACAGTTTTGTCGACCTCTGGCGAAGCAAAAGTTGCGACGGATTCATCTGAGTTAGAATTCCAAAATGAAAGATGAAATACAAATTCCCGGCGGAGGAACAGCGTGACAGCAGGAAAATAAAAGCCACGCCACACCACACACCACCGCGCCGCACCGCGGCGCCACGGACGGGGCAAAGCAGTATAAATTGACAGGAACCGCGCCGGCACGGAGACCGGGAAATACGGAGGACCCTCTGCTCTGCAAAAGCAGGCCGCTGCGAGGGCGAGGCCAAGTGATAGCGGGGACACGGCAACGCGATTTGTGCGGCTCGGGCTGCCGTTGTGTGCAGCCTGATTGAATATCGGCTCCAGAATAACAGACGCCGCAGCCAGCGTCGCGGCCAGAATAAAATCAATTACACAGCCAAAAAGCAGCTAAATTAATTTCAGATGGGAGCGAGTGTTTTAGCGTCCGCGTCCTCGCTCTGCCCCTATTGTCCAGCTTCCGCCGCCGTCACGTATCCGCGACAGCCACAAACCAGGTGGAAGGGGTGGGAGGGGGCGGGGGGGGGGGCTGGGGGGTTCCCCGAGATTTACTTTATGGACAGCCGCACCTTGCACGGATGAAATCGTCTGCGGGGAACGCTGGAACGAGAGAAGCGAATTGCTCGCTCAAAAAGGAACGTGTTCGTCATTTTTGCGACGGTGTTGCGTCTGATCACTAATGTCACGAAAAACTAATTATCTACACTGAGGTGAGAAAAGTCATGGGGCAGCGATTTGCACATATACAGATGGCTGTAGTATCACGTACACGATATATAAAAAGAGCATTAAGTTTGCGACGTGATAATGGCCGCACAATAGGAACTAACAGACTTTGAATGCGGAATGGTAGTTGGAGCTAGACGCGTGAGCATTCCATTTCGCAAATCGTCGTGTAATTCAGTATTCTGCGATCCACAGTGTCAAGATTGTCCCGTGAATAGCAAGTTTCAGCCATTACCGATCACCTAAGACAAGGCAGTGGCCCACGGGCTTCACTTAACTACCGACGGCAGTGATGTTTGCACAGAGATGTGAGTGCTAAAAGAGAAGCAACACTGCGTGAAATAAACGCGTAAATCAAAGTGGGACAGTGCGGAGAAATCTGGCGTTAATTGGCTATGGCAGCAGACGATCGACTGGAGCGCCTTTGCAAACAGCACGATACCGCCTGCAGTGCTTCTCCTTGGCTCGTGACCGTACCGATTGGAGCTTATACGGCTTGATAACAGTGGCCTGGTCAGGAGAGTTCCAGTTTCAATTTGTAAGAGCTGATAGAAGGGTTCGAGTATGGCGCAGACCCCGCGAAGGCGTGGACCCAATTTGTCAACAAGGCACTGTACAAGCTGGTGGTGCGCCGGCCGAAGTGGCCGTGCGGTTAAAGGCGCCGCAGTCTGGAACCGCAAGACCGCTACGGTCGCAGGTTCGAATCCTGCCTCGGGCATGGATGTTTGTGATGTCCTTAGGTTAGTTAGGTTTAACTAGTTCTAAGTTCTAGGGGACTAATGACCTCAGCAGTTGAGTCCCATAGTTCTCAGAGCCAAGCTGGTGGTGCCTCGGGGGCTGTGTTTACATCGAATGTACTGGGTCCTCTGGTTATCTACAGCCTTTCATAGACTTCATGTTCCCAAACAACGATGGAATTTTTATGGATGACAATACGCCGCGTTACCCGGCCACAATTGTTCGCGACTGGTTTGAAGAACATTATGGACGGCTATAAATGCATCGTGGCTCATTATTTCTTCAGGGGACTTCCAACTATTTGTTGTGTCCATACCACGGTCGGCCGCTGTGGCCGAGAGGTTCTAGGCGCTTCAGTTCGGAAATATGCTGCTGCTACGGTCGCAGGTTCGAATCCTGCCTCGGGTATGGATGTGTCTGATGTCCTTAAGTTAGTTAGGTTAAGTAGTTCTAAGTCCAGGGGACTGATGACCTCAGATGTTAAGTCCCATAGTGCTCAGAGCCATTTGAACTATGCCACGGCGAGTTGTTATACTACGCCGGGGAAAAGGAAGTCCAACATTGTAAACCATCTGCAGCGGAGCGCGCACTGTTTTAAAACTTTCTAGAATACTAGAAATGTGTGCAGGGCCGGGAATCGAAATTGCAACTTTGCCTTCCGTTGAAAATATTCTTACAGATTGACGTATTTGTGCACGACCCATCCTTACAGCTTTACTTACACCAATAGCTTTGTCCTACTTCCTTAACTTTACAGAAGTTGTTTTGCATAGCTAGTGGATCTAATGTTCTAGGAAGAAAGGATGTTCTGTAGAAATGTACAGAGGTTTTGGCGGAAATGGAGCTATGAGGGGATATAGAGACCTATGCTGAATACTTGTCAGTAAGAACATTGCTCAAAAAAGAAAAGGCACTGGGTTTGAGTCCCAGTGTGGCATAAAGTTTTAAAATGGCACGTAGTTTTACAGATTCTTCTCAAAACAATCGTCGAGACTGTTGCTAAGCCATTCCCCAAAAATTTCCCTTCTTCCAGTACAGCAAGGTGCACGGGAGAGCTGTTGTGAAGAAGATGGGGGAGAGATACTGGGTGAAGTAGAGAAGCGAGGACTGGTCGTAGTCGTGCCAGGATAGTTCAGTGGGTAAGAGCATTGCTCAAGCAAGTCCAGGTTAACTGTTAAGAGTCCAGGTTCGCACACCGTCTTAATTTCCCAGCAAGATTCCTAGTTTTGTGTCGTTGAAGATGGAGTAATGTCTGGCACCACCAGTCTTTCACAGAAAACTGGAGATATTATGCACTTGAATTTATTTAACTAGCATTTCCTCGGACTACTGAGAACAAAAGAGAGACAGACACAAAAAATGGCAAGCCGGTGAGGCCGAGCGGTTCTAGGCGCTTCAGCCTGGAACCGAACGACCGCTACGGTCGCAGGTTCGAATCCTGTCTTGGGCATGGATGTGTGTGATGTCCTTAGGTTAGTTAGGTTTAAGCAGTTTTAAGTTCTAGGGGGCTGATGAAAAAAATGGTTCAAATGGCTCTGAGCGCTATGGGACTTAACATCTGTGGTCATCAGTCCCCTAGAACTTAGAACTACTCAAACCTAAGTAACCTAAGGACATCACACACATCCATGCCCGAGGCAGCATTCGAACCTGCGACCGTAGCAGTCGCGCGGTTCCGGACTGAGCGCCTAGAACCGCTAGACCACCGCGGCCGGCCTAGGGGGCTGATGACCTCAGATGTTAAGTCCCATAGTGCTCAGAGGCATCTGAACCATTTTTGAGCCACAAAACACGGTACACTTTCCTGCCTTCAGCTGGTTTCGTGCTGCTGAATGACTTCGTGTCTGTGAGTCGGTATGTTTCAAGACAAGCCACGGACGGTGGCGCGGAGAACTCTCACTGGTGTGGACCGCGACGCTCCGATAGCAAAGAGCATTTTTGTGGTGTCGACAGCAAGCGCCAGCGATACACCTATCGACTACACCACAAGTAACAAAGTGATTTCGGTTCTACAGAATATAATCACACAGTCCTCTGGGATGGATATGAAGTGGCAAACCGGCAGTCCCGAAAACGCAGAAAACCCAACAAATGTCTTCTTATGTAGTGTTGTTCTTGGCTATTACAGAGCACACACATTATTATTTTATACGATACTTTAAAACTGTCGGCCGTTCCTGGTTTCTAACTGAAAGGCGCAGCTTGCTACCACCTGCGCTGTTAGTACTCCTTCGATCACAAGCTTCAAGATGCAATTCCCCCTCTTGTTATCGAGTGAGATCATCTGAGCAATTTGGAAGAAACTGTGGGAATCCTATGACATGTCGAAACGCACCTATTGGTCTGCGAGAGGTGCTCGGTCAACATAAAATTGCGTGACGGTGAGCACACGGTATGCAAAAGCGATGAATGGTTCGTGTCAGGACCTAGTTTCAACCAATCACACTTAACCGAAGTTCCCTTAACTTCTCTGTAATCAAAACCAGCACCTGTCTTACAGAATGGATTAACCACACGTCACAACGAGCACAGAAATAGTGTCATGACTATTCTGACATACCGGGTGATCAAAAAGTTAGTATCAATTTGAAAATAAACCACGGAATAATGTAGATAGGTAAAAATTGACAGACATGCTTGGAATGGCATGGGGTTTTATTAGAACCAAAAACACACCCCATATTGCTAGATGCGTGAAATATCTCTTGCGCGCGTCGTTTGGTGATGATCGTGTGCTCAGCCGCCACTTTCGTCATGCTTGGCCTCCCAGGTCCCCAGGCCTCAGGCCGTGCGATTATTGGCTTTGGGGTTACCTGAAGTCGCAAGTGTATCGTGATCGACCGACATCTCTAGGGTTGCTGAAAGACTACATCTGACGCCAATGCCTCACCATAACTCCGGACATGCTTTACAGTGCTGTTCCCACCTTATTACTCGACTACAGCTACTGTTGAGGAATGATGGTGGACATATTGAGCATTTCCTGTAAAGAACATCATCTTTGCTTTGTCTTACTTTGTTATGCTAATTATTGCTATTCTGATCAGATGAAGCGTCATCTGCCGGACATTTTTTGAACGTTTGTATTTTTTTGTTCTAATAAAACCCCATGTCATTCCAAGCATGTGTGTCAATTAGTACCTCTCTATCTACATTATCCTGTGATTTATTCAGTTTTCAAATTTATACTGACTTTTTGATCACCCGGTACAAATACGACTCTTCAGGGTGTAAGAGCTGGGAGCTTGCACGCTGAAAATATGAAAAGAAAGATAGGAAGAGGGGAGTCGGACGAATGAAACATTATCTATGTTTCTTTGTATTTGCAGTTACTTCCAAAGGCGAAATTGATCTGTAGTAAAAAAACTGACGATTTTTCGTGGTACAGAAGGACAGCCTCCACTTCAAGCGTTGTTGTTCCAGTGATGTTGTTGGTTGCTCGCTGCATCTGAAACAAATTAAGTCACTGCGTCAGTAATTTGGCTCAAAACAGCAATACTCTTAATGTTCTCTCAAAACATTATAGAAATGTTCACCTGTAGGCAACCAATTTACTCAGAAATACCCTCCATCAATTTTAGCATCTCAACATAGTACTGATCTAAGCTACGGAAACAAATTAACATGCGTCTTTCTTTCGAGCACCCTGTAAACATTATAGAAAGTATTAAACAAATACTTCTAAGCGCTGTACTCCACGAAGGATTTTGCCTGGCGGTCAGCTGCTGCTTCGTCCCGTTCCTAAGGCAATGTTCCATTAAGATGTAATTAGCACACCAGTCTCCAGTTCATTAACCTCAGCTTACGGAACTTGGGCTGCTATTGCCCCTGTGAATAACTTTTAAGTGATCAGCAGTAGGCTAAGTGAATCCTGTACCGACACTGCATCAAGCAAAAATCTTACGCTGTATTGAGGTTGTATGCACATACTCCAAATGAGAGTCAGAAACGCTGATTTTGAATCGCCAATGAAGGCGATCAAAAATAAATGTTAGCCTTGAGAGAATGAGGAGAATGATCAGTTACATACTAAAAACCGACGCCTAGTAATCAGTAATGGAAAAAGCTCACAACAACAACTACGTGAACATCATTTTGCTAAATGTATGTGTCACACTCAAATCAGTAACACTCTTTAAGTGGTGGATAAAGGCAGTTCCCAGCAGAGTTCAAGGTCACCGCTCCTCCTCTCCCCTCAAGGTCACCCCTTATCTGCCCAAGATCAGCTCCTTTCGCTTCCATATGCTGATTTGTTATTATACCACTTGTGCTACATAACAATTCTAGATGGTGGAAATAGGTCACTTAAAATAATCGAACTGGCGTTTCGAATCTATCGCATATTAGAGAAAGCCCACTTATTCTACTTAAAAGAAATAGCCACAATCCTCCCACTCCTTTTTCTGTGTGATTTAAACAATTTTGGAGTGTTGAAGCTGCACGCCTTATTATTTTTATTATTATTATTAATGGCTGCTGGAGGAGGCAGCATCCTCCCACACAGCATATGCTATGAGAGACGGCTGTGTATTGAGGAGGGTCTGCAATGTGCATAGGGTGAGTAGAACCACTGGCTGGGGACAAAGGTAAGCTCCCAGTAAGCTTAGACTTGTTCACCCTCTCCCACCAACACCCACTCCTCCAGTGGCTGATGTGAACAAACACTTTCCAAGTTAGAAGTTGTTCATTACCTACCTCCCCTTCCCCTCCCACCTCCAATCACAACCACCGCCCCCGTATCAGGTTGTAGAAGATGCATATGTAGGCATATATGTACATGTATGGTGGAGCTGTCATATGAGCTTTCTACTAATGTTGCAAGCTGTATTTTACCTGAAAAGTTTTAACCATATAATTAACACAGTTTACATAATTAAGCTCATTCTTTAAGCTATTTGACGAGGATGTGGATTCAAGACACAGATTTCTTTTATTTTTAAATCAGAACAAGGATAGATGGTAATAAATTATTTCATTTAATCATTTAATAACAACAGATACTAAAATAACAGTTTTATACTAAATCTGTAGTAGTGGATACATTTATGCAGTTCAGTTACAGATACCACGAAAAAGACACGTATCTACTCTGCATTATATTTATATATATATATATATATATATATATATATATATATATATATATATATATCACGGGAGGAAAAAATGTTCTCTAGACACATAGAATCTTCCTCTGTTGATTACATGTGGGATAAGATACAACTCTTATTGTGAAGGACAGCGGTAGGAAACAAACTTAACATACACAATGTGCATATGCCTGAAATTACAATATATACTGCCTGTTAAAAAAGGTGAAGCACCCGGAAGAGGAGGAGCAAACGAGATGAAACTTCAAGCTGAGATGGTAAACGGTTTTATTTCAGTGATTACAAAATCGACCAAAATTTCAATAACTTGACAGTATGATCCCACTTACCTCTATGGACACTGCACATCGAGTGGCCTGGATGCAAGTACTGATTCGGTTGGAAAGGGTATCATGGAGCCATTGTATCCCGAGGCAAGTATCCTCTCCTGGGGCATGCCGGCCCCCAACTATTGTAACTGTCCCTTGATGTTCTGAATACTAACTTTGTACACAGTTGACAATGGAGCAAGTCCTACACATGTTCACCGACTGATCTGGGGTTGTTCTGGACATAGGAGCACCTGAACATCTCACAGATAGTTCATGTCTGGACAGTCACTTTCCTACAGTATAATGGCACCATGATGCACCTGCCTTAGAGGTAGTGTATCACGATGCATGCTGTATGTGATATACCATTGTACCATCAGAGTTCTCGTAATCACCATCAGCCATGACCTCAAGTCATACCCAGTGGCTACCCTCACCATGATGCCAGCAGTATCTTCGCCGTGCCTCTCAAAAACATTGCAAGAATGGGACCTCCCCCAGGTCGGTTTCATACTCGACTACAATGGTCATCCAGGGTCGTGCAACTGTGATTCATCACCGAACACAATACGAAGTCATTCATCAGCAGTCTGTGCTTCCTAGACATAGCACCACAGCAGATGCAGCTATTGTGTTGTGGTAACAATATTCTATGCATGAGAGACAGATAAAGTCTTCATTCTTTGGAGGGAAGATGGTATGGAGCCACTCCACGCATTGCCGTTTTGTTTCTGATTCGAAATGTTGGAACCATGTTTCACCTCCTGTGACGACGTTCGACAAAAAATTTTAGCAATCAGACTCGTAACGCGCAAGCAATTCCGTACAGATGGTTCTTCGTTGCTCTTTATGATCTTCTATTAAGCGTCGAGGAACCTAACGGGCACACCCCTCTGAGTACCCCAACTGGTAGACGAATGTGTCTGCACTACCAACAGTGAAGTCCAGTTGTGCAGTGACGTGTCTGATTGTGATCCGTCGATCATGTCAAATGATTGTTTGCACAGCACGACATTGTTACGATGGTTGCAGACGCCTTGCCTAACGACTCACACGGTTTTGGTCTGCATAGACATACTGCAGTGCTGTCTGCGTAAAAATACTGCGATGCTCTGGCTTTCCAGCAAACGAAACAGAATGACAGCCCTCTGCTGGGAAAGCACCTCCGTTACACACTTCAGTTTGAAGCTTATATGTAGCGCAGCTGGCTATCGGAACTACATGTAACTTGTAACTATAGAAGCTGAAACGGGGGTATTCCACGATGTCTCAAAACAGATT
This sequence comes from Schistocerca serialis cubense, assembly GCF_023864345.2. Lineage (NCBI taxonomy): Eukaryota > Metazoa > Arthropoda > Insecta > Orthoptera > Acrididae > Schistocerca > Schistocerca serialis. The sequence continues at coordinate 410,022,618 of NC_064638.1, read as the reverse complement.
CCGCATTTTTGTATTAGTTATTGAACGCCGCTCGTAGAAAATACTGAAAGTTTGATTACAGAATAATAATAACAGGGTGCAAAATGCCGGTTCGCCATATATTGCGCCGTCTGCGAGTTAAGTTATACGACTGATTTTGATACATGAGAAAGCTCAGGAGTCTCGAGCAGACAGGTGAATGGACAGTGGATGTTACTGCCATGTGACACGCTGAGAATTTGGGTAGGACGGGATGCGTCTCCTGAACTCCGAGGCGGTTAAGGCAACCGCTCGCATTAAGCGGTAAATCAGGGTTCGAGTCCCGGTCTGGCACAAATTTTCAGCTTTCACCACCGAATTATTTCGATACCCGACTGCGGTTGGAGTAGGTCTCCCCTTTTAAATTGTGAATCATATTTGCTGCTCTAGAAAGCTGAACTGTTGGGAGAGTAGCAATAAAAGCTGAAACGCCTCCTAAGGTATCCTAACCCGTAGGGCAGAGTGAGTGAGCTTTCGCAGTCGACTCCAAGACAGAGATGAAAGTGTGGAGCCGCGTCGCTCGCAGACTGGGTGTACAGGCTCGGGGCAGCTGGCCAGTGTCCGCTGATTGCAGGCGACGCGCGCCACGGGTCACGGCTCACTCAGCACGATTGGCTGCCGGCTGCTACTGCGGCTGCTGGGGCCTCCCTAATGCCCCACCACTGTCGTCCAGAAGCAATCCGGATAGGTCATTCCAACGCCTCCGAGGTCTCCACTGGAACGACTCGCCTGTCTTTCAAAGGTTTCCAATATCAGAGAGTTCTTCTTCACATTCGTTCTTGAGAAAGGACAGAATGGCGAACAACCTTTCTTATTTTTATCGCTTTAGTTCCTTTTAAAAATCTGTTACCCCAATTTCTTAGTGAGTTATCTTCTGCAGCCTCTACCGCAATAAGGAAGGATACGGCTTAGCGTTCCGCGGACAACGACTAAGAACAAGGCTGCGTTGTGGAAGTAAGGGGCATTAAATCGGCCGAGCACTTTTCAGAATAGCAAACCCGGCTTTTCCCTTAAATGAGTTAGAGAAATCTCCGAAGATCCAAATCAGAATGGCCGAACGTTGTCGTACCACCGTCCCACCTCGTTACGATTTATAATGATAGAACGCAAGTGTGATCGGTCTGTATAAGGCTGATCTGAAAATATTGTTTCCGCATTTGTGACTCCACCACAAATTCCCCTCCTGTGCCAACTCTTTCATCTCAGAGAAGCAACTGCAACCAACATCTTCAATTACTTGCTGGCTATATTCCAATCTCTGCCTTCCTCCAGAGATTTTACCCTCTACAGCTCCCTTCAGTACCACGACAGTTACTCATGACGTCTTAACGGATGTCCTATCACCCTCTCACTTCTTCTTCCCAATTTGTTCCATATTTTCCTTTCCTCGCCCATCCTGTGGAGGACCTCCTCGCTCATTACCTTATCAGTTGACCTAATTTTTCAAATTCGTTTGTAGCACCACATCTCAAACACTTCGATTCTCTTTTTTCCGTTTTACAGTACGCCAAAAGCGCATAATCAGACATTTCTTTCTCAAATCAGAGCCTATGTTTGATACCAGTAGACTTCTCTTAGCCAGGATTGCCCTTTTTGCCAGCGCCAGTCTGCTTTTTATGTCATGGCTTATTTTGCTACCTAGGTAGCAGAATTGCTTAACTTCGTCCTCACGATTCCGAATTCTTATGTTCAGTTTCTCGCTATTCTCACTTTGGCTGCGTCTCATTACTTTCGTCTTGCTTCGATTTACTCTCAGTCCATATCTGCACTCATTAGACTGTTCATTCCATTCAAAAGATCCTGTAATTCTTCACTTTCACTCAGGACAGCAATTTCATCAGCAAATCTTATCACTGATATCCTTTCACCCTGAATTTTAACCCCTTGCTTCAACCTATCTCATTTACGTCGTTTCTTCTTCGATATAGATATTGAACAGTAGAGACGAAAGACTATACCGCTGTCTTACACCCTTTTTAATCCAAGCACTTCGTTCTTGGTCTCCTAGCATTATTGTTCTCCCTGTCCACCTGCTTAGCTCGGTGGTAACGTGCTTGCGTCCCACGCACTGGGCGCGGGTTCGATGTCCGGCCGGGTTGGAGATTTTCTCTTCTCGGGGACTGGGTGCTGTGTTGTTCTTATCATCAGTTCATTCTCTCATCGGTCGCAAGTCGCCTAAAGTGGCTCCGACTGAAATAAGACTTGCACTTGGCGGCCGAACCCGAGTGGGACATCTCGGCCAACAATGCCATATGATCATTTCATTTCATTGTTCCCTCTTCGTTCTTGTATATGGTGGATATTCGCCGTCTCTCCATGCAGCTTACCCCTATATCCCTATGTCTTGCACCATTCTACATTGCCGAACGCCTTTTCCAGGTCCATAAATCCCATGAACGTGTCTTGGGTCTTCTTCTTCTTGATTCCGTTATCAAAGGCAACGTCAGATCTGCCTCTATTGTGCGCAAAGCCAAACTCATCGTCATCTAACACGTCCTTAATTATCTTTTCCATTCTTCTGTATATTAGAGTATCAAGCCGATAATGATACGTGTAGTTGCTTATCCACACACAGTTATCCTACAGGATGGCTTTCCTAATGGAGTGACGAAAAGGTACTAAAACGTGTTATTAATCATCCGCAAATTGCAGATAACAGTGAATCTGTTGGCAGAAGTACCTCGTAAAAATAGTAGAGCTGAACAAGACGAAGACACAAGGAGAATCCATCTTGATCTGTCGGTAGCTGAGATGGCTAATAAACACAATTAGGTATCTACAAAAACATAACATACTAATAACTTTATTTTACTATGTTCACTTAAAAACTGAGACATACGTAACTTTGTATAGTTGTAGGTTCTTCTACGTTGCTGAGTTACATACAACGAGTGGAAAGTTCATGAAAGAACACATAGTCTGGAGTGATGATACACGTTGATAAGTTACTGAATATTACTAACGTTTAATAGCATCGTGCTACATCGATTATTGTCCTCACTGCCGGCCAGAGTGGCCAAGCGGTTCTAGGCGCTACAGTCTGGAACCGCGCGGCCGCTACGGTCGCAGGTTCGAAGCCTGCCTCGGGCATGGGTGTCTGTGATGTCCTTAGGTTAGTTAGGTTTAAGTAGTTCTAAGTTCTAGGGGACTCTGATGACCTTAGAAGTTAAGTCCCATAGTAAAAAAAAAAAAAAAAAAAAAAAAAAAAAAAAAAAAAAAAAAAAAAAAAAAAAAAAAAAAAATTTTCCTCACTGCAGTCTTCCGTACTAATCGCAGTAAGCCTACTGAATTTAGGGAGAAACTCCGAGTGCGGCTGCTTAAAAAGACGTGTCAGCGAATCAGAGTCGCGAGCAGTGATGTCATGTCAGTTTAGCGTCCTCTGGTGGAGTGTATGCGAGGCACTACCTATCGGAGAACTGCGAGTGATGGAAGAGCGAACTCACCCGACGGCGCGCTGGAAGGTGTTTTAAAGTGTCGTTTCCTCCCTTGTAGCCGTGACCAGTGCGCACAACACGCCGGGTACGGCTATGCATGAAACCTTCGATTGGTTGATGCGATGTACGAATTCCTGTCCCTTGCCAGTCTTTTCATTTCAGAATAGCAATAGCACGCACCGTCGTCAGTTATTTGTCAGGTGTATTCCAATGTAGTTAATGACCCTGCCGCAATGATAACATCAGTTAAATGCTGTCGGAATGGGCTAGCATTCGTGTGGGTGCCCATCAGGTCTCCCGAGCGCCGTTGGCAAGCGGGGTGCACTCAGCCCTTGTGAGGCAAACCGAGGAGCTACTTCATAGAGAAGTAAACTGACGTAAGGCCGGGAGAGCGGTGTGCTGACCACATGTCCCTCCATATCCGCATCCAGTGACGCCTGGGGGTTGAGGACGACACGGCGGCCGGTCGGTACCGTTTTTCCTTCATGGCCTGTTCGAACGGAGTTTATTCCAATGCGCCTTCGCCTATAGTTTTTACCTTCTACAACTCTGTCAAGAATAATGGGGATACTTGAAAGAAATTAATATTCTACATGGGCTGTTTTCATATTCACTCTATTTTTCCGTTTCTATTGTGTAGCCATTTCGAAGAAATTGCATACATATCAAAAAAATAATTAAAACTCGATACAAATCATCCATTGGCTGTTGTCACCAGAATAATGAAATAGAAAGATCTCTTAATATGTTTAACCCAATAACCACATATGTATTGGGTTACAGTCACGTAATTCCATGGAAAATGAGTGGTTGGCCAGATATGCAATTAAAAGAAAAAAAATACTGATTAAATAGTGGCAAAAATGGTAAGCGGGCAGTAGCAGAAAACATAGTTTAATGAAATGGCTTACTACACCAGCGGCCTGGGAATATGAAGCCATGGTATGTACGAACAGTAACACACATAAAAGCCATTTACTAGGATCGTGTCCAGATTCTCACGTTCCTTCTTGAAGCTTGAAACCTTAGGAACATACCCGCTACATTTTACTTTCAAATCATGTGTAGTAACAGATACAGGTTAAATATACCCTCGTTCTCCTGCACAGCAGTCAATAATATGATATTCAGAAACCACTGTCAACATGAATACAGATGTAAATTTTTTGCCTTTCTTCTGAAACGGCATAGAGATGAGAAGAACTTTAGTACAATTAGTACAGTAACTATGAACTTATTCCTGTGTGATCTGTCTTTTGACTTTTTTCATGTGGCCCGCCACGAAATTGAACTGTTGATGACTGGAAACATGTTGCCTGGTCGGACGACTCTCGTTTCAAATTGTATCGAGAGGATGAAAGTGTACGGGCATGGAGGCAACCTCATGAATCCATGGACCCTGCGTGTCAGCAGGGGATGGACGTGTACGGGCATGGAGACAACCTCATGAATCCATGGACCCTGCGTGTCAGCAGGGGACTGTTCAAGCTGGTTTCGGCTCTGTAATGATGTTGATTGTGAGTACTTGGAGTGATATGGGTCACTTGAAACGTCTAGATACGACTCTGACAGGCGACACATACGTAAGCATCCTGTATGATTACCATTCATGTCCATTGTGCTTTCTGACAGACTTGGGCAATTCCAGCAGGACAATGCGACACCCTACATATCCAGAATTATTTCAGAGTGGCTCCGGGGACACTCATCTGCGTTTAAACATTTCAGATGGACACTAAACTCTCTAGACATGTACATTATTGAGAAATGCTGGGATGCCTTGCAACGTCCTGTTCAGAAGAGATCTCCACCCCCTCGTATCCAGCCCTGCAGGATTCACGGTGTCAGTTCCCTCCAGCACTACTTAAGATATTAGTCGAGTCCATTCCACGTCGTGTTGCGGAACTTCTGCGTGCTCGCGGGGCCCTACACGATATTAGGCAACTGTACCAGTTTCTTTGGCTCTTCAGTGTATATTACCCATCTTCCCCTACAGCTTACCCCTATTTTTCTCAGAATTTCGCACATCTTGCACCATTTTACGTTGTCGAACGCTTTTTCCAGGTCGACAATTCCTACAAATATGTCTTTATTTTTCTTCAGTCTCGTTTTTATTATCAACTGCCTCTCTGGTGCTTTTTCCAGGTCGACAAATCCTACAAATTTGTTTTGATTTTTCTTCAGTCCTGTTTTTATTATCGACTGCCTCTCTGGTGCCTTTACCTTTCCTGAGGCCAAATTACTCGCCATCTAACAGATCATCTATTTCATTCCATTCTTCTGTATACTATTGTTATCAGCAACTTGGATGCACCTGTTGTTAAGCTGATTGTGCGACAATTCTCCCACTTATCGGCTTTTGATATATTCGTAATTGTGTGGATGGCAGTATCGTCATACTAATGCGGCTCTGGTACTCACTGATCACTGTTCGGTGTGATAAGTATCTAGCCGTAGGCACAGCAGACCTGTAAAAGATTTCCTACCGGGTTCGGTAGATGATGGGGTTTGTGGCTTAAAACGTTCCTTCGGCGCATCTAATGAATGACTGGCACGAATCGTTGGCGGAACTGAGAGAAGAAATGCTTTCATGCGGCTGCGGCTGCGTCCGCGGTGGAGCTGAACGCACCCTATGGGGGCGGGCGTCCCAGCGGCAAACAGTGTTTCCATGTCTGACGCCTCACAGCCCTTAGGTCGCGGACGTCGATCCCCGGCAATTGAGTTTGCGGCCGGCACCGTCCTGCTATTCGCAGGCAGCTGTTGTTCTTCTCGCCTGGCTCAAGGGCAAACGAGGCGGCTGCCTGTTTCCACCCAGGCGCCGTAGTGCCTCCAGGGGGAGCCACGTTGGAGAAATGTGGATACCACCCCGGGAGTTGCTACTGCTATCGTGTCATCGTGATCCTTTTCACACTCAGGCAATTACTCTGGTTTAACAGCATTACCATCTGACTACTTTCACATGTAACGCTTACCTACGATTTCACTACTGCGGTAAATAGTAGATAAACTGGAGCCATGTCCAGTTTTTCACATCTACACATATAGGATGTCCAATCTCTTCTGATCACCCCCAAAAACTTTTCTTCCAGAAGTAAAATTGAAAATGTATCAAGCAAATGTTGTTTAACTATCAGAGTGACATAAACCAACGTAACTGGCTTTCTTGCATCGTTGCTCGTTAAGGTAATATGAATAGAAGTACGTCTTTTGTTAACAACATATTTTTTATTCGGTAATTCAGTTCCTCCCTTCAAGACCCATACAAAACGAATTAGCGTGTAACATTTCAGAATAAAAACAGTCTTGGTTCCAATGTTATTTGATATCAATTATGTGTTTCATCCTTTTGGGCATCATCAAATTGTCTACAAAAACAAGAAAACAAATCAATTAGAAAAAAATACATAATCTGATGATGCCACAAAAGGGCGAAACGCGTTATTGATATCGAATAACTTGACAAACAAGACTGTTTATTCTGAAGTAATTCAAACCGGTTGCTGTACCACCCTGCCACAATGGAATGGAAATAGTTCTAGTGTGTACCATTCATGTAATCATGACTTCATTAAAAACACAGCATATAATTGACTTTGGCTATGCTGTATTAGCACACGATGGAGGAATCTGTGTTAATTTAACTCGTCCACTTACTGGATTTCATAGTAAACAAATGGAAATACACATTTTTGCAATTACTGTTCTGTTAACTCAATTTCTCAATTGATGAGTAGCATTTGTACTTTCTCTTTGTTGGTCTATGTTGTACTCACACATACCTTCCACTGAAGACGGTTGACTGAATCATCGGTGTGTGCTAATACTACGAAGTAAAATGCGAAAAACGAGTCGCAGCTGATAGGCAAATGATAGAATTGCTGGAAGAATTCTGGGACACATTTGTTAACTGTCTGTTCCAGCAAGTGGACTTTCACCTTTTTGTTTAGTTTCTAATAACTCCATGTTTATGTAAATTTGTGAACAGGTCTTGAGGAGAGAAAGAGAATTACCGACTAAAATAATGTAGGGTGCTATTTAAAGATGACGTTCAGCTGTTCGTATCTTCCTAATGGAGACAGAAACAACAAAGACAATCGTACTGGTTGCCCCACTCATAGCTGTACATTTGCTTGTTGGATTATTGTTTTGGCTTCTGGGAGAAAGTTACATGAAAGGTAAGCAGGAGACACTGTATATTACAAAAGGAAACTACATTATATGTAGCAGAGGATACTTTGTATAACTTCTGCTATTCAATTTCGAACAGCTCGAGGAGAAAACTGACTATGCTTCTCTCTTTTTAGTCTCCTGATTCCTACTCCAGATACATAATAAAGGCAGTAGAATTTTTGTACAGTTTACTTCGAATACCGTTCCCTAAGCTTAACATTTGAGTTTCCACAAGAACAACTCTTCTCTTCCAACAGCTTCCCTGTAATTTTCGCGAATATCAGTGATGTACATCCTTATGGGTTATATCGACCTGTTACGATCTAAGGCACACATAGATTCATTCCACGTCTGTTTGCAAGGTTGATACGTTGGACTTGCATTCGGCAGGACGGCGGTTTAAATCCCCGACCGGCCATCCAGATTTAGATTTTCCGTGATTTATCTAAATCGCTTAAATAAATGCCGGGATGGTACCTCTGATGACGGCGCGACCTATTTTCTTCCCCATCCTTCCGTACTCCGAGTTCGTGCTCCGTCTCTAATGACCTCGTTGTCGACGGTCCGTTGAAGTCCCATCTTCTTTCCATCTGATGACAGGCCTGTTTGATAAGGGCCTCACACTACCCAAAAGTACTCTGCAGTATGTCTAACTGCTGTACTGTATGCGCTTTCCTTATCGAAAATATTATGCTGTCATAGAATTCGTCCAACAATTCTATTTTTCATTTCGCTATCAATAGTGATATTGATTGTTCGTTTTATTCCATTTCACTCCGTAGTATTAGTTCCAAAGATATTTAAATAAAGTGTGATAGTGCAAAAAACTTATCGACAATGCCGTTTCCCGCAGAGTGGTCAAATTTTGTGGCACCCAACGTCGGACGAACATTTTGTGATACTGAACCTAATCTCAACGGAAAAAAGTTAGTCACCTCTAGAGAAATCATTACAAGCATCATTTAGTACTGCCTAATATCACCCCTGGACGTGATAACTGCCTGGGTTCGGTTACAACGCGAGTCTTCGAGTTTGTTCAGGTACGTCGGCTCCTGGTTTAAGCCACTCGCAGAGGATTTGAGCCCGCAGTCCCAAGATTTTCAATGGGGTTTCCAAGTCGGGCGATTTTGCAGGCTAGTCCAGATACAGCATGGTGGGGGAGTGCTCAGGAAACCAGTCGCATATCCTCCCAGCCCGATGAACTTTCAGTTAGGATCTCTTTCTGGCCACAATTCTGACGTCGTGTTTTCTGACCACCTGTGTTATATCGCTGTTTGGAAACAGATTGAACAGTCTGCCGCGAAACACCAACAAATACTGAAACTTCAGAAACACGATTGCCTCTTTTTGCCACTCTGTCATTCCTTACATTTACCCATATTTACATGCAATGTCAGCTTGAATCATAAAATGCTCACTCACTGCTGCTGCCTTATGCTCACGTAGAGGCAGTTCGCTCGCTGTTGACCACGTTCCATCTGCAAAGGCTTCACATTTCATCTGTGCGTACGCATTACAGTGACTAATTTTTTGTCTGGTGAGCTTCCCTGTCATTATGAAATTCGTGGTCCCAGAAAACCAAGTATAAGGACAGTAAATTTCATAAAGAACCTGCAGAATTCAGTTCAGGAAGTGATGAAGAGCTGTAGCTTCTGACATCAGTGGCGAGGTAAATTTTACGGAAACAGCAGTAGTAAATCCCGTGTAAAACGTAACTGCACATGACCTTCAGTCGTGTGATTCCTTAAACTGGCAGACAATTATATTATAGCAGTTATCGTATAGGCTTAAGGAATGCCGAAATGTGTTATTGTAAGTAATGAAGCAATATTTTATTTATTAGACATAATGGCCAGGCGCCGTTGCTGACACAGACGGAAACAAACAAAAAGAAACAACCTTGTGCTTTTCCTGGACGGCGTGTCTTTTGCTTATCTTCTACGGACAAGGGTGAATCCATGGCCGCACTTAATGTGTTCCAGGTAGCATGCGTAGTGAGTGAGATCTCTCCTCGATGTAGTTAATGCAGACAAAATTGTCAGAGATTTACGAAACTGGAACTGTCACCTGGACATCTGCCGCACTGCACATGGGGTTAACATCGCGTGCGTTTAAAATAAGTAAAAAATTCCAGTTCCTCTCTCTGATATCGTGTGTTCCTGCGACTACAGTCTTACGATATCGTGGAATAATATGGCGTCCATTCTGCACAGAAATGAAGTGCCCCTTCTCGCATGAACCATTGGGAGTGGTCTTCCTGCATCTTCATTGCTTCAAATGTTTTCTACGCTAAGAAAGCCTAAGGAAAAGGTGTCAATCCACACTGTGGCCACTGCTCTAGTAGCATCTGGCCGCGCATGCGCGAACGGGCCGCCAAGCGGAGGGTTTGCGCGCTCCACCACCGCTAATTACGGTCGCACGGCCTTAATCTAATTAAGTAATTGTTTAATTAAGACTGCTCGGCGGCAGGTAACGCCCTGATATTGCGGCCTGACGTGATGCTGGCGGGGCCTTCTGAGGATTGTTGACAGAGTAGCCTCGGCCGTGGATCGCGCGTTCTTTGCGGAATTACGCGAATGCATTAAGCTTCTATCAGCAGCGAAAATTCCCGCACGTAACATGGGAAGTCCCATAAAGACGTTAATTTGATCAAAATAACCGTCCGTCGAAAGAGACCTAGTAACCTATATCACTAATTGTGGTGGAATGAATCAGTAATACAGCTTAAAAGGGCTTTCCCACTGGACGATCTCTTTCAAACGTCTCTTCCTTTTTTCAGTTCTATGATATCTTTTGTCAGTTTACGGTACTAATAACTGCTTCCTTGTTTGTTCAAGACATTGGTATCTATGACAGAGTCAGGTAATCTTCTCACGCCATGTGTCATCTTGATGGACGTCACGTTGAACATCTGTTCTGAATTGTGGATTGTTTGTAGATTTTGTCACGTACTGCAAGAATTTCATTAACGACCCATAAGCTAAAACTAGCAGGGCACTTCACAATGATCGATACAACGTCTTTACGTTCTGATAGTTTTCCCAAGCATAGAAACTTCTGGATCCGGTATCTCAAAATTTGGTTTATTTCTTTTTTCTGTTAGTGTATAGGCTTTATCCTAATGTCTTTCACGGAGAAGAAAGGTTTCTTCACAGATAAACACGGGGCTTTCTTTTCAATGTCCGATTAGCCATGAAATTAAAACCACGGTGAAAAAATGGTTCAAATGGCTCCAAGCCCTATGGGACTTAACATCTGAGGTCATCAGCCCCCTACACTTAAAACTACTTAAACCTAACTAACCAAAGGACACCACACACATCCATGCCCGAGGCAGGATTCGAACCTGCGACCGCAGCAGCAGCGCGGTTCCGGAATGTAGCGGCTAGCACAGCTCGGCCACAGCAGCCGGCAAAGCCATGGTGAACAATCCGATGAAGCTTTAAGCAGATGAGTTGTGCACTGTCTCCAGTACGCCTGCCGATCGCGTCTCGTCGTACTTTCCAGTTCTGAGCACACAGTGAGGAAGCAGAGATGCCTAGAACAGTAAATGTAAATGTCGTGTGACTAGGGCCGCCCGTCGGGTAGACCGTTCGCCGGGTGCAAGTCTTTCGATTCGACGCCACTTCGGCGACTTGTGCGTCGATGCGGAAAAACCATGATGATTAGGACAACACAATACCCAGTCCCCGAGCGAAGAAAATCTCCGACCCGACCGGGAATCGAACCCGGGCCCTTATGATTGACATTCTGTCGCTCTGACCACTCAGCTACTGGGGGCGGACGCCTAGAACTGTAAAGTCTCCCGACTCGATTTCTTCACACTGAGGGGTTGCGCCTGATTTCATGCAGCCCACATTGCGTAGCTATGCTGCGCGACAGCAAAGTGCAGTAACATCGCAGGAACTTCGAAGCAGTACGAATAGATGTTCATGACGCAGCGGATCAAGGAAGGTGGCTGTATCAGCCGATGATCTTTTTCAGCAGAGCTTTCGATGGGAAGTGTTTGAAGACCCACTGTACAGCCCATACTTGGCTCGCTCTGAATTCCATCTCTTCGGCCACATGAACAGTTGACTATGACGACAGCATTTTGGCACAGACAGCGAACTACAGACCAGTGTAGAGCATTGGTGAAAATCGTAGGCGGGTGCCTTCTATGAGGATACCAAGCTTGTACAACGCTACGATAAATGTCTAAGCCCCGGAGCTTCGAATATGCAGAGAAATAACTGGAAGGTGTAGATAAACGTTGCAAAAAAAAAGAAAAAAATTATTTTCACCGCAGTTTCCATTTCGCGTCCTATTGGACTTTGAAGACTCAAAATAGCCTTCCTGAGGCATAAGATTGTTTTTCCATGTTCCGCTGGTAATTGTACGGCGCACGGCCGAGGTTGTTCGTATCAATATCTACGGCTGTCTATGCTATCCCTTCACATATTGAACGAGGGATAAACGTCTTTAATCTTGGCTCTGCGTGGTATTCTCTCCTTTCTTATGATTCTTACGCGAAATATGCAACAGAACCCAAAACTGTGGCAGAGTCTTCCTAAAACACTGGATCTCTAAATTCACTCAGCACGACGACGTCGATTTCCTTGGCCATTACTGTAACTCTTTTAGACGGGCTTAGCTGTCCTGACGTGAGTCTGACAGCAACAAATAACTTCTTTCGCAGGTTATTGCGTAGTCAGGATTCTTACCTCCAGCCCCTCCTGTCTTCTGTGATTTTGCTGAACCAAGCCAGCAGGTTCCTTCAATAATACTATGACACATTCTTCGCAATGAGCTGATTGATTGACCTTCTTGTGATTTAGCAGACCTCTGTAGTGCCAAGGCGCCGCTATGGAAGACTTCTACCATACATTCCTGTTTACGGGAGGGTGAAGGCAATTACAATCGATGTATCTGTAGCCGGCCGGAGTGGCCGAACGGTTCTAGGCGCTACAGTCTGGAGCCGCGCGACTGCTACGGTCGCAGGTTCGAATTCTGCCTCCGGCATGGATGTGTGTGATGTCCTTAGTTTAGTTAGGTTTAAGTAGTTCTAAATTCTAGGGGACTGATGACCACATTAGTTAAGTCCTATAGTACTCAGAGCCATTTGAACCATTTTTTGAGTTAAGTCCCATAGTGCTCAGAGCCATTTGAACCATTTGTATCTGCAGTTCCCAATAAACACCAGATTATAGGAGGCTTTAACATACGTAGAGGATGTCATTTTGATTTTTTTCTGTACTTGTAAGTTCAGTTTCTGGAGATAGTACCTAAATGACGGTAGAAATAGTGGCTGAAAGTCACGGAGATTTTGGTAACCTTGTTTATAAGAGTAAACACTATTATTTCAAAATAGTAGTGGGTAGATCACTAATCACTCACCTAAGGAAGAAGAGAAAGGGAAATGGTGACGAGTATATGGTCTTTTAGCGTGAAGTCGGTAACGATAACTGTAAAATAACTTTATCGGGAGATACCATGTCGTCTTATAGACAATAATGTTCTTGCGACAGTAAAAGAAAATGAAACAAAGGAAAAAAAACGATGAGCTTGCCGAAAACCGAGAAGTGGGGTGCCCTGGGACAGTCTCTGGGATCTCTGGGAATCGCAGAACGAAATCGCAGCTGGACGAGTCGCTCTTGGCAGCCACTGTAGAGTACATGGCTTAGGATGTTTTATACCAGCATAAGCGGTATGTCTTAGGATGTTTCCACCAATATAAGCGGTTTTTTTTTGTAACGGGTAAGTGTTTCAGAGTTGCTGCTACGTGAGAAGTTCATCAAATTTCGAGCTTTTAGGATGCATCTGTAGGTCGTGTAGTATTTGATGTAGTTGGCCGAGTTACCACGGCAAGAGCTCCCTGAAGCATTTATTTGAGTATGTCGCCGCGAAAAACTACGTTGTCATATTATACAATGGCATACTGAGCAAGGTAAAACTGCCTATTCTCTTTAGTCTTCTTCTCCTTACCCCTGCGTGACACATTGGATTGCAACAACGGAAGGAATAAAATACACCAATCTGTTACCATCCTATCAGAGCGTTTCTGAACTCTTTCCATTATTCTCGTATTATCCTACGCACTTTACCTACCGGTGCTTAACACTGATTTGGTGCAGAATTCTGGAGAAAATTCTAGGTTTGAACATAACCAATTTCGTTGAGCCGGAAAAGCTCCTCACCACACATCAACACAAATTTAGAAAGCTTCGCTGGTTCCGAACTCAGTTTGTTCTTTTCTCACAGATGTCAAAACGATGGATGAAGGGAAACACACACATTACATATTCCTAGATTCCCGGAAAGCGTTTAACACGGTGCCCTATTGCAGACCGTTCACGAAGGTCTGGGCGTACGGGATAGGTCCTCAGGTATGTGAGGGGCTCTAAGACTCCTTACGTAATAGACGTCGAGTGTTCATCAGAGACAACAGTATCGTCATAAGTGCCCCAGAGAAGTGTAAGTGAGCCGCTGTTTTCTCTATGTACTCCAATAAACTGACGGACAGGGTGAGTAGCGATCTGTGGCTGTTTGCTGACGACGCTGCGGTGAACAGGAGGGTTCGTCCTTCAGTTCAAAACTGTTCAGATATGTGTGAAATCTTATGGGACGTAACTGCTAAGGTCATCAGTCCCTAAGCTTACACACTACTTAACCTAAACTATCCTAAGGACAAGCACACACACCCATGCCCGAGGGAGGACTCGAACCTCCGCCGGGACCAGCCGCACAGTCCATGACTGCAGCGCCTCAGAGCGCTCGGCTAATCCCGTGCGGCTGTCCTTCAGTGATTATAGGGGGATACAAAATGACTTACACAAAATTTCTAATTGGTGTGATGAATGTCAGCTTGCTCTAAATCTAGAAAAAATGTACGTTAGGCAGATGAGTATGAAAAGGAATCCTGTAATGGCCTAATATAACATTAGTGGTCTGCTGCTAGATATAGTCACTTCGATTAAATATATAAGCGTAACATTTCAGATAGATTTGTAATAGAACGTCTACGCAAGGACGGTAGTAAGAAAGGCGAATGATAGACTTCGGATTAGCGGGATACTTTTAGGAAAGTGTAGTCGTTCACAATGCAGACATGGTATAGAACACTAGTGTGACACATTCTTGAGTACTGCTCGAGTGTTTGAGATTCTCACCAGGTCGGATAAAAGAGAGACATCGATGCATTTTAGGACGTGGTGTTAGATTTTTTACCGATAGGTTCGATCAACAGGTAGGTATTACAGAGATGCTTCGTGAACTTAAAGGGGAATCGCTGGAGGGAAGATGATGCTCTTCTCAAGAAACACAGTTTGAAGATCCGGCATTTGAAGCTGACTACAGACGATTCTACTACCGCCGACACATACGTCACGTGAAGATCACAAAGACATTTTGATTCATCAATCTTTTGACTGGTTTGATGCGCCCCCTCACGAATTCCTCTACTATGTCAACCTCTCCGTCTCAGAGTAGCACTTGTAACCTACGACCTCTATTATTTGCTGGATGTATTCTACTCTCTGTCTTCCTCTACAGTTTTTTTTCCCTCTACAGCTCCGTATAGTACTTGGAAGCGATTCCCTGATGTCTTAACAGATGTCCTATCATCCTGTCCCTTTTCCGTGTCAGTGTTTTCCACATATTCCTTTCCCGTCCGATTATGAGCAGAACCTCCGCAGTCCTTAGCTTATCAGTTCAAGTAATTTTCAATATTCGTCTGTGGCACCACATCTCAAATGCTTCGATTCTCTTCTGTTCGGGTTTTCACACAGCCCATGTTTCACTACCATACAATGTTGTCTTCCAGACTTACATTCTCAGACATTTCTTCCTCAAATTGACGCCTATGTTTGATACTAGTAGACTTCTCTTGGCCAGGAAGCCCCTTTTTTCCAGCACTAGCCTGTTTTCTATGTCCTCCTTGCTTCGTCCATCATTCGTTATTTTGCTGCCTTGGTAGCAGAATTCCTTAACTTCGTTTATTTCGTGACCGTTAATTCTGATGTTAATTTTATCGCTGTCCTCATTTCTGCTAATTCTCATTACTTACGTCTTCCTTTGATTTACTTTCAGTCCATCAGACTGCACTCATTAGACTGTTCATTCCATTCAGCAGATCATGTAATTCTTCATGACTCTCACCCACGATAGCAATCTCATCAGGCCGTATGACCTGTGCATACACGTTACGTGCAGTGGTTTCCATTGCTTTCTGCAGCCTCATTCCATCGATCATTGCTGATTCTTCTGCCTTTAGGGGCAGTTTTCCACCCCAAGGACAAGATAGTGCCATGAACCAGTGCCTGCTCGTCCGCCCTCTTTGACAAGGCCGTTGGCAGAATGAGGGTGATTTCTTATTACGGAAGTCTTCGGCCACCAATGATGATTATTCATAAAAATCTAAGCGGTGGCGGGTTTCAAACCCAGAACAGAGGACTTCTGCCCCTATACCATAATTTACCTCGTCCTACATGGACTGTCGTTTCTCTCTCGCTCCTGGCTCTGTTTGGGAATGGAGGAAGGAAAGAAATGGTGAGCAGTGGTACATGGTACTCTCTGCCATGCACTGTACAGTGACTTACGGAGAATGTATGTGGGGGCAGATGTAATGAAAACGAACATCCAGAAGCAATGCTTTCAGAGGAATGAACGTGTTACACAGTTTGTTCAATGGACATGATCGTAGTCGCAGGGTCATATGACAACGAACAGTTTATCTTGGGCATCGGTGTCAGTAATCTGTATAGCATCCCTCATCTATAATGCTGTCGCATAAAAGTACATAGAGAAGCGCATAGACGTCGTGATGTCATCTTGGCACGGTGTGTTCCATGCTACTTCCATCCGTGGTCGCAATGAGTGATGGTATGTCGCCCTTTACCCAGAATCGAGCGGATTCCCTACTGTCTCCCACCATGTATGCTCAACGGAGCACGGGTCTGATGATCGGTATGGAGTTCATGAACAAGATGGAGAGCGCTCTGGGCTCTGCAAGAATTGCAGAAGTATCCTACTAGGCGAGGACGTCGCACGGCAGTGTAGGAATGGTAGTAAAAAATGGTTCAAATGGCTCTGAGCACTATGGGACTTAACAACTGAGGTCATCAGTTCCCTAGACTTATAACTACTTAAACCTAACTAACCTAAGGACATCACACACATCCATGCCTGAGGCAGGATTCAAACCTGTGACTGTAGCGGTCGCGCGGTTCCATACTGAAGCAACTAGAACCGCTCGGTCACAGAGGCCGGCGAATGGTAATAAAGTAAGATGCATTATGTGTAGGTCGAAGGCGACATTGCCCTTCTGGTCGGATGTTGAAAGGAACGTTGAAACGAATGGACGTGACATTGAACACAGAATATGGCTCAACGATCAACAAAGCAGGGGCGAAAGTGATAAAGAGGAGTAGGAACGGGAATAATTGGGAACGACACAGTAGTATAAGAAGTTGAAAGCCTGTCACTACTTTATCTTTCAAGGTGTATCTTCACAAGAGACTATGGCTCAGGTTTTTCAATGTCCTGAAACATTCCCCTTTATCTGAAATTTGATCCACAAGCGAGCAAACGGAGTCTTACTAAATTTGTTGCATATTTCGTAGTGACAACGACATTTCTCGCAAACCAATGGGCTAATTAAAAGGAAGTTCAGCAGAAGCTAAACCAAGACAAAACTGAAACCAAAATCCTTACAACAACCCATGTAGCTACTCCCTGTAGTTGTCTATAAATTGGGCATTATAGACGTCATTCTTACAACGTAAATGTGTTTGCTCCCGGTGTCCTGCAACATCTACCAAGTTGAAAAGATGTAAGCTAGTGTGTTGCCAGAATATCGAAATCTCTGTCGCTGCAGCCACGTGGCTTGAAGTTCCATTACAGCACGAACTCTTGGCAAGCTTTCATTTAAGACTAAGAAACAGCCATCACCGATGAAGACCGTTTATTCTCTTTCTGCTTGAAATTAGTGAATGTGATACATAGTTCATTTGAGAAAGTAGCTCTTAACTGAACAGGTGTAAATCTTTGAATAAACATCAGAGAAGCGGAAAATAAATTCGCAAGACTCCCAGATTATGTGAATATTTAATATGTATTGTTCAGAAAATTAATACAAAATCTCATGTTTCATTTATATGTACATAAATATATTTATTTTGCAAGCTACCTTATGACGAGGGGTATTCTGTACCATTATTAGTTATTTCCTTTCCAGTTCCACTCGCGAACAGAGCGAGGGAAAAATGATTATCTATATGTCGCCGTATTCTCTCATCATATTCGCAAAATGTACGTTGGCGGTAGTAGAACTGCTCTGCAGTCAGCTTCAGACGCAAGTTCTCCAAATTTTCTCAGTAGTGTTTCTCAAAAAGAACGTTGCCTTGCCTCCAAGGATTCTCATTTGGGTTCCCCAAGGATCTCCATAATACTTGAGCTTTGTTCGAACCTACCGGTAACAAAACTCACAGCCCGTCTCTGAACTGCTTCGATGTCTTCCTTTAATCCGACCTGATGTGAATCCAAAATATTCGAGCAGTACTCAAGAATGTGTCGCGTCGCGGTTCCACATGAAGTCTCCTTTGCAAATGAACATTTACCGTAAGTTTTTTCAATAGACCGGAGTCGACCATTCGCTTTGCTTCAGTTAAGCATGTGCCGTTGCATGAACATACATATTCAGTATGCATGGAAAATGACCCTACATTAGTATAACGCCCAAAATGGAAAACAATGAATTAATTAACTTGCAAGCCCGGATGAGTGAAGATAAATGGGTTTTGATTCCCATGTCCTCTAACAAAACTGTTAACTCTGCGAAGAGCTAAAATACTGTCCGTGTTCAATACAACTGCAAAGTATTTCGTGTAAATAAATCTGATGCTCCACTGCAAGCAAGCAACTATCTTCTCATAATCCAGAACGATGTCGTTTGTACGTGCCCATTTCTTTATCACAAGACAACGCGTCTTCACTAATCAGATCGGCACGTCCGCAGAGCATCAGGTGGAAGAATAGAGCGTGTTGCTTTGTCCACTGACCATGAGGCCATCGTTAACTGATTCCGTCTGTCTAGCACTTCTATTGGAAGGCTCTCTCACATTTTACGCAACTTGCTTAACACATGCCTTGCAGCTGTCATCCAAAGCTGCTCTAGCAGACGGGTAGGTACAATAGCTGTACATTGGTATTTTACTGACGCCTTTCCACTATATTTTAGCGCACCTCCGCCACAACATGTAGCCCAGTTGTTCTTATTTCCTACTGAAGAAGCCGTTTTTATGATCGTTGAGACCATGGTCAAGGAATTTAAATAAACCTCCCGTTTTGCAACTGACTGGCTGTTTATTACTTCTTCAAGAAGGCAATTTACAGCAGTAGCCTGGAAGCTGTCAACTGCGACCAACGCAGGTTCTACGTAACTATTTCTGGACCACGGCCAGTTCACCTTGTGTCCGCAGACAATCAGAGTCCCAATCCTTTTTCTTCTGCGTAAAAGCTGTATAAAATCATAAAAAAATATTCAAACAAAGTGCTCAGGACTGAATCAGATAGTACAAACAAATCTCAGAAAGAAATAAAATTACCAGACTATAACACTTCTGAAAGTTCGATGCACAGAAAATATGAATAGGGAAAATAAAAATTATCACTAAAATCTCTTATACAAAGTCCTCACGATGCACTTAAATTCGCAAAATCTTAGAAATAATTAAACAATACTGAAATCACACACATAAACAGCTGCTGTTCACTATAAATTCAGGCTACGCATAAGCCATACTGTGATGATGTTATAAGCTTTCAGAGATGGTGTAGAAGGGTAAATGCACCAATCTGAAGTAAGGGGCTCCGGTTTGGAAATGACGCGTCGAAAGTTATAAGTGAAAATCGATCTGATACTACTGAAAGTGCAATACACGTGCGAGTATTGATTGTAGGTTGGGCAACTTTTAGAGGTGGTAGTATGAACTAAAAAAATAAAAAAAGTTCTAGCAAACAGCGGCTCTAAAATCCATATCTTAAGAGCTCTGGACACTTGTTTAGTGGATGATTTTAGGGCCCACATTTAATGGACTTTTCTTCTGGTATTGGTCCATACTACCACCTCCGAACGTCGGCCACCCTAAACTGTTAGCAACAATAGGACAGGTACATGTATTAGACTGACAGAGGAATCAGAACAACAACTGTCGCATGTAACTTTCGACTCGGTCCTCAAATTGATACACTGACGGTTCTTCATTATTGAAAGTTTATAACATCATCACGGATTCACCCCGCATAAAATCTGAAGAAGGAGTTCCTGAAAGTGTACGCCTGCGGAATAGCATTTTGTGGAAATGAAATGTGGATAATGAGTAACGACAGTAGGAATGTGTGAAATGCGGTGCTCGCTAACAAATACGTGGGCAGAAGAAGTGGGAGATAGAGAAGTACTAGGTAGGATAGTCGACGAAAAGAGCGTGCGAAAGATCTTCACTAGGAGAAAGGACGGAATAGTGGGACATGTTCTCTGGCATCCAGAAGTAGTTAGCTATGCGCTGGAAGGAGCAGTAACACCGATATAGTAACGGGGAAGCAAATGACATGCAAATCAGTTCTTAGAGGACATCGCGTGTAATAGCTGCCCAGTGATCAAAGAATAATATAAGATAGTCAAACGTGGAGGACAGCACGAAACCAGACGAAAGACAGTGCGGGTACTCCTAGGAGACACCGTGTCAATACCGCATAACACCGCCTCAACTCTTGATAACGGCTTCAGTTCGGCGAGACATTAGATCCACACATGACTTCAGGCGTGCCGTGCCATATGCAGATGAAGCCACCCACTGAGCCGGGCGGTGTGGCCGAGCGGTTCTAGGCGCTTGAGTCTGGAACCGCGTGACCGCTACGGTCGCAGGTACGAATCCTGCCTCGGGCATGGATGTATGTGCTGTCCTTAGGTTAGTTAGGCTTAAGTAGATGTAAGTTCTAGGGGACTGATGACCTCAGATGTTAAGTCCCATAGTACTCAGAGCCATTTGAACCATTTTTGAACCACCCACTGATGATTAAATCCGTTAGAGCTACCAGACTGCGGGAATGTTGATTACTGCGTTTCACCCGCACGTTCTGAAAGGAACTCCTTCGATTTTCTGGCCAGTACGCATGTAACGCTGCGAAAACGGAAGTGTGCGCTGCATTTTCATCGTCAAGACATAGAAGAAAGGACAACACGTGGTCGGTGTGAATGATGAAATAATTATTCTCGTTCATGTTCACGGCAAATTGGTTGAGTGGGTCGAAGTTTGGTACGGAAACCACCCTTTAAGAGTCAACAAACACTTGCGAGCTGTTATACACCCTCCACACGCCGCGGATTAAACACCTGCTTCGGTCGTTGGTGTCCTGTGAAAAGACTCTTCGGACGACACGACACGCCTCCAGTCAGGTTTCATCAACTATCTGTATTGTTCGGCCCACTGAAGTCGTACAGATATGTGCGCCGCTGTGAGCAATGGCCTTTTGCAAAGTATCCGATATCGAATGTTCACTGCACGCTATTTCCTTGCCAGTGCTCTCTAGAATCTGTTTGAGACAGACCTGCACTTACTGCCAGCAGCAATTCCTGTCTGACTTGAACCCGTTACTGACGAGAAGTGACACTCGTCTCGAATCCCGATCGGTTTCTATCTTTTAACGCCATGTTACATGTCTGAGAGTGGTACATCATTCCCTGTCGACACAATGGACAGTCCACATTGATACAGCAACTAATCGGGAAACTTTATTCGCAGTGTGCTACGATATTGCAGTGCCTGTATTGTTCAGAAATAAAGTGCAATGTTCCTTCTGCCATGCGTGCATGCATGAAATACGTGAAAAATTTGTACTGGAATATGTACAATAAATGTACGAGAGCAGGGTGTAGACACATGTTTGACTATATAGGGAAATTTGGGTCTTCCCGTGAGTCGTACTCGGATAGCCTTATGATAAGGCGACCGCTCGCGATAAGAGGGAAATGGGTTCGGGACCCAATCCGGTACAAATTTTCATTGTCGTCATTCCATTACACAGACGATGTTTTTCCACATTCGCAAATCTGAATACATCTCATATGATTCACGGCGTTGTGAGAAACGTTGGAACATGATTGTTCCTTTCTGTCATTTCGTGACGTCTCCTTGACGAAGAGTTTCACAAAACCAATCCTATACAACCGACTGGTACACACAGACTACTTCACAGCTAAGACTTACGTAACGGGTGGAGGGTCATATGGCTACCTAGAGACGATCTACAAACCAGCAAAGTCACTTGTGTGTGCTCTGGAAGGGACGACTATTTTTAATCCAGTGAACTTACTCATATTGTACCCGGAAAACCCATGATCCACGTCAATGCTTCAGTGTGCCAGGATCAATTTCCTGCTCTTCCAAACTCCACAGACGATCATCTACGTAGCCCGAACTACAACTCCCAGGAGCAATGCGGTGGAGAGTGACGGAGCCAAACTCGGTAAGTTTCATTTCAGCGCCCAATCCAGTACCGAGTGGAAGATTTATTCCTGAGGAACGCAAACTATTCCCTAAATCAATAACTAGGTTATAATTCGTTCGGAGAGCACAGAAATTTTAGCTGGGCTTATTACAGGAGACAATAGCCGCCGAGTGGACGCTTTTAGGGGCCCTTACGGCAATAGCGAGTAGAGGGATTCGCGCTGCGTCGTTTGCACAAGTTTGCGTCAATCAGTCCGGTTGCAGGGAGCTCTCTTGGCGCCGAGGGAACGGGCGCCCCACCTAGGAGTTGGGGGGACTCGAACCCAGCAGCGGCTGCCCCAGGGACCGAATCAGGCTGGCGCGACTGCCTCCTTCCTCCCCCGCCTGCCCCCTTCCCTCTCCCCGGTACGTAATTCGCCTTTGCAATTACGCGGTTGCTGCAGTCAGCGGTGCAGCGGAGGGGCTCCCGTCGGGGGTGGGGTGAGGCGAGCGTGGGCAGGCGCCACCAGGCCCTGGGGGCGGGCACTCTGTTGACTTCACGGTGCCCAGGGAAGGCCTCGCTTTTTTTTAAAAACCTTATCAGTCTCCCGACTGGTCTGATACTACCCTGTGTCTCTTATCTAGTGTTTAACTTTTCTTCTCTACGTCCCACTACGCTCGGAATCCTCAGTAATCTGAAACTTTGGGCAGATTAAAATCGTGTGCCGGACCGGGACTCGAACCTACAATTTTTGCCTTTCGTTTACTAATGCTCTACCAACTGAAATACCCGATTATGTCTCAAGACCCGTCCTCATTGCTTAACTTGTATCATTATCTCAACTCCAACCTTCAAAATTTCGCAGAAGCTCTCCTGCGTAAGTTGCGGAACTAGCACTCCTGGAAGAAAGGATAATGCGGAGACGTGGCTTAGCCATGTTTCCTAGGTTCGACCCCCAGCGCAGTAAACAGTTTTAATACGCCAGGTAATATCATATCAGCGCACCCTGTAACCTGTTTTGCTAAGTTTCATCTTTGTTTGCCCTTTAATTTTCCAATGCTTCTTCAACTCCTGAGGTTGCAATTTCTGAATCCCTTAGCAGATTCCTACAAATTTGCCTCTTCGCACGGCAAGTGTTTGCCACAGGCTACTTTCTTTGCCTAATGCTTCAAGTTTCTCTTCATTTCATACATGATCAGCTCATTTAATCCTCAAATGTTTCCAGTCTTTTCTCCTCAAGTTAGCTATCTGTTCGCGTTCACGCTTCACTTACAATTGAGCGGTAGTCAAAAAGTTTTAATTATCACCTCGAAAAATGTAAGTGATGTAATTAGTTACATTTTTAAACAAAGGAAAATATATCACGTGGTTACATAGAGTTTTTCAAAACTCACACTTATATTATACAAGGTGTTACAAAAAGATACGACCAAACTTTCAGGAAACATTCCTCACACGCAAAGAAAGAAAATATGTTATGTGGACATGTGTCCGGAAACGCTTACTTTCCATGTTAGAGCTGATTTTATTACTTCTCTTCAAATCACATTAATCATGGAGTGGAAACACAATGTACCAGCGTGACTTCAAACACTTTGTTACAGGAAATGTTCAAAATCTCCTCCGTTAGCGAGGATGCATGCATCCACCATCCGTCGCATGGAATCCCTGATGCGCTGATGCGGCCCTGGACAATGGCGTATTGTATCACAGCCGTCCACAATACGAGCTCGAAGAGTCTCTACATTTGGTACCAGGGTTGCGTAGACAAGAGCTTTCAAATGCCCCCATAAATGAAACTCAAGAGCGTGGACGCCATGGAATTGGTCCATCGCTACCAATCCATCGGTCACCAAATCTGTTGTTGACAAGCGTACGAACACTTCGACTGAAATGTGCAGGAGCTCCATCGTGCATGAACCACATGTTGTGTCGTACTTGCAAGGCACATGTTCTGGCAGCACAGGTAGAGTATCCCGTATGAAATCATGATAACGTGCTCCATTGAGCGTAGGTGGAAGAACATGGGGCCCAATCAAGACATCACCAACAATGCCTGCCCAAACGTTCACAGAAAATCTGTGTTGACGACGTGATTGCACAATTGCGTGCGGATTCTCGTCAGCCCACACATGTTGATTGTGGAAATTTACAATTTGATCACGTTGGAAGGAAACCTCATCCGTAAAGAGAACATTTGCACTGAAATGAGGATTGACACATTGTTGGATGAACCATTCGCAGAAGTGTACCCGTGGAGGCCAATCAGCTGCTGATAGTGCCTGCACACGCTGTACATGGTACGGAAACAACTGGTTCTCCCGTAGCACTCTCCATACAGTGACGATGTCAACGTTACCTTGTACAGCAGCAACTTCTCTGACGCTAACATTAGGGTTATCGTCAACTGCACGAAGAATTGCCTCGTCCATTGCAGGTGTCCTCGTCGTTCTAGGTGTTCCCCAGTCGCGAGTCATAGGCTGCAATGTCCCGTGCTCCCTAAGACGCCGATCAATTGCTTCTAACGTCTTCCTGTCGGGACACCTTCGTTCTGGAAATCTGTCTCGATACAAACGTACCGCGCCACGGCTATTGCCCCGTGCTAATCCATACATCAAATGAGCATCCGCCAACTCCGCATTTGTAAACATTGCACTGACCGCAAAACCACGTTCGTGATGAACGCTAACCTATTGATGCTACGTACTGATGTGCTTGACGCTAGTATTGTAGAGCAAAGAGTCGCTTGTCAATACAAGCACCGAAGTCAACATTACCTTCCTTCAATTGGGCCAACTGGCAGTGAATCGAGTATGTGCTGATCAAATTGCAAATTTTCACAATCAACATGTGTGGGCTGACGAGAATCCGCACGCAATTGTGCAATCACGTCATCAACACAGATTTTCTGTGAACGTTTGGGCAGGCATTGTTGGTGATGTCTTGATTGGGCCCCATGTTCTTCCACCTACTCTCAATGGAGCACGTTATCATGATTTCATACGGGATACTCTAGCTGTGCTGCTAGAACATGTGCCTTTACAAGTACGACACAACATGTGGTTCATGCACGATGGAGCTCCGGCACATTTCAGTCGAAGTGTTCGTACGCTTCTCAACAACAGATTCGGTGAACGATGGATTGGTAGAGGCGGACCAATTCCATGGCCTCCACGCTCTCCTGACCTCAACCCTCTTGACTTTCATTTATGGGGGCATTTGAAAGCTCTTGTCTACGCAACCCCGGTACCAAATGTAGAGACTCTTCGTGCTCGTATTGTGGACGGCTGTGATACAATACGCCATTCTCCAGGGCTGCATCAGCGCATCAGGGATTCCATGCGACGGAGGGTGGATGCATGTATCGTCGCTAACGGAGGACATTTTGAATATTTCCTGTAACAAAGTGTTTGAAGTCACGCTGGTACGTTCTGTTGCTGTGTGTTTCCATTCCATGATTAATGTGATTTGAAGAGAAGTAATAAAATGAGCTCTATCATGGAAAGTAAGCGTTTCCGGACACATAACATATTTTCTTTCTTTGTGTGTGGGGAATGTTTCTTGAAAGTTTGGCCGTACCTTTTTGTAACACCCTGTATATGCCAACTGAATCGACGAATGAAAATTTGTATCAAGGTCCGGGATTCGAACCTAGGTCTCCAGGAAAATGCGCTAACCGCTACGCCACCCTGGAACAGTGGCTTTGCACAACTGTTCAGACTACCCTAGCACGCCTCCCTTCTCAATCCAAATTCCCATCCACGCCTCAGCCCACTTGGTATTCCCTCTAACCTTGAATAGCATTTTTAGGCGTACGTCTGCAGTCCGGGTACCCATTACAGTACCATAGCATTCCGCAAATGGAGCCAAATAAAATGGTGCACCCCAGTGATGCTGTACCGTAATTCGTTTTCAGCAGCAGCGAAAATGTTGCAACTGTGTCAAGTTAATCTAGATGACTTCCCTAGACACCCAGCTTTAACAGTGGGTTGCACCATTTCATTTTGAGCCTTCGAGGAGCTTGCTATGGTACTGTGGCGCTAGGATTTCAATGTGTACCAGGACTGCAGATACGTACCTGCAAACAAGCAAAAAGTTGATTATGTCACTTTATTTTTTGAGGAGATATTTAAAACTTAATCGCTACCTCTCGCAAAATGCTAGTCTGTAAAGGTCCTACAGGAATTTACCCAGTTTCATATTCTTTTCTATGCATGGGACGATGTGTTTTGTTTATCCAAGCATACTTAGTCTGCGCTAAACTGCTTCTGATTTACTGTCTGCTTCGACAATATTGTGTAGAACTGCTTCATAGAAAAGTTCTACGAATTCCACAGTATACCCCCCAAATATGATACTTAGCATTCCAATTATTTTATTTCATTCATTTATCTTGAGATCGTCTTAAAATAATACAATAAAAATAAATAGCTCAAAAAATAAAATATGTGAGTATGCTTTATGAGGATGGGGCAGGTAGTTGGCCATGGCCATGACGAAGAAACCGTCCCAGCACGCGTCTGAAATCTAGGAAAACAAGGATGGGCGGACAGAGAATAAACATATGCTCATATCGCTTTGATGGAATAGTACAGAGGGATGACGTCTGACCTTCACTGGTCGTCTGAGTGAGACACGCGAAAGGAATGGGCTGATCTCATTGGAGCGCATTAATCAGTGGAGCTGAAGAAAAGTCGTGCCTGCATTGCGGTTTTCATGGGTCACGTAGGGATTGCGGTTACCACTGAACTAAGCGGTTTTCGGTTATAGTTTCCTTAACGCCAGTTTAACTGAGGTATTAAACCCGCTCAGAATATTGGGTTCCTGAAATAACCGATTTTCCGTTTTCTATTCCTATTATTTCCTGTGTTAAACGTAGAAATCGAACAAAGATTGAAAAATTTTGCCTCCCTCAGTTTTAAGATACATAGAATCAAAATATTAAATTAAATTAAAAAACTTAATTAGCCAGTCCGCCATTTGCTGTTTCTCTCGAAAAGTGGTAGATGGTTGACAACTACAAAAAAATCACCAGTAGTCTCCTAATGATTCTAATTTATTGAAACTCTGCTCAAAAATAATGTTCTAATTGGGGATCTTATCACTATTTGGACAGACCGAGCGAGGTGGCGCAGTGGTTAGCACACTGGACTCGCATTCGGGAGGACGACGGTTCAATCCCGTCTCCGGCCATCCTGATTTAGGTTTTCCGTGATTTCCCTAAAATCGTTTCAGGCAAATGCCGGGATGGTTCCTTTGAAACGGCACGGCCGATTTCCTTCGCAATCCTTCCCTAACCCGAGCTTGCGCTCCGTCTCTAATGACCTCGTTGTCGACGGGACGTTAAACACTAACCACCACCACCACTATTTGGACATTACGAACAGTCAGTGCTAAAGAGTGAAAATTGAGGGTGAAGAACTGTGTTTTTCGTGTTAATTCGTCCGTTCTCGAGGGCTACAAGCAGATGATGCCGTTTTATGTAGAACAAGCAGCTGACCAGCTACTTTCTATTTTTATTGCAAATTAGGAATGAACTGTTAACTTTCAAGTTTTATCCTATTTTTATGTCACAAATTCGTTGTCGCTCCTCCCTTTTCAATCTTTTAAAACAAATGGAGCATTATACTTCACTGACACTGTACTTTGTAAAAGGTCCCAGAGTAGGGTCGTTGCCATTCTGTAATATAGCTGACGTCCGTAGACGACAGTGAGGAACTACAATATAAACGGGAAGGGGAAAGTCCTGCACAATGCATTTACACAAGTGCCGTCTAAAAGGCCACAACAAGTGGTAACAGAC
Source organism: Schistocerca serialis cubense (assembly GCF_023864345.2). Classification (NCBI taxonomy): domain Eukaryota; kingdom Metazoa; phylum Arthropoda; class Insecta; order Orthoptera; family Acrididae; genus Schistocerca; species Schistocerca serialis. The sequence continues at coordinate 409,994,730 of NC_064638.1, read as the reverse complement.
AATTTATTGTCACAGCAATGCGGTACCCATTCTTATGTCATGTGTTTGTTGTTCGTTTCTGTCGGCATTTTTATTAAAATAGCACTGATCACTTTCCGCATCTTCTATAATAACGCTGTATTTTAAATCAATGCAAATTTTACGAATAAAAACATTGGTTCTTTAAACAAGTTTACTTAAAAACGAAAAATTTTAGCACTGCAGCAATGACTAATTGATATTTCGGTGTTTTGCCCGGTTATTAATAAGAAATAAAACACCTGTTATAACTGAGAGCAAACAAATGCGGAAACATACCGGTTATTCAGAACTAAACATAAACAAACCGATAGTTTTTCCCATCCCTGGGGTCACAGTGCCAGATTCCTACTTGAGTGCCTCCATTTTGCAGTTGGAGTTGTGTCAACATCTTGTCAGTCATGAATGTCATGGATTGTTAGCAGGATAAACAGTAGAGTTCTTTGGTTCAAATGGTTCATATGGCTCTGAGCATTATGGGACTTAACATCTGAGATCATCAGTGCCCTAGAACTTAGAACTACTTAAACCTAACTAACATAAGGACATCACACACATCCATGCCTGAGGCAGGGTTCGAACCTGCGACCGTAGCAGTCGCGCGGTTCCGGACTGAAGCACCTAGAATCGCTTGGCCACCGCGGCCGGCAGAGTTCTGTGGATGTGGAGGTAGTTAGAGATGGGGCATTAGAACAATTGGAGTAGAGTGTGGGGAAAGTACGAGGGTTATTCCAAAAGTAAGGTCCGGTTATAAAAAAAAATCAAAACTAAAATGTTTTTTCAAAACAATTGTTTTATTTACATTCCTTACATCTTAATCTATTTTTCTACATAACTTCCATACTTATTTAAACATTTGTCACATCGTTCAACAAGCTTTTGAATGCCCATGTTATAGAAATCGGCCGCCTGTGACGATAACCAGTCCCTAACTGCTTCTTTCACTTCATCATCTGTGTCGAAGCGCTTGCCGCCGAGAAACTCCTTTAAGTAACGGAACAGGTGGAAATCACTTGGCGCCAGGTCCGGACTGTAAGGAGGATGGTCCATCTGTTCCCATCCAAATTTCTTGATCAGAGCTTGCGTTTCATTTGCAGTGTGGGGTCTGGCATTGTCATGCAACAACAAGATTCCAGACGACAAAAGACCACGTCGCTTATTCTGGATTGCACGTCGAAGTTTAGTCAGGGTAGCGCAGTAGGCGGCTTTATTAATCGTTGTTCCTCTCTTCATAAAGTCGACTAACAATACTCCACGTCTATCCCAGAACACAGTCGCCATAACCTTACGTGTTGAGATTGTCTGCTTTGCCTTGACCTTGACTGGCGATGACGTGTGACGCCATTGCATTGACTGACGTTTAGACTCTGGAGTGATGTGAGAAACCCATGTCTCATCCCCTGTGACAACATTGTCTAAAAGACTGTCACCTTCCTTATGATATCGCTCCAAAAAATCAAGAGCAAAAGCCATTCTTTTCATTCGTTGGGGCTCCGTAAGCAGCCTGGGAACCCAACGGGCACACAATTTGTGAAACTTCAAATGTTCAGACACAATTCTGTACAAAGTTGTTCTACTCACATTCGGAAAATGCATGTCTACGTCTGTAATAGTGAATCGGCGATCTTCACGAATTTTTTTGTCAACCGCATTGACCAAATCGTCTGAAATCACTGATGGTCGGCCACACCGTGGTTCATCGTGCACATTATCCCGTTCTTCATTAAAAGCTCGCACCCACTTGCGCACTTTACTGTCGCTCATTATGTTAGGACCGTACACTTCAGTAATCTGCCGATGGATTTCCGCCGCTGAATTGTTTCTTGCAGACAAAAACCGTATCACTGCCCTTACTTCACAATCGGCGGGCTGATCAATTGTCTTAAACATTGTAAAGTGACACTGTGAACTACACTCAGCAACAGTAACAAAGCGAATGGCGGCGTTTGACGCGCAAGGCTTGCCGGGAGTCGGCGCGCATGCGTGTTTTGTCATTGGCGCCAAATTTCAATAGTTACGGCGAATCGGACCTTACTTTTGGAATAACCCTCGTATTACCGTGGTCTTTTCGTGAGACTATTTCGACAGTCGTCAGACATAATTTGGGAGAATCATGGAAGACTTGATTCTGAGAAATACTAGTTCATCGTGCAAAAAGAACACCGCGTACAGCTGTACGATAATCTTTAACGGGACACAACCGGTTTCGTGGTCTATAGCCGCATCCTGAGGTGTAAATAATACTTTAAGTACCCATGAGGATGTGACTATAGGACAAGACACCGGCTGTGTCTCATTAGAGAGTATCATACAGCTGCATGCAGTATTCTTTTTGCAAGACATATTGCCACAGCTGTCGATGCCTGAAGAGTAGTGTTTTTCGTAATACGAGTTCAGTTTCATTTTTAGTTACTGTGCCGTCTCAGTTAACCCAAGTTATAATGCGAGATAGACGAGCATCCAAGAGATAGACGAGTATCCAAAAACTGACTCATCAATATAGCATAACAACATCATGTCAGTAACCATAGCAAGCAGATTCCCCTCTGAAATATGCGGTATAAGACCCATCATCCCTCCAAAATGTTCTTTTTCCTAGTCTCTATCTCATATCTTCACGAGATCAGCAAGTTAATTTACGACTTTGGCAACGTCAGTAGTAAAGGCTGGCCGGATACCCTTCCCTTCCTCATACTTTCACCCCGAGAAGGAAGTTGTGTACCACATCTGTCTGCGTCTAGTGTTATGCCATGTGGAGGTGTTTAAATGTTTTCTAAATGTTTATGAATCGTGAACTGAGGCGTAACGCGGGTACCAGCAAGGTATTCACCCAGTCGAATGTGACAAACTGCCTAAAAACCACATCTTGGCTGAACAGTATACCAGACATCATGTTAATCAGGTGGGTAGATTCATCTGGCCCAAGTGTAACTGCATCTCAGACATGGCACCAAATTTATAGGTGACATACGACACTCCAGACACTGTGATCTAGTCTTTAGGGATGATCTGTAACGTATCTTTCTTGGGCATATCCTCTAGCTTATACTGTAGCTACTGTGGATGCCAGGCACTGTGCTTCTCCCAGCAGAATATGCTTGCCCAATTTGGTCCAGATCTGTACTTGCCAAAAAGGTGAACATAAGCTTAAGTGAAACATGCTGGTCAATAACTGGCTGTATGAAACCTAGGTCCGTCAATAAGGGACCACAACTCCCTTAGAGCTCGTTACAAGTAAACAGAGAAGTTTAAGCATACTTTCGATGAACGCCACTTCTGCTTTGGGGCTCCCTGTGGACCTGGAAGACATAAATCACACAAGTGATTCCGGAACAAGAACTCACTGAGCATCCAAATGATTACCCTTCTCTGTAGGAGATCCCCAACGGTGAGAACTTGAAATGGAAGATTTGAAGAGGCCTGAAATTCATCAGAACAGACGTAGCACCAATGAAGGCAGACGTGATCATGTGGAGCCTCATAGATAAATATGCAAAAGGTATGATTGTGGAGAATATCACGATATGTAACATCTTATGACTTTTCCTAACCGTCTCAGTAATTTTTCACTCGATGATATATGACGGAGAAGCAAAAATCATTGGACATAGACTAGAAAACTTTGATGCCAGGACACGAAAAATTTAAGTAAAGAAAAGAAGTTTGGATGGCAGAATCGATTTCTGGTTCAGGAAAAGGTGTATTTATCCAGCCTGAGATGAATGGTCAAGCTTTCCATACCCTTTTAAATGGTTTGTGATTGTGACCTACTACGCTGTCATAAACAAAAGTGATTTCTCGCAGGATGGCAGGTGCTCGCAGTCTCCTGCTGGAAAGGAAACAGCAACTTCCAGAGAAGTGTTTCTAACAAGAGCAGGAAATGTCCAATGAAAAAGTGTGACTTCTGCATTCGACGTTGACTGATTGAAAAGCACGAATTTTGCAAACATTTTCGCGGAGTTCCCGAAACTAAGAATCGACCAGCAGACTGAGGGGTATCAGAGGAACGTTTTGTGCGCCCTGGGCGAAGACAGCGTTGGAAGCGTATACTGAGAGTCAGCTACGAACCCTCGGGATAAAGGAATCAAGCATTGGCACAGTGGTGTTGATGTGGTATCTCAAGAGTTACACGTATGTGATCGAGAGAGAGTGATCCCCAGTGATCGATAGAGGTCACCGGCTAGAACAGAAAACTACAGGACTTTGAAAGTAGCTACGTTTCCGTGTGCTTGCATGAATTTCGGGTTAATCATTTTCCAGTGTTCTGGGAGAGTTAGTGGGCATGTGGTCCGTAGGCGATGGCCCCATATCAGAACACTGAACCATTAGCTATCTGAAGGCGATGTCTGATAAAAATGAGGACTTGTCAAGGCCTAATAGAAGACAGTAAGCTACGATTATTCCCGTGAAACAGTGAAGTGACGTGTTCTTAGAAGTGTATGTTCCCTTTTTTATTGTTCACGGTTGTCACGTTTTCTTCATGGAGAAGGTTATCGACGGGAGATGTTAAAAACTGGTTGGAGACGGTGTAGTTACTGTCTGCGGCGTTCGTTTTTTCAATAAAGTGATTGGATCTGAGTTTATGAAAGAAGTTGGGTTTACACGACACTTATGAGTGATGCAGGAGTAATGACCATTTTAAGATCCAAAGAAGAGCGATGCGTTTCGTCACAGGGTTATTTGGTAAGCGTGATAGCGTTACGGAGATGTTTAGCAAACTCAAGTGGCAGACTCTGCAAGAGAGGCGCTCTGCATCGCGGTGTAGCTTCATGTCCAGGTTTCGAGAGGGTACGTTTCTGGATGAGGTATCGAATATATTGCTTCCCCCTACTTATACCTCCCGAGGAGATCACGAATGCAAAATTAGAGAGATTCGAGCGCGAACGGAGGCTTTCCGGCAATCGTTCTTCCCGCGAACCATACGCGACTGGAACAGGAAAGGGAGGTAATAACAGTGGCACGTAAAGTGCCCTCCGCCACACACTGTTGGGTGGCTTGCGGAGTATAAATGTAGATGTAGATGTGGAATCCAGTCTTAGCGCCAGGGTGAGAATAATGACACATGCTCGGACTGATTTAATAATGTAGCAGTGCTAAGGATTAATTCGGGAGCGCCAGCAAACGTTCTCGACTGGATGTGTGGAGCAGCGCGTCACGTAATTTGTCTCTTGCGACGCCCATAGCTAAGAGTGCGTAGATTCTGGCTGCTGCCTGGAGTGGGACTTTGAGAGCTGTTACGGAGGCTCCGGTGACAGGACATAAGGGCGTTTCAGAATCTGTATCATGCAAGATCAGTCGAGGCAAATGTTAAATAACTGAAATACCGTATTCGTAAAAGATCTTTCGTCACGCCATTTCACGTCATGACTGGTCGCGCTACTACTGTAGACAGTAGTCTCCCCATGACTGTGGCCCCCTCCGACAATCGTGACGTGCTCCACGGGGCGTCACCCACCTCTCCTACAGTTGGCTCCTCTTGCTCCTCTTACACCAGCAGTGCTACTATCGAGTTGTTCGCCTCCGTATCTTACAGTCCCTGTGCAGCGCGTTCATTTGTACGAGGGCAGTTCAATAAGTAATGCAACACATTTTTTTTCTCGGCCAATTTTGGTTGAAAAAACCGGAAATTTCTTGTGGAATATTTTCAAACATTCCCGCTTCGTCTCGTATAGTTTCATTGACTTCCGACAGGTTGCAGCGCTGTACGGAGCTGTTAAAATGGCGTCTGTAACGGATGTGCGTTGCAGTCAACGGGCAGTGATCGAGTTTCTTTTGGCGGAAAACCAGGGCATCTCAGATATTCATAGGCGCTTGCAGAATGTCTACGGTGATCTGGCAGTGGACAAAAGCACGGTGAGTCGTTGGGCAAAGCGTGTGTCATCATCGCCGCAAGGTCAAGCAAGACTGTCTGATCTCCCGCGTGCGGGCCGGCCGTGCACAGCTGTGACTCCTGCAATGGCGGAGCGTGCGAACACACTCGTTCGAGATGATCGACGGATCACCATCAAACAACTCAGTGCTCAACTTGACATCTCTGTTGGTAGTGCTGTCACAATTGTTCACCAGTTGGGATATTCAAAGGTTTGTTCCCGCACACAAGTCTTCGCACCCGAGAGGAGCTCACAAAACTTCAGTGGACTGTTCTTCCTCATCCTCTTCCCTACTGCCCCGATCTCGCACCGTCGGATTTCCATATGTTTGGCCCAATGAAGGACGCAATCCGTGGGAGGCACTACGCAGATGATGAAGTTATTGATGCAGTACGACGTTGGCACCGACATCGACCAGTGGAATGGTGCCGTGCAGGCATACAGGCCCTCATTTCAAGGTGGCGTAAGGCCGTAGCATTGAATGGAGATTACGTTGAAAAATAGTGTTGTGTAGCTAAAAGATTGGGGAATAACCTGGTGTATTTCAATGCTGAATAAAACAACCCCTGTTTCAGAAAAAAATGTGTTGCATTATTTATTGAACTGCCCTCGTATAAGTGATGTCGTTTCTCCCACTGTTCCTTATATGCATGCACCGAAGGTGGTGGCACTGGCTTTAAGGTACCTGACTCGTAATCCGGTGAGCAGAGATTCAATTCTCGACCAGCAATCCCGAATAAAGGTTTGAGAACCACTTCAGCCGTGTACCATGGAGGTTGCACCCTTTACCAGAACTCCGTCTCTGCCAACGATGCGTGTGAATATATAATGAAGTGACAAAAAGTTATGGACGTCTTCTAAACATTTTCGGACCTCCTTTTGGCTTGCGTAGTGCAGCAACTCCACGTGGCATGGACTCAACACGTCGTTAGAAGTCCCCTGCACAAATATTGACTCATTCTGTCTCTTTAGAAGTCCATAATTGCGAAATTATTGCCGGTGCAGGATTTTGTGCACGAACTGACCTCTCAATTATTTCTCACAAATGTTCGATGGGATACATGTCGGACGATTAGGGTAGCCATATCACCCACTCGAATTGTCTCGAATGTTCTTCAGACCAATCACGAACAACTGTGGACTGGTGACGTGGCGCGTTGTCATCCACAAAAATTCCATCGTTCTTTGGCAACATGAAGTGCATGAATGGCTGCAAATGGTGTCCAAACAGAGCAAAACATAACCATTTCCAGTCAATGTTCTGTTCAGTTCAACCAGAGGACACAGTCCATTCCATATAAACACAACCCACACCATTATGGAGCCATCGCTAGCCTAACAGTGCCATGATGACAAATTGGGTCGCCGCGCGGGATTAGCCGAGTGGTCTCTGGCGCTGCAGTGATGGACTGTGCGGCTGATCTCGGCGGAGGTTCGAGTCCTCCTTCGGGCATGGGTGTGTGTGTTTGTCCTTAGGATAATTTAGGTTAAGTAGTGTGTAAGTTTAGGGACTAATGGCCAGCAGTTAAGTCCCATAAGATTTTACACACATTTGAACAAATGGTTCAAATGGCTCTGAGCACTATGGGACTCAACTGCTGAGGTCATTAGTCCCCTAGAACTTAGAACTAGTTAAACCTAACTAACCTAAGGACATCACAAACATCCATGCCCGAAGCAGGATTCGAACCTGCGACCGTAGCGGTCTTGCGGTTCCAGACTGCAGCGCCTTTAACCGCACGGCCACTTCGGCCGGCCACATTTGAACATTTTGAACCAATTGGGTCCACGGCATCATGAGGTCTGCGCCACACTCGAACAGTATTATTAGCTTTTACCAACTGAAATCGGGACTTATGTGACAAGGCCACGATTTTGCAGTCGCCAGGGGTCCAATCGGTACGGTCACGAGCCCAGGAGAGATGCTGAGGCAATGTTCTCAGCAACGGCGCTCCTGGCAGTCGTCTGCTGCCATAGCCCACTAACACCCAATTTCGCCGCACTGTTCCGTCCCACACTGATTTCTGCGGTTATTCCACTGAGTGTTTCTCCTCTGTTATCACTGACAACCCTACGAAAACGCCGCTGCTCTCAGTCGTTAAGTGAAGGCAATCGCATTGTTCGTAGTGAGACGTAATGCCAGAAATCTAGTATTCTCGACACACTCTTGACACTGTGGATATCAGAATACCGATTTCCCTTAACTAATTCCAAAAGGAATGTCCGATGCATCTTGCTCGAACTATTCTCCGCGTTCAAAGTCTATTAATTCCCATCGTGCGGTCACAACCACGTCGGAAACATTATCACATGATTCACCTTTTATAGCTGGTGCGCGATACTATCGCCATGGCTACGGCTATGGCAGCAGATGACCGACGTGAGTGTCTTTGCTGACAGTACAACACCATCTGCAGCACTTATCCTTGGCTCGTGACTATACTGGTTGGACCCTAGACGACAGGAAAACCGTGGGGTGGTTAGATTAGTCCAGATTTCACGTGATACGAGCTGATGGAAGGGTTCGAGTGTGGCGCAGACCCCACGAAGCCATGGATGGCTTCGTAATGGCGTGGGCCGTGTTTACATGGAATGGACTGGATCTTCTGCTCCAGCGGAAACGATTATTGACTGGATGTGGTTTTGTTCGGCTACCTGGAGAACATTTGCAGCCATTATAGACTTAATGTTCCCAAACAACAATGCCCCATGTGAGCGGGCCGCAATTGTTCACGATTCGTTTGTAGAACATTTTGGAAACTTCGAGAACGACTTGAATCCCGTGGAACATTTATGGAACGTAGTCGCAAGGTCAGTTCGTGCTCATCTACTGGCAGCACCTTCGCAGTTCAACGGCTGTAGAACCAGAGTGGCTCAATATATGTGTGGGGGTCTTCGAACGACTTGTTGCGCATATCTCACGCCGATTTCCTCCACTATGCCAGGCGAAAGGATGTCTGACAAAATACTAGAAGGTAGCCCATGACTTTTATCACCTCATTGTATATGATATACGTGTATACGGGCAAATCCAGGATAAAAAACTCCTCCTAAGCCTCTGGATCGATTTCAACCGAACTTAGTACGCGTACTGTGGGGGTAATGACCAGCAACCTCCTATTGGGGTAGGGATGATAACGCGCAGGAGGAAAGGGGTGAGAAAGAGATCCGCAAACATATGGAGCGAAGGGGGAAGAGGAGATAGACACCCGAGCGGTTCTAGGAGCAACAGTTTGGAACCGCGCGACCGCTTCGGCCGCAGGTTCGAATCCTGCCTCGGGCATGGATGTTTGTGATGTCCTTATGTTAGTTAGGTTTAAGTAGTTCTAAGTTGTAGGGGACTGATGACCTCAGTAGTTAAGTCCCATAGGGCTCAGAGCCATTTTATCCATTTGGAGATAGACAGATGGAGGTACAGGGGAAGTGGACAGAGCAAAGAAAGAGGAGGAGATGATGGAAGAGGAGGAGATGATTGAGGAAGAGGACATGGACCCAGAAAGAAGGAGGAGGAGATGGACAGGAGGGCAGAGGAGGTGGATAGAGAGGAGGTCGGAGGAGATAGACAGTGTAATGGGGGAGCATATGGACTAACGGAATCGGAATAAATACAATAACAGCAAAATACAGATCCCTTAGGGTTTAACACACTAGGCCCTTCAGCGGCCTCGGCATGTACCAAAAAATAGCTTGCATAACTTAAACTGAAACCCTGCCAGACCCAGGCACCTGCACAACCGAAGTTTTGCATTAGACACAGCTGGCGCAACCTCTTCTCACATCTTCGTGGCCGAGCCGCCGATCACTGTCGATTTGTCCAGATGGGAACTGACACCCCGAGCTTACAGCTAACCGCTGCAGGCCTCCACTGCCTCGCTGCGTCACCTCCCTGCTCCACCTCCCCAGCTGACTTCCTTTCCAGCTGCTTGGTTGCAGTGATGCCCTCTTGTTGACCACCTTCAAACTGCCGTCTCCGCTTAGACTCCACGCCATCATCTTAAAGAGAGCAGCAACAGCATCCTCCAAACACATAGTGCCCACTACCACTGGCAGCAGTCAAGCACTGCCCGTCCTCCCAATTTGCACCTCTCGCCAACCAACTCCCTGAGCCAGACGCGCCAGGACATAAACGAGACCGGACGGCGTGCCAACCGTGGCCCGACGCCACAGACGATTTCTGGTCCCAATGCTGTCCGCAGCCACGAAAGGTGGCTCAGAGTTGATACCATTTCCCAATTCCACCAACGACTAACTGCCCGCTACACAGCTCCGATCCTTAGCATGGCGCTGCATTCGGCAGTTTTGCAGTCGCAAGCGTGCTCTGCCAAGGAGGGGCCACAACATCGGCGCAGGTGCCCACTGTCGGATGAGACGGGACTTCAACTGTGCCATGAATCCGTAACAGCGACACAGACTCTTCGTCGCCTACTTTCCTCAGCGAGTGTACGAGCTGTTTCTGACCTACTTTGTAACTGAATTGTTCAAAATGTGTCTATAATGATGACATTAACCAACTGCACATAATCAGTGCCAAACATGATGTTAAAAAAAATGAACAAGAAGCTCCTTCCAGAATGAAATTTTCACTCTGAAGCGGAGTATGCGCTGATATGAAACTTCCTAGCAGATTAAAACTGTGTGCCGGACCGAGGTTCGAACTCTGGACCTTTGCCTTTCGCGGGCAAGTGCTCTACCATCTGAGCTACCCAAGCACGACTCACGCCCCTTCTTCACAGCTTTAATTCCACCAGTACCTCGTTTGCTACCTTCCAGACTTCACAGGAGCTTTCCTGCATACCTTGCAGAACTAGCACTCCTGAAAGAAAGGATACGTGGAGACATGGCTTAGCCACAGCCTAGGGGATGTTTACAGAATGGAAGGTAGCAGACGAGGTACTGGCGGAATTAAAGCTGTGAAGACGGGGCGTGAGTCGTGCTTGGGTAGCTCAGATGGTAGATCACTTGCCCGCGAGAGGCAAAGGTCCCGAGTTCGAGTCTCGGTCCGGCACACGGTTTTAATTTGCTAGGAAGTTTCAAGAAGCTTCTTCCTTCTCTTTGTGAAGTCCACACTTGCTGTCCAGACTAACTAAAACATAGTAACAAAACTCCATATGAGCCAGTGCTTAAATGAGTGAATGTAAGTCCATTTTTATGTATTGTCCAGGACCAAAAGGAAATATACATTTGTAGCTCATTCGAATTCAAAAACACACATTGCACTAAACCTTCCTATAATCCTCTGTACAGAGAAACTAATACAGTGATACCATGTGTCAGTAGATGTCTGAATATGGTACTACTCTTCGTATCATTTCCATACCGAGACAAATATGAAAGTACATCGGTGATGCCGCAGAGCTTACAGAACCTCCATATGTTCCAGATGAAGGTGACTGAACACTATCTTGTACCGACTACCGTAGATAGCCCCACTCACTCTGCCAGCAACAAACTGCCATCTTTTCAGCACAGGAAAAAGTACAAACCAATTATATATCCTAAACTCGGCCAGAGAATTCGTGTCTGGTACGACAACCGTTAATAGGTCTGATGTATCATAGCCTCTCGTCGATGGGAGAACCCTTCTCTGGTAGCCAGTTCTGGGAGACTTGCGGTTTAACGTGCAATCAGAAATGCTGAGCGAATCTACATTTTAGTCACGTACGCAAAGCCTGGTGAGCGAGGTGTTTCATGTCAGCTGCCAGACGAGATTCCAGGTCTACCAGTGATCAAAAATGGTTCAAATAGCTCTAAGCACTATGCGACTTAAACATCTGAGGTCATCAGTTCCCTAGACTTTTAGAAATACTAAAACCTAACTAACCTAAGGACATCACACACATGCATGCCCGAGGCAGGATTCGAACCTGCGATCGTAGCTGCATCGCGGTTCCGGACTGAAGCACCTAGAACCACTCGGCCACAGCGGCCGACTACCGGATATCGATCACAAATTTTATAACTAATTCATTCATTCATAAACATTTGAGACAGCAATAAACAAAATCAAGAAAAGGAAGGCGTCCGATCATGATTTAACATTTCATCAATTCATTCTAGAATGTCTGTATTTAGAAGCAGAATTCATTTAGTGTTCCTTACGGTCATTATCTGCCTCTTGCAGGGTCGCAGCTTAGTTTCAAATATTGCTGACTGCTCTCTCGTTTCTTTTTTACAAGCCGTTTGGAGTTAGAATAACCCTCCTGCTGTTCATATTGAATTCTACTGTGTGCATAATAGATTTTATAAGCTGAATCTATACCATTAGCCTCTGGTACGGTCACACCATCACAACTAAGTGACAATAGAATCATGTATCTATCCCACTGCAGCTGTCGTCCCGCGCGGGATTAGCCGAGCGGTCTTAGGCGCTGCAGTCATGGACTGTGAGGCTGGTCCCGGCGGAGGTTCGAGTCCTCCCTCGGGCATCGGTGTGTGTGTTTGTCCTTAGGATAATTTAGGTTAAGTAATGTGTAAGCTTAGGGACTGATGACCTTACCAGTTAAGTCCCATAAGAATTCACACACATTTGAACTTTTTTTTTTTTTTTGCATCTGACGCTCTATTGCCATGGTTTCTTCGCCTCTCGTGTGCGCTTCTTCAAAACCACTAATTCTGATAGGTATTGTTCAAACTCCTTGATATGCCTCCAGTACATAGTTCGAGACTTCCAACTATAATGTGAAGCTGTAAACTGAGACTTTTGTTGCTCTTTCGATTTCATGACGGCGAAGTTCTCCGCCTCAGCTGGCTAAGTTGCATATTTAGTACAAAAAATTGTCAGTTATTAAGTCGTTCTTCACTTCTTAGTTCAAATTTCTGACGTGTCAGTTGCAATCTTTATTGATGTTGTGAATCATTCCCATCGCCTCCAGTGATGCTAGACATCCTTTTGTATTTTGTGCCCCTGAGAGGTGGCAGGACATAGGTACTCTGCGTATGTGTGTTTCATATATTCCAGTCATCTGCTCCATATGCAAGGGGATAGACCAAGCAAAATTAAAGTTCCTGGTTCGTTTCTAAAATATCTTTCTCCATTCCGACACACTCACTCTTAAGGTTATCTTGTTGAAAATCACTCTTATCAATGTAATGGGAGGTAGACAGCAATCAAGACATCTCGTTAGCAGACCCTGAGAGTTCAGTGAAATCCCGTCATCCAAGGGATGGTGAATACTAAACTACGCCTAATGTGGCCGGGAACTGTCACCGAATTTTTCGTCTGTAACAAAAGTTGTTCTCCATGGCGTTTCATGCAAAAGCTTGGAAATACTTTGTTTGGTTTGTGTGACCTTTGGAGTGTTCGGGGATCGGGTGTATGAAGCGTGTACAGTGTCGGCCCAAGACTGAACCTTGTGGTATCGTGGCTTAGGCTCTTCTGACTGGCAATGTTACGTATTCAGCGCAGACTGTAAAGATTCGCTCTTTAGTTCAGCCTTAGTTCTCGGAAAGCGAAATCCTCGTAGCATCCTTTGTGAGATACTCCGCTGAGCGACTTCGACGCGTCTACGCAGAAATCTCATTTGAAGGTAAGAGTAATTTCGGCAACTATCGTTAACTGGTGTGTGATTGAAAGTCGTTTAAGAAAAATCGAATTGCTCCTGAAGTAATAGTCCTGTGTTCTGCAATAAGTTACAGAGAACTTACTAAGTTGCGGTAACAGACGTATTGTTCTGTAGCTCTTTGGATCCTTTCTGTGCTTCCGTACTTTTGAGACAGCCTCTATAGTAGCAAGTTTCTATTTTTTTGGTCCCTGTTTTTTTCGTAGCATCACGCGAGAAGTCTAGCTAGGAGATGAAAGGCTTCCAGGGATGTTGTTGTTGTGGTCTTCAGTCCTGATACTGGTTTGATGCAGCTCTCCATGCTACTCTATCCTATACAAGCTTCTTCATCTCCCAGTACTTACTGCAACCTACATCCTTCTGTATCTGTTTAGTGTATTCATTTCTTGGTCTCCCTCTACGATTTTTACCCTCCACGCTGCCCTCCAAAACTAAATTGGGGATCCCTAGATGCCTCAGAACATGTCCTACGAACCGATCCCTTCTTCTAGTCAAGTTGTGCCACCTACTTTTCTTCTCCCCAATCCTATTCAATACCTCCTCATTAGTTATATGATCTACCCATCTAATCTTCAGCATTCTTCTGTAGCACCACATTTCGAAAGCTTCTATTCTCTTCAACTATTTATCGTCCATGTTTCACTTCCATACATGGCTACACTCCATACAAATACTCTCAGAAACACTTAAATCTATACTCGATGCTAACGAATTTCTCTTCTTCAGAAACGCTTTCCTTGCCATTGCCAGTCTACATTTTATATCCTCTCTGCTTCGATCATCATCAGCTATTTTGCTCCTCAAACAGCAAAACTCATTTACTAGTTTAAGTGTCTCATTTCCTAATCTAATTCCCTTAGCATCACCCGACTTAATTCGACTACATTCCATTATCCTCACTTTCCTTTTGTTGATGTTCATCTTATACCCTCATTTCAAGACACTGTCCATTCCGTTCAACTGCTCTTCCAAGTCCTTCGCTGTCTCTGACAGAATTACAATGTCATCGGCGAACCTCAAAGTTTTTATTTCTTCTCCATGGATTTTAGTACCTACTCCGAACTTATCTTTTGTTTCCTTCAATGCTTGCTCAATATACAGATTGGCTACAACCCTGTCTCACTCCTTCCCCAACCACTGCTTCCCTTTCATGCCCCTCGACTCTTATAACTGCCATCTGGTTTCTGTACAAATTGTAAATAGCCCTTCGCTCCCTGTATTGGACCCCTGCCACCTTCAGAATTTGAAAGAGAGTATCCCAGTCAACATTGTCAAAAGCTTTCTCTAAGTCTACAAATGCTAGAAACGTAGGTTTGCCTTTCCTTAATCTAGCTTCTAAGATAAGTCGTAGGGTCAGTATTGCCTCACGTGTTCCAATATTTCTACGCAATCCAAACTGATCTTCCCGAAGCTGGCTTCCAGGGATAGTCTTTTTACAATCCTGCACGTGATTTCGTCCTGCCCTGGTACCTTGTTATTTGTTAGGGCATTGCAGGACTAATTTCCCTTGTTATACGTTACATTTTGTACGGCAATATCTCTTGACTCCTTATATACGCTCTCGGACAGAACAGGTTCTTTAAGACGGCGTTCAGAAAGAATATTTCGTGAAAACGCACAAGAATCGTAAAAGTTCATCGACCGAAGAAAATCGTTTCCGGGGCGCCAAACTGCTCAAATCGGTCTGCGCACGCGCGGCCGTCGGCAGGAAAGGCAGCTGCCGACATCTTCCGAGAGCGAACCGTAGCTGGCGTCACGTGACCAAGGACCGCGCTGCAAGACGCGGCGCCAGCCGGCGCCCGAGCGCGCACGACTGCAGCCGACGGCGGCCGAGGGGGGCCGGAGGGAAAAAGAAACGCGGCGGGCGCGCCGACGGCGAGGGCCGGGTTCGCTCCCGAGGGCATCACATCGATCCCGCCGCTCCCTGGCTGGGGCCTGCTCGGGACACACGGGTACGGTGGCGGGGTGGCGTCTTGCTGCATGCATGCACTTCCTTTCGCCGCTACTCGCTACCACATGGGAACAGTCAGTACAGTTGCGTTTCCGCCCTCAGTCTCTGTTCCTGTAGACTGTAATTCAAATGATTCCATTGATAAACGACGTTCACATATTTCATCTAGGAACCTTTTTTTTTGCGTACACAAAAAATCCGGTCTCTTCAGGTAACTGCGCAAAATTTTGCACGGCGAAGATATACTTCCTGGAGCTAAATGGGATGACGATTCAAGATTTTCTTGAGCAGTATTTAGGCATATTGATCTTGAGATTAAAGCCACTCTCGTATCTGTGTTTGCTTTCAAACAAACATGAGCTTTACTGAGCCTCTTATAAGTGAGAAAAAGGAGAAAACTGCGTTTGCCCAAAATATATTTATTGCAATCTTGATAAGTAACTTAGATGCTTTCGGGAAGTACTTGCGAGAAATGATATTAGTAGATCGTTGGTAGGGGCATCTAGAAACGGTGATGAGGTCATCGTCGACAGACGGTGCAGGAATAATGGAATCTTTTCATTTTTTTTTTTTTTCAGGTCGTGCTCATATATCCATCCAAACTGGGAAATGTCAACTATGACGATCCGGACGTGACGACAACTGACACCCAGTCCCTGAGCGGAGATAATCTCCGACCCGGCCGGGATCGAACCTGGGCCCTTTCTGTTAGCAATCCGCCGTGCTGGCCGCTTAGCTACCACGAGGGACGAAATAAAATGTTTAGCATTCGAAAATGTCTGTGTGTCTTCTGTTACACATATAGAGAAGCAAATTTTAGCCATCATTTCCACTAGTACTTTTCTAAAGCATCAGTCAATAGATTTGTGGGGAAAAAGGTGAACAATCGAAATGAGGGACGACTTAAGAGGTACCGATAGAGAAAATTCTTTTCCTGTTGTTAGTCTACTTCTTTTTATTTAATCAAAAAGAAAGACACAAAATGGCAGAATTCCTTTAGAAATTGATCTTAGTGCGATTGAACCACTTCCTATTGAAGTATTATCACGTAGGTGCCTTTCTTCCTCAGTAACAGGCGCTAAGGAAATGTTCGACGGAACCTGACTGATAGCTATTACCGGCATCGTCAGGTACACACATTACAGGAGAAATAACAGTTAAAATTAAGCTTACAGATAGAAAAACCGTTAAACTACTAGTGCACACGAAAAAAAAAAATTGTACAACTGCTTATGTAGGTGGTTAAGTAACTACACGCGACCGCATCTTGAAGCATTATCGGCAACGACGCGGAGTTGCGCGAAGCCGCCGCTGCGAGGCGCCACCTCCTAGGAGTGGTCTGCACCCCGCGGAAGCTCGGCGTGTGAGCGCAGCTGCGGACTCAACAGAAGAGATCTCGGACTCGGCTTTTAGCTATAACTCTGCACCCTCAAAGCTCGCGTACTCACGCTACAGTGTCATATTGTTTTTAAACGACTATGCGATAAATTAGAACAGTCAAGTTCAGTCGTTTGCACACGAGTAAACCTTGCTCGGTAGTCTGGTAGTAGTTCAAGTAATTGTTGCATCAGTGAAGCTCAGGTAATAATACTCCAGAAAATTACAATGAGAATATATACTGTTGATTATATTACATCTGTAGAAGTAAACAAACTCGAGACTTATGCCGTATCAAAACAACAAGCTAGAAGTACGTACAGAGATAATCTCCTCACACCAAGAGTATTAATGAATGGAAAATTGTATCGATTGGAAGCTGAACAAGCGGAACTGAATTTGACCGAGTATTCTCAGAGCAGCAAATGCAAGAAGCGATGAAAAGCTAAGTGAAGGAAAATATTTGTCCTGTCGATCAAACTAAGCACTTACGAAAATTTCTTCAGCACACACTTTCGTTCTCATTAGTTTCCTTCTACTGGGCTACTCTTACTAATAATCCTCAGCGGTACATTGTTGAGCACAGTCATTATCGAAGCAAATAGGATATTAAAAGACCCAAGGTAAGGTAAGACGGTGAAGGAAATGGGAAGGGGCTCTCAATTTGCGCTTAACATTGGAGGGGAGTCTTGAGACGAGGGCAAGGGGTAGCTGCCAACCCCTTACCTTTTCTCATCCCTCCCTCCCCTCGGAAAAAATTATCTTCACCATCCGAATTCGTACCCTGTCCCGACCACAGAGACGAATGAATTACCAGTTTTTAAGAAAGACAGAACATGTAAGAGATACTGGCTAATATCACGTGCACCCAGAACCATTTGTGGTGAAAACTCAAAAATATTTCGCCATCAGTTCCCAACCGCCCGCCCCCCCCCCCCCCCCTCCCCCTCCCGTAACACTCAGGAGCTACCTGAATACGCTCTTGGCTGCGGTATATTAGTATATTGCTGGAGTTACTCACCGACTGACGATGCCAATGGATTTTTGCCGACAGCGGAAATATTTTTCCAGCGTCAGCAATGCATTCATTCGTTTCGGTGTAAGACGCTCTTTCACTTCACTTGGACGCCACAAAGCGGGCTAAGAAAGCGCGAACGACGACCGTAGTTCCGCCACCCGCCGCGCCCTGGCGCCACCTGTCAGGTCTTGCCCCGGCGGCGGACGCGCTCGCACTGCGCGCGGTTCGGCCTCCCTCCGCGGCGCGGCGCCACCGGCCGGCCACGGTGCCGTGAGGTCCGGGAGCGCGCGTGCGCGGGGGCGCCGGTCCGGCGTCGCGACGCCCCACCCCCGGCGTCGTGGCGGCCACCACGCGCCAGCTCAGTCCTGCTACTCAGGGGGGCGTCACACAACACTGCGACGGCGACGGCAGCGGCACAGCCACACCGCGCCCGCGCCCGCGCCGCGATCCGAGGAGCTCAGCCTGGCCGGACCGCGTGGCGGCCCCGCCAGCGCCCCTTCCCACGGGCGCCGACCACCTGCTAAGCAGCGCGACGCCGCCACCACGCTCTCCGTCGACGATCTGCGACGCCGACGCCGACGACGCTCTGCGCTGTCGGCGGACGTCGTTCTCGCCGATTGTTGTCGCCCGGCGCGGGTGTTTTGTTGTGATTGTGGTGTGTACTCTAACGGTTCTCGTCACAGCGGACTTGCTCTCTGGGTAAGTCAGTGCATGGACTGTGCCACGTATTTGTGTTCTCCGCTTTCAGTGCATGCGAGCAGTAGTAACTTCATCTGCTGTCCGATGTGATTCGCGGGTTTTTTTCTGTCCGTCGGTGCTACAATCATCTGAATTACTTTCACCGAGCAGCTAACATACTCGCACAAAATTTCTGAAATGACAACATTTTTCCCTTCCGGTTGCAATTATTAGTTACTTTCCAGCAGTGCAAAATTTCGGTTTCTATTCCATTTTCAAGGGTAGCTGATGTGCATCAGTTCCAGCCACGAAGCTGTCCACCCACCAGGTCATATTTGCTGCTGCCTGGAAGGCTCAGTGGCTCTACTCGGGCATGTCAACTACCGCTTGAAAATGGCTTAGTAGCCGAAATTCGCCAATAACGGAAAAAATTAATGATTATAGTCGGAGGAGAAAAATACTATTTCACATATCGTCAGGACATTCACCGTCTCGAAATAAATAGGAAGCTCAGGATAAGCGAACGTAATAACTCGCCGTAACTTCACGTTATACAGCTGAGGCCGAGTTTGTATCTTAACATATGGTAGAAGGTACAGTTTACAGCAAGAAGAAGGATTGACAATCAATTCTTGTGTGCAGTATTTCGACGAGTAAGCTAGGCGTCTCCTTCAATTGTGGCGAACACATCTAAGGCAAGAATCTAGACTTCCCCGTTCTGTGATTTTGATAAAGGGCTCTCTGGTTTCCAGCCAGGTGACAGTGTTGAGATTCCGCGATGTTTTGACGAGTGTCACAGTATTTATCTTCTGGTGCCAGAGGATGATGTGTGTGACACTCGTTGAAACATCACGGAATCTCAGTACTGCCACCCGGCTGAAAACTTCTGAGACAATTTCTTGCAGTACGTGAAGGAGCCGGCTGTGTTACGACTCGAAATTTTTGACGTAAATCGGGATCGTCAGCCCGGCTGAACGGTGGAAAATATATCTTTTGCCACTCACGCGGCAAAAATCAGAATTCACTTACGGATGCTCGAAGTGTCGTGGTGCGGTGTACATGTGGACGAATATGAACGAACACTGCACTCGAAAGAGGGTGGAAGTTATGATCAAGCACAGAACTTCTTTACCGCCAACCGAGAACTTCGCTGAGACATCTCGTTTAACAGGACGCCGGCGAGTGGTGTTGCGCAAGTAGGTGTGGTTGCTCGGCAGTGATTCGGACGGTACAACAGACAACGACGCCTTGCTCGAAACAAACAGCCCATTCTAGAAATTTTGGTAAGGTTGCGCCTGAAGCAGAGTACAATTGAGTCAGTTCAAGTCTTGAGGAGCAACTCCGTGCGTCCAGTTTACTGCTCATTCCTTTTAGTTACTTACTCGCAGCATAAAATCTCGATCACAGGAGGCACCATGCGAGAGAAATGAGTATCATAGAAACAGAATTCTATAACAAATCTTCCAGCTGCTGCGTGACGCTACGCGTAACATTGGCGCATGGTAGTGCTATAAGCGTTCCTTTGAATGACCAAATCAGACGGGAAAGTTTTTTTTTTTTCGGTTTGTGCCACGGTGGTAAACTCGCAAACTAAGGTGGCCGACCCTATGTCTCACGTGGCACTGCACTTGATTCGCAGAGTTCTAAGTCAATGGAACCTACTAGCCTTACCTAAGATACGACTCGTCCCACACTGTATATTCCTATCTACGAATTTTAGACCAGGAGCATCGCGATACCGGCACCGTAGAAATATTATTTTCATATCATCTTCATCCTTTCACCCACATAGTCACTCATCCGTCAAGACTCGCCAATTTCAACGCTACTTTCTGATTTCCTTCTAAGTGACACAGACCCCTTACAAACTCTTTCATTAATATTTGGCCGTCTTTTTCCGTCATTGACATTCTAAAATGACAAGTTACATTTTCTAAGACTGTTTTAGTAACTGATCTCAAAAGTCAACTTCTGCGCTGGCTCATTTTATTTTCATCCTTTTCTTGCAATTTTTAATTCCTCATTCCTGAATGTTACTTCCAAATTCAGAAACACATCATTGTAGTTTCATATTAATTTTATCAATCACATTAATTTTAATATCGTCCTTATCAAAAAATAATTCTGACAAGTCCGTTTACGTTCAAATGCGTGTGAAATCATGTGGGACTTAACTGCTAAGGTCATCAGTCCCTAAGCCTACACACCACTTAACCTAAATTATCCTAAGGACAAACACACACACCCATGTCCATGGGAGGACTCGAACCTCCGTCGAGACCAGCCGCACAATCCATGACTGCAGCGCCCTAGACCGCTCGGCTAATCCCGCGCGGCCAAGTCCGTTTATGAAATATGAACCCTGACGGTCTGTTACCGACGGAAGGTCTGGTTTTCACTTCATTATTAAGTCGAAATTCAGTCGCATTCCCTTAAAAGTCACCTCCTCGCTTAACACCGAACTCATCTTGAGCGTTAGTGAAATACTATCACAAAAAGAATTCTGGTGAATGAGTTGACGGAACATAATACATTTTACCAACAGACAGTGTAGTTGGCGAGAGCAATAATATGCAAGTTTAATACGTGTAGCGGTTCTTTTAACTATTGTCACTTCATTATCGGATAACTCCCGAAGTAGCAGCTTTGGTTACAAACATTGAACGAGGATTAACTGTACGCCCTTCGGACGCGCTTGAATGATTCGTAGGAAAAAAATAGAAATCGACTAAGCGAGTGACGGATGTACCGAAGTGTTGATACAAGCTCGTCACGATCGGTTGAACGAAAAATAGCGGTAACTAAAGGTTGCTCAGAAACGATAAACAATAGGCAATGGATGCTATAATACTTTATAAAAAGAAAAAAAAAGGTCAAATGTCAGCGACACGCCAGTGGCCGAAATGGGGACGTTTCATCTGTCTTATGGTAACGGTGTAAGTTTTTATTAGTGTGGATCAAAAGTGTAGACGACAGGCGTAGATCTAAGAAACGCGCGATACGTTTTGTTTTATTTAAAAGTTCAGCGTATACTGTAAAATAGCCGCTATGAAATTACCGGGTGTTGTTTTCTACTGTGAATGAGAGGAAAACAATTGCGAGAGGTAGCTACGTCGAGACAGATGCTGTCGGCAAAAACCGACTCGGAAGACGTGCGCCGAGTAGATAGGCACGCCCGCGGAACAGAGCACCTGCCGCTCCGACGCCCGGGAGCGCGCGCGACCCGCTGCCGGCGGCGGCGGCGGTCGTAGCCGGGATCCGTCATGCGCGCCGCCCGGACGTTTAGGGCAAGCGGCGAACTCCCGCGTCGCCGCTAGCTCCCCCAAACAACCCAGTGTTAATATGAGGCTTGTTCGTGTGCTTCTAAAGGTTCTGCAGGAACAGTTCGAATAAACCGATTCCGAATTTTTACGGACTTCGTATCTGCTCTTCTAACTTCGTTGTTAGCAGAGTCATCCCTGACCATAACTTTCAGGAATGATTCATCTGAGGTGACAGAGCGATTGTCATCAGCCGATAGAGATTTTACTTGTTTGTACCGTCACCGATGTATTTTTAACGTTTTAGAATTTTCGCATTTTATCTGGCAAATTTTACATACTCTTCTTCCGCCCAGTGTGCTTCGAAAGATATCGCGGGTGTAGTTTGAGACTCAGTAGAGGGCGTGAACCACTGCTGTCTGTCATGTCACGTAGTGGACTTGGAATGTGCGGCGGGATGGCAGTAACGCACGTACTGTACTTACATTGTGCAGTAGTAGTAGCAAGAAGCATCAGCGCAAAATACGAGCATCCTCTCCAACACAATACCGAACACTCAATACCCGATTATGCCGTCACAAGTCAGTCATCGGCAGCAGCAGGGGTGGCATCGTCTGCGGGAGGAGGGAGCGCCGGTATTTATTTGCGACGCCGCGTAATAGAAAAATTAATGTGATCGGTCGCGTGCGATTGTTCGATAGGGAGAGAGAGAGAGAAGGGAAAAAATCAGTGGTGGGGATGGAGAGGGGATTTGTATCGAAGGTGACAGATTCGTGTGTGATTGTAGGTTCATCGATTCGAGAATTGTATGTATTGGTGTGAAATTATATGTAGTGACGAAGACAAGTGAGGAGTCTGGTGGTGTGCCGAAGAGGAGGGGGGTTGGAGGTGAGACTTTTCCTGTCGTTGTTGTTGTGTGGTTTTTTTTTAGGTTTTTTTATCCCCTGCTGCCAGTCAGACATTGGCGGGGAAAGTTTATATTTTCGGAGGAGCAGAGTGGCAAGGAGAAGAAGAGGGCGAATCCTTGCGGTGGAGGACGGCGGAGGGGTGGAGCGAGGGCGGCGCGGGGAGAGGGGAGAGAGGGGGAGAGCGGAGAGACAGATTCCCGGCGGAGGGACGTGTAGGGGAGGGGGGAGGGGAAGAGTCGCGGCCGGCGCTCCCTTAGCACGTTTTTTCCCCTCCCGCGCTCCCCCCACCAGGCGGCGCACCCGTGGGAAGCGAAGGCGGAGCAGGATTGGAGGAATGCCGCCGAGCTTACGAGGCTCGGGGGAGCGTAAAAAAGAGAGAGACGGCGCGAGGCCGCGGCGAAAGAGCGAGCGAGAGGGGCGCGGCGAGGACGCGTGTGCGGACACAGACTCACGGCAGGGAAGGGGCCGAGTCGGCGCGGCCGCACGGCGCAGGTCCTCGGCCGAGAGAGAGAGAGAGCGCTCGCTCGGACGGGGCCGCTAGTCTTGCACTTGCAAGTAGTGGAGCCGCCGGCCAAGGACGCAGCAGCGGCGCGCCGCCACGTCAGTCCCGCGTGCGACACTGGCCGGAGCGGACGCAGGCGTGGTGGACGCGCGCGCCCGGGCACTGCCATGACTCCCGCACGACGCCGCCGCTGCCCGCCGCCGGCAGCCCGCCGCTGGCCCGGCTCCGTGCGCTGGTGATACGCCGCCTGCTCTTCTCTCGACTGCTCGCTTCCTCCGCATCGCTACAAATGCCGTGTGGGACATAGACTCCGAGCTGAGATGTAAAAACCCAGTGCGGTGGTGACGTTCTCTCTGGACGCCGGATTGTCGGGGGGACTTGTGTGCTCTCGGGGAGAAGTGGACTCGTGGACTTTAGCATCTACTGAGCAACGGGTGGACTTCAACCTTTTCTTTTTTTTCTTCCAACGGACACTGACTCGAGTGACACTCGAGGACAATAATTTTTTTTGATTTTGTTTATTCGTTTCGTTGTGAAACCGCAGTGGATAACACCAGCTTTTTTTCCACGAGTGCTGCACATCAGTGAACCGAAAGTTAGTATTGTTCTGACCAGCATGTTGCGTAGGGCTTCGGCTACGCTGCGCTACAGTTGCCGAGCAGCCGGTGGAATGCGATCGCGCCGTCGTCTTTCCGGGCTAGAAATCGCCGAGCGTCGGCGCGCCGGCGTCGGCGCTCGGCGGTCGGCCGGCGTCGCGGGCGTCCCTCGCCGTGCGTGGGCGTCATTCCCTCGGCCGGGGGTCGCGCGTCGCGTTCTCCGCTGTCTTTCTCCGCCGCTTGCCTCACTTCACTTCCTGACGACTTCCCTGTTCCATTCGTGTCAACCTTTGCCTTCAAAAAATATTCTTCACCATGCTGATAAACGCACTTTCAACCACTAGCTAAAAACGTTCCAACTCCCACTTTCTCGCGCTTCTACCTCAGCTTGGACCAGTTTATGTGATTACTGTCTCGTGAACAATCCACACCTGACACACGAGCGAACAGATTACATTCTGTTT
The DNA here is from genome assembly GCF_023864345.2 of Schistocerca serialis cubense. NCBI lineage: Eukaryota > Metazoa > Arthropoda > Insecta > Orthoptera > Acrididae > Schistocerca > Schistocerca serialis. Next base: position 409,970,529 of record NC_064638.1, on the reverse strand, counting down.
TGCATGTGATCACCATTACTTGACCACTAGACAAGAGTTGTAACTAGAATCATCTGAGATTCTACCACCTACTTTAATTGTTGTTCACCTCGCTCCATCCTACCGCTTTCTAATAAAACTTCAGATTGACCGAACTGACAACCAGTTCTTACTACACGCTTCAGCGAATCGTGTAACCTTTCCTGATGCTCATCATGAAACATACATTCAGTCTTCCCATTTCTTAACAAAACTTCCACAGACTTAAAAATCAACTCTTTCGTAACGCATTGGCGCCTTCATTTTACAACGCCTCCAAAAAAAACATTCTTCACCATGCTGATAAACCCACTATCAACCGCCAGCTAAAACGGTTCTAACTGCCACTTTCACGCGCTTCTACCTCAGCTTGGACCAATTTACGTGACTACTGTCTCGTGAGCAATCCACACTTCACACCCCAGCGACTTGATTACATTATCTATTGCATGTGATTACCATTACTTGACCACTAGACAAGAGTTGTAACTAGAACCATCTGAGTTTCTAGCAAGCGTTAATTTACTATTTTTTGGTTTAAGAGACGATTACTTCCTTTCAGGCGTCTGACGTTCAATTTCTAGTACATTCTTTACACTGACCGCACTGTCGTCGTAAGCTCACATTCCCGAGAGTGGCGCCTTATCACTGTATGCCTGCAAAATCCTACTAGTGTTCCGCCAGGGAGCCTAATTATAAGGGCCTCATGGGTTAGTAACTGCCGCAAAGCATTCACAGAACGGAAAAGCGACGCATTCCACCGATATCTCGGCCTGCGCTAGCACTATCATTTCTCAATAAACAAGTGCCAGTGTATTCTTTTATAATTTTTTTATATTTTCAGTGCTATGTTGCCTCATTTTTTTTTGTACGTCTTGCTCATTGTATTTATTGTTTTGAAATTTTGTCTTTTTTACGTTGATTTAAAGATTATTTTTTGCTGTTGTGTTTATTTATTTTTTTGGCATGCTTCCGCTCCCTTTCCCGCTTCCCCTTTGCTTTCCGTAGTTTCCATGTCATCAGATACGTACCATTACAAATTCCGCCCTTGCAAAAAAACGCTTTGTACTGCACAACAATAAAATTGAGGTTTCTTACGGTAGAGAGTTACTAACGTCACCTGTTTTCGGAGTATCTACCGACTTGATTCATACATATGACAGTCGACCCTTCAAATTTAGGGCCAAGTGCGTAAAATACACATCCTTTCTGCTATCATGTCAGTATTTTACAATAAATCATTTAATTTGCTATGAGACAATACTGTTACCATTAGTATCTATGCCGTTAATGTTATCTCGCGCTACGTATCAGCAGTGAATATTTCGTAGTGTCGCCTCGTATTCTAAGGTCACGCTGTTTACTTATTAACAATTTCTGTAGACATCATTATTTCTTATTAAGTACGACATGAATAACACCTTCTCGCAATAGTGGAGCACGGCAATGGAACCTCCTCGTGGTACTCTGCTGTCTCAAAGGAGACCCCGACGTCAGTGTGTTGTTACTAGCGGCATATTTTTGGCTAACTCGTATAAAAAAATTTTTGGTAAATTTACCGTCATCAAAATGCCCTTGTAACGCTAAAGCAACAATCGAGACGCTAAAACCGTTGCCGGTCAACGTTTGATTGGCAAAGCACTTCAATTTTGCCGTTCGCAGTTTGTTGTTACCATCAGCATATTTTTCGCTAACTCGTATAAAAATTTTTTTTGGTAGATTTACCATCACCAAAATCTCCTTGTAACGCTACAGCAACAATCTAGACGCTAAAACCATTGCCGGTCAACGTTTGATTCGCAGAGCACGACAATTTTGCCGTTCGCAGTTTCTAACTTTGGCAGAAAATTGGAAGCAGAATATTCCTCAGTGAACCGCGGCAGCAGTAGGAAGCGACAGTGTCAGCTGAGGCCGTAGCGTCGCAGCTAGGAGCGTCGCGACGCCCGGCGCCGCCGCCGCAACGGACGCCGGTCGGTCGAGCGTCGCTCGCAGGCCGGTGGTCGGGCATCGGCTGCCGCGCGCAGCGCGCCCCGAACCTTGCATGGCTTGCGACCCCTCGTATCGCCGCTTGTTCTCCAGTTAACATTCTAAGTATTAGTTTTTTATTTCTGTGGTATCGAGCTCAGTGACCGGGCGACCGAGGTAAGTCCAGAATTCAACTTATGTTTTACTTAAGTAGTCTGCCGTCAGAGAAGCGATAGTTATTGTGTCCACTCGCTTCAAAGGTACTAGCTAGTGCGCTTCACGCAACGGTGTGATTCCGTTAACGAACGCGATACAGCACGATATCGGAAATAAATTTTTAAACTGAATTATTGCCGGTGCAAAACAGCCTCAGTCTTAACAACACGTTTCACAAAATTCGTGTGATAGTCATACGTTTTTGTATTGTGAAGATTCAGTATTTAGGAAGTCTTAGGTTTCATTCTAAGTACATTACATGGAAAGTATGTAAACGACATAACAACTCTTCAGGGGCATGACACATGGTAACGCAAGTGCTTACATTTCGACGAAAGGTTGTTCGACTGTACAATTAATCTTTCATTCTCCAGAGACGTGAGATCTGTTCCAGTTTACTGATTGTCGATCACAGTACTGTAACTACACCTTAAACGGTTTCTTACGTTTCATACCTGTCGTTCTCTCGATGTATATTTTGTTTGATTCCGAGAACACTCTAAAATGGCTCTAATGGCTCTGAGAACTATGGGACTTAACTTCTGAGGTCATCAGTCCCCTAGAACTTAGAACTACTTAAACCTAACTAACCTAAGGACATCACACACATCCATGCCCGAGGCAGGGTTCGAACCTGCGACCGTAGCGGTCGCGCGAAAACACTCTGTCAGATCTCTTAAGTCTAAATAATTTCATTCGTTTTCACACGCAGCGCAACTTTCTAAGCCTTTAATGGCAGTTTGACCCGTGGCGTCACATTTTTTTCGTCATCAGCTGATATGTTCCCTACTATCAATATTTTACGCGAACGAGAGCGAAGTTACATTTCGTTTTTACACTTAGTTCAGCAGCCTAACATCGTAACGTCATTTGTACAGCGGAACCACATCTTTTCATTAAACGCGCTTTGTTCCCTGTCGTATATATTTTATACAAACGAGGGCAAACGTACATTCGAACACTGGTTTCCAGATTCTGTCCTACTCTGTAATGTAGTGAGATTTTTAGCACTCTTAAGTGCTCGTGATTTCCACAGAAATGAAATTCAACAGCGCAACAAAACCTTACATCAAATTGTTTAGAATTAGCGGCACAGAAATATCTGTACATTTATTAACTAACTTCCAGGATTCTGGAAGGCATGACGTCAGCAACTGCGTGAGTTACCAAATTATGCAATAAATTGCATGAACCGCCCAAGTAGAAATATTAATTTTCTTTATTACTTGGCGACTAAGCTAATTATCGAATTATCCACTAAGTTGTGGAATGGCATCCACTTCGACAGCTAAATGTCTATTCATTCCAGTGAAAAACATATTGGAAACAAGTGCAGGGCCGAACTTCATTCATCTATCTGTACATTGTGCCTTATTTTTTCCTATACAACATATCATTATGCATGAAAGTATTACACATGTTAAGTGAACATCGTTTCTTCCGTTGCTGGTCCAGTGCTACAGAACGCCGAAATCTGGATGGTTAAGGTAAGAAAAATACTTGCTTTGATAAGAGTAGTTATCTACGGAAAAATATTAACTCCTAGTTAGTTTTTCTAGTGACGGAAACGATTCATAGTTCTACATTTCCTGTAATAAATTAGTCATTTGCATAAATAATGAACTTCTTATACCAAACTTCTGTATTCGGAACATAGTAAACCGAGAGCGTGATTTTGTTGATATTTTCTACCGGACTTTCTGGTCAAATTCTGGTCGTGCCAAATGTTTCACTTTCCTTTATTGACGCACGATAAAAATGCTGCTCGAAGATTGTACGATGTACTTCCATTTTAGACTATACTAAGATGCAAAGCAAATAACTGGAGGTATCTTTTAGAATGATCACTGCCGAATGTTGAAATGCATGTGCTACTTTCTATCAATGCAGGACCGCGAAAAGGGCGTAAACCGAAACGCCAGCTGTCGTATAAGCAGCATATCAGGATGTATGATGATATTCCACAGCTGAATAAATCGACATGAGAAAAATTTTGTATTGATGAGAAACCCTCTTAACACGATACATATGAAGTTTCTAAGAACAGAGTGAAATAAAACTGCCAGTTTACTGTGTTAATGACGAAACAATGGAGTACTGAAAAATGTCTTACGAAAGTTAAAGTAAAAGGAAGCTTGTTTTTGAATCGACTGTGTAACAATAAATTGTAGTCCACCTCTGCAATTGCTCGATTAGTACGGCGAACTTGTAAGAGCAGGGGTCCCGATTGCCGGCCGGGTCAGAGACTGTCTCCGCTCGTGTACTGGGTGTTGTGCTGTCTTTACATTCGCGCCGTCATCACTGACATTCCACTACTGAGGTGGCAGATTGGGCACTGCCCGAAAGCCAAAAAATTAGAAAAAAAACTGAGTGTGAACACAACCTCTGACATGAATAGTCCCAATTGGGACTACGTGCATATACATGTGTTTTTAATGTTCGAAGTTACACTTACTGCACTGAAGATGGCCACGCAGTGACCGAAATGTAGACTTGCAAAAAGCGTCATTGCAACTGATTGCTTTACCCTTTACTATTTGAAATAAATAGTTCACAGAGCTACAAAAATGCTTACTGGCGCTAGCGATGACAGATGACAGAATAATTAGCTTATTTAGTTCAGGAGAAATTTCAAAAACAGAGTACGAAGAATAAACGAACCCACGTAATGTGTCAATCGCTAAGTTTATATTGTTTTGTGTAGGAGATCGCTAAGGAGCATCCGACAGCCGGACCCTCAAACGAAATCTTATTCTATACTGCGGGAGAGGAACGGAAGAATAAGAAAAGTACATGGAGAAAGACGAGAGAGAGCCTTGTACGAGGGGGGGAATATGATTAACGGTTCTTTTTCCCACGTCCGCCGGCCAGCGGCCGTCCGTCCGGTTTCATTAGGACGTGCCCATTGTCCGCGCGGGTATAGAGTTTTAAGTAGGGGGATGATGACGTCAGCTCAAGATGAGGGACAATAAATGCCCGAGTTAGGTAATTTGCCTCCCTCCAACGCCGCCTCCCCCTACCGCTTTTCCCCTCTTCTCGGCGTCGCCTCTCTCTCTCTCTCTCTCCCTCTTCGCCGCCGTCCCTCTCTCTTTCGCCACTGCGCATCCCCCCTTTCCCTCGACCCCCGCGCCGCTCTACCACCCCCTCTCCCCCCTCCCGCCCCCACTACCCCCCGCCGGCGCCCTGCGTCGGCGTGCGCTTCCCGGTCTCTCCCTCAGGTGGCTCGCCTGCTCCGGCGCCGCATCAAAAGTTTTGCGCCCGCCGAGGCGGCAGCGGCGACTCGCGCGCACTCTGCCAGCACTCGCCAGAAGCCGGTGGCGGGCCAAGTGGTGGCGCCGAGAGCGCCCTTGCGGGAGTTGGGCCAACTAACTGGTGCCGGCGCGGGCGCGCGCGCCTTCTGTCTCGGTCCTGCGCGTTTCCGCGCCGCGCCGCGTGCGCCGCTCCGGCCGCCGCTGCCGGTGGTGGTGGTGGTGTGGTCGGTCGCCTCTCTCTCCTCATCATCGCCGCGCTATTTAGTGCGTCCGGCCTCTCTCGCGCGTAGCGCCTCAATGGGAAATCGCTTACGAGAAAAATCCCGCCTCCTTTTCATATTCATACCCGCCTCCCTCGTCGGCGGCGGCTGTTAGCGCGGCTCTGCCATGGATGCCGCGACTGCTCCTTCTCGCCTCCTGCGTCCGAACACGTGAGTAGAAAAACAGCGCCGGCGGCTACTCTGTGTCTACTGTGCGCGTGGCGCGCGCGTGCGTCCGCCGATTGCTGGTCGGCGGACGGACGCAGCCGATAGAAGCGCTTGTTCCTGTGCGCCGCAGATTAGCCACGGGGTAAAAGACCTCGCGTTTTCGCCGCCCGCGCAACACTCCGCTATCGGCGCCGGCAGTGCGCCCTTTGTCGGCGCCGACAGATTACTATCGGGACGCCACGAGCGCATCCGCCGCTGCCGCGGACGGAAACGGACGAATAATTGCTGCCGCTTTTGCCCGCGCCTGATATCCTAGATGTCCGAGCGTAGCGCCTGCCGAGTCCCGCTTCCCGCTCTGGCCCGATTAGGCCGTCCTGTTACGCTTGTGCCCTGTTGACTCACTGCATTCTCCAAGTAACCTCCTGGTAATACCCCTAGCCAATGTTTTTTTACTGACCTGTCAAAGTCATCGTTCACAAAGGTGTCGGTAAGTACAATCCTCCTTACTTGCCATCAAGGGAGGTATCTGCTAGTACATTTACCACAAACAACGCTGAATCATTTATGGAAACAGTTTGCAGGTAAAAATCTACAAATGGTGATCAGTGCCGTGTACACGCGACAGCAGCTCGCTAAGACAAGTCTAAGCAATCATTGGAAGCATCCACGAATCGAATGGCAATTAATATTAATACACGTTGCAATAAAAATACCCTTGTAATGCACCTTATATCGATCTCTGCAGTATTTGTCTCAAGATCATATTTTTTTTCTTTTTTGTCATTCCGAATTTTGTCATACTGTGCTCCATCGCTTCATATTTTGTGCTAATCTTTTCATCTCTACATTCTTATACCATACAACATTCTCGAAAATCTGGTTTCGTTTCCATATCTTAAACCTTGTCTTCCTCCGTAATCCCCTTTCCCCCTGCCTCCCTACCACACCTCCTCCCCTGCCGATTTCACCCCGCAGTAACAAATTTTACCATCCCTATACGCCTTAGCACTAATTTGTGCTTTTTATAAACATCTTTCTTTGCTTACTCATTCTAACAACTCTTCATTTCTTACGTCATCTACCCCCTTGACTATTAACATCCCTCTGTGACTTTGGTATTTGGCACATCTATACCCTCCTTTCCAGATTTCTTCGCTACTGTCGCCCGAGCTATATTCACCATTAACGTATGTTCCATTCCACAGACCTTCAAATTCTCCCATACTTCCTCCCAGAAACGAAGTTACAGAAACTTCTGTCATTAATATTGTATTACTACCAGGCTGAAATGTACATCGCTTGTAGAACACGATTTGCCCCTGACCTGTATATTGTGACTTATTTCATTAAGAGTGAAAAGAAAAACCTTACAAATAACGTTACCCACAGGAAAAAAATCTGAAAACCAAATGTCAAACACCATTTCGAACACCTTCTCATCATGAAAACTTCAAAATCCATCTCCGCTAAAGATGTTCAGCTACAGTTACAATCTTATTGTGCTGCATAACAACAGCCATTTCTTCCTGGTTTTTTATTGATATTTTCACGAAATAACAGTCTTAAAAGAATGCGACAAGCATTCTGAAACTTACTGAAGTTTGGTTTTCCATAATCTACTAAAAAGATCCAAATTTGAGCTCTGGTAGTTAGATATCGATACATGAACGCACAAATCCTCAAAAAAATGAGGCATATGTTCATTGTTATAAGAAATTAACACATTGCTACCAACAGTCAGAATCACTACATCCGTTAATTTACCAGTCCGTAGGCAAATTTTCAATCCATTTTTGTCGGGATGATAATCACTGGACTATATCAGAGTTTTTAAATGTGCATATGAATTTAAATGCTGGAGCAGGAATCTCAAGATCGAGGTGCAACTATTTACTAGAATAAGTGCCTGTAGAGCTGGCAAAGTTCAATGGTAATTATGAGAATCGAACAACAGCCCTCTTGACCATTACATCACTGGAAAAGAACTGTACATTTTTCCTCCTTTTTTTATAACCAGAATTGCTTTTTATTCGTACTAAAAGTCCAAAGATCTAAAATTTCCTGCCTGAATAAGACACTCAGTTCTGCAACAGCTCACGAATGGCTTTTTTTTTTTGTATAGATACAGTTCCAGCTGAATGCTACACTGCATCCTAATTATTTTTTATCTGCCAAGAAGAAAGTGTCGATAATCAGAAACTGCCAAAGAATAAATTGTCTGTACGTTAGTTACTCACAAAAGTGAATCCTCCGTAGACGAAGTGTTTACTTTTCAAAAATGCTGAAAAAGAATGGGGTATCTGTGTAAAGTACATTTTGTCTTTGACTGCATTCTACTGTTCCATTTATATTCAAAATTTACAGTTGTGTTTTCAGAGGTAAAATTGCCCTCTAGCATGTACAGTACTCACATGACATTATTTTCACTTACTACTTATTTAGAGTTCGTCGGAGGTAGATATCTTCTTACTTTTGATCTTCATTCTCTTCTACTAGTTTCGTCGGTGGGCGTAGTGTCCCGTGAACGTTGGCACAGTTAATTTCATAACGGGCTTTGCAATGTTGTTTAAACACTCATTCCCTGAAAGCGATTCAGATAGCTACATTTCTCATCCTTATCTACAGAACAGTCTCGCTTTACAGTTCTGTTTCCTTTCTTATCAGTTTCTGTGCTTCTCTTCCGTGATGACTGACTGATTTTGGAATAATTTTATAAATTCATCTTAGTTTTTCATTACCCATTGCGTTTTTAAAATATTTGGAACAGTCTTCCACGTGTAATTAAATCATCCTGTTACATAACCCATCCAGGCCGCAACTTCTGAGTATTACCTGTTGCTTTCGGGCGACTATAGACAAATAAATTTACATATCTATTACAATTAACCCTACTTTTATCTTATGTAAAGGATATTGTTCAAAATTGTTAGTAAGAATATGTGGAGAAACAAGGCTGCTTATGAGGCGGCGTTGCAAAACCAGCTGCAGTTATATCCAGTTTGTATTAGTATTCTTATCTCCCAGAAGATTTTCTTTGGCGACATTATGTATTCTAAGGGTCTGCATAACAATTCTTTCGTGATCCCATCTCCTACTCATTGATAACAATAATAAATGTAAAAGATTCTTCATGGTATTTCACTCCGCTCATGAGTAGGCCAAATCTCTTATTTACTCACCAATCTGATATCCCTGCCCCACAAAATGACTGTCATTCTTCAAGTATTTAGTGGTTCATAAGTAAATTTTCTCACTATACTCCATTTCTCTATGATCAGTTCCGTATATACATTCGCTCTTTACATACTTGTATTTCGAGGTATGTTCTGAAAGTCACTACTTACAGCACAACATTTGTGCTGTCAGATATATATATCACAAATCCAGTGACCAATCGTCTCAAATCCAGTGACTTATTCAGCTTCTATATGGGCATTGTTTCTCCATTTTAATTCATAAGTTGGGGGCATAGCTCTTACATTACTATGTGTCAGCCTAGTAATCTATGTCAGTTTTATGTCGTATGAAGAAACTGATCCATTGTACTACCCCTATGAGTATTTCCCAGTGTTCCCTATGCTTCATAATTTCATGCAATATATCTACTCAATTACCATTATGGATATTTCTCACTCATTTCTATCCTCTACAATTTCCAGTAATATAGATAAGTTTCGCGCAAATCTGCTGCAGTGAAATATTCCCACTTAGCGAATAAAGAGTCTTGTACTACAACAGTCTTCTGAAGCAGATTTTACTACACAGATAGGAGTGCCTAGCGAGTATCCTCATTTGGCTGCTGCGTTTTCTGTGAGCATGAAATTTCGGCCTATATGCATCGTTATGCGCAAAGCGACAATTGTGCACGTGCCATTTACTTTATTACGACTGATGCCCATAAATTTTGTTATTTGAATAATTACTACAAAAGTATAGGCTTCGAAAACTGTGCGTGGGCGGGGGAATAGGGAGGGTGGAGGCAGGGTACAGTGGGGGAGTGGGGGGGGGGGCGGGCAACAGAAAGAGAGAGACCAATGTTGCTAATATCGAATACATAAAGGGAACGATTTATAGAGTTCTTTAGAAGTAATCGATATTCTTGTAAGCAGACACTTATTCTATATCTACAGCTACATCTACATTTATACTCCGCAAGCCACCCAACGGTGTATGGCGGAGGGTACTTTACGTGCCACTGTCATTACCTCCCTTTCCTGTTCCAGTCGCGTATGGTTCGCGGGAAGAACGACTGCCGGAAAGCCTCTGTGCGCGCTCGAATTTCTCTAATTTTACATTCGTGATCTACTAGGGAGGTATAAGTAGGGGGAAGCAATATATTCGATACCTTATCCAGAAACGCACCCTCTCGAAACCTGGGCAGCAAGCTACACCGCGATGCAGAGCGCCTCTCTTGCAGAGTCGCCACTTGAGTTTGCTAAACATCTCCGTAGCGCTATCACGCTTACCACATAACCCTGTGACGAAACGCGCCGCTCTTCTTTGGATCTTCTCTATCTCCTCTGTCAACCCGACCTGGTACGGATCCCACACTGATGAGCAATACTCAAGTATAGGTCGAACGAGTGTTTTGTGATCCACCTCCTTTCTTGATGGACTACATTTTCTAAGGACTCTCCCAATGAATCTCAACCTGGCACCTGTCTTACCACCAATTAATTTTATATGATCATTCCACTTCAAATCTTTCCGCATTCATTCTCCCAGATATTTTACAGAAGTAACTGCTACCGGTGTTTGTTCCGCTTATCATATAATCATACAATAAAGGATCTTTCTTTCTATGTATTCGCAATACATTACATTTGTCTATGTTAAGAATCTGTTGCCACTCCCTGCACCAAGTGCCTATCCGCTGCAGATCTTCCTGCATTTCGCTGCAATTTTCTAATGCTGCAACTTCTCTGTATACTACAGTATCGACCGCGGAAAGCCGCATGGAACTTCCGACACTATCTACTAGGTCATTTACATATTTTGTGAAAAGCAATGGTCCCATAACACTCCCCTGTGGCACGCCAGAGGTTATTGGCTCTGAGCACTATGGGAATCAACATCTGAGGTCATGAGTCCCCTAGAACTACTTAAACCTAACTAACCTAAGGACATCACACACATCCATGCCCGAGGCAGGATTCGAACCTGCGACCGTAGCAGTCACGCGGTTCCGGACTGAAGTGCCTAGAACCGCTCGGCCACCGAGACCGGCAGAGGTTATTGAGGGGACGTCTCAGGACATTGCCACCAAATGAAATGAGCGCTTAGCTATGAGGCCACAGATGTGCCTGTGTCGCGTCGTGCTTCGTAGTAAAAATTGCTCCGTAATTCCTATGGTCATAGGAAATGGAAAACGGAACATTAAATATACATTATTACTGACCATGTTAGCTATTCCCTTGTAAAGCGAAGGAATGCAGAAGAATAGGAAAAAAATACATCCTGTGCTTATTAAGGGGGGTAGGACGTCAGACGGGCCGACTTGGAGGAGGAGAGGCACCACAGGACATTTTATTTTCTACAGTCTATACTTTTACAAATAATATCATAAAACCTTGTCAGCGTGACCAGGAAGTATTCAGGATTCACACTCATACCAGTGGAAGTGCAAAAACATAACAAAATAAATTTTTTTTAGATATGAAATTTCATCATTTTTTCACTTACTGTTGGCTGCATTTGTTGCTATAGGTACATTTTTCTTCACAAGTAAGAGAGATTCTTTGATAAATTCTGCACAGCATACAAACCATACTTACAGGTGCATGAAACTCTAGAATTTAACAAATCTATTAAAACCTGTGGTAAAAATTGAGAAAATTAACTACAAGTTAAGTTTAAAACGTAACAGCTCATTCATTTTTCACAAATTAAATAGATTCTAGAGTTTCGGACACCTGTAAGTATGGTTTGTATGCTGTGCAAAATTCATCGAACATTCTGTCTTACTTATGAAGGAAAGTGTACCTATAGCAAGAAATGCAGCCAATAGTAAGTGAAAAAATGATGAAATTTCACATGTAAAAAAAAATTATTTTGTTATGTTTTTGAACTTCCGCTCCTACGAGTGTGAATCCTGAATCCTTCTTGGTCATGCTGACAAAGTTTTATGAATTTACTAGTGTAAGTACAGACAATGGAAATTAAAATGTCCTATGGTGCCTCTCCTGCTCCAAGTCGGCCCGTTTGGCGTCCTACCCCCCTTAAGACTCAAGAAATCTCAGAATTTACCACTGTCCTTAGACGCCCATATTTCCTTTCTTTATGCTATAGCAGCGCACTACATCTTGTTACTTTTCAAAAATGGTTCAAATGGCTCTGAGCACTATGGGACTTAACTGCTGAGGTCATCAGCCCCCTAGAACTTAGAACTACTTAAACCTAACTAACCTAAGGACTTCACACACATCCATGCCCGAGGCAGGATTTGAACCTGCGACCGTAGCGGTAACGCGGTTCCAGACTGTAGCACCTAGAACCGTTCGGCCACTTCGGCCGGCCCTGTTACTTTTTCCCACACGTATAAACGTAAATATTGATTCACGAGTTGATCAACAGTTGCCAGAAGAGTAGGTGAGGAGAGAGCAAGAAATGGGAGAGTTAGAGAGAGGGGAAGGGAGCGAGTGGGGGAGGGAGGAGAACGAAAGAGCCGTGGGAGGGGGAGCGGTAGGTGCCGTGAGCGCCCGTATCGAATGCGAATGGAAATTTAAATACACGGAACGAGCCAGGAATAAGAGCGGCGTCGGGGCAAAGCCCGCAGAGCGGGATGGCGAAAGAAGGCCGGCTTGTTATGACACCGGTGCCGGGGCAAGACGGCTGTGTTTGGAAAGCCGGGTGGCGCGCATCTGGGCGAAACGCCCGCATGGCGGCGCGTCTGCGCCCGCAGGTGCCGGAAGAGAAGGGAAGGAGTGCTCTACTTACCGCCCGCAAGGTGTCTGTACCTCCTCACAGACACCGGGCACGCCCCTTGCCAACAAATGCTTGTTTCTCTGGCCACCTCCGTCTTTGACTGGCGTCCATAGAGTACGTGCTCGAGGCCCAGATGTGATAGGAGGACTTGGTCGCAGCCCGTTACATCTGGGGAGGACAGCGGAGGAACTATTTGAAGGAGATCTTACGGCTGTCTAGATATACACACTACAAGTCACTGCATACTCCATGGCGGGGAGGGAGCAGGAGTTGCTCCGTACCAATATTACCAAAATGTTCAAATGTGTGTGAAATCTTATGGGACTTAACTGCTAAGGCCATCAGTCCCTAAGCTTACACACTACTTACACTAAATTATCCTAAAGACAAACACACACACACCCATCCCCAAGGGAGGACTCTGTCTACTAAACAGCTAATATGCAAGAATTGATAAATCGAGCGTCTTTTAGACAGCTGGTCGAAAAGGGAACCACAACAAAGTATAAAAGCACAAAGCGTGGAAAGTAACATCATCATCAACATTATCATCATCACCGTAATCGTCGTCGTCGTCATAAGGCAACCTGTCTAGTATTCGTAAATCATTAGTTTCTCTCCTTTTCAATTTGCGTATTGAGTGAGTGAAAACAATGCTCTCTGTATGCCTCTGTACGTGCCTTAATCTCCCTTATCGTATTCTCATGATCCCTCTGCGATAAAATACCACGGCGGCAGCATAATGGCCGCACAGTCTTCTTCGAATGTAGTTTGTCTAAATTTGTCGAACACAGTTTCGTGCGGGAACTACCTCGCCCTTCTATAACGAATTGCCGTTTAAGTTCACCGAGCATTTCTATTGCACTTTCGTATGGGCTACAGCGATATGTCACGAGTCTAACAGCGTATCTCTGACAAGTGCTGCAAACACAGCAGCACTCCTTTAGAACTGGTCGCACTGGCGTCTTCTATTTTATTTCCTTTGGAGATGCAATGCACGTCTCAGACAGCTTCCAACAACTTTAAGTATTACATTCGTCTTCCCTAGTACTGATTTACGTGATAGTCACGTTTCATATCTTCTGTTACTATTACCACTAAATACCTCTACGATGTGACCTGTAATCTTACACATATTGTCTTACATTTATCCGCATTTAAAGAGAGGTCGTTCATTACACCAAGTGAAAGTTTTTTCAAAGTCTTTTGCAATTCTTATGCTTTCAAAGACGACTTTAAGGACCGGATGAATGGCGTATTAGACACATTGTCCTCCACTTTGCGTCCTTGCGGTACCTGACTACGTAGCTCCTTGTCTCTATGACATTCTTCTTCATGTAAAATATCTGCGCGAAAATGCAGCACTCTCCCTTCGTAAGCCTTTCTCTCAGTTTCCCGCATTATGTATCGCTAGGATCTCTGATTCGAAGAACATACCACTGTGGAAAGATATAGTCACCTGTCGTCTGTGTTTTACAAGCTTGGAGTACGAAGGAGAAATGTAACAACTTTTGTTTCTGTACTGCCCTATAGCTTCCTTCGACTAAGAAGATTATTGAATGACGAAGGAAGAAGTCTAACGAAGATAAACCTCCTACCCTGTACGTACTTGAAGGCAGGACCTCGAAGCAGAGAACCCTGTAAATAATTCAGTGTATTTTCTGAATGAGCTATGGACTTTACATAGTCACATTTAGCTCCAACGGTCATACACACAAGAATATCTTTCTATCTGCTTCAGAAAACGTTCTACCAGTTTATAAGCACGCCTAAACACGAAGACCGAGCGAGGTGGCGCAATGGTCATCTAACTGACTCATATTCTGGATGTCCTTGGTTCAATTCCCCGTGAGTCCATCACTATTATGATACTCGACACTTTCGCTAAATTAATTCCGCCAAGATTTGGTTTGATTCCTTAGTCATTGTGTTCTTCTCCCGCATTCTGCTACAACTGAGTCAATATTCGATCCCTGATAATCCAGATGTCAACGGTACGTTGAGCTACAACCTTGCTATTTTGTTTCTTTCTGAACACTTGACATCTGGCTTAACATCCCTAAGTATTGTCTATGTTAGTGCCCTTGCTAATGTGATCTATGGACTGAAAAGTTAACTTTACACTGGACAGGATTTGCTGCTACAGGCTTTTCTGCTACGAAGAGACAACATAATAAGCTCTAATTTTTTCACAGAAGCTTTGTGAGCATGAAGGTACTGAGTAGACAAGCAACGGGAAAGAAACTCTACTTTGAAACGTCAACTCCTCATTTTTAATTCTCCGACATAAAAGTCACATATATAGCTTAAACGGAATTAGTGTGTTGCTGTTTTGAGAAAGTCATTTAGTCCAATTCGTTTCGTACCCTTTAACCTTCAACTGGACGATTTCCATTGATATCTCCTTCTGAGAGCTGATTGCTAAAATACTTCACCGCTTTCTTAAAAAATTTCCAAGTTATTCTTCCTTATTATTTTATGGTTTTTCTTCTGATCGATTAGTAAATATTGCAAATTCACCGACTGTTGATCACAGGCTGTCAGAAGAATTGTCACAGCATCAGTTGAGTTGTCTGGAGACTGCTAGTTCGAGTCTCAGAAGTACTGATCTAGTAAACTGCGAAGCAGTCGCCGATAAAAATCTTGATGTACCCTGCACATATCTTCGGAAAAATTTGACATTGATTTCTTTCATAATTTGCTCTCTTCGCAATACATTTCGTGCTCTTTCTTTAAAAAAGTCATTATAGCTAACAGTTAATCTTAAGGTAACTTCAACAGGTCTTCTCCTATTACCTTTCATTTATTGTGTTACTATTATTAATCCTTCTGTTTTGGGATACAAAAACAGAGCAAGTACATCTTTTGCGTTGTATCCAAAAGACTGTTGTCGGTGTTACACCCTGATGATGAGCTAACACCTGTTTACTTTCTTCACACTTCTCTGTCAGTCACAAACACAAGTACGAATTGTGTTCAGCCTTTCTGCACAGCCTTTTCACTAAATACTGTTTTTATAGTTAGCAGACATAAATCAATGGCAACTCTAGTTTCTCACTAAGCAGCTTGAATGTTTATTCCGACCAGTGTTCCAGTTTAATGCCATTCTGGATTTTATTTGGTGCATTCCCATCCCTTGATTCCATAGCTCTGTGCTTCAATCAAAGCTTCGCATGGATTACTGCGTCGCGCTTGTACCAAAACCTACATTATTTCCCATTGCTGCACTAAATGATAGAGATGATGTACCAATGTGCCATTCTTAATACACAGCTGCTTCGTCGAACATTTATCTGTCCATTTATGTTTCACTTCTTTCACTTGCCACTCCCGAATTTCTCATTTTGCTGAACATACCGCTACTTTAGATTGTTACTTGGTTATCGTATAAGGCAACTCTTGCTGCTCATAAATCATGCTCTTAGCACTTCAGCTGCAAGGGGCCCATCCTTAGAAGTTATCTTAATTAGATAACGACTGGAATTTCGAAAATAATTACCAGTAAATTACAAGAGATCGCGCACAAATACTTTCCACGTCCGATGTAATACAAAGAAACCCACGAAAATCGTAACGCTTCATTTTCTTCTATATTCACGTGCAGATTTGTTAACAGATTCTGCGGCATTTTTTCAAAAAATAAACGAAACATGCTGAAACAGATGAACTTGCAAATTTTGTGACAGCTGCCTGGTACAAAATGTTCACTGATCTGATGGAACAAGTTTTCCACACATACTAAATAACATTACATTCATCAAAAACGATATGTTACATATTCCTACCTTTTGTTATCGCATAATTTTCCTGTAGAGAAAAAAATCAGCATCCATCAGTCATCAGAACTGACGTACACATTAAATTTTATGAATGAAAGGTTACGCTCTCAAAACACGATACGCAGATTCATTTTTCGCAACTACTAAACGAAAAGCTTCGTCTTTGTGGTTATCCCATAAGAGGACCTGGACGTGAACAGGTAGCATTGTCACCCCGTACTTTGAGAACACACGTTACTCTTGATCTGTAACGCCTAGGACGTTGCGGATTTACTTTAACACTACACAACATTAAGTAAAGCAGTATTAGAAATTACGTGTATTTATCTGTGATAGCTTAATTGTTGCATTAGTTTGTCTACGATATGAATTCTGAATGCACGATTAATTTTCTGGTACGTAATCTAGGGCATCATGCGTGTTACATCATTCAAGCTGTGGCGGACTTTGCTCACACCCATTGAAATATGTAGTTTGGAGTACAACTGAGGAAATAAGGGTAATTTATTTCACCTAAAAACAAATCGTTGTTATTTCCTCAGTTATAGTCTGAACTACGGGTTGTGAGCATTAGAAAGCCCTGTGGATTTTGAGAGAAGCCTGCATGTTGCGCAGATAACTGTACACAAAACTAAACGTGCATTCGAAATTAATCTCGTAGACATTTTTTTGTAATAATTAAAGTACGATATGTAAATAAATACACGTTCTAATATTGCCTTACCTAATATTACGCAATGTCAATATAAAACTTCAACTTCCGAGGTGTTATAGATCAAGAGTAATGTGTCTACAAATATGGGGAGAAACTGTTGCCTGTTCACGTCTTCTTATGAGGCTCCACTGTGTTCATGGAACTGTCTCCTGGTCGCCAAAATAACCATTATACGTGAAGGAACAGGAAGGAATGGTAAGTGTCCTGCCATCTTCATTTTGGTTTTCCGTTTTTTTCCTAAGTTACGTGAGGCAAATGTCCTGAAGGCCACAGTCGACTACATATCCCATCACTGTCAAACTGGTCCTGCAGCCATGTAGCTGCAAATAATGGTTCAAATGGCTCTAAGCACTATCTGAGGTCATCAGTCCCCTAGACTTATAACTACTTAAACCTAACTAACCTAAGGAAATCACTTACATCCATGCCCGTGGCAGGATTCGAACCTGCGACCGTAGCAGAAGCGCGGTCCCGGACTGAAGCACCTAGAACCGCTCGGCCACAGTGGACGGCCCATACAGCTGCATATATTGTTTTTAAGGTATATTACTGCGATATGTCGAAGGCCCTTGTACCAGTGAACCATGGAAGAATAAAACTACTACTAGCGTAGCTGATAGCTCCTCTCCTCTTGCAACCACCCATCCCCTCCCTCCTCATCGCTCATACGCCTCCTCCTTTCTCATCATACCGTGAGCTATGCAGCAATAAAAGCGAATAAAATAGGGTCACACACAGGCCTCATCCTGCAGTGTCGCGAGGTGAACGGCCTGGGCAGCTATGCGGGTGCGGGTCCCAGCTGCCGTATCGCCCCACCCCGTTTCGCCTCCACCTCCGCCTTCTACTTGCTTCGCCCGCACCACAAGACATCGCCGGCCGGCACCTGGTTCCCAATCGGGCGCATCTGCCGATCCCATCGCTCATTCCGCCCTCCTCTCACACTCCCGTACGGAAGCGGAGGCGTGACTTAGACGTGTGTGAATACCTTGTTACAACCATCTCCAACCGCATATCAGTTAATTCGAGGGGCACTCCGCCTAGCGAGATGATACAGTGCTCTCTTGACAGGCTGGGACACCAATACTTGCTCTCCCGAGCAGGAATAAAGAGTATTTTCGACGGAAGTAAGAAGTGGCATCGCAATTGTCGAAAGAAGGACAACATAATAGAGCACGTATTAGGGAGTAATCTATAACGCCAGACAGCGGAAACAGGCAGTGCACAGCGGCAGCTGCACAAAACGCACTGTACGGTCGCAGAGTTCATTGTACTACGATACTCTAGCGCTCCGAAACTATGTTCTCACTCGGTTTCCACAAGCCATTAGAAAGCTCTAGACCAAAGAAAATTTATCTGGTATCAGCGCAACGTGATTGCGAACCGAGATTAAAATACTGAAGGAGCGGGGTTCGATTCTCTGCCTGACAATCTCCACTTTGGTTTCAGGTGCTCCCTGAATGGTTCGTTCATGAAACGAATGACTACCAAGTCCAACGTCTTCCAGCTGAGCAAGTGCTCAAATTCTAATGACATCTACATCGACGGAACGATCTCCTCTAACCTCGTTCCTTATAAGTACCATTGAACATTTCCACGACTGTTTCGTCGACGCAAGTGACACACAGACTTTTCATAAAACCGAACAGTACTGTCACGTGGGATAGGTCCACAGCCTTCATGTATTTCTTGAACACAGTAATTTCCGCTAACAGCACTTCAAAATTTTTAATTACAACAATTTTGCAGTGAGGAAGACTGGTAGCTGCAATTGCAATAAACAAAAAATTAACGGCCGTTGCGGAAATTAGTCACATGGAATTATATTCAGTATACCGTTTCCAAAGGATCGCAAAGTATTCCTTTCTCGGTCCTTATCCGATATCCATACTGCTGCCACTGTCGACAGGGACTTTGATTCGAGTAAAAATACTGAAACCTCTCACTTGTCTGTGAAAAGTGTCAAGAGCTAGTGTTTTAAATTGTCTTACTAATCGACATCCTTGAATGTACTTCCACATTCACCGAGCGAGGTGGCGCAGTGGTTAGACACTGGACTCGCATTCGGAAGGACGACGGTTCAGTCCCGCGTCCGCCCATCCTGATTTAGGTTTTCCGTGATTTCCCTAAATCACTCCAGGCAAATTCCGGGATGGTTCCTCTGAAAGGGCACGGCCGACTTCCTTCCCCATCCTTCCCTAATCCGATGAGACCGATGACCACGCTGTCTGGTCCCTTCCCCAAACCAACCAACCAAACAACTTCCACATTCAATGTATATACGTATCCCACCCGGAACAGCCTCTTAGATACCTTTTTAACGAGATATGCAGAAGGAAACACGTACTGTAATCCATCCGACCTTTCTGGTATACTGTGGCTAACATCAATTCGTCCACCTTAGTGAGTTCCATTATAACATTCTATCCACGTCTCCCTATTCAGTTTCCAGTCCTTTCACTTTCATTGCGGTGTGTACTACAAAACTACTCCCGTCAAGGCGCTATGCCCTCCACACATCACTGTGAAACTGTAAAGTGATAGAATTGTATCGGCACTTTTCATCCAATGAAAATAATAAGTATTTGCTTTTAAAGATATTTCATTCGCTTTTGCAGTGTGGACTTTTCGACAGAATGGGTAGCACTGGAATTCTACTTCTGTCTCTATAATGTTTGCAATTCCCATATCTTATACAGTTACCAGCCTTTGTTCTTCAGTTACGTTATTGCTACGTGCCCCAGAAATTGTCTTCATCTTTCGCGGATTGCACGCATTTTTAACTCCCTCAAAGCACTATGTTAATCGAATTACAGGATTATCATTTTTGTAAATCGATGGCTTTCCCTTTCTATCCATTCGATGTCATCTTTCATGTTCTTATTTTGCTTTCCATTACGTCTGTTATAAAATTTTATACCAGTTCTGGATTCCGACGGAACTTCCACTACAAGCACTGCTATACGAGTTTCTCCGTTCGTTTGACAGAAATGCAGTATTTTATAAATAACACGTCCTCACTAAAACTGGCACAGTAGCAACATAGTCAAAGTAAAACGACCGTTATGCATCAGAAAAATATGTTCGTCGTGTTGTCGACGTAATTAGAATCTAGATCATCTAACTGCTTCGGCTGATATCATCGACCGCAGTAGATTTTTAGCCCTTTCGCTTCGCAACGAAAAGAAAATGAACTTCTTTTGAAATGTGACAGACAGTGAGGCCTCTAACCGCCATTAGCTATAAGGGGGAGTTACACTCGCGTGCAACGGAAGGAAGCTTAATTATAACTTTCTTCTCTCAACGCAATAAGGCAGCTGATGAAAGTTGTCACAGCTGATCATTCTTTAAATTCAAAGGTATCCGCCTTCTTAATTATGCTGTTTACCCGTTCCCATCTTCTCCATTTCTCTCGTAATGTTTTCCCTCGTAAATAACAATGATTTACACCATTAAATTTTCTCTGTGTCTCCCTGTCGCTGAGTGTCGGATGCAGCTCTTCACACGCAATGGTACTGGGTTCGATGCCTGGCGACAGGCATAATTTCAGTATTCAGGATTCCGCCTAGAAACCAGTTTGCAGCTCCTGCAACTGCTCCCAGCTCTGAGTGCAGCCACGGAACGTAAGTTCTCCAAGCACTCTCTCGACGCAAGCTGCTTACTATTCCTGAAAACCTGGAGCATTTTGAAAGATCGATTACTCCATGTTAAGGATCATGTGCAATCTTACATTACTTGAAGCAAGAGAAGCAAGAGCGACTCTTGAAGCTGCATCGCATACAATAACGATTCAAAAACAGTTTAAGATTTGAGTTTCGACAGCTGGAAAAACCCCGAGAAAAATTTTTACTTCGCCTCTTCCCTACGTTACGTGGCTGTGTAAACAAGGCAAAATTCATTTGTTGAGTTCCTGCCGTAGATTCTGCGTTGATTTTCCTTCCTGCACAGGCATTCAAAGACCTTAACACTTTGCGCTACCCAACAAATACTACTTTCATCAGAGAACGTAAAATTACTTTGTTTCACAGGTACAATGTGTGATTATAGAACTATTATGATTTGCGTTTTTCAGAAACGCTATCGCAGTTAATCGGGTGTAAAGCCTTTGGTTTAGCATATTTCTTACGAGATGACCTAAAGCTTCAGTCTGCCAATATTTCTCTTTTGCTCTTACAAAACTCACTCTGAAAATGTATATACTTCCGTGTTGATATTAATCACTTTTTTTCCGGAAATGACGTAAAAAAGGCTCTGTAATAAGCCAACCGGACCCCATATTGCTAAGTTGTCGCTAGGCAGTTACGCATGAAGAGGGAAATATATTTCTGAACTTTATTTCTTTCACCTACAGGGCTCGCCGGTGGTATAAACCTGCTCTGGAAAGACAATATCTGCAACTAAGAGGACTTTTATCTGCAGGCAATTACCTTTTTGTTTAAATCTGGAGCCACAAAAGGTAAAAATTCTTTTGATACGACGGACCTTTTTGGTTAAACAACTACGTCGATTGCTGCTGCCACACATCGTTCCGCATGCAAGAGAACTGGAAATAAAAAAGTGAAATCATCGTCTCCTTTTCTGAGGGCCTACCTCCCTGGCGAATCGAAAACACGGCAAAGGTCGGACAGATGGAGAAAGAAAGAAAATACACAAGAGCGGAATTGTCTCGTCGACGGATTATCTAACCGCGTTAAAACGTTTCAGCATGTAAATGTGACATATTATCATTTCAGTGTCGTATTAAATGCGAGAAAAGAGAAACTCGAGAGATGCGTGGCGAGAGGAAAGAGACAGTTAGGAGACGGAGCTGAGGAAAATAAATTCGCAGGCCGGTTGCCCAGCCGGAATCGGTTCCCAGACGTGCAGAGAGAGTCATATGCGTCCTAATTAAAAACAGTGGCCGCGTTTAAGCTAATTAATGCTAAAGTTTTGCGGAGCAGCGCCGACTGCTCTAAATGCCCCAGGGCGCGATTGGCACCTCCCCCTCCCCTTCCCTCCCTCATCCTTCCCTACCCCCCCCCCCCCCCCCCTCTTACGTCTCCTAGCCCTTCCTTTTCATCAGCGGCGGTTGCTTACTTCGCTCTGGAGACAAGTTGGGGCGTTTTAAAGAAGAAAATGCAATGTTTTGGTGAGCATTTCTGTTAAAGGCAGTATGGCCACTCAGTCTGTCAAAGGCCACAAGAACATCAGCAGTATTAAGGGGCCCTCACACGTTCAGTAACATTCATCAATATACCTGACGTCTTGTCGATACTAGGAATATTGACAAACAGTACTGATAGCCACAAAAATATTCTCAGACTTGCCAATATTTACTGAACGTGTGTGTCACGTGTTGATGGTTTGACAATATTACCCATTCAGATGTTGAAAGATCTTCATGAACCAGCCACATGGCGATAGTGTGCACTGTTTATGTTTTCAATTCGCCTTTGTGTATATCGTACCTCAGATTTCATTCTCCAAGTACTCTTTTAACACAAAACAATTTTAACACGCGTATGCGCGGATAATTATTGTATGTAGAACTTTAGGACAGTCCGGAGGATTTTCTCTGACACTGCTCACCTAATTAATTTGAAAACATGGTATGGGTTGGTGAATTACATAGCAGTTTGGAAAAACCCTTCCATATCGACAAATAGGTACGTCGATGTAACAAGTGTGCGAAATGCGTGCCAGTCTCATCATATTATAACAAAATGTAAAGACAATCTTTTCGTTAATTGACTGAACATGTCCACGGCAGGCAGATGTACATAGAATTTTACTTCTTGTGTTCGCTCGTATTACAGAACCAACTTTGAGAATTCGAATGACCCACCTGCCACCATAAATTCAAAGTTATTTCAAATCTCTTGTCGATTGCGGTTTTCTCTCTCATCAACGTGTTACGTTTCTCTATTTCGTATCAATTTGTCGGTAAATTAACACATGACCAGCCGCTCCCTTTTTCTAACCATTCTTGGACCCATTTCCGCTTTTTCACTGTTTTCTGTTGCTTGCAAGCCATAGCTAACATAACTGTGAAACTCTCTGTTCTTGGGTGTTCGACATCGTAACCCTGTAAAACAGCGATGTCAACTGATCAGTTTTGTTAGTTTTATTGAGGGTGAGCGGCGCTTCAATATATTGAAGGTTTGACAAACTACTATCGTCAGTAAATATTGAACGGGTGCGGGCCCCTTTATGTTGTACACGTGGGGCAACCGAATACTTTGTAACCAATAGACAGAAATACAATAAAACTAAATTTTCTTAATCACGTGGACATTGCAGGGATTTTCCTATATCAACTATTTTCGTCTTAAGTTCAAATTTCCCGCAAGGTCTGCTGGTTGAATATACTCGTATCTGGCAATGATCATCACCGAGGAACATAATGCATGATGCCTACAACTACAATTCAAGATGAACTTCTTCTTTGTCATACTGAAAAAGATTCCTCAACATTTTACTGTAGTAGCATCAAGCGATAGAGTATATTTAACAGTGGCTTCAGTATTCGTCTGCAAATGTTGACTATCTTAAACAAAATTTTGTCTCTCACGCTGACTTCTTACGTCGAAGTTTCTGATTAAAATTCCTGCTGAAATACGTCTTACTTAGGATTTTAGTAAACATAGGTTTTTCCGAAAATGTGGAGTTCTAGAATCACCATATTTTAGCTTCACCTGTAACAGGGTGTTAGAGAGTGTGAAATACTGTGGACTGGAGAAAGTTATACCAGCTTTAGTAAGCGCAGTGGTGTTCGAATCAACCTTTGCGAAGACGAGTGCTTTACCCTTAGGTTAGTTTGAACATTCATCAGAAATTAAGCGACGCAAGAACAGGCTTAGGCCAAAAATTAAATGATCATTTCATCGAACAAAGTACCCATCCTCTCTGTGGCACTCTCCAGTGACCTGAAACTTCAAGTGTTACTAAAACCTAGTCGTCTCTCCTTCCTTCGTACTTCAGAACGCTCCATGGCAATAGATCTTGACGAGTTAGTTTTTGTCTCGTTTTTGTCGTCGCCTTCATGAGCATACCACTAAACAAGGATTTAACATTATGTTTCATTGGCTACCGCTGTTCATCCGCTTTGACAGGAGGCTGCAGTGCACAACCGAGGTCTTAGTTTTGTCCGTGTCCCAAGCTGCGTGGTCACCATGTTGATGCTGACGCAGAATTTCAAAACCGCAGCAAATCAACTTGGGCGTCGTGTTGGAACACAAATTACGACTCTCGCCTGCGGGTGCAAATCTCCTGCAAGGATTCCGCGAAAGGTATTGCCGCATTTCGCTCCGAAGTACGTGACATATATCAGCGACGTATAGCCTGGAGGGTAAGCATCCCGCAGGAGCGGTGATGCATGCGCTCTGGCAGCCAGTGCGACGCCGGGAAGTGTTGTTTACCTTGCGAGAGCAGACGCCTTCTATTCCGACCGCAGCGTCGGCGCCGCCAAGACGGCTCGTGGCTGATGTAGGCCGCTGCGGCGTCGCTCCGGCTAATGCGATATTAAGTCACCAGCCGCAGCGCTAGGACCTGCGGAAATCCTCGGCGGTGTCTTCTCTTTCCTAACATCTTTTTTTGTTGGTGTTGAACTTTCGTTTGAACCCATAATTCAGGGAACGTTAGTTACCGTAGAGAGTTGACAAAATTGTAATCGTAGTTACTCATTTATCGTGCAAAATGTGAACCATCATTCATATTCATCTAGAAATAGTATAATTCTTTATAACACTCTCTCTCTCTCTTTATCTATTAATCTATCTATCTGTCTCTCTATCTCCATGTTTAACATAAATGAATACATGTGAGGGTCATTTCAAAAATACTGCACACTGTAGGACAGAACTGAAAAAAATAATTTATTTTACATTCAGCCTCCGTATCCTTGTTGCTGTCATCCTTCCACCTTATCGCTGGCCTCTTGGGGCCAAATAATTTCGTTAATATCTTTCTCTCTCGAAGACCAACAGTTTTCGCTCATCTACTTTCCTTAACGTAAATGTTTCAGGTCCACATAGGGCTTTGCCTATTTATTTTTGTTGAATCATCAGTCTTCTGAGTAATAAAACTTCTCGATGCGTCTCATCTACACAGGATATGCCGCAAGCCAAAATGTTCTCTGTTTGCCGCTTTTTTCGTTGCGTTGATCACAATTTCCTTTCTGTTCTGTTCGATGAAGATGCTTCCCAAATATTTAAATATGTCTGCTCTTTTAAAAGTAAATTCCTCAAGTGTCCATACGGTACCATCATTGGGCGCCTTGCTCACACGCATGTACATTTTTTCGTCGTTAATTTGTAATCCTGCTTTCCCTGCAATATTTCTGTAACAAATTGTCATGACCTACAACAGTTATTTGTTACCACTTATTAGAACTACGTCATCCGCATATACAAGCAGCTTAATTGTGCTGTTGTCCTGTTTTGTCCAGAAAAACTAAATTAAAAAGTATCGGAGATACTGCGCCTCCTGGTCTAAGACCAGTTCTCAGCTGAAAGTGCTCTCACATTCCTGTAGTGATATTTAGTTTACAATAGATTTCCCTTTAGTACATCTGCAGTAGACATACTAACTTTCGTTGAAATTGAAACTGTTTTAAGACATTGGCGATTCTCCTCATATGTGTGCCATTATACGTTTTCTTGAAGCCAACGAAAACCATACGAATGTTCACGTAATGTTCCAGGACTTTCTCGGATACCTGTCTAAAAGTAAGAAGCTGATCAACTGTTAAACTGTTACTTGTCAAGAAAGTACTGATAGTCCCGTAAACTTCCTTCTCCTACATTCGCACCGTTCACACCTAGCCAGGTGGCGCGGTGGTTACAGTAGACAGGACTCGCCCTCGGGAGTACGGGTGGTTCATATCAGCCTCCGGCCAACCAGATTTAGATTTTCCAGGATTTCTTCAAGTCGCTCCAGCCAAACGCCGGGATGGTCCTTTTAAAGAGCATGACCGATTTGCTTCTGCCGACTTCCTTTCCCATCAAACGGGAGGGAAGGGGGCGAGGTTCATAGACGCAGGGAAGGAAATTGTCC
This sequence comes from Schistocerca serialis cubense, assembly GCF_023864345.2. Classification (NCBI taxonomy): domain Eukaryota; kingdom Metazoa; phylum Arthropoda; class Insecta; order Orthoptera; family Acrididae; genus Schistocerca; species Schistocerca serialis. The sequence continues at coordinate 409,944,203 of NC_064638.1, read as the reverse complement.
TAGAGGAGACAAGCTCGATGAAAAACAGCGAAAGACCCGCTAAGAAACAAGGAGAGATGGATCAATAGCTGTAGTGAAAGCAACGATCTAAGTCACACAGTCTCAAAAAGCACTCCGTCTTCAGGCCACGAGTGGCCTACCGGGACCATCCGACCGCCAAGTCATCCGCAGTGGAGGATGCAGATAGAGGGGGCGTGGGGTCAGCACACCGCACTCCCGGTCGTTATGATGGTATTCTTGACCGAAGCCGCTACTATTCGGTCGAGTAGCTCCTCAATTGGCATCACGATGTCGAGTGCACACCGAAAAATGGCAACAGCGCATGGCGGCGTGGATGGTCACCCATCCAAGTGCCGACCACACCCGACAGTGCGTAACATTGGTGATCTCACGGGAACCGGTGTATCCACTGCGGCAAAGCCGTTGCCACACAATCCCAAAAGAAAAACAAATGTGTTGAGATACCTGACGGTAGCAACTTCCCCATCTAGCTATCCTGGTCACAGGCCGGTATCTTGTAATGGGGGAATTATAATATTACTCAGAATCTGCAGGAAAAATGCTTGACCAATTTTGAAGGAGACGGAACGGACCAAGAGGCCCAGTCCTTCGTGTAGATGATGACCCTTAAGAAAATAATCAGAGTTGGTGCTCCGTCTTTTAATGGCCTCGTTGTCGGCGGGACGTTAAACCCTGATGTTCCTCCCTATCTTCGTAAAATTCTCTGGCTTATCTTGCTGGTGGAGCACCCTCGGAAGAAATCCTGCTGCCACAAGACTACAGCGGCTCCCGTGATGGCGGCCAGTGCTGCGGGCGGAGTGCGCTTATCGGCGGGCTGTTTTTCCGGGCTGCCGGAGAGGTTCCCCGTGGCGCGGCGTGGCTTCGCCTCCTTGGGTGCCGCGCGCGATAGTCCTGCTATCGGGGAGCGCAGTCTTCCGCCGGCGGCGGTCTTGGCCCTATCGCAGCCTGCAGCCTCCTGTCTTACAGCTCGTCGGCGCCTTCGACGGCCGCCGGCGTTGCCATGTCACCTCCAGTCCCATGCTAGCTGACGAATTCAGACGGGCAAAACCACCACTTCTCTGTGTCGTCATAAGAAAGAATTACTTCGATCACTATATCGGAGACTTGCACTCCACCTGAGACGTAACCGTTGGCGTACGCTTCTGCCTCCATTCAAGCTGCTTGATAGGTTTGCTTCTCGCGTAGTTGGACGAGCAAAATACGAATCTGCTCATGGCAGGAATCAGACATTGTTTCCTCTAGACCACCGCACCTGCCCTACACACAACACGACTCCACCGTCTGCTATCTTCATCCATCCCTATACAGTTCTCGACGTCTTCGAGACCTTATTCTCCTTTATTACTATTACATTATGGGCTCTCGAAATTATGAAATTACAGTCGTTTCTTTATCTCGTAATATTTCTGAAGGGCCGCGCGGGATCAGCCGAGCGGTCTTAGGCGCTGCAGTCATGGACTGTGCGGCTGGTCCGGCGGAGGTTCGAGTCCTCCTTCGGGCATGGGTGTGTGCCTTTGTCCTTAGGATAATTTAGGTTAAGTAGTGTGTAAGCTTAGGGACTGATGACCTTCGCACTTAAGGCCCATAAGATTTCACACTCATTTGAACAATTGAAAATTTCTGAAGGAGGACTATGAGTTGATTTAACATTCCGAGCGTTAGCAAGATACACCGAGACGTAATCATTAGCGTTAATCGCTCCCTCCGTTAATGCTGACTCTACATCTTCATCAATACTCAGCAAGTCACCTGACTGTGTGACGGAGGGCACTTTTCGTACCACTACCTGTTCTCAGCTTCCCTGTTACAACTGCGGGTGGCGCGTGGCAAGAATGATTGTCGGCAAACCTCCGTACTAGCGCTAATTTCACCAGTTTTACCATTGTCGTCACTTCGCGAGAATTACATGGGAGGAATTAATACGTCGTTTGTCTCTTCCAGGAGCGTACCCTCTCGAAATTTCAGTACTAAAACAGTTCATGATGAACAACTCCTCTCTTCTAGCGTCTCCCACTGAAGTTTGTTGAGCCGGCCGGGGTGGGCGAGCGGTTCTAGGCGCTTCAGTCTGGAACCGCGCGACCGCTACGGTCGTAGGTTCGAATTCTGGCGCGGCATGGATGTGTGTGATGTCCGTAGGTTAGTTAGGTTTAAGTAGTTCTAAGTTCTAGGGGACTGATGACCTCAGAAGTTAAGTCCCATAGTGCTCAGAGCCATTTGAACCATTTTTTTAAGTTTGTTGAACATGTCTAAACACCTCTGTGACGAAACGCACTACTCTTCGTTGGATCTTTTCTATCTCTTATGTTAGTCCTAACTGGTAAGCATTCCAGAGTTTTGAGTAATACTCAGACCAAGCGCTTTGTAAGCCACTTGTTTCACGGATGAGTTACATTTCCATTACGTTCTGTGATTCTCACTCTAGCATCTGCTTTATGTGATCATTATACCTAAGATTGGTCCGGGTGGTTACTCCTGATATGTTACGATAGGTACAGTTACCAGCAATTTATCAACAATGGTGTAGTTGTACAATAGTGGATTTCTTCTCCTATGTATGCGCATTTGTCACATTTACTGACGTTCAGTATCAACTGCCAGTTCCTGCACCTTTTATCAATTCTCTGCAGGTCCTTTTGTGAATCGTTTTAGGCGTCTGGCGATGCTACCTTCTTGCAGACAACCGCTTCGTCTGCAAGTAAGCTGATGGAGCTTCCGAAATTTTTTACTGGATGATCGACAGATATATTGTAAACGATAACGGTTTTATCACATTTCCGTGGTGTACCCCCAACATTACCTTTACAACTGTCGATTTTACTCCGTTTATAGCGATGTTTTGAGTTCGCTCTGCAAGGAAATCTTGAATCGAGTCGCAAATCTGGTCCGATAATCTGTAAGCTCGTATTCTGAAAGCACTTCTTGCGTATCAGTTAGTCGAGCATCATACGGAAATCTTCACACATCTTAAAACTAATGGGCATAGCAGGTCGATCCTTTTGATCGTTGCAGCTGTCATAAAGATTGCAAGACTCCAGTGCCTATTATATTTACCGATGCCGTCTCAACATCGTCAACGACCAAACGTGGTTATTTACTAATGTGCTTGCTTATTGCTTTTACTTCATGGGAACTCCAAATTCTGAAATTAACAATAGTTCCTTCCATTTGTAGACCATCTTAAGGAAGTGTGTGATTTGACTGTGTATTGCGCTCATTAGAAAGATATATACTTATCTTCGTTTATTGCAGGCTCATAGTAGGTAAAAACCTTCTTCTGTGGTATTTCGATTCCAATTCTGGAGTTTTCTTCATTGGAATTATTTTGCTGCTGTGCATAGCAAGAGATGACACACTGGAAATAATCAAAAAATTTTACAGTTTTAACAGTGACTTTATACGCTTGCCTTATCGCAAGTCTTTCTTATCCTAAACGAACAATCTGCTTTATCTCAAACTGCTTCAATAATCTTGTTTGCAGGAAAGACCGAGCGGGGTAGGGAAGTAGTAAAGTAGTTAAGTTGTGCTTTTAATCGTTGCCGGCAAGCCCAGTTATCTATCTCTGTTATTTCCCCAAGTGAGTATAACCAAATTCTGGAATGGATCCGAAAACAGATCAAGACAGGTTCTTTCCCATTTCATCTTCAACCAAAATACATACACATGTCCATCATTTATTACTTAGGTACTCTAGAAAATATTTTTATTTCATGGTACAGACTGCACTAGCATTCGCTAAATGATACAGAAACATACTCTAAAATCTGCGTTGGTGGAGTCTTCAGAAAAATTCTTACTCAGCTGGCATACAATGCGTTTTTTTCTGTCTAGTCACATGCACTTCAGAGGTAAAAGTATACCCTTTTTCTCTGTGAAACTTCAAATAGAGACACAGAATGAAGGGAGTGCAAGCGGCATGTCAGGTTCGAGGTCCCGGAGTGCATAGTGTGTGTGCGTACACTGATGCGTTGCAAAACTATGTTCTATGTAATAAGTTATCTCGTGCAAATTGTGTATAATTAAAACAACATTGTGCAATACATGCCAACCGAATGAGATACTCCCGTTGTTAAAACACTGACCTCATATTCGCGAGGATGGGCTTTTACCCTGTCCAACCATCCTGATTGAGATTTTCCGTGGTGCCCCTAAATTATTTCAGGCAAATGTCGGGGTGGTTTCTTCAGCAAGGACACGGTGGACTACCTGTTCTATCCTCGTAAAAATATACTTGTACGCATATCTTCAACATTTCGCGGCCCTGTCAGCAACTGTGTACATATTAATTAAATTTTAATAATTAACAGCCTCAGTGCACCGTTTACCTAGAATTCACCTAGGTTTGAGTCGGGATAACCCAACCTTCTTCAAAATAACAGTAATTATCGTTTGCCGATAGTGGACATCATCAAGCAAAAATTACAAATCCAGAAATCGTCGTCAGACTATAAAACTCATCTGGAACTGCCTCGGCCCCACTTAGCGACCGCGATGCGGCAGCCACTAGTGCTGTACTGGAACTCCTTGGGAAGTGGGGCCGAGGCAGTTCCAGATGAGTTTTATAGTCTGACGATGATTTCTGGATTTGTAGTCTTTGCTTGACGATGTCCACTATGGACAAACGGCAGTTACTGTTATTCTGAAGAAGGTTGGGTTATCCCGACTGAAACCTAAGTAAATTCTAGGTAAACGGCGCAACTGAGGCTGTTGATTATTAAAATTAAATTAACTTGTACGTATATTCAATTTGTATGTCTGTTTGAGCTATTTATTTTCGTTTTACTATGATGACAAATCCTGCATCATTGTGAGATAATGTCTGGGTTAATAATTACATAAATAATATTCATAAAAAGTTTCACTCCGTTTTTGAGTTGAACTACTGCCCCTGGATCTAACTAAGGGCACTGGCAATAGCTATTCGTTGCCAACTTAAGATTTTACGCGTCTCCTAGGTGATCTCACTCACGCACTCCAGTGCTGTGTTCTTGGCACGGAGGTAAGCCGGTGATGGGAGAAATTTTCGTTATTAGTGGTTGGCCAGAAAGGGGAGGATTGGTGGTACTGTAAAGTCCATGATCGCTTGTTTTTGTGCCAATGTCCTGGATTAAATTCTAAGCCTCTCCGCAGTGTCTGATGAGGTGTGGGCGTGCGATATTGCCGGTGGTCATCCGTCCGTCGTATGAAGCTCGGCAGCCACCTTGGTACTATCCGTGAGAGGTAGACTATGTTCCAGCACCTGGTTTCAACCTCTTCCTTCTCTCTTCATCATCATAAAATGGTTCAAATGGCTCTGAGCTCTATGGGACTTAACAGCTGAGGTCATCAGTCCCCTAGAACTTAGAACTACTTAAACCTAACTAACCTAAGGACATCACAAACATCCATGCCCGAAGCAGGATTCGAACCTGCGACCCCTAGCGGTCGCGCAGTTCCAAACTGAAACGCCTAGAACCGCTCGGCCACTCCGGCCGGCTCATCATCATACAACACAAACATAATACTGCACTATATCCACGCCCATTACGCACTCTCACCTACAATCTACAAATACACAAAACTAACTTATCGGGAAGGAAATGGGGCAATGTGTGCGGAGGAAGAACACCCTTCCCAACAGGTAGCTGAACCCACCCTGTGGGATATTCCAGCCAACAATGCCACATGACGCTTACAGTTTACTTCACCCATGCACTTCAGAGTTGGGTCGCCGCTGAGAGCACTGCCCGGCTAGCAGCCGAGCGAGCCGGTCTGTGCGCCGGCCTCGCGCAGCGTGCCGCAGCACAGCACAGCACAGCACAGCGATTTGTCGGCGACCGCGGAATTATCATAATAAGCCGCGAGCCGCCCGCAGCGCCATCGACCCGGCGGTAACAAATCAACCGCCGTGATACAAACATCCGCCGGCGGCAGCGCCGCTTCATTCACGAGCTCTGAACATTAATGCCGCACAAGTGATAATGCAGCGCGACTAAACACGTCGGATGCTCTCCACAAGGCTGCCCACGGAATGCGGAAGTAACTAATTCGTTAATGTTCGTAGTAGTACACTATCTGATCAGCAGCATCCGGAAACCTGTTAGTCGATATTAATATGGGGTGCGTCCGCCATTCACCTTTATAACGGCTTCAGCTCTTCTGGAGACGTTTCCAATGAGGTTTCTGAACGTCTATGAAATCAGATGAGGTAGTGATGTTGGGCGCTGGGTTCTGGAGCGAAATCAGCGTTGTAACTCATCCCAAAGGTGTTCAAGTCGGGTCTCTGAGCAGGCCAGTCCATTTCAGGAATGCTATTGTCTACAGGGGGCAACGGCCTTGCCGCAGGCAATACACCGGTTCCCGTCAGATCACCGAAGTTAAGCGCTGTCGGGCGTGGCCGGCACTTGGATGGGTGACCATCCGGGCCGGCATGCGCTGTTGCCATTTTTCGGGGTGTACTCAGCCTCATGATGCCAATTGAGGAGCTACTCAATCGAATAGTCAAAGAAATCGGTCAAAGAAAACCATCATAACCACTGGGAGAGCGGTGTGCTGACCACTCGCCCCTCCTATCCGCATCCTCAGCTGAGGATGACACGGCGGTCGGATGGTCCCGATGGGCCACTTTTGGCCTGAAGACGGAGTGCTTTATTGTCTACAGGCCACTGCCTCACAGACGCTGCCTTATGACATGATACGTTGCCATGTTGGTACAAACAGTCATCGTTCTCGAACTGTTCTTCTACTGTACGGGGCGTACATATGACTAACGTGCTCATATCGTTCAACATTCACCTTTCCTTTACGCACAAAAAAGGGACCACGCTATAACCATGAAAAAACACCCCCTCAACGTAACGCTTCGGCTGAGAGCTCTTGTAATTTCCTCAGTGGAAAGTTATCATCGTTATTCCGTGCTAATAACAAACTATGCCACATTTCACTGTCGTTTTAGCTATTTTCCTCTTCCTTTATCATAAAACGATTGCGTTCTCTCAAAACAACATCCTAGCGCAGTCTATATCGATAAAGTATAAGAGAGAACAGTGCACACTACTCTCGCCCCGTGGCCGAGATCGTCAACAGATAGTAATGCGTTAGTGCAACTAAGGATAGCTTATTTAACTTATCAAGTTATCAACACTGCTTCGTATCGCTAAATAACGAGATCCATTGTTATTATTACCTTGTTGACTCGTTTCGGGTATGACTGATCATCGGAATATCGGAAACAAACTTGATACGAAGTATCTAGTGGTGACTCTACTAATATCGGTAGATTTACCATTAGTATCCAGTTTTTTTCTAATATCCTGATGATGGGACAAGCTCTAAATGCGTCAATTAAGTGTTTATAACAAGCTGATTCTCGTTACTTAGCGACCTGATGCGCTGTTAAGGGCATGGTCAGCTAATGGTATAATGATGTTTGGCCTCCTGTGCAACCTAACGATGCAAGTTACACTAAAGACTACCAACGCCGTACAGACGATTAACTTTATTGTATTAGGTGACGAATATTCGTTCCCGTGAAGAAAATGCGAGGTTGAAATTTTGTAACTGTCATATAGACTCATTAGCTATTGGTCGTAGGGTATATTTGAGGCTGGAATTATGACTCTATCGCAGTAGCGCATCAACTGCCTTGTACCTGGCGTAGAGGCTGCGGGTTAAGTCGACATTCGAATAAACGCCGCCAGGGCTCGAACTTCGAGCCCTCTGTAGCGCGGACGGCGTCGGTTGAGCGAGGAACAAAGGCGCCATTCTGCTCTCCCTCCCCTCCCGCCTTCCACTCTCCACACTTGAGCTCCGCGCAGAAATTCAGAGCCGCCGAATCAGCCACGCACCAGAATTTGCAAACTGCAGCCGCAGAGCCAGGAAGTTCCATCGTAAGACAATATGGATGTATGCGAAACTGAAAGATAGTCCGATGCGGACGAGTCTTCATCTTTCGATTGTAATCGCACGTGTATGAAGTAAAGTAACACAGTGCATCCATTTTCATCTTTTCACCGTTTCGTTTCTGGTTTTACAAACAGCAATTAACTATCCAGAATGAGATTTTCACTCTGCAGTGGAGTGTGCGCTGATATGAAACTTCCTGGCAGATTAAAACTGTGTGCCCGACCGAGAATCGAACTCGGGACCTTTGCCTTTCGCGGGCAAGTGCTCTACCATCTGAGCTACCGAAGCACGACTCACGCCCGGTACTCACAGCAATTATGTATTTTTGGTTTCTTTAGTCTCCTTTTTCCTCCAAGCAGACATATCTTTCTCCGTCTTCTCACAACGCTTGAGTTTTCAGCTAAATGTCTAACAGTAGATTTACTTTGTATCATGTCTTCATTTATAATCATTTCTGCAATGTCTGTCTGTAACCCATGGATTCATTCCTTGCAGTTTTTACACATTTATATAAGACTCAACACACTATTGATGAGGGTGCTTTTATACATGCACGCTCTCCGACTAAAGCAGGAATAATGTTAGTCGTCTTTTCCTGTAGTAAAGATGTGTGCGACAGTCTGAAGGGGTCCACATGTAGGTTGTAAGAGTTGGGAAGCACTGCCTGCGCACATCTTTGGTAAGCAGGTGAGGTCTATGTTCACAGTGTCTGGCTGCAAACACTGTACGTGCCCTGTTGACTGAGAACTGACGAGATTTTATCTTTCCCCCAATTTGAGACGTATATTGCTGAAGACATCGTTGGGTACTATCTGCAATAATCGCTAAATGGTGGTGTGGTCACTCGCTGGAACAGCAAAACTGATATATTCGACCACAATTTCAAAATTCTGGTAAATTTCTAGTAGAAAAAAAAAATTTGATTCGGTTCCTAAAAAAAAAAAAAAAAAAAAAAAAAAAATCGACAGATGAGGAAGAGGATCACAGACTTGCGGATGCGGTTTCTAATATGAATCAGTGGCCTGCGGTTTCGCTTGTCCGCTCAGACCGCTAGTGGAAACTTACAGAGCTCAGAAGCGAGCCTCGTTTAAAAACAAGTGTCGGAGTAATGATCGTTAATTTGATACATTCAAGGATACGACAGAAACGATCATACGAATCAAAAAAGTCGCGTAAACGTAGGCTCCAAAATGTTATCAGCTATGAGCACTTCTTCACATTCGATACTCTGAAATAAATATCTTCTACTCCATGCTCTTTGATTTCCATATTTTGGGTGGAGGCAGTATGGACCAAAACAAGAAAAACTTGTCCTGTAAACATAGGCTCTAAGGTGCCTAACTAAGGAGCTATAAGCCCTTTTTCAGTTGAAGAGACGTGATTCACAGTAGCGAAGATGAACAAGTGCCCATAGCTCTTAGCGTATCCACTTTAGAGCCTGTGTCTACACGACCCTTTTCTTCGAATGATCATTCCTGCCATACCCTCCCCCGGTAGCTGCGTGGTCAGAATGTCAATCCTAAGGGTCCGGGTGCGCTTCCCGGCTGTGTCGCAGATTTTCTCCTTTGAGAGTCTGGGTGTTGTGTTGTCCTACTCATCATCATTTCATCCCCATCAACGGGCAAGTCGCCGCAGTGGCGTCAAATCGAAAGATTTGCACCCGGCGAACGGTCTACCTGACGGAAGGCACTAGTCAAACGACATTTACATTTTTTATTCCCGCCACATCCCCGAATATTGACCATTTCTCCTGGGACACACAGTATAACAGCATCCAGAATGAACGCAGTAAACTGAGGAGATATCAGTTACCCAGGAAGGAGACGCTTATAAACCCACGACGCACAAGCTTGCAGGATAGCGAGATCAACAAAACCGGAATCGAATCCACATATCGGATCAGTGACCCATAGTCTGATACACTGGATGACCTTTAGGCGGTTTCCACGCTCGATTTGGTAAACGCTTGCCTGGTCTGTAATTTCCCTCTCAGAAAATACTATACACAAACAGATAACATACGATAATACAAGTAGAAAATTTTACACGATTTCTCTAGGTTAGCCGACATTTGAAGGGATACGAAAAGGCATCCGACCACAAAGTTAAAACAAAAATAAAGTAGCCAAATCACGAAAAACGCGAACCCCCTGCTGCGGGTAGACGCTACAATGTTATCCAAAGGAAAAATATTAAGTACAGTATAAATTAGTCATCTGTGATTATAAGCACTCTGAAACACGGTGTGCAACCTTGATTGCGAAAAAAAGTGCAGCGCAGTGAACTAGTTTAAGGGTGACGTGAGTGTGGAGGGGTGTGGACTTAGCAGCCGCCGTCGGCAGCCGGCGCCAGAGACATCCGGCTCAACGGAGTGCGGCGGGGATTAGCCGCGACCCACAATGGCGAGCCAGCCGTCCTCAAGACAAACAAGTTACCTACTTGTCGGCTCTCCAGCCGTCTGCGTGCCGCTAACGATTACTGCTAATTGCATTAATAAGCCGTGAAGGAGCTGCCGCACCGCTGGTATTGCACGGCTGAAGGAACAGGGGCGAACAAGGAGATGTCGTGTGCGGGGGAGGGGGGGGGGGGGGGGGAGGGTTGAAGTTGTGGCGGGTCGCGAAGCAACTTGGAGGATCTTGTAGCCGGCCGTCTCGAGGCATCTGCCTCCCCAGACTGCAGCTGCTGAGACAGTTGCCAAGCGGCACACAAGTAAACAGAGGAAACTGCTGCGTCTGCCAGGCCAAACGTAGAGCGCTCTTCTTTGAAGACACGAAAATTTTCTAGTAGCAAATGACACAGCGACTGTGAGGAATTAATGTAAAGATAAACCGTCTTAGGTAGGGTATCTTTTGCTTTATTACTAAGACAACATTCAGACGAGAGCGTCTTCAGTAATTCATTGCCCTGATGGCAACACATCAATAGACTCAGCACCAGCGTCAACATACATCACTACTTTAATTTTTTTATTTTATTTTGTGCTCCACAGCTCATCATTCAGTAGGAAATACCATTATCACGCCGACGTAAAAATACATTTTACTATAACATCTTGGTTGGATAGGTTAACAAGTAAAAAGCATATGCAAACTAACAGCTGTCTGAATTTTCTCATGTTGAGAAATCAGAAGTAGCTCTTCTAAAGCCAAGATCGTATAAAAATTTCTTTATTTAAAAAAAACCGATTTCGACAAATTTTGCTGTCAACTTCAGGCCTTCAAAAAATTATGTTATAAAATGTGTTCATTTTGGTTTTGGACCTCACCTCTTGTTGTCATGTAAATAAAATGTAGCACATTATATAAAGATCTGTCAAAAATAAAATATTTAAAATGAAAAAGCATGTTGTGCACATGGCCATGTCCATGTATGTAGCGCTCAACAGATGAGTGGTATATCATAAAAAGTAATGTACACAATAAAATGCAAGGTAGCACGTATGTGCATTTTCTTGAGTACTGCGGTTTTTGTAACATAACGTTTGTCTATTGAGCGCTACAGATCTTTACATGGCCAAGCTTACAACGCGCTTTTTGATTTTAAATATTTTATTTGTAACAGATCTTTATATAATGTGCCTGATCTTCTCTACATGACAACTTGGCGTTAGGTTCAACTCAAAAAGGACACATTTTATACTAAAAATTTTTGGACACCTGAAGATGACACCCAAGTCTGTCGAAAGCGTTTGTTTGTAAATAAGAAAATTGCTACGCGATCTCACCCTTAGAAATTTTTTAACACTTGTCTGATCAAGAAAACTTACAGCAAACCTTATGCACTGCTCTCACACGATCTCCACATCACATATCAACACAGATCTCTCGCAGCTGCACTACGAACAAAATCCCTTCTGTACTGCATCCATGTCCCTCCTGACATCTCAACATACGTTTGTCGCAGATGTGTGACGTACAAATATGTCCTGTACTATTTCCGTGTATTCTATACAAGACGTATCAATAAGGCTTGTCACAGCTGAACGACATGCAGACACATTCTGCTGCTTCCATGTGTTCTCCACATCACATATTACACAGATCTCTCACTGTTTTACGAGGTGCAAACACCTTTTCTACCACTTCCACGTGTTCTCCCATCGTATATCCTCACACAAGTCCGTCACAGTTGTACGACGTGCAATTAATTTCTGTACTACTTCCATGTGTTCACCACAAATCACACATCAACTCCCGCCAACTGCAGTTGTATCACGCACAAATAGCCGTGTTCCCCACATCACATATCAAAAGAGATCTGTCACAATTGCACGACGTACATATACCTTCTGTACTGTTCCCAACTGTTCCGCTATCACATGTCAGCACATGACTGCCACAGTTGTACCACAGACATAGCAGGTCTAAAATCTGAAAATAGGACCTTTTTTTGCGGTCTGTAAGACTTTTTACATGTTATCCTATCCCACAAAGTTGTTTTATTATAATGTATTTTTACAAATGCTTGAAAATTCTACTTCCCTCCCAAACTACGTGTCAGTAAAGCACTAATCACTAAAAGCAGTTTATTGTGGTAACACTAGCTTCTTCAAAAAGTGATACGTATCGAATGTTCTAAGTTCTTTTTTTTTTTTTTTTTTTTTTTTTTTTTAAGCGCGTTAACTTATGTATGATCCAAAGCATAACGGGGGGAAAATATCATATTTCGTTGGGAAAGCAACATGTCTCTTGCTTCTCCAGCGAGATATGGTTAACTTTTTCAAGTTACGGTTTGGATCATATATCAGGCCAATGAGGTTACAATACAACCTAGCGCATCCAACTGATACCATCTTTTGTTCACAGTGGGGCTGAGTTGATTTTTGAACCTTTCACGTGTTGACATCAGGGCAACGAATGACAGAAGATTAGCCTGAAGAACGAAACCATAAATAAAGCCAAATATCTCGTCGCCTGTATCAGTTTAGCTCTACATTAATTTTCTGGTATCTTTGTTATCCTTCTAGGCCACAATATGACAACACTTTATGACCGATCTCAGCTTTCTCACTGTAATTACATAGGTCCCTGAAAAATGATTTTACGGAGTGTTGTCGGATATTTTATAAATAAACAAAATACTTTCCGGTTTTCTTTTCCTTAGCGATGCCGATGTAGATTCGTTGAAATACAAAGAATTACGTACCAGCTGAAAATGACATTTTTTCTCTGTTAGAAGCGTTCCTTCGAACCACAGGTAAAGTTTAAGGTAAAGGCAAATACATGATCGACTAAAAAAATAGATTTTTTTAAATTTAATACAAGACGGTGTTTAAAGAGACTAGTGAATCACATTACGTGATCAACACCTTAAAGATTCTGATCAGGATACGGTTTAAGTCTCTGAGCGGCACACAATTTTAATCCACCAAGAAGATTCGTTTTTTACAGCATCTGAGTTAGGAAAAAGTGTGTGCTTTAGTTTTCTGTCATATATCTTTATGCGATAAACTTGAGACGTCTGGTCTGAGACCGATGTTTCCATTTTCTGTGGCAATATACACGGGTGTACATGAGCTGCACTCTTACACATTTGGTCCGCACTCTTCAATACTGCCAGTAGCGCCGTTCGGCGAACCCTGCCAGAGGGAATTCTCAGTAGCCGGGCGATACTCGAGCAGAATCGCTGGCATGCGGAGCAGGAAGCATCGAAGCAAATATGGAGGCAATATCGGAGCTAATATCGCCAGTACGTGGAACGTGAGAGCGATCGGCGATTCTGATCCTCCCAGATTGAGGTCCACGAGCGTTCCCCGGCGTTGCAACTGCCTCAGGGATTGGGTTTTGAATCCCGGCAGCGAGGTTTTAATCCGCCTCCACTACGAATTGTTCCCCACGAAATGTTTCCAGCTGAGCGCCTGTTAGGGGACGCCGCTTAGTTTCAAATAGCAATTCCGGCTCTGGGTCTACCTTAGTTACAGGGCGTCTTTGCCTAAGTCGTTCTACACGATGCAGCGCATACCATAGTTTAAGAAAAAGATATAATTTTATATGCTACATCGTAATACCTTTGTCGGTGGAAATATTTCGGATCATGCCTCTAGGATACATCCTACGAACTGAAAACAAGTCAGACGTGGGGAACCTTCTCGAAGTGGTAAGTTCCACCGAACGAAAGGGTTCAAAGATTATGACGACGGGATCTTGTGCAGGAAGACAGGTGTTTAAATCCCAGTTCCGTCGCACAGGTTTATGCATTCCGAGTTTTCCGACATCACTCAAGGTGAAAGCGAGATAATCCTTGAAAATGAAAGGACTATCTTTGATATGATACTCCATCCTTGAACAGTTGTGAGATTGTAATTTCCGAAGATACGTAGCAGAACATATACGATCATACTACGTACTCGTCAATACGGGGATTATATGGGTATGGCTGCATGTCATTTCAGATAAAATAAAAGAAAAATCTAGAGGTTTCTACTAACGTGGAGTTTACATTTTAATTGACAGTGAAAAACACCTCGTTTACAGATATGAATTTACCCTGATTTCAAACCCTGTCGCCCAGGGCGGGGGTTGGTTACCCATCCGTACGAAAAAAAAAAAGGTTCAAATGGCTCTGAGCACTATGGGACTCAACTGCTGAGGTCATTAGTCCCCTAGAACTTAGAACTAGTTAAACCTAACTAACCTAAGGACATCACAAACAGCCATGCCCGAGGCAGGATTCGAACCTGCGACCGTAGCGGTCTTGCGGTTCCAGACTGCAGCGCCTTTAACCGCACGGCCACTTCGGCCGGCATCCGTATGATAAAGCACAATTTATAAGGCTGTAAGAAAAAAGCCGGGAAGTTCTCGCAAGTCCTAATGAACTACACGTTGTTACGATGAACAGGCTACTGGCATAATAACGGAAAAGTTACTTACTTTTTCATAGTATGCAGTATACCACACGTACTACGATGATTAAGGCTGACTGACCCCTGTAGACCCAACGGTTTTTGGGCAAAGTGAAGTTGATATCAGTGCCATCACTCATTCCTTCCTTTCCCCGGCCTCCTTCTACAATTAGACGTGCCTTTCCAGTACAGTCGTTGGTTGTGGAGGAGAGATGCCGTACGGTAGATGCGCGACAGGCCGCGGACCCAGTAGCGGCTGCGGTCGCTGGTCGGTGGGCTATTGATGTGTGTGTGGCAGCGCGCCCGGCTGCCCTGTCGCTATTGTTTATGACACTTGCCGGTGTATCGACCGCGCGGCGGGTCGCTTTGTTTGCGACAACACGGGATTACTCGCGCGCAAATTGACTGACACACAGAGCCGTACAATACTCGCCGCAGGTGGGCGGGCCGCCACGTGGCTACCACGTGGTCGCCTGCGTTAGCACCAGCGCATCGCCGACCGCCCGCAGGGACTGGAAACATCGCCGTCACATACATGTCGTCCCCGTGCCTTACAGTACTTACCCTGACAGTTATTTACTGTATTTTACATTTTCGCACCGTCTTACAGACCGGACAAGCAAAAGTAAGCGAGGCTAACTTTTTGCCAGATTTGCCTTGGGAACCGTAAGTGCCTATTTACGGCTGGTACCTAAATGTACTTCTGCCTTTTAGGGCACACATACGTGTATTCTCATGGGCTGCACTGAGACTTACTCTCGTTACGGTGATCTTCTTACTTCTACTACCCATAGTAGTCTGTATTTGAACTACATGGCAGCTGGAAATACAGTAAATCGACAGTACTCACTTTAGAGGATGAAATTTGACAAGTATCTTTGCATAAACGATATACGAGTACAGGGTGTTCCATATTAAACCGTTATACATCATGGCCGAGAACAATGAACTAAGTAAAGAATAGTAGATAAGGGTAAAGTTAAAAAAAGTAATTATCTGTTGAAAAGGGATGGCCGGCCGGTGTGACCGAACGGTTCTTGGCGCTTCAGTCAGGAACCGCGAGACCACTACGGC
Organism: Schistocerca serialis cubense; assembly: GCF_023864345.2. Lineage (NCBI taxonomy): Eukaryota > Metazoa > Arthropoda > Insecta > Orthoptera > Acrididae > Schistocerca > Schistocerca serialis. Next base: position 409,928,386 of record NC_064638.1, on the reverse strand, counting down.
CGCAGGTCCGAATCCTGCCTCGGGTATGGATGTGTGTGATGTCGTTAGGTTAGTTAGGTTTAAGTAGTTCTAAGTTATAGGGGACTGATGACCGCAGAAGTTAAGTCCCATAGTGCTCAGAGCCATTTGAACCATTTGCTAAGAGATGTTGGAAATGGTAGCCATGGGCATCCAGGTCACTTCACAGCAATTCGACTAGAGATGGTTCAAATGGCTCCTAGCACTATTGGACTTATCATCTGTTGTCATCAGTCCCTTAGAACTGCTTAAAACTTACCAACCTAAGGACATCACACACACCCATGCCCGAGGCAGGATTCGAACCTGCGGCCGTAGCAGCAGCGCGGTTCCGGACTGAAGCGCCTCGCTCTGCCACAACGGCCGGCGACTAGAGATGATTAACTGGTACGTGAGGCGTACTGGTTTTGTGTGGGAAACCCTGTATAATAAGCCAGAATAAATGGATGATGTTTACCTTCAGGATTGCGCGAATTTTGTGTAGTTTGTTTTCACATTTTTCACAGCTTGAAGTGCTAATATTAACTCAATGACATTAGCATAACTGACGCAGACTGTATGGAGATGTTGGTGACTACTTTATTATATCATGATTGGTATTTCATTGAAAACTAACGCTACATGATCCGTCTCTGCGCGGTTTGAGGCACGATGTCACGTACTGCGCGGCCCCTCCCACGAGAGGTTCGAGTCCTCCCTCGGGCGTGGGTGTATGTGTAGTTCTTAGCAAAAGTTAATTTAAGTAGTGTGTAAGTCTAGGGACCGATGACCTCAACAGTTTGGTCCTTTAGGAATTCACACACTTCCGTCTCTGGCACCACATTAGGTATGTCTTCATGTTCCATTTATTGTATTTCTTTATACTGTTTCGTATCAATTAATGTTATTGCATTTCGTATGTGATTGTTGCCGTGTTTACATGTGACAATGATAACGTTTTATTATTTAATTTGAGGAACCCAATAACGAAAGAGCATTATGTTTATATACTACATTTAGTTTATTATTTTGTTTCATATTACACACCTGTTCGGATTTTTCATTGATGCACCTGCAGCTGTTACAGGAAAATGCACCTGAAAATAGTTCCGACTGCATAAACACGTCGCGCTTGATGGAATATTAGAGCACCAAACAGTCGAGGTGCAGTCACTCCCCACATGGCGCAAAGTGGAACCCTGCAGCCTTCGAACTTCGAAAATGTTATTTGCACAGATTTATCTCGTTTGTTGATCTATTAAAAATTTTCCTCAAAGTAAACGTGGAGTGACAGAACTAGACCAAGCACCTTGAAAAATTTTTCCGTCGAATGTGAAGAACTCAGATTCACAACTTCCTCTGTCGGTTTGTGATGTTTATTTGCTCAACGCACTTGGTAATAATTGTAGGCGTTTTCCTGCGTTCCTTGGTTTTAAACTGACTTTTGGTCATAGATAAACGATCTCCAATGATATCAACGTTGTATCTCTCTTACAGCCTATGATGCATTGCTGTTAATGACACTAGCTCACTTGAGTGATGGAGAAGGAAACTAACTGTGGCCAATTCGAAGGAGCCATTCCGCCTGGGGAGGTATAGGGAGACTACGTCATACGTTGTTCTGGACGACCAAATGAGGGTTTGAACCCCACTCTTCCAAAACTGTCTGCCCACCGCTTCTTCGGTCTTCCTGCACTTCTAATACCATCTACTTCATAAGTTAATGCCGGCCGCGGTGGTCTAACGGTTCTAGGCGCTCAGTCCGGAACCGCGGGACTGCTACGGTCGCAGGTTCGAATCCTGCCTCGGGCATGGATGTGTGTGATGTCCTTAGGTTAGTTAGGTTTAAGTAGTTCTGAGTTCTAGGGGACTGATGACCACAGATGTTAAGTCCCATAGTGCTCAGAGCCATTCATAAGTTAATGCTAGTTTGGAGACGTTTTTGTCGCCCGTACTCTCCCGTTCAGTATGCACCCACGTACTTAAAACTTAACGTAGATATTTAATCATACTGACGATTCCCATATTGAATACAGCGCTGGAGAATGGAGCAACCGCACTGATACACTGACTGTATGCGCCACAGATGCGTGCTTTGCAATAGTTCTGCGTTGCAACCGCAGCCACCGCTTCCGTTATGGCCGTATTAAACGCGGCGTTCGTCAGCGCCTGTTCTTAGTCGCTATCGGCCAGTATCCGTTTCCTTCGAGTGATTTATCGCAAGTCGCTGACATAATCGACTGAGGGGGCTTCTCTCTTCTGTATCCCGAAATGCAGAAACAACAAAGTCACTAACGTATTGGAGCTAAATATTCCCACATTCTTACGTACAAAGAGGTCTGTTCGTTGTATGTAAAACCAATAAATGTAAGTGCGAATGGTAGCGATCTTGATTTCTTGGATTTATGTATACTTCTACATTGGTGTTTTACTTCAGAGATAACAAGTTTTAAAGATGCTTAGTGTAAATTTGCACAGCTTTCCTTTTTACGTATCTTAGGAAACAGAGTCTTGTTCCCTTCTTTACAGCAATTTGAAACTATTCGCTTCTCAAGAAATTCATAATGAATTCTGGTTCCCATATATTCTAAATGCTGTCCTGTTTGCAGTTTTATGGCAACAATCCTCTTCCTGCAGCAAAGCTTCGGTTCGCTCGGCGTATGAAGATGACAAAAATAAACTGGTTTACATGTTTCTGTCTTCATTATCACTGTCATTCATCTTCTCATAATTCACGAAGAGAGTTTTTCAGGCGGCCTAGATACATAGTGCCTACAGCTGCACAAAAAGATCAGGCGTACAATATCAGTTCACCGTATTTTTCTGTACTGCAGGAACTAGTAATTTTCGTCTCATTGACTAACAGCAATTTCTTTAAATTATTTTCTTCAGGTGCGGCAAGATGCGGCGATTCAAAAAAGAAAAAGAACATATTTCAGTTGTTTATTAGAGACAAATTATGAGAGATAGAAACACATTGCACATGTCACCGCATGGACAAATTCAAAGTTTTCTATTCCCACCGACACTCAACATGAAATGGTAGTCCATTTTATTCAACACACGAATCAACAGGTCCCTGTTTATTGAATTGACAGCTCAAACAATTCGATTTCTCAGCTCTTGAAGGGTAGCTGCCACAGGTGGGACAAAAACTCTGTCTTTTACGTCAGGCCCGCGAAAAAAAACTCAAGGTGTGAAATCTGGTGACCAAGGGAGGTCAAAAGCAGTGAACAAGATCATGTTGTCTACCTCCCCCAATCCAACGTTATGGGATGGTGTTGTTAAGATATCGCCTTAGCTCAAAGTGAAATTGAGGTGGCGCGCCGTCATGCATAAAAAAATGCAATCACTGAAATCTTCGTGGAGTTGAGCAAATAACGAATTTTGCAGCATGTCCAGGTTTGCTGTTCCTGTCACAAGTTTCCTCCGCAAGGAAGAAAGGCCCATACAATTTGTGAACAGAATCGGAACAAAACATGTCCAGTTTCGGTGAGTCTCTTTCATGCTCGATGACGAGATTAGGATTTTGTGACCCTCGTACGAAAAGGTGAGTCGTTCGGAAAAAGTGGCCCTTGCTGTATAATGGAATATTCGTACCTTTCTGTTGTGGTCACCGAGACCCAATTGCTGCAGCAACTGCAACTTGTAAGTCTTATATGCAAGCATCATTTCAGAACAAGCCACGCCGTTGTTTGGGGAAGCTGGAGTTCCTGACCTGCCCGTCTCGTAGACTTCCGAGGGATCGGTGTGAAACACGTCTCTGATACCTCGACATTTTCATCAGTCTTGCTTGGTCGACCAGCGCTCTCCTCTTAGCATATGCAACAAACTTCCGATAATTTTGTATGCCAGTCATAAATCTGCTAGTGCAGAGGTGGTTTCTTGCTGAATGCCCGTTTTACTTGAACAGTGAATTGACTTCCCGCAAATTTCAACATACAAAATCATTTCTCTTCCTACTTTCCTCAATCCAATGATGTGCGCAATGTGTTTCTAGCTTTTATACCCTTTGTCTGTAATAAACCGGCCGGTCGAAGTGGCCTAGCGGTTCTAGGCGTTTCAGTCTGGAACCGCAAGACCGCTACGGTCGCAGGTTCGAATCCTGCCTCGGGCATGGATGCGTCTGATGTTCTTAGGTTAGGTTAGGTTTAAGTAGTTCTAAGCTGTAGGGGACTGATGACCTCCGATGTTAAGTCCCATAGTCCTCAGAGCCATTTGAACCATTTTTTGTAATAAACAATTGAAATCTGTTATTTCTTTTTGAATCACCCGGTAAAATTCATCATCATAAAAGGCTTGCTATGGTCCTGAGAACGATACCCATAGTATCTGGTGTATGGGCCCGAGATTTTGTTAGAACCTTGAGAGACGGTTTTAATCTACTCGCTATTGACCTGCAGTGTTTCGTCTTATCACGCTCGACAGATGAGTAATTGGTTCGCACCTCGTGACGTATTCGCCTATACGGCACTGAAACACGAATGGGTACACTGCGTTCAACTTCACCGTGACTCACCACGCGAAAGATCTGCGGATATCAGTTACATTAATGCGTCTTTGATGTCCTTTGTAGAGAACATTGTCACACCACACGCACGCCATAAAAAAAAAGCGTACCAAATTACGGTAGGGAGGTATATGACGACTTGGCAGCGGAAGGCACGCAACGGCGAGCACACGTGAGCTTGCCTGCGTGATTTCCGCCTGTAGGAAAGGGGCGGACACACTTGCCTTAATCGCGACGCGCCATATGGGGAGTCGGCGCCGGAGACACGCAAGCAACATGTGATGGCGCAGTGCGCCAGATAAGAGATAGCGGTCCCTGCCGCCATACGCTGCGCAGGCCAGGGAACGCGAACAGGTGCGCAGATCCTTACCGCAGATACATGCGGGCGCTCTGCGTTAGCAATCACCTGCCGCGACAACCCCTCACTTGTTTTTCCTTACACCGCAGCTGACGACGTCTTGCTCATTTCCTTTCCCTGTACCACGCTCCACTCTCAGCGTCATCAATAGTAAAATATTAAGACTTTACCCCATCTCCATAAAGTTAGTGGTAATACCATACGTCACACGACGCGCTTACGGATCAGGCACTCATCTTCAGGGTAAAGATATTATGTTGGTACATAGTTTCGTAGAGTTTTCCCATCAGTTTAATAACCACAACAGATACACGTAACAAAGACTACAGTCGTCAATAATATAATCTTCTTCACTATTTAGAACAATCTACCAACGCTGGCGTACCTTTTCGATTCCGCAATTGTGGGAGGAGGAATGGCTGGCGGTGAGGGAAAATAAGCTGCGGTTGGTGAAACCCACCATCCAGCCGTGGTGTTCCTCCTGCCTGTCACCTAGGCGGGACGAAGTGACCCTTACACGTCTTCGCATAGGGCACTGTCCTCTTACGCATGCCTTCTTACTACGGCGAGAGGAACACCCGCTGTGTGATGCCTGTGGCGTGTACGCCATATTTTAGTTGAGTGTGATTTATATCGTTCTGTCAGGGCGGAAGTTAATATTAGTGGGTATCTGCCCTCGATTTTAGCCGATGAGGATTCGAGTGTCAAGAAAGTTCTAAGGTACTGTGATGTTTCTGGGCTTCAGCCTAAAATTTTAGGTTGGAATTTTTAGTGTGTTGCCGAGTGGCTGACCACTCCTTTTTCTTCTTGCAATAGGCTAGTTCCAAATATGTGCTATGTGTTTCATTTTAACCGCATCCCCCACGTTCTCTTGCAGTTCTCCTCTTTACATGCTGCTTTCCACTTGGCTACTGTTGACGTGCACACTGCCTATGTAGACTGTCACCTTTACTTTTAGTCTTATTTTTGCACTTGCTGCATTTTAGTGACACTCGTCCGTTATTGTCTCCGTTCGGGCGCTAAAGACTACACTATTGAGCGCCCATAACACCATATCCATCCATCCATCCTTTTCGATTCCGCGACTGTAGGCATCACTTGGTTATTGAGGCGAAGCTCTAGTCGATTCATGTCCGGAGCGTATTTTCATCCGGAAAGGAAGTTCCTTGACGGGAAAAGTGAAAATCTGAGGGCGTAACATCAGGCGAATAAGATGGGTATAGTGTTTTTTGTCAGTCTAGCAGAATGCAAGAGGACGTTATTGTGGAGTAGCTTCACTTCACGCAGTCTTCCTGGTTGTTGTTCTTGGAGTGCGTCTGCAAGACGTTTCAGTTGTTGACAATAAATGTCAGCAGTGATGGGCCCACCTCGGATGGTTCAAATGGCTCTGAGCACTATGGGACTTAACATTTGAGGTCATCAGTCCCCTAGAACTTAGAACTACTTAAACCAAACTAACCTAAGGACATCACAATCATCCATGCCCGAGGCAGGATTCGAACCTGCGACCGTAGCGGTTGCGTAGCTCCAGACTGTAGCGCCTAGAACCGCTCGGCCACCCCGGCCGGCCCCACCACGGAGTAGCGGTTCAGAGTACATCAAACCGTCGCTGCTCCTCCAGATGCATGACATTACCTTTTGTGGATGTGCGCAAGTCTTTGTACGTTCAGTTGCTGTTTCATTTAGACTCAACCACTCCGCGTGCCTTCAAACTCCAGTTTCCTGTGTTTTTTTTTTTTTTTTTCGTGACCGTTAGGTGGTTAGCGATTGCTAATAACACCTCCTTTGATTAGTAAAATTTGTCAAAGCTGAAAATAATTTGGCGTCCTGTTAATCCATTGTTGGACTTTGTGGCACTACCTACAAAGTGACAACAAAAAAATGGTTCAAATGGCTCTGAGCACTATGGGACTTAACATTTGAGGTCCTCAATCCCACAGAACTTAGAACTACTTAAACCTAACTGACCTAAGGACATCACAGACATCCATGTCCGAGGCAGGATTCGAACCTGCGACTGTAGCGGTCGCGCGGTTCCAGACTGAAGGGCCTACAACCGCTCCGCCACACCGGCCGGCCAATGTAACAACAGCAACGCTTGTTTGGAATTCAGCACTGCGATCGCTTGTATGTGTCTTGACAGTCCTTTGGACAAGGCAGTTCGAATTTCACGGCAGGGGTTGTAATCCGCGGCATGTGGCGCTGGACGTGGGGGTGGCGGGGTCGGATGTGGAGGCGCGCCACCCCGCAGATGCCGCCGGGCGTCCGGTTTCCGCGCCCGCAGACACCCGCAACTCACCCCGCCCATCTGCGTCCTGGGGCTTACCTAAAGGCCTCAGCTGCCGCCCCTAATCGGTTTGTCCTCATGAGGGTGGCGGCCTATGCAGGTAGTTTTTAAGGCTCTTGACAAGCTGGTGCAGCAGGCCACCACACGGCAGGGAGGGCGGGCGAACAGCTGAGACGCCTCGTAAAACTAATGCCACCCCGCAGGAAAAGTGAAACCCCAAAGGTGGTATGTTTCAAGCTCTTCTTCCATCACAGACAATAAATCTTGGCAGCTGACTGGGAGTTTAAGGGGTTCATCCTGCAGCGTGAAACGAGTCGGATAACCCACTCACACCGTATTCTGACCTTCAAGAAGATAATTAGCTCCACTTATTAATAAAGGAACCAAATCTGCTATATGAGTCCGCAGTCATAATGAATAATTTTTTATTGAAACCGCCCAGATTGCTTAATATGTATGATCATTTATAATGTCGCTTCGGTTACAACTATCATCAGCTCAAACTTACAACTCGTAAAACAAGATTCAGTGTCCGTATCAAGGATATCTATCCTCCGATTGGGTATACGTTTTGACAAGTTCTAAGTTTTGATCTGATGATGGCAATAGTCGAAACGGCATTATAAATAATGACGTATATTAAGCAATCTAGGTGGTTTATTCACAAAAAATTCCTTTCATTATTCAGGCTAGCGTACAGTAAGTGCATGTTTGCTCGAACGCCAGGTACTCTGTAAACATGCACTGCATATCTAACATCCAGATGATGGCAAGTCAGTAAGCTAAAGTTGTGCCGGAAGTATACACAAATGAAAACGTCTTTCAGTTCTTGATCTTCGCTTTGAAGCAGATATTAATGGGAGTAGAAATTTTTCAGCTCTTGGGTTAGAAGAAAAAGTTAAGTGATCAAGAAAAAGTAACGTGTTGAGCGGTGACGATATCGATACCGGATGTCACTCCCTGTGTGCTAACTGCTTTAGTGGTGCGTTTCGAATACACCTATCTTCAGAGTATCAAGACAGGGAAAAGAACTTCGTACGGGCAGTATGGGGTAATAAGAATAATACACCCTCCAAAACATAACTATGCCAAAATTTCAGTTACGTTTGGAGTGTGCATATTCACAAGGCCCCGTACTGCCTGTATGAAGTTCTTCTCCCTTACTTGATATTCTGAAGAATATTTATCAGTACTGTTCACCATTTTAAATTTCATAAAATGGGCCATTCTACTTGGGTGACAATATGTCACATCTCGTATTCATAAAAACTATTTTGTCCTGGTGGTTGTCGGATGAATCTAGAGGAATCTAAAATGTATGAATTATTTCGAGTTAACAGCAACGAATAAAATTTTTAAAAATTTTTGCTATAACAAGATTCCGTTGCTGCATATACAATATCGAATATTAATAATACTGAATGCCGAGCAACAAAAAAAAAACTAACAAGAAATTGTTGTGACCTGTGTGAGCAATGGAAAAATTTGAATTCAGAGAGATAACAGTTGGTCTTTTTCACTGTTACATATTTGCGACACAATTGTACGCGTGAATAGTCGTTATTAAGACATTTCCACGGAAAATGAACTAAGCATATACCACAGTTTCGGTATCGTAAGGACCGCAATTCTTTCAAGCAGAAGACGCCATTGGGTCACTGGGACAAAATCAGTCTCCCTTCTTTACAGACGATAAATATGTTTAACAGCATGTCTCTGTTGACCATCTGACGTTTACTTAGTCAAGTCTGTCTAGGACATAATTTTAATCTGTTGAGAAAGTTTTCTGCCGGCTTTCGTGTGTTTAAAGAGAGGAAACTTTCAGATAGTAGCAAAATACTCTGCAGGTAGTGTTCCGAAAGACGTTACTGAAAAGCATAATCAATATGTAAGGGGCATTCAAATTAAAACGACATACATGTGAAAATACTAAAAAAACTGTTTATTATTTCAGAAGTAACTGCCAACTGTGGGATAAGACGGTCAGTGTCTTCATGGAAAAATGTTTGCAGTTTCCAACGGAACCATGAATGTACCCAGGTGTGCACTTCTTCGTCCGAACCAAATCGACGGCCACTAATGTCTTTCTTCAGGGCTTCAAAAATATGAAAACGCACTGTGAGATATCGGGACTTAACGGGCGATGTGTAAGGACCTCCCAGGGTTTCGTCTGCAGCATAGTCGAAACCACCTTGGCAACTCATTCTGCAGAAGTTTAGCTGCAGACCTCTTACGCATCCTCCTAACAGACCCGCTCCGCCTTCATGCGATTTCCATTTTTCTGGAGCCCGGGAGAAAGACATTCGTGGCTGTCAATTTGCTTCGGACGAAGAAATGCACACCTGGGTACATTCATGGTTCCGTTGGCAACCGCAAACATTTTTCCATGAAGGCACTGACTGTCTTGTATCACAGTTGGATAAACGTATTAACAGTTATGGCAATTACTTTTCGAATAATAAACAGTTTGTTTAGTGTTTTTCCATGTATCTCGTTTTCATTTGACTGGTCCCGCTACTATGAATACGGCTGCCTAAAACGGATCCAATTCTGCGCTTGTCACAGGAGAGACCCTTGTCCCCTGTGTGCATGCCATTTGCACGTACGGCAGCGCACGTAGCGGACGCACGAGCTCGCACGCCATTCGCAGGCAGGGTGAGACCTCGCTGGGTATCGAGCGGCGCTAATCAGGCCGAGAGTCAACAGCCGGCAGACGTGTTCGGCATCCACGGGTCGCGGCTTCCAGACCCGTCGCAGCCGCCGGCCAAAGTCTCGCACTGCTGCAGCAGCGCACGATTGCCACTGTTTCTCGAGAAGACTAGAGTATAGGAAACGCCCCTGTGTATGTAGAGAATACCCTGTTAATGTTAGCCAAGAAAGACCTGTGTAACGCATAGAGAGCACAATGTTCACGTCAGGTTTCGAATGTTCGATTGTTATGCTCATTAGTTCCGTTCAGGTGCAAAACACGAAAGAACAAGTTTTCGTCCGACAATTCTGTTTGTTGGGTTAACTTTTTCGTAGTCTTCCTAAAAAGAAAAAAAAATCTCTATCGATTGTCATGCAACAGACTTCTTAGTAAGGGTCAAAGGTGAACTTCTTCTTAATGGTCCACCAGCTCCAGCATTTTGCATCGAAATGCAAATACAACACATTTTATTCTGTGCTGTTTGCTTTTCTTTCTAGAGTACAGGAGTTGATGATGTCGGTGGTAAATTGTAAAGTAACTTTGACACAGGTGTTTTACAAAAGATGTTTTATAAATTATTTAACAGTGTGCTGGCGTACTTCATGATATCATTTATAAAAGACAGAGCAGACGGAGCCCCCAAAGCCTCTGACGACAGCTCTAAGATATTTCTTGCTCATGACAGTTGTCTCCACCGATTTCTACGGAACTGTGAGCATGATTATATCCATGCGCTAGACATTACGTAGAATTTTCCTCTATAAGCTTAAAAAAAGAAATTGTATTTCGTTCAGAACACCTGATCTAGAATAGAAGAATATCTTAGAATGCCAGACAGTATGTGATTTTTATATTTACTGCAGTTTCTTTATAAATGTCTATTTCGCAGAACACAATGATAACTGGAATGAGATATTCACTCTGTAGCGGAGTGTGCGCTGATATGAAACTTCCTGGCAGATTAAAACTGTGTGCCGGACCGAGACTCGAACTCGGAACCTTTGCCTTTCGCGAGTTCGAGTCTCGGTCCGACACACAGTTTTAATCTGCCAGGAAGTTACAATGATAACTGTTTATTTACTTTGAACAATGCTGTACTGTCCCCACTGTAGTTGTTCTGGTACTGAATGAGAGTCAAAAATCACATTGGATTTAGCTATGCACTTTGGTGCGCAGTTCTGACTAAGTGGCATTAGCTCGCTGTCTGATCTGAACTACGATGATGCCTTTATCAGAGTGGGCAGTCAAAGAGTGGAGCGAACGGTGATGTGTTCTGACGTAAATCGACTTCCAGCAGCTGTGGCATACTGAACTTCTTGAGGGCGTGTCTTCGTCAACGTCCCTCATTCGTGGCTGCGTCTCCAAAGGCTATCCTTAGCTTGTGGTTCCGTCTTGAGGAAACACACCGCTAGCACTTTCATATCGCGTCTGTGGCGCAAGCAGCGCTGGTTCGTAGGGGAGCAGGTACTTTCTACTCGTGGCTCTTTCCCCTGGGACCTGTTCTGGCAGCAGTCGTGGTAGCAATAAAGGAAAGTACTCGTTTCAACAATGATTTTCACTTTGCCGAACTAGTTTCATAGACTTTATGAAAGCGTGAAGTAGCACGATAAAAGGGACCATGCATAAGTAGATTATCCATGAAAAAGCGTGAATTGAACCAGTGAACCGTGACTTTCTTTGTATTTTCTTTACGCGTTCATTTTATAAATAGCACGTACAGACAGCATTATACCATTCTGTCCGACCGAACATCCGTCTGAACTCTTCCTTCTTTTTCTGTCTTCAAACTAATACCTAGAGCGTTCGTACGAAGAATCACGGCGATGTATTTGTTCGATATTTGATAATCCTGGAAGAAAGTACTCGGTTTTAATCCCAGTTACTAGACTTCCCGTCTCTCAAAAATAATTAGTAAACTAATACGGTCGCAAACTGTACGCCGCACAAGCGTCAGGGTCTCGTATCCAGCGAGGGGATGTGATGGACCACAAATGGGCTTTCATTCGGAAAGAGCGGGCTTCGAATACCTGCTGTCTTCTTACATCAATTTAGATGAAGTCCAGTATGGTTCCTTTGAGCGCGTCGACTGGTTTCCTGTCACATTCCTGTCCAGTCCGAGCTAGCACTACATAAAACAAAAAGGAGGAAAAGCAGATGCCAGGTTGAGATACATTATGATAACCTTAAGAAAATGTAATTCATTGACGAAAGAAGTGTCTTATAAAACGCTTGTTAGACTGGTTCTCGAGTAATATTCATCAGTCTACGGGATAGAAAGGGTCCAACAACGAGCGGCGAGTTTAGCCACGATACCGTTTACTCGGCGGGAAAGGGCTACGGGAGTGCTCAATAAACTCCAGTGGCAGTCGCTACGAGAAAGGTGGTGTGCTTCACAGAGAGATTAACTGTCGTTGCGGGAAGAGTCAGACAACACATACGTCTCGCGAAATGGTCACGACGAGAAAATTAAGGTTCAAATGGTTCAAATGGCTCTGAGCGCTATGGGACTTAACGTCTATGGTCATCAGTCCCCTAGAACTTAGAACTACTTAAACCTAACTAACCTAAGACATCACACAACACCCAGTCATCACGAGGCAGAGAAAATCCCTGACCCCGCCGGGAGAGAAAATTAAGAAAATAGTATATAATACGCACCTTCACCGACATTTGTGTTCCAACTTGCCATGACTGGAATGGGAAAGAGGGCAGGAAGGAGGCGAGAAGACAGTGGTACCAGAAGCGCCATGCGCTACGTATTGTAAGGTGGCTTGTGAATTATAGATTCCAATGTGGTAATGGGCCTCGATATACCTCGCTGGGGTTGGATCACTTACGGAGAATCAACACTTCTGCGCACATTGAAAATCTGTTACCTATCTGGCAGCGTGCTCAGTCTGTGAAAAGTGTTACTAGGAACTATTTTTAATGAATGGTGAAAGGTTAAAAAATGGCGGCCAATTACATTTACTATTTTTTTTTTTTTGCCTGTTTCACGATGATTTGCCCATCTTCAAACGACGTTTACGTTATACTGGAATCTTACAGGAGTTGCCGAAGTCAACAAAGTGAACGCGAAATCCCTGGCTATCGTGGCAGACTGATCTGAAGCTTGGACGAAGAGCTAAATTAGGCTGGAAGGTGGCAGTTTGTTTGAGACTTGACAAAGCCAGGGAATGTGGAAGCAAAATCTCTGGTTGTCCTGGCAGACTGATCCGTAGCCGAGGCGGAGGTCAAAGCTACGTTGGAATGTGAGCTGGCGAGACCAACGAATATGAACGCGAAAAACTGGGTAAAGTCTCTCGAGTTCTGCAGAAATGTCATGGCGTTGCAACTCCGCAAAAGGATTACTCGGCACAGCCATCACAAACTCTATCTCGACGAGAACTGAGATTTTGTTTTCATTATCAAAAGGTGGATTTTGGTTGCCGTATCTTACAGTTTCATTGGCGTTGTTCGGTTCCATTTCAGGTAACGTATATAGTCGATGTGGAACAAGGTTAATATACAGTAGGAAATATGCTGATAATCTCTTTCCGTATTCCTCATTCCCTCGACTACAGAGAAAAGCTGGCGTTCGTCAACATCAGAACTGAGAACACAAGCTCGTGGGTTGCAAAGCCGTTTTGCCTTCCATTATCTCTGCGAGAACCGTTGCCGTGTCTCGTCACTGCATGGAGATATATTCAGATTCCTTTTTTGTCTCCGTGAGTGAGCCGCCGCCTTGGGGACTCCGGGGACGCGCGCTTGCGATAGCACTGTACCCGCGTGACGGCGGTGGGCGTGCAGCGCGCTCCCAAGGAGACGAAACCGTATCTGCGCAGCCCCGGCCGCGGTGGGCGGCGGGGCGTCGCGGGTAGGCGTGTAGGGGGCGGCGCCGCCAACGCCCCCCGGCCGCGACACCGCCAAGAAGCAGCGCCGCGCCAGCGCTGCGTGGTGGGGGCGGACCGCCCGCCTCCACCGCCGCCGCAGCCGCAACCGCTGCCGCTAGCGTCTTCTAGCACAAACAGGTTTCGCAAGCGGCAGTCACCACTGCTCTCATCGCCGTGTGGCTGGAAAACAGTCACACATGAGATGTGTCATCTGTGTGAGTGTTTATTGAAAATAGCTTCGGCGAGTTCTCTAATGACTGAGACTGAAGTATGAGAAGATGTGTAATTACAGAACGTGTGTGTGTGTGTGTGTGTGTGTGTGTGTTTGTGTGTGTGTGCTGAAGGTCCCAGACTGATGTACAGTACTCAAGAATCATTTGAAACCAAGACTGTTTTTATTCTGAATTAAATTTCCTTAAGATTCCCCTAGTGAGTCACTATTTGGCATCTGCTTTTCTACTATTTGTTTTCTGCGGTAACAGCTCAGACTGGAAAAAATGCGTGAAGAAATTGGTCAAAGCCTCGTAAGGGAACCATTCTGTAACTGAGTTAAATTCATGTAATCATTAAAAGAAATATAAATGAATGCGGAGAATGCGCGCGCGTGTGTGTGTGTGTGTGTGTGTGTGTGTGTGTGTGTTTGTGTGTGTGTGTGTTTGTGTGTGGAAGGTCCCAGACTGATGTACAGTACTCAAGAATCATTTGAAACCAAGACTTTTTATTCTGAATTAAATTTCCTTAAGATTCCCCTAGTGAGTCACTATTTGGCATCTGCTTTTCTACTATTTGTTTTCTGCGGTAACAGCTCAGACTGGAAAAAATGCGTGAAGAAATTGGTCAAAGCCTCGTAAGGGAACCATTCTGTAACTGAGTTAAATTCATGTAATCATTAAAAGAAATATAAATGAATGCGGAGAATGCGTGTGTGTGTGTGTGTGTGTGTGTGTGTGTGTGTGTGTGTGTGTGTGTATGAGAGAGAGGGAGGCTGGGGGGAGGGAGAAGGAATTACCTTCGACTGTTAAATTATGTGTTTTTTTTTTTTTAATGTATGACAGTGAGCAATGCAACACTTTTTTCTCAGTTACTTTCCGTCATGCGGAATTTTTGTGAGAGATCGAGGATTATTCCCGCTTCCGTCCTTACAGTCCCTGACGTTCCGATACGTGGCGGCGCAGCACGTAGCCTGCACAATGGCGTCTGTAATAGAGGTGTGATTCAAGTGGAGAGCTGGCACTGAGTTTCTTCTCGTGGAAAACCAGAGCCCTACAGATAACCATAGGCGTGTGCAGAATGTCCGCAGAGACCTGCTAGCGAAAGAGAGCAAGGTCAATCGTTGGAGGAGGCATCTGTGATCATCGTGACAAGATCGCGCAAACTTTTCCAGTCTCCAACGTGCCGGCCGGCTGCGAAACTGAAAAAACTTCAGCGTGTTCGTAGCGACAAAAATGCAAACGAATGTCTTCGTGTCCACAACAACGCAAGGCCTCACGCAAGCCTGCGCACCCGAGAGCAGCTCACAACGCTTCACTGGACTGTTCTTCCTCACGCACACTACAGCCCGAATCTCGCACTTTACGATTTTCATCTGTCTGGCCCAATGAGAGATGCGCTCTGCGGGAAGCAGTGCCTGGATGAACGAGAGGTTATTAATGCAGCAAGACGTTGGCTCCGGCCTCGGCCAATAGTATGGTACCATGCGGCCATACAGGTCTTCCCGGTAAGGTGACGTAAGGCCGCACATTGATCGAAGATAATTGTGAAAAATAGGGCTTTATACCCAAAAGAGGGGGAATAATATGGTGTATTGGCATCTTGAATATATTAAACGGGATTGGAATAATAGAGAATTGTGGAGGTGGTTCGATGAACCCTCCGACAGTCACTTAAATGTGATTTGCAGAGTATCCATGTAGATGTAGACCCTACTTTTAGAAAAAAATGTGCTACATTACTTAACGAATGTCCCTTGGTTATGTCCCGAGAGGTACAGTGTAGTACTTAAGGGATTTCCGAGACCAACAGGGCTCAAATCGCCTTCGAGTTTTATATTTCTGTGATTTTCTGAAGTCAATTAAGGTGAATGCCTGCATGTTTTCTTCGAAACGAGTACGTCAGACTTCCTTCCAAACGGTTGTCATGTCACAGTTTGTGCACCGTCTGTGTTGGCCTTGTCCTCCGTTCTTTCTTTCCAAGTGGACAACCTGTTGCGACGAAAAGGGTAATACCAACGCTCTATGCCTTCTGTTATACAGAAACTGCAAACCGAATCTTTGCATTTACTGTCAGCTCATTTACCACAGCGAAAGAAAACAAAACCACACAATATCTGTGGTTCTAACCTCTTCACAATGACACTTCAAGTTTTTGGATTAGAACAGCAAACCGGCCGAAGTGGCCGTGCGGTTAAAGGCGCTGCAGTCTGGAACCGCAAGACCGCTACGGTCGCAGGTTCGAATCCTGCCTCGGGCATGGATGTTTGTGATGTCCTTAGGTTAGTTAGGTTTAACTAGTTCTAAGTTCTAGGGGACTAATGACCTCAGCAATTGAGTCTCATAGTGCTCAGAGCCATTTGAACCATTAGAACAGCAGCTAAATTCTTATTAAACTCTGTAAATGCGTTCGTATCAGTTTTAAAGTGCGGTAAGGAACGTAACATATTCTACCTAGAAAGAAATCCGACGTTTACTCAGTTACCGGACACAAAATGTCCTAAAATACGAGGCTTGTCATCGACTGTAACCGAACATCAGACACGCTTTTGCGTGTTGTTGTTCGCAAATTGTACCAGCAAAGCAGAAGATAGCGCTACACATCCTTGTTAATTGTCCATTTCGTATCACGAATGACGGCTTTTGGATGTTAACAAGTTTTCAGTTCTATTGAAGTATCATACTCATGTTCGTCATCTTCAGCAGGTTAGAATGCTTAGGGAGTCTTATATTTAAGCCAGATATTTAATAACTGCCGGCTAGAGTGGTCGAGCGGTTCTAGGCGCTACAGTCTGGAACCGTGAGACCGCTACGGTCGCAGGTTCGAATCCTGCCTCGGGCATGGATATTTGTGATGTACTTAGGTTAGTTAGGTTTAAGTAGTTCTAAGTTCTAGGGGACTGATGACCTCAGAAGTTAAGTCCATAGTGCTCAGAGCCATTTTAACCATTTAATAACTCAATGGACAACACAAGTGGGAGCTGTTGATTTATTAGTAGAGCTATAGTGGGTACTCATGTCTGAATTCCTCCATAGTTCCGATAAATAAATCATTTTCCGGTTGATAAAATGCACCTGCTGACGCGTACTTCATTTTACCACAAATCTTCAATGCGATAGTAGGGTACTCGTACGACCATACGAAACATAATGAAGATTATGCTGCTGTTATGGAGTAAGCAAAAGAATGCATTAAAATATTAGTATTAGATCGTGGTCGAACCATAGTTCTCTCAATAACGACTCCATCTTATCACATCTGCCGCACCTTCGTACTTGCTTTGCAATACCTACGCTGTTACGCCGCTGAGGCACTCGACTGCGACTACGGGCGGCGTCGATGTGCCCTCGTCTCGAGAGTCCGGGTGTCGAGCCCCGGCGCGGCACCGGCCGCGCACTGCGCTGCAGCGGGATGAGTCAGCGCGCTAATGGCAGCAGCATCCCGAGGACTTCGCTCAGCTGCCTGTTAAGGGCCGCCGGAGGGACGCACAAGGTCTCAAGTCTGTCCGCTGCTCTCGACCGTGCAGTGCAGGCGTAGGCAGTAGCGACACTCTTAATCCTTCTCTGTCTATGCACATAGGCTAAAATGTGTTTCGCTTTCGGTAAACAGGTTTCTACATCTACATCTGGATTTCTCAAGCCACCTTATGGTGTGTGGCGCAAAGTACTTCTATTATCAGTACCCCTCGCCCCCTCCTTTTATTTTCAGTTCTATTCGCGAAAGATACGTGAGAATAATGACGGTCAGACTCTTTTCGTTGTGGTCATTTCGTGAAATGTATGTCCGACAAAGTAATACAGGTTCGGGAAAATACCTCACTGCTCTTCGTTGGATATTCTCTAATTCTTACGTAAGGGACAGTCAAACAAAAACGACACAGACGGAAAGTTAACTATTTATTATTTCAATAGCAATCACCATAACCGTTAATACATTTATCCTATTGTCCGACGAGACAGTCAGTGTCTTCATGGAAAAATGTTTGCAGTTGCCTGTGGAACACGACTGTACCTAGAAGTGCACTTCTTCATCCACAGCAAATCGACGGCCACGAATATCTTTGGGTGAAATGGCTCTGACAAGGGAACCTCCCCATCGCACCCCCTTCATATTTAGTTATAAGTTGGCACAGTGGATAGGCCTTGAAAAACTGAACACAGATCAATTGCGAAAACAGGAAGAAGTTGTGTGGAACTGTGAAAAAATAAGCAAAATATACAAACTGAGTAGTTCAAGGAAAGATATGCAACATTAAGGAGCCTGGGAACGCAGGTGCGCCGTGGTCTCGTGGTAACGTGAGCAGCTGCGGAACGAAAGGTCCTTGGTTCAAATCTTCCATCGAGTGAAAAGTTTAATTTTTTATTTTCAGTTTATGTGACAAACTCTTATGTTTTCATCACTTTTTTGGGAGTGATTATCACATCCACAAGAAAACCTAAATCGGGCAAAGTAGAAGAATCTTTTTACCCATTCGCCAAGTGTACAAGTTAGGTGGGTCGACAACATATTCCTGTCATGTGACGCACATGCCGTCACCAGTGTCGTATAGAATATATCAGATGTGTTTTCCTGTGGAGGAATCGGTTGACCTATGACCTTGCGATCAAATGTTTTCTGTTCCCATTGGAGAGGAACGTCCTTTCGTCTACTAATCGCACGGTTTTGCGATGCGGTCGCAAAACACAGACACTAAACTTATTACAGTGAACAGAGATGTCGATGAACGAACGGACAGATAATAACTATGCAAAAATAAAGAAAATAAAATTTTCAGTCGAGGAAATACTTGAACCAAGGACTTCTTTTTCTACAGCTGCTCACGCTACCACGAGACCACGGCGCTCCTAAGCTCACATTCTCCATTATGTTGTTTATGTGGCCCATGGACTATTCAGTTTGTATATTTTGCTTATTTTTTCACAGTTCCACCAACTTCTTCCTGTTTTCTCAATTGATCTGTGTTCAGTTTATCAAGGCCTATCCACTGTGCCAACTTATAACTAAATCTGAGGGGGGTGCGATGGGGAGGTTCCCTTCTGAGCACTATGGGACTTAACTGCTTTGGTCATCAGTCACCTAGAACTTAGAACTACTTAAACCTAACTAACCTAAGGACATCACACACATCCATGCCCGAGGCAGGATTCGGACCTGCGACCGTAGCGGTCACGCGGTTCCAGACTGTAGCGCCTAGAACCGCTCGGCCACTCCGGCCGGCACGAATATCTTTCTTCAGATCACCAAAAATATGGAAAACGTAAGGGGAGGGATCGGGACTGTACTGAGAATGTGTAAAGGCTTTCCAGCGAAACTTCTGCAGCAATTTCGAAACAATCTTGGATACACGTGGGCGGGCACTGAGTGTCTTTTCTTACAGTGCGACAAATGAGTTAACCGTTATAAATATTGCTTTTGGAAAACAGGTTACATTCCTCTTTCTCATCTGTCTCGTTATCATTTCACTGCCCCTTATATTATTCCTACCTGGAAGAGGACCTAGATTCGAAAGAGTGTTTCGCAACGCAGTACTTTCGTGGCTGAGTTACATTCCCTTGCGGTTTTTCCAATTAGTCTCAGCCTGAATTACCTCCTTGACGGAAAACTGTTGCCGTGTCAAGAGTTACAATTATCCTTCTTGACGTTACGTCATTCATCGCCTTATCTTTCCTCTTTTGTCTCCTCTTTCTCCAGTTAATAAATTCTCCCCGGTTTTTCCGTACTTAGCAATTGTCACACCAATGCTCTTCGGGAAGCCATTGGAGCTTAGTATAAAGAGAAATTATCTCTCCTCTCCGTTATCAATATCTCCATTTCCGCATCATATAAAGCAGTTCAGTATTCCACCAGACGCACAGTGTGAAATCTCACGCATATGAACGACACAGACAAGTTTTTTTTTTTGCGATATTATTACGATGTTCCATTCCCAGCCCTCTGATATAAATCTAAAAGCGTAGCAGAAATTCGCGCGAAATTAATCAGACTTGAAATAATTTACGAATTAAAGCATGAATGTTCGCGATGAAAATTCCCGTGATGCTGACAGAATTACTGCCTAAGCTTTTGTTTGCACCGGCGGCAGCATTATTTAATCTGCAACAGGCGGTGGCTTCCCGCAGACCGCTTTGCGAAGGTGGGTATAAGAAAACATTTGTTCGCAATACAAAGATAAACTACAGGAATAACTCAGAAATCCCGCTTGCTTATTCGGGGAGCAATCGTAAATATTCCTCCGTCTCGAAGTTAGGCTCAGCCTGCTTGAACCGCCGTTTCGTCGCTGTAAACGCTCCGCACAAGTTTTAGAAGTTATGCTCTGCAGTATTGAGGCTCGCCGTAGACATTAATACTTTTGAAAGGGCGGTAATGAATACGTGGTGGAGAGCCGAGCGATTATATACAGTGATGGCAGGTCACGTAAAAATGACTGCGATGTAGGGCGAGTGTCTGTTGCCTAAGTAGCTCCAGTATTGAGACTTATCTGCCGTGGCCACCGTACAGCCAACTCTCTCGAGCCTCGGCCGAAGGTTTCGCCTTGCCAAACCGGATTATTAGACGGCATTAAAGACAGAGCAGTAATCCAAAGCACGTGTGTCTTACACGGCATATCATTTCCTGCAGCTGGCGTGTCGCGCCGGCTCGTCTCGTATCTCCAAAGGATAATGTGTCACTAACGCTGCAGCCGCTAGTGTACTGCTGGCATCTGAAACACTTCCGTGATGAGCAAAGGATCAAGCCATTTCAAATGACAGGAGGTGAGCCAAACTGAATGCTCACAAAACAGATAAAAATTCACACAGAGCTGCCGTTCGAAAATCTTGTCGACTACACTGTTGCAAACTTTCCTCCCCGGCCAATAATTCCCAGTCTTCTTCCGTGTTGCCACGGGCGGGTCGCGTATTGGACGCAATTCTGCAAAATGCGAGACATGGAATGGTCGTGTAACTATTTGATCTATACGCAAATCCCATGTTCTGAAATCTGCATGTCCATTTTTCTCATTTCTCTGGTCGGGTCGAACGAGAAGCTATATTTCCCACACTGACTGGGAGACCTCTCTACCCGAGAGGCCGGTTTATATGATGTCCGCCGAGAAGAACTTTTATTCACACTATTGAGGTCCTAACACGTATACCACAGTGGTCTCATCAGATCAGTACCAATGTCGTAATATCAGCGTTGACAAGTAATGCAATTCGGCGTACGTAAGTAATGATCCAGTTTTTATACAGACCATTGTTCATACATAATACTAGGGGCTTCCGCATCATTCGATGTACATCCAGCTCGTAAATCTATCCTACAGGCATATACCTTTATCTTATTAATAATTACCTTCCGATATAAAATTAAGAACACCATTTCAACTTCAATGTCATAGTTTGAAAGCCTCAGAAAATTTACAGCACATTTATCTGAATACTAATTAGCTAACTTAACATAGATTGCGTAACCTGAGAGATTTTATTACAGCAGTCATAGTGTCTCAGTCCGGTTTTGCTACAAAAGTTTCTTTAAACAAAACATAAAAAACATCGACAAGACTGACACAATGCTTTCGGCATTTTTTTAAGGAAACAGTTATGTAACACATGATTAGTATCATTTCAGAATGACATCTGTTCCATAAACAAAGTAACTTACGTTGCAGAGGATCATTGCGATAACTTTGAGCTCTGTCTCGTAATGTCTTCTCACGATTGTATGATAAATGTTATCCTCGAAGAGCTTTGCAAATGTTGATTACCGCAAATATCTATTTCTTCATATTGACCTGTGAGAACGTGGATAAACATTATTACAATATAGACACAATGTAATGCACTAATACGAGTTAGTTTGCTTTATCATGAACATTGATTTATTACGTTTACGTTTACTATTACACTAATCTACGAAGGTACTGGGAACATACCATTTTTTTTGTTTATCTTCAGTTGTTGGATCGGTCCTGTATGTAGACACAATTTAAAGTCTGGGGCACATGTCAATAACTTTGATCGTGATTTGCTGTCTGATTTTCACCATGAGCGCCGGAAAGGAATGGGTGGATCAGTTTCTCTGAACTTTGGATATAACTAAGAGAACTATAGTATAGAACGACGGTCAGCAAGCCGGAGAAACCTGCGGAAGTTTTCCCAGTCGCTTGGGGATCTTACAACGAGTGCCATAGTGCGTAATCTGACAAGTTAACTTTTTTATGGAATGAATAGGAGATCAATTAGAACTTTCTCAACGTTAGGAACAGTTACTATATCGTGATAATTATGTATCGGTACTGTACCTTTGCACAACATTGTTTTGAGGCAACTCCAAACGAAACGTTTTTGTTCATACGCTTACGCGACCTTTTTTTTCCTAACTTTGTATAGTGCTTGTGTTATTCAGAATGCGGTGAACGTTTCTTTGGATACACATGCAAGTCCAAAGAAACAGGCACTGCGGCGACTACAGCCGTTATGAAATACATTAAATGTATTCGCAATTGCGAATATGAACAACCACCAGCTGTAGAATGGAATGAAGGCAATGAAAATTTGTGCCGGACCTGGAAGCGAGCCGGCCCTTGTGGCCGAGTGGGTCTAGGCGCTTCAGTCCAGAACCGCGCTGCTGCTGCGGTCGCAGGTTCGAATCCTACCTCGGGCATTGATGTATGTGATGTCCTTAGGTTAGTTAGGTTTAAGTAGTTCTACGTCTAGGGATCTGATGAAATCAGATGTTGAGTCCCATAGTGCTTAGAGCCATTTGAACCATTTTGAACCTGGAATTGAGCCCCGATTTCCCGCATATCGCGGGCACTCGCCTCAAATCACGATGCGAGCATGCCCAAAGGATCTTCGGATCGTATTCGGAGTAACACAGGCACAGCACTATCGTAATTATCCGACGACTCCGGCCAAGCGACTTACAAGTAAAATGTCTCCCCTGTACGGGTATATGCATAATGGACGTACGAGTACGGGTTGTCGACATATGGTTGACGAAATGTGGAAGTTTGGTTCTGGCCGTGAATCGTGCACAGATGGTCAAATGGTAAGGCGGTGAGCTGGAAATCCGGGCTCGAATCCCGATCCGACACAAATTTTCATTGTCGTCATTCCATTCTATAGTTGATGGTTGGCCATATTCGCAACTGCGAATACATTTAATGCAATTTTTTTTATTTTCTTGTTTTGGCGTGAAGGACCGAGGTTTGTACCTGCGTTGAAGTAAACCACATAGGATGATTCTGCAGTTTAAATCTTTGCGCTCATATTTGCTGCCATTATAACGGGCCGTGTTTTCCTGTGCTGTTGCAGGTGGAGCTGTTGGCAGGCGATCGTTGCGCGCCTCCTGATCGGACAGTGGCCGCCGGTGTCGACACGTAAGTACCGCAGCATTGCGCGGACCTCACAGCTGCTCTAGCCAAGCTACTACCATAGCGCTCCTCCCAAGGGTCGCCAGTTCGAATGCTCAGGGCGGGAAATTTTTTCATAGCAAGGATGTTTCCAGCAAGAGATGGGGAGGTGACAGTCTGCACTGTTACCTAGATAAACATACCATCACCAGCATCTCACGGACGGGTACGCTCAGATACTTTCTTCCTTCACACCAGCCAACTCGTTTGCCCAGCATACTATCGTTGCTTTTTAGGCGAGCATCTACAGAATACGTTGATTTTTCCCCACTAAAGACATTAAGAAAGAGAAGTATTCCACTGCTCTCGTACTGTTCAGGAATCAGTTACAATGTCACACTCCAGGTATAGCTAAGTCTCCCGACAACAGCCATGAGCGTTATGATTCGTCTGTTTACTGGGTGTTCCCAGATTATACAGATTATTTGCCAAGAGAGGCTAGGAATGATGAGCCAAAAGTGTCGATGGAAGCTCTAACCGCTAAGGAATCTTTAAAAAAACACACACTTTTTAGCGTGCTTGGTGATGATTTACCACATACGACTTCTTTAAAACTTTAAGCCCCAGATCTTCCTCAATCGAACCTAAAGGCCGTCTTCAGGTTCTTAATTCGTCTGTTTTGCAATCTGCAGCACAGTAATTCCTTGCCTCAACTGACTTACGTGCTGTTGGGAGACTAAATATCTTTCAGATCCAACGAGGAATCACTATTTCACATCTTATTCATTATAGTGTACGTCATTCGTGGACACCAAACTAAAATCAAACGATATATGTCTCCCGGATCTGAATCATGACCACAGCAATGCTAATACGTCAAAGATCTTCCATCCAAATTTCATATACATTTCTCAGGCAAGAAAATCAACTGTTGTGGGGCTTTTTCTTTAGTCTTGTACTTCGCAATGCTGTTATTGCCTGTCGTCGATAACGACCTCTCTCCGATTACAAGCTCTGCATTTCACCACCACAGTAAAAGTTCTTCTGCAATTTAGCCATCTTCTTTTCCCCATAGATGGATTAGTACTTTCATTTCCAAACGACACTATGCAGTCGTATTACATTAGGCCCACATTTTCCTTTCAATTCTCTCTCATACTTCGCTTCGTCTCCTCACCTCTCTCAGGGATGTAACGTAATCTACCAGCGACTGAATGAGGCGACCAAGAGGATTTTATGGAAGAGTTTGTAGGTCGCATCAGTGAAGACTTGTTATGTCAGAATTTAACAATGCACATACAAGGAACTGTGAGTAACAACACGAAAATATTTGTCATTATTCTGAAGCAGCGTATCGTTGTGGCTCTGAAAGTAGTAAACAGTTTTCCGGGGATCGTGCCCATGGCACATGTTTATGTTGTTGATTAACTTATTTTTCATCCTCTGCCGTACAATCTGTGGTACGTAAGCCCTGTACGGTTGTCTTCCGACTCAAAATGTCGGCTTGCGAAACCGGAGCAGTTATTGTCCCTTCAAGCAGCTTTTTGATTGCCTTCATGCTGCTCAGTATTCCGCGTTCCTCTCCACACACCAAGGAAAAAATATTACCAACATCGGGTGATGATCTTGGGTTTTACATGTTGCAGCAACTTCAGTGAATGCTGAGTCATTTTTGATTCATCTTAATGGAGTGTCCGCGTACGCAACACACTGCTCTTCCGACAGCCAATGAATGTTTTCGAAACCAGAGCCATGATTTCCCCCTTTAAGTAGCTCCTCTCACTGTCTTCACGTGGTTGAGTATACTGCGTTCCTCTTCTCTCACAAAGGAAAGAATCTTCGGTAGTACACCTACATCTAAATCTACATATAAATCATACTCCGCAAGCCACGTAGAAGAATGATTGTCGATAACCCTCTGCTTTGGCTCTAATTTCTCGAATTTTCTGCTCATGGTCATTACGCGACACGTATGTGTGTGTGTGTGGGGGGGGGATATGTTATCCGATTCTTCACGGAAAGTGCTCTCTCGAAAATTCAATAGTAAATATCTCCGTGATGCACACCTCTCTTGTAATGTCTGGCAATGGAGTTTGTTGAACATCTCCGTAACGCTCGAGTATCGACTAAAAGTGGCCATGGTGAAACGTGCCGCTCTACTTTGGATCTTCTCTATCTGTTCTATCAGTCTTATCTGGTAGGTATCCCATATAGATGAACAATACTCAAGAATGGGTCGAACAAGCGCCTAGTATCAAGCATCGATGCCGAGCGTTAAGTGCGCCATTCAGTACACTAATAGACTTCGATTGATCTCAACGGAATAGAATTTTCTCTTCTAATTCGAATTTTCCCTCGGTTTGTAACAGCAATGTATTTGAAACTTCCTGGTAGATTACAACTCCGTACTGCAGTGGCACTCGAACTCGATACCTGCCTTTTGCATGCATTGGCTCTGAGCACTATGGGACTTAACTTCTGAGGTCATCGGTCCCCTAGACTGAGAACTATTTAAACCTAACTAAGCTAAGGACATTACACACATCCATGTCCGAGGCAGGATTCTAACCTGCGACCGTAGCGGTCGCGCGGTTCCAGACTGTAGCGCCTAGAACCGCTCGGCCACTCCAGCCGTCCGCATGCAATGGTCTTACCGATTGAGCTATCCAGTTACGACTGTAAACCTGTTCAGCAGCCGTTCCGCCAGTACCTTTTTTTTATGAACATCGGACTGTGGCTAAAACATTTCTCCACGACATCGTTTCTTCTCGGAGTGATGGTCGCTCACCTTATACAGGAAAATTGAACCTGGAGTGGTAGTAAGGACCGAACCCGAGACAAAGGCTGTGCGGAATTAAAGCTGTAAGAGCAGGTTGTGAGTCTTACCATGGATAGCTCAGTCGGTAAGACCACTACACGTGAAGGAAAAGGTCACCGGTTCTACACACTTTTTAATCCGCCAAGAAATTTCATATCAACGCAAAGTGAGAGATCCGTACAGCGAAATATTTGCTATTACCAGTATTAGCTAGTGCCTGTAGAGCAGGATAGGCTACTTCATTTAAGAATACACTGTCTTCTAAGGATGAAACGTCCCCTTAGAAAAATTATTGAATTACTGTGCTGATAAATCTCGTACATTGTTTGATTTTCAAACAGCTGAGCAGAACTGAACGTACTCAGACATTTCGCTCTTTACCTATCCTGATCAACACTAAACTGACACACAATATTTTATGCGCAACGCAATCTGACTTTCAAAAATCCCTACAAAAGAATGGCCATAGCTAACATTAACTTATACCTTTCACAAATCACTTGCCTCACAAAATCTTCGTTACTCGAACTACTGCAATACAGCGAGCGCCACTACTGCCAGCTAAATAAAGGATTCTAACTACTGAAGGCACTAACTACTGATAGGCGTAGTTAGCAAATGAAAGATTTTGATAGAGAACAAACAATGTATTTACCTTACTAGTGTTCAAAAGTCATAATATATATAGCAGTTCATGACATCCATTCTTACAAATGTACTGTTTCTGATGGACACACGTCCAGATCATCCGCTCTCAAAAATCTGCCATCTCACTTCCCCACATCCACCACTGCTGGCGCCTCACCTCCAACTGCGCAACGCTACGCTCTGTTCACATCCAGCTGCCCAACACTACAATGGCAGACAACAATGCACACAGCACTGCCAGTGATTTTCATACAGAGCGCTACGTGGCGTTACCAATAAGAAAACTTAAACAGCATACTTACAAGGTATACTTATTCCTTGTTTGACGGCGTGACATTACTGTCATATGTCAGAATAAAAAGCACGCCGCAGCGCCGATGCGTCTCTCTGCTGTCGATACGTCGCTGGCCCGCCTTATGAGGTCTATCTGTCTATAGCTTGGTCGGATCCCGGTTCCCGCGTCACACTTGCCCGGCTAACTTGCAGATGACGGCGTCAACTTGGCCAGTCTTTAATGAGGCAATTAGCCGTGCTGCAGAGAGTGGAGGGGTGGGAGGTGAGAAGGAAGATGGGGCAGAATAGGCACGTGCTTCTGGGACGGGACGGGGCGGGGGCGCCTCGCAGGGGCGGGCCAGGCCGGGATGCGCCGCGCCGCGCCGGCCGCCAAGTAATTAAGCCACAAATGGAAGTTGGGATTACTTTTCGTCGCGGCCACCTGGCTGTGAATGGCCGCAGATAACGTCAGCAAACACGGCGCCCGGACACGAGGGCCGAGGCCCTGGGCCCTTCCATCAACAACGCTTGGCGGTTCCCTTAGAGCTGGCGCCTCTCGGGCCCGTAACGACACTAAGCGCCTCTCGCTATGCCCACTCAGAGCTGTAAATGTCCGACAACTGGAATTTATCCGAGTTCACAAAAGGCCTTCACAGACTTTTCAGTGTTCCACATTCTGCAAAAGTCGCATTTCTTAGCAGGTGACACCAGAGCAGCTATTGATACTACAAACTTGATCGGAATACATAGGGGGCGTGTGAGACTGTACCGTTTACTCTAACCCATACGAATCGCAACCAACTCTGGGGTGTCACGCTGTCTGCCGGCCGGAGTGGCCGTGCGGTTCTAGGCGCTACAGTCTGGAACCGAGCGACCGCTACGGTCGCAGGTTCGAATCTTGCCTCGGGCATGGATGTGTGTGATGTCCTTGGTTAGTTAGGTTTAATTAGTTCTAAGTTACAGGCGACTGATGACCTCAAATGTTGAGTCCCATAGTGCTCAGAGCCAATCTACATATTTGTCAGCTGACACACACACACACACACACACACACGCATGCGCGAGCGCACGCACAGTATTTAGCTGCGCATGGTTCCACAGCAAACAATACAATGAGTTTCCGAAATGAAATTTTCACTCTGCAGCGGATTGTACGCTGGTATGGAACTTCCTCGCAAATTAAAACTATCTGCCGGACCGCGACTTGAAACCAGGATCTCTGTCTTTCGCAGGGAAGTGCTCATCGACTGACTAGCCCAAGAACGACTCACGACCCGTCCTCACAGCTTTACTTCCGTAAGTACATCACGCCCTACCTTCCAAACTTCCCAGAAGCTCTCCTGTGAACGTTGCACGACTGGCACTCGAGGAAGAAAGGATATCGCAGAGACTTGGCTCAGCCACAGCCTCGGGCATTGTTTCCGCCATGAAACTGATTGGAAGAGGCAAATATTCTGGGTTCGACTCCCGCTCCAGCCCCAACTTTAGTTCTGAACAGCACTCAAAGACCACAAAAACTGCTATTCAGTGTATTGTAACGACCCATCAGATTTTTTCCTTTTTTCTCAGGAAGACTTTCAATATACAAAGGAAGACAGACATCTTGGAGCATCCATAAAATGCAATTTTAATCGAATCTGCCTGAAGCTCTCGAAACGCACCGTAGAGGGAAATAAACATGACTGACAGAATTAATTGTTGAAATTTACGACTGCTGTTCGGAAAGTAAGGTCCAGTCGGTCGCTATATAGAAACGACAGTGAAAATGAAAAATATTTTATTTCCAACAGTTAGGTACAACCTTCCAGCTACTTCTCTACATAGTCGCCGCTCCGACTTAGACATTCCTCCTAGCGTTGTGCCACCATCCCAATGCCCTCGTCATAGAAGGCAGCCGCCTGCGCTTCCTACCATTTGTCTAGACTAGTCTGCAGCTCGCTATCAGTGCCAAAATATTGTCTTCAAGCCAGTGGTTCATGTTACCACAGGGCGTCCTCATTGCCCTGCAGTGTGCGGCCGAGAATTATCATGAAGAAGGAAATGCGTGACAAGTATGTTGGGTTGAATGAAATCAGGCGAAACCTTTCAGGGGGCACATATACTTGGCGGGAGACCCTATTGTTCTAGGCATCTTTATGTGCTCACTGTGGGCTCAGAACTAAAGAGTGGTCTCACACGATCGATAGGCGTACTAGAGACACTGCCCAACACATCTGTGCAAAACTTCATCAGATTTTCACTATCGTTTCCACTTCGCTATCAGTCGGATCTTACTTTCGGAATAGCCCTCATATGTCACCAAAATTCACAGTTTGTAATGTACGATCAAGCATGGACGACATAAGGTTACTGCCTGTCTATCTTCTTGCTCCCCCCCCCCCTCCCCCCCCAAAAAGAAATTGGGTGCCAAAAACCGACATGCTCCCGGCATATTCAGGCCTACAATGGAACAGTGCACTGCCTCTTTGCTAGACTTTAACCTCATCTCATATACACGAAGAACTATACGCTCTAGGCGTCATGTCTAATAGGAGATCCTCATAGCGTAATTAGAACAGTGATTGCTGCATTTCGAGCCAT
Source organism: Schistocerca serialis cubense (assembly GCF_023864345.2). Lineage (NCBI taxonomy): Eukaryota > Metazoa > Arthropoda > Insecta > Orthoptera > Acrididae > Schistocerca > Schistocerca serialis. The sequence goes on along the minus strand of NC_064638.1, from coordinate 409,898,810 downwards.
GCATCTCAGAAGCGGCAGTCTGTGCTCTTCTCGTATTCAGACGCTACGGCTCCCTCGCCGGAGGGCAAGCAAGGGTTAGACAACGTCTGTAGCGAGCAAACAGACCGGTGCGTGAACACACGCGGCGTGCGTGATCGCTGATACGCGTCAAAACAATGCGCGCCGAGGTGGGGCGGCGTGGCGGCTGAATAGCCGGTGACAGCTGTCGTCCGGTCATTACGCGACGGCGCCGCATTCCGTCTCTTCATTAGCACCCTGGGGCTGCCTGGCTTCTAATCGCGGCATTACGGGACCTGCCACCGCCGCCCTCCGCCATTCTTCCCACTGTGCGTTATTTATTTTCACATGTCAGCCAAGTGAAAGGGCTTGTCGCTTGGAACGCACGTGCAGTCGGCTGACACGCCGCTGCACTGTCTCCAAAACGCGTCACCGCGACTTGGACTTACGGGAAGGGTGATCCTCACACGCCTTTCAGACGTGAATTACCTTGTTGCTCGATAAGCTGCTCCAGGGCCGGCCCAAGGAAACCAGCTTATCGACTGGGAGGAGAATGATCACACAACCTGCCACTCCATCGCTACTCTTCATTTTGCGTTTACAGTTCCACGGCAAGTAGTATTTTCAGTGAAGGGATAAAAGGCGTAATAACAATGCCTCCTTTTCCTCACCCCTTTACTGCCTGTTGTGTTTGGCTCCTTCTGTCACGAGACGTCAGCTGACGGAAACAATTAAAGGCAGCGAGCTATGGACGTGGCTGGGGCAAACGACAGACTTAAGCAGACAAGTGAAAAATTAATCACGAAATGGTCCTGTGGTTTCCTTACCAATGCAACGTTAATGCCTGCCTCTCGTTAAAATTGTAAACGGTAACTCTACTGAAAACACCTACACCTATTAATAAAGTTCATTAAAGAAGAGCTAATGAATAGCTCATCTCTCCTGTCTCCTCGCAGCTCCGCTGTCATATGATGATAATACGTAATAATAATTCAATATATTCTCGCATGATATGAAATTATAACCTGCCGTTAATAATTGCTACAGTTGCTATTAATCACCCAGCTAAACGAAGAAACAGTTGAGACACTGGGCCCATACTCAGAAGGATCGGAATCAAATGGTTCAAATGGCTCTGAGCACTATGGGATTTAACATCTATGGTCATCAGTCCCCTAGAACTTAGAACTACTTAAACCTAACTAACCTAAGGACATCACACAACACCCAGCCATCACGAGGCAGAGAAAATCCCTGACCCCGCCGGGAATCGAACCCGGGAACCTGGGTGTGGGAAGCGAGAACGCTACCGCACGACCACGAGCTGCGGGCGGATAGGAATCGAAACCCTCCACAAGGCCATCCATACCAAGTTTCCTCTCGTTTCCCAATATTATTGAGGTGGTTTCTTAAAAGAGAGCCTTTCTTTGTCTCATTAACAACCTTGATATTGACAGGCGTGATAGTAATTTTGCATCCCCTTCATGCTGTTAGTGTCAACATATTTGCGCCAAACCTCACTTACAATCAAAAATTTAGAAAAAAATTTAGAATCTTTTTTCTTGTCGACAACGACAATTACCCGTATCAATGAATTCGCTTTTGCTCTTTTCTTTATTAAAATTCGTGACTACCAAGGGTAGTGCACGACCTCTCAAAACAAAAAAGTTAAATTAGCTAGTTAGCTTTTGTGGAAGATAAGATTTAGAATTTTACAATCTTGTCCCTAGAAGTGTTCAAGTGTTAAAATGGGTGTGAAATCTTATGGGACTTAACTGCTAAGGTCATCAGTCCCTAAGCTTACACACTACTTAACCTAAATTATCCTAAGGACAAACACACACACCCATGCCCGAGGGAGGACTCGAACGTCCGCCGGGACCAGCCGCACAGTCCTGACCTGGAAATGTTCAGTGGTATCACATTTTATTGAAACTAATTACGACGGCTGTATCTAATTGGTAGTTACGTAGATTGTGATCCGTATAGCTGTTGTTCGCTTTGCTCATTAAATAAAGTGGACTAAGAAACTTTAGCTTTTAAGTTTTACCCTTTTTTTTCGAAAGGCACAAGAGAGTAAAATGAAATTGTGAGTTATATGTTGCAGAGTGGTGTTTCGAATATAGTTTCTTCTTTTCAAGACTAAGTTTCTCGGACTTTGCAGACTAATGTTTTCACTAATTTATGGATTCACTATCAACTACGCAAAGGAAACGGTTCTCTCGCCGAAAAAGATAGTATAACTGTATGGAAAAGAATACGTGTTAACGTAACATCTTCCATTTTCAGTAATTTCAGAAAGCAGTCTCTTTGATGCTGTTTTCTTTAATAAAGTGTTCCGTTATCGTTCTAGATTTGTTCCTACCTTGTACAAACTGTAAAGTCGTTTCTATGACTTTCTTCCTAACCTAGCAAGTGCCACTGCTATCAACAGAACAGGTGGCCTTAACCCTGATATACTGCTTAGCCCACTGACTTCCGACTTGGAGTTCCTGGGTTCAGTTCTCGGTGAACACTTCCATTTCTTCTGATGTTGGAGGTTCCTGAAAGCGGATCGTTCAGCATCGGGAGGTCAGATAAAAATCTGTTAACTTGTATAAGAACAGAAACTAATACGCTAGCTTACCGTTATATCCTTTTCTTCAGAATCGGCGCCGCATGACAAACATTTGCACAGAACCGTTAGGCGTTCTACGTCATACATATTCGGAAACGTACTTACTTTAACTCTGATTTCCTGATATTGGGTTACATCGAGGGGCCACGAATACACTTCGCCATGACTTCTCCACGGAGCAGCATAGTGATAGCCAGGACCCCGACGCCACACGCGCTGTAGAGTCCATTGTCTCGGCGCGGCGTGGCAGGCGCCAATTCCCAGCGGTCTGGCCGCGGAAGACGGGTGACGGGCCCGGGTTCGAAGCCCGGACGCGAGGCGCGCATCTCTATGCAAATGTGACGGCTCTGCCGGCCGCTAACTGTATGAATTGCGTTAGTGATTGATCGGAGCGTGACGTCACGTGTGATCTAATACTCGTCCAATCAGGGTGCGCCCTGATGCAGTTACGTTGAGCGACGTGCGTCCTATTCAGCATGTCACGGCCGGAACAAGCGGCCATTATGGCAGCCGTCTTGGAGCTGCGCCACCCCTGGCCGCGCTATGTGTCCTGTGAGAAGTGGCAGGTAGGCAGGGCAGCGGGGGGCGGTGGTGGGGGGAGGGGGGGCGAACTTCTGGCTGCGCGGACTTGCTAATTAAGCCGATGGAATATATTTCGGACTTATACCTCGAGTCTCCATTGTTCAGCATTGTTGGAGGTACGTCACTAACGGGCTGTGGACGAAGTCGGACCAGCGGCATTGAGGAGTGAAACACGTTTTTGGACGCTCCGGCCACCCTTGATGACGTAGCACACGCATTTTGTTGATATGAACCTATGAATGAAAACAAACACCTCCAAATGCTTTCGTATCTTTGTGAAGGTGTCTTTTCCGGCAAATTTCACTCGTTCCCAGTCCTAAGGAAATCATCCGGTGGAAACTGTGTACATAATCTGTCACGACGTAGAAAGCGTCAGAGTAAAATTATAAAGTTACTGATTATATTATAGCCAGCCGCTGGTGACCGAGCGGCTCTAGGCGCTTCAGTCTGGAACCGCGTCACCGCTACGGTCGCAGGTTCGAATCCTGCCTCGGGGATGGATGTGTGTGATGTCCTTAGGTTAGTTAGGTTTAAGTAGTTCTAAGTTCTAGGGGACTGATAACCTCTGATGTTAAGTCCCATAGTGCTCGGAGCCATTTTTTGATTATATTATAAAGGTGCGAAAGCGTTTCTTTATCATTCTGTCCAAATAATACAACTGATTACGTCTTTAAATTCCTTACATGGTGAATTCTGCTTATGGCACGCAATGAATCTGGCCGATATATGTGACTAGTTCTGCATTTAGAGTTAATTTTTGACAACAACACTTCCCCCATATAAAAATGATCCGTATCTCATACAGCACTAATTGCAGTTTCCAGACCTGGGTGTCTGATTATCGTTAATGTGGTGTCTCTGATGTTCAGAAGGTAAACTGTTCCATTTTATTCTCTTCAATGCTATCACTTCCGAGGGAAAGGTTTGGCCTCTCCGTCTGACTATGCTCCCGCCATGAAGTCCCCTCTTCGTCGAAGGTTCAATCTACTTCTGATGCATTCAGTATCAGACGCCTTTACGACGTTAGGTTGGCTTTTAGTTTTTCAAACTACTAATGTCGATGAGATGCTTAAATGTGACATAATTTCCCCTTTAAGCCACGGCCCAAAATAAAACACATGCGCTAACTTCAAGAATATTGTAGCTGCCAGATGTGGAGGTGGGCACAAAGCGCATTTACAGCTGAGCTGACTTGACTGGAAAGTCTAGACTCTACCGCCATTGCTCTTGAGGACAATGGTGGAGATAAGTGTCGTAAGCTCGAGAATTATACGCAAACGACAACCTTGTATAATGGTTCAAATGGCTCTGAGCACTATGGGACTTAACTTCTAAGGTCATCAGTCCCCTAGAACTGAGAACTAATTAAACCTAACTAACCTAAGGACATCACACATGCATCCCCGAGCGAGTATTCGAACCTGCGACCCGTAGCAATCGCGCGGTTCCAGACTGTACCGCCTAGAACCGCTCGATCACCACGGCCAGCCCTTATATAATATGTTCAGCCGAGTCAAGTCGTTGGTCTATCAGAATCACGAGTGTCGTCAACTTGTCTCAAGGCGAACGTCACCGTAATATCAACAATGCAATCATCATTCGACTGAGAAAGATAATATGTTACGTCATCGAAACATAGTGACTAACAAACAAGTTAGAGGTATAGTGTTTCCTCCTGGTCGATTACTATATGGAACAGGTCAGTACCTCTTCGATCGTAAAGAAAAATCTGGCTGGCAGCTCCTTTCGGCTAGAGGCGGCCAATGAGGCGGGCGGCAGAAGAGAGCTGCAGGCATCTAGCGTGGACTGTGGAGCGCGGCGTCGCACGCGCGCGCTATCACGCGGCGTCCTGTTTCCTGGGCCGCTCGTGGCCGGATAGCTGCCGCGCGGCCCACTCCAGATACCGCACGCTCTGGCGCGCGACACGCCGCTCTGCACCCAGCCACCTGCTGGGCCTGCAGTCGCCGGGTTTCGAAGCCGTGGTACTTAGTCAGCACGTCTCTAGGAAGACACTGCCTGTACAACATTACTACGATGTTTTGAAAGCCCTGTACAAGATCCTTGTTTGGTGCGGTGACGTGCACTTCGTTCCAAATGAAATGAAATAGTCGTATTGCACGATTCGTCCGGAGACCCACCTGCAGTTGTTCGGTTGTCTGGTGCAGGTATTTCTATTTCAAGCCACTTCGGCTACCTGCGCCTCGATGATGAGGAGATGATATGACGACGACAACACGAACACTCAGTTCCCAAGCGAACAACACCTTCAACACGGCCGGGAGTCGAACCCGGTGCCCCGCGATCTAGAGGAAGCGCCTCTAATCACTAGACCACAAGCTGCAGACTTCGTTTCAAATATTTAGTCTCGAGAACACTTTCACATAATTCTCACCACATCCTTACAGAATATAAATAACATTTTAAAAGTAATAAAAATTAGTTGACCGCCTCACTTCTGTGCTTTTGTGTAACCAAAGCAATTACTTTTGATGCTAGTACATCTCACATCCACGAACATAAAAAATGTATATAATGATTGTTATTTTGTGCTCAGTAGAACGTTCTTCATCGTGATCAAACGCTAGAGTTTCCTATTGCTACTGATAAATGCGAAAGTCTTACACCAACAACAGAAACACGTTTCATATAAGTTCGACGAACTAGCAAAGCGAAGTCAGACATATTTTTGTTTTGATGGTTTTTTATTTTACTTCTTTGTTGAGGAATTGTACTTTGTTTGACGTTACGGTTCAACAGTTTTCGAATAAAATCTGAGTTAAAAAATCAAAATTTCAGTTTTGCTGTCAATGCTGATTATCCCCAAGTAGCAGACAGGATAACAATGTACGACGAAAATGTTCCGTACGTTACCGGCCTCTATGTAACCCCGCTCGGTTCTAGGCGGTTCACCGCTTCCGAGTTTTAAGGGAATCTAGTATGACACTTATCGCGTACATAAAGAAAGCGATCGTTATGAGGCAACGACCGGTAGGTATGCAACACAATACGTAACGCGGGTACGACCTTAAATGACGATGATGATGTTTTTGGGGCGCTCAACTGCGCGGTCATCAACACCCGTGCAAAGTCCCAATCTTTCGCACAGTCCAATGTATCCACCGTCAGGAATGATGATGATGAAATGATGAGGACAGTACCAACACCCTGCCCCCGGGAGGAGAAAATACCCTATCAGGCTGGGATTCGAACCCGGGATCCCGTAATCCAGAGGCCGCAACGCTAGCCACTAGACCACGAGCTGCGGACCTTAACTGGCCAAAGCTGCTACGAACTGCCGTTGTCTGTACTTGGTTATAGCAGTCTACGGCACCCTACGGTAGTTTTACAACTTTAGACCGAACGTAATATTTATTAGCAAGTAGATGTCTTTCTGAGGATCTGTGCCTAGGAGCACCAAAACAGTGATAAGACCGATACTACTTAGTGCATCACATATACAACAATAGGAGCTTCGGAAAATTAGAACATCTCAATGTTAACTTAAGGCCCACAATCTCTTAACTAGATGTTAGAAGCAAACGCGAGTGCTGGACACTTGTAGGAAAGGGGGAGCGGCGGTTGCCAAGACCTTACTTCTTGACCTGAGATCTTCAGACATTTCATTGTTTTGCCTCCGAAATATAAGGAGCTGTAACATCGAAATATTAATTTTAAGGTACGTGTTTACAGAGACTTTTTATCCTGTTTGACTTAGGAAACGTTTGTAAAACAAAAACGACCTAGCAGGTAAGGGTGGTAGTTCTTTGAGGCTATTGGCAGACGACGCTGTACTAAAACTTCTTTGCAGATTAAAACTGTGTGCTCGACCGGGACTCGGACCCGTAACCTTTGCCTTTCACGTTCAAATTTTGTTCCAACTGAACTGTGCAGACACGACTCGCGACACACAGTCATAGATTTACTTCAACCACTATCTCTCCCCCAAATTCGGTAGAGCATTTGTCTACGAAAGGCAAAGGTTCCTAATTCGAGTCTCGGTCCACAAGGAGCTTTCGAAACGACGCACACTTCGCTGTCCTCTGCAAAGTAAAAATTCGGCCAAACTGAAGCGTTCGATACCGCTTCGCAATCCTCGCTACCTAATTGTCTCCTTTCAACCAAACCTTTTAATCCAAACGAAACAACAGCGCAGTGGACTCGCATTCGGGAGGACGACGGATCAATCACGCGTTCGACCATTCTGATTTAGGTTTCCCGTGATTTCCCTAAATCGCTTCAGGCACATGCCGGGATGGTTCCTTCGACAGGGCACGGCCAACTTCCTTCCCCATCCTTCCCTAATCCAATGAGACCGATGACCTCGCTGGCAGAGTGAATTTTGACTGGAAGCACCGCTGTGCCGTCGCCGCGCTTTTCCGGGAACCCTGGCCATTGTCCGGCAAGCTGGCGCGGCCGCGGGCCCGGCCTCGCGGCCAGTGTTGCGTGGCGCCGCGACTTCGCGGCGGACAAAGCGCGCCGGAAGCTCGGCTGCCCTCAGCGCGGCGCCGGCCGCCGAGGTGACGGCACTTCCTTCCGCTTCTCCTCGCCGCGATCGGCTCGGCCAATGGCGGAGCGCCGGTCACGCTGCCGCCCACCAATCGCGGCGCACACCTGACGCACGGAGCCAGCCTCTTCTTTCTGCTCTCGTCACGACAATGGCCGCGCTGTGATTCCTGTGAGATAACGACCCGCCGGCCGTCATTTCCATCCATTATCCCCGTTGCCACTGACTCATATCCTAGTCTTTCAGAGCAGAAATTGTACGTCCGTACATAATTCTTACAGTATCGAACGTAGTAGTATTCTTTTGACAGAATATAGTCATATCTCCCGATGCTTTCATGTGATATTTACTGTGCGGCTTGTAGTGGAAATTATGACAGCCTACTTGTCTACAGACTGAATTTTTCTCTGTGCAGCGGAGTGTGCGCTGTATGAAGGAGATTAAAACTGCCGGACGGGATTCGAATCCAGAACCTTTGCCTTTCGCGGGCAAATTCTCTACCGACTGCGCTGCACAAGCACGACTCGCAACCCGTCCTTACTGTTTTACCTCCGCCAATACCTTGTAACTTCCCCTTAGAAAAACCAATGAATTACTGTGCTGATAAACCTCTTACGTTATTTGATTTTGAAACAGCTGAGTAGAACTGAACGTACTCACACATTTCTCTCTTTACTTATTCTGATCAACACTAATCTGACACACAATATTTTTTTAGCGTAACGCAATCTGACTTTCAATAATCCCTACAAAAGAATGGCCGTAACTAACAATAACCTATACCTTTCATGAATCAGTTACCTCTCAAAAATCTTCGTCACTCGAACTACTGCAATACAGCGAGCGCCAATACCGCCAGCCAAATAAAGGATTCTAACTACTGAAGGCACTAACTACTGATAGGCATGGTTAGGAAATGAAAGATTTTGATGGAGAACAAACAATGTATTTACCTTAATAGTGTTTAAAAGTCATCATATATACAGTATATCAGTTCATGATATCCAGCCTTACAAATTTCGTTTTTCTGACGGACACACGCCCAGATCGTCCGCTCTCAAAACTCTGCCATCTCTCTTCCCACATCCACCACTGCTGGCGGCTCACCTCCAACTGCACAACGCTACGCGCTGTTCACATCCAACTGCCCAACACTACAATAGCAAATATTGCAACAATGCAAACCAGCCACAGACTGCACACAGCACAGTCAGTGATTTTCATACAGAGCGCTACATGGCGTTACCAACATAAAAACCTAAACAGCCTACTTACAACTTCATCTCCTACCTTCCAAACTTCACAGAAGTTCTGCTCCAAAACATGCAGCTCTATCGGAACAAAGGATATTGCGGAGACATGGCTTAGCTACATATTGGAGGATTGTTTCCCGAATGAACTTTTCACTCTGCAGCGGAGTTCTTGGCAGATTAAAACTGGACCGGTACTCGAACCCGGTGCTTCGACTTTTGTGGGCAAGGGTTCTACCAGCTGAGCAGGACGGGTTCCGCCACAAAGTTGTAATCCGCCAGGAATTTTTGTCTCAGTGCTCACCTGGCTGCAGAGTGAAAAATTCATTCTGCAAACAATCCCCCAGGCTGTGGCTGAGCCATGTCACCCCAATATCCTTGCTTCCAGCAGTGCTAGTCTTGCAAGTTTCGCAGGATAACATCAGTGGAATATCGGTTCCATTCCATTTTGGATGTCTGGTGCAACAAATGGTTATGAGTAATTTTGAATGAAAACAATCTCGGTTGCAATATTGTGTTTGTTAATAGCGATTTCGCGTTTCTCCTTGTAACGCATCATCAGATTGTATGAACGTGCTTTACGTATGTGATAAAACATTTGACAACCAGATGCTTTTACTCTTGTTTAATGCTGTTCAGCGGCAAACGACGCGTGAAGCTTATTCTACTACAGTTTTACGTAATCTGATGATGCTTTACAAGAGCGTAGCAACCTAGACCGTTTTCGTTCGAAACGTCTGTGGAGTTTGATGTAAGAATCAAGTTGTGAGGACGAGTCGTGAGTCGCACTTGCGTAGCTCAATCGGTGGATTAAAAAAAAAAGACAATAAAAAAGAAAAAACTTCCTGTGTCCTGCGCTCCTGTTTTTCGTAAACATTATTAGGGTTTTTACTGAAAGGAGCCAACGCCTGAAGTGGTGGAGCTCTTCTTAGGCGCTCTTCTCAAGTCTAGGGTAAAAGTGGTGGTGACATTAGCCTCTCCTTTCTTTTGTAGGCTTAGGTATACTCAGGAATGTGAGGAACTAATTAAAAAAGTAGAGTGAAACACAGTGCCGTGGGGAACGGATATGCAGATAAGCCGATGTTCGAGTCGTGTTCGCGCCAAGGTTTTTTTTTTTTTCATTTAAAGCATAAAATTGTATCCAATTTACACCTGCAGATCCCGTTGTATTTCTTTCTGTACTGTTACCTTTATTTAAACATTGAGAATAACGTGAACTTGTTACAAACGTAAACGACCAGTTAACAAAAACTTTAAAAATAATAAATAAGATCGGTAGAGCACCTACCCACGAAAGGCAAAGTTTCGGGTTCGAGTCCTTGTCCGGCAATCAGTTCTAATCTAATTTTCTGTAAGTTCGATCCGTATGACATACCCATTTACTTGTCTGTGAGAAAGTAGTTATAATGTTTAGGTAAATGCTACGGTTATTGCGTGAACTAGCTTGCTTCGTTTGCTTTAGGACTTATGCTGTGGTATCACCAGTAGCAATTTCATCACTAACGACGCTGCCTTTTTAAGGTACAGGCTGAGCGTGGTAGTGCAACGGTTAGCATACTGGACTCGCATTCGGCAGGACGACAGTTCACATCCACGTTCGGCAATCCAGATTTACGATTTGCGAGATTTCTCTAAATATCTCAAGGTGAATGCCGGGATGATTCATTTGAAAAGGGCACGACTAATTCCCTTCCTAGTTCTGGAAACATTCAGAGCTTGTTGTCCGACTCTAATGTCCGCGCTGTCGATGGGACTTTAAAGTCTAATTTTTCTTCCTCTTTTCAAGCTGCATGGACATGAAAATGGAACGATATTTTTTGGCTAAAAAAATTGATAATCAGGTCGAATATGACCGGCAGCTCAATAGATTTAAAATTTTGAGGGTATTTGTGAAAGATGTTTTACAGTACAAAAGCAAAGCCATTCTCGAACAGTACCTCTCATTTTCGTAACTCGTATATTTTCTATAATTCGAGTCTTGCTGATGGTTTACTCTGGAGGTCTAATTTCTACGATTTGGTTGTTAAACGCAGTTGTACTAACCTCAATATGTATTTCTGTTTTCACTGAGTGGAATCTAAGTAGTAAAATATATCGTAACTGACTCCGTAAGCTTTCCCGGAGTATGTCTTAAAAGTCTCTTCGGGTTTTCTGCCGGATATTTGGTGCCGGAAGTATTTGGTTTCATAGCCCACTCTGCCATTTCTAACGAGATATCTGGAACTCGAATACGAATAACTCGCGGCGATCGGTTTGTTTGAAGATCATGTCACCGAAGCTTCCTTAATCTTTTTTCAAGCTGGTAACTTCACGTCCAAATTTTACAGCTGTATCGATTTCACACCTTGCGAAGGTTCCTTCGTGTACTTTTTTCCTCGACAAGTCAAGTGGGAGGGACACTGGCCGTGTTTCCGATATCGTGTTTAATTAAGAACCGGCCCAGCTGGCGGACTTGGCGGGCTATCTCTCAGGAGGGCTCCGCCGTAAACAGCGCCATATGGCGCTTTTGTCTTGTTGTTATGGCGACTGGCGGCCTTATCAGCCCAGCGCAACGCCTCTCTTTATCTGGTCCGGTCCTTCTACGTGTGAGGAGGCGGACGCAGCCAGCACACCACTCCACTCCAAGCGTCCAGCTTTCAGCTCCCCTGTGTGTGCGCGCACTCAAACACCAGCTACATGTGCTAACATCAGCGATCTTTCAAAATATTTCAAGTCGCAAGACTGGTTTGTTTCGCCCCAAAATCTAAGACGCGTGGAGTGGCCGTGCCGTTTGAGGCGCCATGTCACGGATTGCGCGGCCCCTCCCGTCGGAGGTTCGAGTCCTCCCTCGGGCATGGGTGTGTGTGTTGTTCTTAGCGTAAGTTAGTTTAAGTAGTATGTAAGTTTAGGGGCCGATGACCTCAGCAGTTTGGTCCCTTAGGAATTCACCAACCCAAAATCTGAGCGTATTTGCGCATAGGTGTGTGTGTGTGTGTGTGTGTGTGTGTGTGTGTGTGTGTGTGTGTGTGCGCGCGCGCGAACCTCTACATTCCAGTATCCTATAGCAACGAAGAGACCATAGTGTTTTTAAGTACGTAGTCTACTTTCTAAGCTGGGAGCATGGCATACTTTTTTCTGCATCAGGAAGAAATGGCAAAAAATACACCAAGAACAACATGTAAGGTTTGACAAGCATGATGCTTCGAACAAGTAACTAACTTTTCCCTTAGTTTTGTAACGCGAGACGGGTCAAACCAGTAAAAATAGGACAGACTAGCACATTTAGCCCAGATACGTGGATGCTTTGCACACGAAACTAACAGGTTTCACTTAAGCATCAACGATAATGACTGGCTACAGTGTTTCCTCTTTCCATTATTTTTTAAAGTATTATAAACTTAAGTCTTACTTACACATCAAGTTCACATTTAATGAAGTGAACTTGATAGACTCACGAAGCTCCGTTCGAACACCAGACAACAAGTTAAATATCATGAAATGACATACATATGAGTTGACGTCTCCCATACGGATGTACAGAAGGGAAGCAAACGGTGCAGTGGAGCTGTTTAGCAGATTTTTTTTTAAAAAAAAAAAACATCTCCTACGGACGTGCCATTACCATCGTACAGCCTCCGTCTCGGAAGAGATCTGGAACCATAGTTAAGTTATCTTTTCATCCCGCTCAGAAGTGAATTTTGACATTCATGGTGATAAATTCATCGTTGGTTCCCAAGCATACAATATGTCTACAGGCCTCTACGGTTCAAATATTAGCAGGATTTCCAAATATTACAGTTGTTTATTGTGCTCTGTCTTTCGCGCAAATAAAGGAAAGGAAGGAAAGAAGACTAGGGATTAACGACTTGTCAACGACTGGGCCACTGGAGCACGATATCGAGTTTGTGCACAGTGGGGACTGGTATCGGCTGTGTGCTTTTGAAAGGGACTCTACTGGATTTTAGTTTCGAACGATTTAGGGAAGCCACGATAAAGCTAAATATGGATGACCGAACTTGGATTTCAACCTGTGTCCTCCCCACTGTACCATCTTCCTAGTCACGAGTAGGGGGCCGGCCGCTGTGACAGAGCGGTTCTAGGCGCTTCTGTCCGGAACCGCGCTGCTGCTACGGTCGCAGGTTCGAATCCTGCCTCGGGCATGGATGTGTGTGGTGTCCTTAGGTTATTTAGGTTTAAGTAGATCTAAGTCTAGGGGACTGAACCTCAGATGCTAAGTCCCATAGTGCTTAGAACCCTTTGAACCATTTGAACGAATAGGGGAAAAAACAGCTCTGTAACAGACGTACATTAGTTTATCGAAGGAAAGAGGAGAAACGTCTATGGATTTGTATCAGTAAGAAAACATGGCCGTGTAGACGAGTCTCGTAGATGCTGCACTGGGAAGCAAGACCCATTGTACTATTACTATGGCTACAGAATTTTAAATTTATCAAGTGTCTTTATGAATATCGCCACAAAACATTAAAAATATCAACGACTCTAGGAATCATTTAGCACTTGTAGTTTCCGCCTTTCGTCATTCTCCCAGTGACCATAGGATAGCGATGCAAAAAAAAAAAAAAAAAAAAAGGAGAGAGAGAGAGGGGGGAGGTGGAGGAGGAGGAGGGTGGGCTTGTGCGCTCACAGGTCGGCAGCGACGCACAGAGGTACCTGCGCGTGCTCTATTATTCCACCCGCGCTACTCCAGCCTGCGCGTAAGCGTAAAAGGTACACGAGCGCGGCCGGGGCCTCTCGTGTGGCGGCCCGTTGCAAATCCCGTTAAAAACTAAACGCAGAACGCTGCGCTGCGCTGTGTGCATAATCCCGCGTGATTACATTGAGAGCTTTTCGCGGGCAAAGTTTTATTGGACAGCGGCGGTCGCGGCCAGCGAACGACCCGCGCGGCGCGCTTTGAGCCTTGAGCCTCCGCCGCTACGGCGGGCAGGCGCTGGCGTCGCCCAACCCGTGGTTCCTCCTTTCCTCTCATCTTTCGTCTGTGTCTCGCCGGACCCTCCCCTTATTAGCGAGCTACTGTCTCTGCCACTCCCATGTCCATCTGCGTCCAGCCTACCGAAAAGATTGTTCAGCAAAAGAAGCAAACTACCACTGGTATTCACTGGTAACACACACCTCATCGCTGTGGCGCTTTTGGTTATGGTACTTACGCTTAGATCAACAGTATTTTTAACTGATGTGACCTGTATATTGGCGTGCAAGGAAGAAGTCAGAAGTCGGGTGCGTGATGCGCAGAGAGAGACGGGGATATTTCTTAACATAATAGTTGTGTTCCCTTTGTCCTTTCACCTTGTTTAATGCAACTTTTTTATGACAGGTTTCAACTGTAGGGTCCCCATCACATCCTGTTCTGAGCATATTCCTCCGTCTGTTTGTTTGTTCGTCCTCGTTTAATGTCGTCCATCATTCCAGTTCTCTTCTTACTTCTTCCTCTCACTCCTTTCACGTTTTCCTTTTCAACTGTTCGTTGCAGACGGTTCCTACGCAGTATATGTCCCAGACAAGACTTTTTCCACTTTTTGATCATTTATAATATTCTTCTTTCTTTCCCTATTTCTTTATTACTTCTTCAATTATCAAGCGATGTGTCGCCGTAGTTAGCACACTGGACTCGCTTTCGGGTGGACGATGGTTCAAACGAGCGTCCGACCATGGTGATTTAGGTTTTCCGTGATTTCTCTAAATCTTTCCGGTTTCGGGCACAGTCACCCATCTCCATATCATAACGGTCGTAGTCGATCTGGTACGCCAGCTTTACCTAAGTCTGTTTTCTCATCTTCATTCCAAAGGCAAATTACAAAAACAGATACAGGACGAGAGCCTATAACATACTGGAAAACATCATTATTGACCTCTAAACTACTGCTGGACATATTTAGCTATCCGCTATCGGTATTTGTAGAAAATGCAGTTATTTTCCGCCAGTCGATCGTTGCTTTTATTATCTCAAACTGACCTCATAAGGAACCTAAACGGAATTCTTTTAATTTCAATGTCCCATATCACAGATCATTCTTCGTGCTCTCAGAGTAAGCAGTCTTAATGTGACAATGAGAAATGGGTCGAGATGAGCGACACTGGTGCGAAATCGGTCAGTTCGATATTAAAAAAAAAAGCGATCAACAGACGGAAAACTACATTTTATATTTCGAGACGTTTAGAGCAAATAGTCATCTTAAGTCTAAGTAAATTATCGTTGCAGCAAGTTTTTACGAAGGAGGTTTCTTGGAACGAACTATCATAAAAAACATGGATGTTACGCAACAAGACATTAGTACAGTCTCAGAAAACTGACACAGTTTTGCGATCTCCAAGTCGTAACATAACGAAGTTGGTGCCGTTGCACTGAACGTTTTAACAAATATGTGATGACATGCAGAATTTGAATTCTGAAGTAAATGAGAGTGCCGCGAGATAAATTGCACCCCAGTGTTACGGAGCCAAATGTTCCGCTTCTTGCCATATCAGATTCAGAATTGAGGGATGCGACTCTCGCGACGAGTGTTGAAGACGGGGGGCCCGCGTCTCGCAGCGCAGCTAATAACACCGCAGCCGTTAATTAGCCGTGCTGGGAGCGCAGGGCTCGAACCTGGAGCCGGCCGCCCTCACAATGGGCCCGCAGGGAGCGGTTGCGCCCGCGACGCGCGCCTGCCAGCCTGGTTGCCTAGCCCCAGGTGCACCCCGACCGCCTCCGGCAATTTCCATTGCAGCACTAGCATCCGCTCAGTTGGCGCTTTTTCCCCTCGTGTGAACGGGTGATTTAACAAATTGTGCGCTTATCCAACTCACGAGGAACACATTTAGCAGGACGATAGCTGAACGACGATCTTCGCGAACTCGCCCCTCCGTTTTACAATCAACGAAAATAACCCTAATTTCCATTTTCTATCTGCACTGCGTTTCTCTCTTGGCGCCTATGTCTTTATTTCATCGGATGTCTGCTCCCGGTTACGAGACTTAGAGTACTGCGACTCACACTACTAAGACACTTTCCAATACAGTAATCTGTGTCCTATATTCCCTGGGAAATTATTCCTTATTCGATTTACTTATTGGTGTGATAAAAAAAAAGGAACGTTAGGATTTAACGTCACATTATCGATGAGGGACTTTAGAGACACAAGCGATATGCTAGGAATTAGGGCTTGAAATTTTGCT
Source organism: Schistocerca serialis cubense (assembly GCF_023864345.2). Taxonomy (NCBI): domain Eukaryota; kingdom Metazoa; phylum Arthropoda; class Insecta; order Orthoptera; family Acrididae; genus Schistocerca; species Schistocerca serialis. The sequence continues at coordinate 409,882,708 of NC_064638.1, read as the reverse complement.
TTTATGTCGATATATGTGTGCCTCATTGCAATACCAAGCCGGCCGAAGTGGCCGTGCGGTTAAAGGCGCTGCAGTCTGGAACCGCAAGACCGCTACGGTCGCAGGTTCGAATCCTGCCTCGGACATGGATGTTTGTGATGTCCTTAGGTTAGTTAGGTTTAACTTGTTCTAAGTTCTAGGGGACTAATGACCTCAGCAGTTGAGTCCCATAGTGCTCAGAGCCATTTGAACCATTTTTTTGCAATAGCAAAAGAATATTTTATTATTATTATTGTTATTACATGATGGTAGCTATTTTTGTAAACCTCCTAATAAAACTCTAAAATACTAACTAGATGGCATTAGCGACGAGCTATGTCGTTATCTGTATATACCAATTGGTCAGTCATGCCTCGCGATTACATCATCTAAGGTAGAATAATAATTATATCGATACATAAAATCATTTCATCTCTTTCTCGGGTACCTAACATTCAGATTCGCATAAAAACTGTATGTAATTTTTAGGTAAATCGGTGAGCCCACCCCTCGATTTCTCTGTTTTTGAAAATACTTCGTTTCTTGTCAGCCACTGCTGACGCAATAGGAAAGAATTTGTCTCTGCTCTCCCTTGTTAAACTTAGTTGATTTTTACCCTTAGATATTACTATTATTATTACTATTGTTACTATCTTGCCTAGCGAAAGATCTTAGTACACTGTTTCTTAATTTTGTTCTCCTCTTCCTCCTGTCTTTTAAATCCTTTCTTATGACATGATCTTGCCTTTTTTTCGATAAATCGTTCAGACCTTGGATCTTTTTCCTTGCTTGACGGGAATTGTTTTTCCAAATTCGATTGAGTGACTTTATGCAGCACCAATTACTGCATCATTTGTCCAGTCCAGTGAGTTTCTCACTTGCTATTCTCAGGCAATATCGATTTTTCATCTTCCTCTCTCCCGAAGTTCACTTGAGATCTTAGTTCCATGCTAGACATTTTTAAAAAATTTCCTCGAACAACAGATGTAAATAGCTTATGAGTAGAACTTGGATATGCACAAAATGTAGCTCATTAAAAGCTGCTTGCTTGCCTCAGTCTGTTGATCAGAAAATATATCACATTGATGAATGCCTCCTTCACGAAAGCAATCTTCGACACAATTTCCTTGGTGCTAAATGCAATTCGCGCTATCGATCGTAGGGATTATCGTAAGTACGTCTCCTTCTTCATTATTGATATTATTATTGTTATTCTGTAATTCTACAGCTCATGGTAAACCTTGACCTCTTCTACAAATCTCTCCTAGTTATCTTGATCTACCTCTCGATCACTTTCTGCGGCTCCTTCATGGTTTTCGGTCGACCCAACTACTCCCGCATCATTCACACGTGTGAAGTGCCCCATCCCTCTCAATCTCGTTTCAGTCACTATTCTTCTAACACGGTATGTGGATCTTTGTACACAGTGTACAGCTCAAGATTGTACTACAAATGCTTGACATCGTTCACATTCTTGTGGTAGTACCCCCTCCTTCATTTTCCTCTCTTATAACTTGGGCCGATAATTCATCGGAGTTCGAGTCTCTCATAGTCATCTATAACTCGAATATCTTTCGATGTTAATGAACGGGTTTCCGAGGCATAATAAGAATTGAACTTAAAAGAGTTTTTATAAGTGGCTAATTTGGTGACACGAGTTAAAAACCTTAAAGAAAATAGATTTTTTTTTTTTAATTCAAAATTCTGTTGGCTGCTAATAATCACTATTTAATTTCATAAGACGTGTCCTCTAAGTGGGTGACTGTCGATCCCAAAGTCACTGACCGCAAACCGCCGCCATTTTTGACATCAGTGCTGTCAAGCGAGAGAGCGTTGGAGAGTAGGTAGGAGGTCTGTTGTGTTTACTTATGAAAACTGGTTCTGCGTCGGTGTGAGTGGTGGCCGCGTGTTGGTTAGGAGGACGCCAGTTGAGGACTGTCTGTGTGCTAGACACGCTGGACCTACACCTGGAGTTATAGTCCTTGGTGCAATTTTATAGGGCAGCAGAAGCGCTCTCGTCGTTATCCTGAGTCCCGCGACTGCAAATCTGTACGTCAGTCTGGTGATTCGACCTATAGTACTGTCATTCATGAGCAGCATTGCAGGAGGTGTTTTCCAACAGGATAACGCTCGTCCATTGCTACCCAACATGCTCTACAGAGTGTCGGCACGTTGACTTGGCCAGCTCGATCACCAGATCTCTCTCCAATGGAGCACATATGGGACATCATCGGACGACAATTCCAGCGTCATCCACAGCCATCATTACCATCATTAACCGTCCCTATATTGACCGGCCAAGTGGAACAGGCATGGAACTCCATCCCAGAAATTGGGATCCGACACCTGTTAAACCCAATAAATACATCTTTGCATGCTTGCATTCAACATTCTGAGGGCTACACCGTTTATTAATGTACCAGCATTTCACAATTGCAATGGCTTATCTCGTGCTTAAGCAGTGATTTTGCAATGCTAATCACTTATATGTATTTCCTAGACAAATGTATTGCCGAAATATCACTATTCTGCATTAATTATCTTTTGGTGCTGCGATTTTTCTCGTCATAATATTTAAACCGATCATGTTTCTCAGAAGTATAGTTGCCCAATGTTATTGAGGGCGGCATCTTCTCATTACCTGCTTTCCCAGTAGCCATATATTTTGTTTTCTGGTTGGTGTCATACTCCTACTTGACTGCTCAACTATTATGAATGTCTCTCCATGCACTCCCGAGTTCTTTGCAACTGTATGTCATCTGCGTAAATGAGTATCGGAAGTGCTTGACACCTTGGATCTGGTTATGTACTAACATTTCAAGTAATTTTTTTTCACTTTTCTTGTACTGCCGTTGTGGCGAATCCGCCTGCCTCAGTACGTTGGAGAAGAAAGCTCGGCTGCCAGTGGCAGCGCCGGCGTCGTGGTATGAGCTGGCGAGGCGGCGGCGCCCTGGAGCAGTTGGCGCTCGGCTTGACTTGTGCGTGAGGCGGCAGCGGGAGCGCGCAGGTGCGGTGGCTAATTAGTGGCGGGGCGGGGGCGGGCTGAGGGAGTAATGAGCAGGCTGCACTTCAAATTGCGCGCTTAATATTTCAAGCCGGTCCGCGCCACAGGCTAATCACATCCGCGCAAGACGACCGCGCCTCCCACACTGACTTCTGCGTGTCCGCCAGCACTCGCCTTCCATAGGCTCGGCGAGAATTCTGCGTGGCTCGCCAGTTAACTTACATGGTAACGAAGGTCTTTGCTGGGTGGTATTACTAGACGTAGCCAAAGCTTCGATTCGGTCTGGTTCCCAGTACTCCTCTACAAACTGGTTACACATGTCTTCCCAGGGTCGGTAGTAAAGTTATTGCGAAGCTACCTCTCTGGTAGGAGCTACATAATAAAAGTAGACGTAGCCTACGCTACGGAAACACACGTACGTGCGAGGATCGCTCAAGGGTCAGTGATAGGGCCCATATTGTATACTCTACATACCGCAGATACCCTAACGGCCCCATGCGTTCCCACTGCGCAAATTGCGGTTAAAAGCGCTTTTTTCGCAGTCATCAGAAACCGCAACGTAGCAACACGACGCCTACAGGGCATTTTCAAACCAACAGGAACGTGGGCCAAAAAATGGGGAGTCACACTAATGCGTAAGAAATTCCAGGCCATCATGCTTATGAAAAACATCGCGAAAAGACCACATCTATGATAGCAAGCCCCAGTGTTGGTTTTTCAAGGGAGAAACCTACATCTACATCTACATACATACTCCGCAATCCACCATACGGTGCGTGGCGGAGGGTACCTCGAACCACAACGAGCATCTTCTCTCTCTGTTCCACTCCCAAACAGAACGAGGGAAAAATGACTGACTATATGCCTCTGTACGAGTCCTAATCTCTCTTATCTTATCCACCTACAGTGGAGACCAAATGTGAAGTACCTAGGACTCGCCTCAAACAGGCGGCTTACGTGCCAGACCCACCTAGAAAACTTCAGAAGAATGGCAAGCACGAAATTAGTTGTAGTTTATCCCGTATTAAACCGAAGTAGCGGACTAGCAGGGGAACTAGCAATCTGCATATACTGTAGTCTCCTAAGGCCAGTCTGTAGTATGCGTACCCTGTGTGAGGATACGTGGTTAAATCCCGTTTGAAAAGACTGCAAACAGTACAAAACCGGTCCCTAAAGAGAGCAGTACATATTGACTGCCGACCGACACGAACTCACGGGGACAGAGAGGCTTGTATACCGCGCAAAAGCGTTCTGTACAATCATCACACTTTAACCTGCAACCGTCCTCAGTGATGGTACATCACTGGTGAACAAGAACGAAAAATATGGTACGCATTTAGAGTCACATACAGACACAAAGCTAATGTCATCTTTGACAGCGCACTCGCAACGTAACTGGATTTGTTGAACAGTAAAGGAAAATAAAAGAATCAAACCAGAAAAACATTAACACTGAACGTCGAAGAAACAGTGTGTGTGTGTGTGTGTGTGTGTGTGTGTGTGTGTGTGTGTGTGTGTGTTTGTGCGCACGCTCTCGAAGTTGAGGTGGCAGGGAAGAGGACAACATTGGCAGAGAATTACACCCAACGGAAAACGGGATGCATATACTGTAAAACAACGAAATAGCCTATATAAAATTTTGTTTCATTTATAGTTGTATTATTCTCTTATTTATAATTCTATTATTCTCCGTTAAATATGTTGAGGTCCATGTCTTACCGTAGTAAAACGTGCTTAATGGGAAACAAATACGTGGAAGAAGGCAGTCAGTTCCTATAAATCAGCACTCACATATTCCTACACGCTCTCGTTTTAATGAAATTAAACAAAATTGATAACGTGGTCGCATATAAATAATTGTCTCTACACATGCGCCCCAAATTAGTTGTGATGTGGGCAACTAGCTACCGACAGTCTACACACAGTGTAAAAATGAAGGGAATAATTCTTAGGAAAAACAGTTCCGCTCAGCTATACAGTCAACGCAACACTTGGCGCTGAGTCCGGATTGTTTGTATTCCCTCGCCGAGCATCAGGGAGTGTTCAGCCCTCGAATCGACTAAATGACTTGTTGCCACCGTCTGCAAGTCTTCGAAAACCAGGGGGACGGGATGTTATTGCCGCAAACGATTACACCGTTAATGGAGTTGTAAAATTTCACGGTTTGCTAATTACTGCGCATAAAGAGCGAGGGCCGCGAGTCGCCTTTAGTGTCTCGCAAACGAGCGCCGGCCGCCACGAGCTGTTAATAATGTCGCCATGACGGCCGCGGGCCGGCGCCGCGTCTTCAAATGAGCCCGCCCGACGTCTGCTTGCCGCTGTCGGGCTGCCGAGCTGTTGTAATGAAAACTTCCCTTTTTCACTTTTTAACTTAAGGAAGGTCCCTCACAATAAAGATGAGCTAATTAAACGACTGCTCTAAATACGAACAGAAAAGAAAACTTAGAGGGACAGGGGGATATTCAGTATCAACTTAATTCTTCTCTCGTTTCTGTAAACTTCTGCTACTGGTAATTGAGGCGCCCTATTGGAGACACAGCCAGAAACTTGCTTTAGAAAAAAGTCGCTGCGCTTTAAAAGGTTCATTGGATAACTTCGAAGGAGAATATCAGGATTAGCAATGGTGCGGCTATGCCACTGGCGCAGATAATTGTCCCAAATATCCTCTATTAAATCTTAGTAAGACAGAAATGTTTCAAATGGGAGGGGCAATTTTTTCGAAATCACACTTCACAAGTTCCTATTAATGACACGATTCGTATGTAACCCTCTCATCGATACTTGTCACTTTTATATATTTTTTCGATTAATTTTGTCTCGACGATCCATAGAGCATTATTGGTTCTGTAAAGGACTCCTACGTGCGGCTAATACTCACAGTGCAATCAGTGTCCAAAGCTTTTGCGATGACGAGGCTCGTCGACAAATGAGACCGTGATGTGCTCTGAATTCAGGCGCACTACATGTCGACGCTGAGCGGATAATTAACACACTAGAATATCTCATTACAGACGATCCTCATCTTCATCCCTAAGCAGCGCATCAGCGTCGCTGCCCATTAGGCATCCTTATCCCACGCGCTAAATGATTCACTGGCAATTCGCAGTATTAGCGAGTAATTACCTCAGCCTGCTGGTGTAACAGATGAATTCTTCTTATGAATAGGTTGCTTACAGAGGCCTGAGAATATATTTGAGCTTCGCATACCACGAACGAATCGTAGCCGTTGCTTCCTCACTGCAAGCTTATGCCACAGCAGCATTGTCATCAATGTATTCTTCCTATGCAGCAGCAACATCACTAACTTTTATTTAATTAATTCTTCATCTTGAAGTACTTCATTACCACGATTTGTTGCAGAGGACGGCATTGTTCAACTATGAGGATTGTTGCAAAGTAGTGAGCTCAACTCGAAAAGTCTTAAATCGACAGTTCTGTTAACAATAGTTATGAACACAGGCGTTTCATTTTAAAAATGACATTTCATCGTAACCAGAGGAAAAAGATTCCTTGCTCACATTTCTCTCTCTTGCTCATCATTAACAAAAGAAAGAAAAAAATCGTCTTAAATACCTGCAGGTATAAATACTTTGCGGTCACTGTGGCGAATAGCAGCAGGCATCTTAAACCGATAACGCAAATGTAATCGTCTGAAGCTCTACATCACCATAAAATTTCTTAAGAAATTTTGATTGGACAAACATTTTTGTTGTCTTGTGCCTACTGAGCTGTCAATCGCAGCTCGCCTTTTGTCGAGCACCTGTACAATCATATCATCATCTAGGTCATACATATTAGTGTGATGGGAGCGACCTTTCGATTTAATTGAAAGAAATTTCTTCTGAAGGTAAGATTGCTAAATATTGTTCATGTCACGATGATCAGTTTCGACGTATCCATGTACTTTAAATTTCTGAAGAACAGAAGATGACAGCATGCTTCTGTCGAAACCGGTCATCATGAAATAAATAATACGAGTATTTAGCGATCTTGACTTCAGAAGAAATTTCTTCCCATATTATCATTAACATCATTATCTTAGCGTCACAAGACGAAGTGCATCATTACTTCTCATTATTTGCTGGTATAGCACGGGAAATTTACTCGCGCCATTATTTGTTACGTGGCTTACCTAAGCACTTGGGCCAAACGTTGGCCACAGCCATTTCGGTTCCTCTCCCTCATCCAACTGGGATGGAGATGGCGGTCTAACTGTCTAGCAGGCTCACGGCGGTGGCTCTAACGTACCCTTCTACTTTATTTGTATGAATCTGACACATACTTCGACCTTCACAGGCAAGAAGAACTGAGTACATATATTTTTCTTCTGTAGGTACGAAATGGAAGAGAGTTATATACTTGCATCAAATGCTCTACGTCTAAAGAATTAGAATATGAAAATGTGGTACGGCAACATGCTCGTGAATACCGTCATATAATGGCTGCACAAATGAGGCTACAATTTTTTCTTGTTCTATTTTTTCCTATAACTAGAGAAATTGATAGTGTGATATTCCCACGTACATAATCGAACTTATCATCTCAAATACTGCGATCCGGAAGTAACGACTTCGAAAAAGAAAAAAAAATGTTTCAGCACCTTCATTTGCCGGTCAAGGTACGAGACTTAACGATGCACGGTTCGGTATTACTACAGTTTGGGCCAGTGCCGTGGTTTAAATCCGAAATCTCTTTGGAGTTTATCATGGATTGAGCATATGGGACACTTGATGGTGAACAAACAGGGAAGGGGCATCCTCGGAAGCCATCTTGATAGCAGGCGATGACAAGTTCATTGGAGACGTAATGCAAGTCGTTCATGAGAAAACTGGCGTGCGACACCTGTTCGACAAATTCCAGGAGGAGGATCTAATAGTTGTACCATAAGCACCCTCCACCACGCACCGTTAGCTGACTTGCGGACTAAGGATGTACGGGGTGTCCCAGAAATGTTGCAGTAAACTTCAAGGGGTTGTAGAGGATGTCTTGAGGAACAAATCAATGACAGGAACCCGTGTCCGGAAACGTCATCCGACGACGCTACAGAGCGCCAAACGATAAGGCCACCCCATCGGCTGCAAACGTGACTTTGCACACTGGCGGACCATAGGTGGAACGTCTCGAAAGTTTTATGTTATTTAGGGATCGCAACTGAATGCCACGATCGCCTTAGGAGAAGATGGAGCTAGCTTCTGCGTAGAAAGACCGTGTCTCCTATGAAACCTATGCTCTGTTGCCTCAGTGGATGACTGTTTCGGACACGGGTCTCCACATGCAGTTTATTTTTCTTCTGTATACGGAAAAACTGCGGAGATTTTAGAGAGTTCCAGTAGAAAAATGAACTGAGGATGGGAACCTGTGTCTCAAACAATTACCCACCAAGGCAACAGAGCATCGCCTTCACAGGAGGTAAGTCCTTTCTACTCAGTAACTAGCTCCATCTCCTCCACTGGCGATCGTGGCATCCGTTGCGATCACTATTCGAACAATATTGCGAGACGTTCCCCCTACAGTGTGTCATCTTAGAAAGTTTGTGGCATCACCGGCGCATACAACTCCGACTCTCTTTAGTGCTGTTCGACGACTTTTCCGAACACGGGTTCCTGCTTTCGATTTGTTCCCTAAGACACCCTCAACAACTCCTCGATGTTTCTCCGAAGATTTCTCGGACACCTTGTAGATGTAGACGGAGCACCCGTTCAGAGTGGATAAGTATAGCAGAGAAAATCGGCTCTTCAAAGAAACCATCCCGGGATTCGTCTTTAACGCCTTCAGAGGGCCTCTTACATTTAGGAGGCCCAACGGGGATTCTAACCACCATCCGCTTCAGGGTGAGTCTAGGGTCGGACCACTGCGCCAGCTAACTCGGTATCGGTGGAGCAGCACATCGTTTATTCGTCTGGGAAGCAGGTACTGTGCTGGCCGCTGTGGCCGAGCGGTTCTAGGCGCTTCAGTCCGGATCCGCGCGACTGCTACACGGTCGCAGGTTCGAATCCTGCCTCGGGCATGGATGTGTGTGATGTCCTTAGGTTAGTTAGGTCAAAGTTCCAGGGGACTGATGACATCAGATGTTAAGTCCCATAGTGCTCAGAGCCATTTGAACCAAGCAGGTACTGTGAGTATCTTAATTGGTCGTTCGGCGACGTAAGCTTCATCTCCAACAGCTGCGACAGCGGGCTCGATAAGCCGAGTAGGCCCCTTTCGCACTCGGCGGGAAGAGCTCGCGCGCCGCGGCGACGGCAGCAGCAGCTTTCAGAGCGAAATGAACAGCGCCTGGCGTATGAAGAACCTGTCACCGCGGCACAGTGCCTGCTCCTTGTGGCGCCGGCGGCGCAGCGCTGCGCCGTGCCGCTCGATACGTCATAATAGAGGTGAGCGAGGCGACGCGCGAGTGCTGTACTGTGCGGCCGGACGCCCCGGGCTCACGTCTTGCGAAAGCCGGCAGCCGGCAGCGCTCTAATCTGCTGCAGGTCCCAAAACAAAGGGAAACAATCAGCGTGTGTGTGACGGGCGCGCTTTGTGCGCTAAGACGTGCGGCGCGCGCTCCACCCACGGGGCCCCTAGCCCTCTCCTCCTGGCAGGACACTCGCAGCCAGCCGCGGCCTATCGGAAAACTGTCCGCCGCCGCGGTGCCGCGACGAACCGCGTCGCGCCGCCCAACTCGAAGAAACACCCAGCGAGAGTGTCCAGGCACCACACTGAGTAATGTGGCGGATCGTTTATTGGAGCCAGAGAGCAATCAAATTAGCGCAATGGGGCGTATTTAACACAGTGAGTTAACACTGAGCACGTCGTTTTCACCGCTGATAACAGCAGTACACGCTTCCGTATGCGAAGTCGCGAACGCGTACGTCTGCAGTGGCGATCGACTTCGGAGTAAGCCAGTTCGATTCCTGCTGCTGGCAAATTTTCACTACCAGTATTTGGACCGCAAGGGGAGGAGGTGTTGTGGGCTAAAGTTTCTAAACACCAGTCCTTGCGCGGAAGTCGTGGATCAAATTCCAAGCCTCTCCACAGTCACATGAAGCGAGGGTGTGCGGCATTGTTGACGCTGGTCCGCTCGTCGGATGGGTATGTTCAGGTCGACGACCCTCTTGGTGCTATTCGAGAAGAGCAGGCTGTGTGCTGGCACGGGATCGTACCTTCTCCCTCCTCTTCATCTATAGCCGCGCGAACGTGACACTAAGTTGTGCAACCACTCATCACAGTCATCCACACGACGCAGATGAACACTCGACACATCTTCACAGGTCGGATGAAGGCAGTGGCAAACCACCTCCACTACGACCTTGCCCAGGACGGCAATGCAGGATTCACGCATCTATCCCCAACCTCCATTCCATGAATACAAGGCTTGATGTCATGTTAATAACAGGAGCCATTTGTTATTAGAACTTCACTCGTTTCGGGAGTTCCTCATCGCTAGAACATCATATTAAAGTCATTCATCGAGCATACGCGTCACCGATTTCAGTTTTAACTCTGTCGTTCAGTTCAAGGCTGAAATCGTGTGACACTTGATTCCAGATGGTGCCCTTCTATCTGATGTCCTGACAATGGGCTGCTCTCAAAAAGGGTAAAGAAATTTTTAACTGCAAGTGAAGTGTTGTTATTAGCAGGCAATAAAGCTGTAAACAATACGTGCTGGGTATCCTATGTAACTTTATGTCGTCATTTACGCCTTTCGTTGGTTGAAATTCCATATTGTCTACAATCACTTTTGGAAAATGGCTTTTTATTCGTGATTTTCATGACCTTATAGCGATTACTGTCATTCAAAGAAAGATTTTTTCATCGTGGCGATATCTTTTCACGAAATTCCAATCACCAACTTTTCCCTGCGAATGTGCAAATTTTTTTTGAGTTGCACCTACAAAGAGAGAAATATCTTAATAAGGTAACACAAATCCGAGCTCGCACGGAAATAACTTGGTGCTCGTGTTTCCAAGCTATTATTCGACAGTGGAGCGGTAGAGAAATAGTCTGAAATTGGGTCGATGAAGCCTCTCCCAAACACTTAAATGTGAACACATGTAAATGTAGATGCGTAGGATGGAGTTGCAACAGCTTAGCGGTCTCATGCCCGAGACAGGATTCGAACCTGCGACCGTAGCCGGCGCGCGGTTCCAGACTGTAGCGCCTAGAACCGCTCGGCCACTCCGGCCGGCTTATTTTCTACAATTAGCCCACTATCTATATAGCAGTTTGTGGACAGTATTATTAGTAATACAATTACACCAATTGTAGTAAAAAATAGATAAAGTCATCCAAGTACTAGCCGGGTCCAACGTTGCTTAACTTTAATGATAGACTTCATTAATGAGTGGCATCTTGAAAATGCTGCAGTTTCGCGGGAAAAGGGTGCCGCTGATTTGAAGGAAGTGCTAGTCGCCGAAGTGGTGACATACACCAGTAGGCCGCGGTGCCACTTTAAACAAGTGGTAATCTCCTTCGCGCCCTGTGTATTATGCCTATAGAATGCAACAGGCTATTTACGTTTTCCGGAATGGTGAGGTGTCTACAGGTGCGAAAACACTTGTGACCGGGACGGGTGGTGCCGCCAGCTTCTGCCATTGTGCGACATCCGCCAAGACAGGCTGGCGCTTTGTGGGGCCGGCGCCGGCGACCGGGAGGCCGGGCTGCGCGATGAATGGAAGGCGTGGGCCGGAAGGACGCGGCGGCAAAAAGGAGCCAGCGCGGCGTCTCGCACCTGTGAAGATGGAACGCCGGTAATGGCGGAAGAGGCGGCGGTCTCTTCCGCCCGCGGGCGTGGGCCCTGGGGTAGAGATCCGGTGCGGCGCCGAGCTTCCCACCGCGAGGCCCGGGATTGTCAGCGCGCCGCGGCAGGATGGGTGTTGGCAAGGCGAGCCCGGTCCGCTCACAGCAGAGCCAACAAACGTGGCGCGGCCAGCGTGTGTGGTTCCTGCCGCGCCTGCCGCCGGACACAATGGGAAAGATGCGAGTCGCGCCGGCCACGTGAAAGTTGGCGGGGCGGGGTGGGGCGGAAGCTGGGCAGATCCGGCGGAAGCCTGCCTAGCGCTGTGTCTCCGCTGGCCGCTGCCCGCTTCCGGCCGGCCTTGTCTGCCCCAAGATCGGACACCGCGCCGCACACCGTCATTACGCCGACCTGCGGCGCGCGCCGCGGCCGATGACCTCTCGCGTGGCGGTCCAGGTCAGCAGCATCCCGCTGCTGCTGGTCCGTCATCCGCGTCACGCCTCGTCACCGGCCGCACACACTTTCCACTATAAATCTCCCACTACACGGTAAAATCTTTCTAAGCCGAAGAACGCGTAAAAATTTATTTATTTACCAACAACGGGTTTCGACAGACTCTGCTGTCATCTTCAGGTCTTCATAAATTTTGCTATAAAATACTATTTTGAGCTGGACCTTACGCCAATTTGTCCTGTAGATGAACTATACCATATAGTATAAAGGTCTGCCGCGAATAAAACAATTAAAATCAAAAAGCACCTTGTGCAAATGGGAAAGTCCACCATATACGTAGCGTTGAAGAGGTGACTGCCACGTCATAAAAACACAGTATACAATAAAAGGCACAGTAGCACATCTGCTTACGTTAGCTGGACATGTTCTAATCACCGAAGATCCAACCTCGAGGGCGTATAAGGTACACGATGATCGTACGAGTGACCTGACCTGATTAGCGATTGCTATGCATGTGAACTGGTCATCAGGCTTTTGAAACAGTGGAGTATGCTCGTCAGTTGGCTCGATTACATACCAGTCATAGAAACCAGTGCCTCATTCGACAAAAAAACGGTGAAAAGATGTGGGCTATGTGTCAGGCTTCGTAAGGGACGCTGGAGGATAAGAATATACAAGGGAACATCTAAGCAAGGTAAGAAACATATACGACTTTGGAGGCTGAAAGGTATTCAGACAAACCAACACAATTGTTTTTAGAGATTTAAACAGTCTGTGGAAGTGCCCGTTGCTGAAAGTATCAAAGGATAAGAGACTCTTGAAATTTCTAAGAGGCGGCTTTTCACACACATTCGTGCAAAAAAGGAAGCGAGAAGAGCAACTATCTTACACAGCTGAGGGATATCCAAACGCAGGCCAAATAACTATTTTCATTGAGTTAATATACCGATGCTCCGCAATAAAACACATATAAAAAAATTAGTCTAACGGTTAGTGTCGCTGCTTGTAGATCTCGGGGTCCCCGATTCGATTCTCGACCGACTCGTAGAATTTTTTCACTCGAGGCCTTGTTGTTTGTGTTGTACCTTCACCTCAAAGACATGGAAGTTGTCGAAGTGGAGCCGAACAGAAACACTTGCAGCGTTTGGATGGGTCTCCCGGCAGATAATGGCACAAAATCATTGCATTTCATAGAAATTAGTTGTTTGGTTGATTGATTACTTTTTCTGTGTGCATATACTTCAAGTTTTTTATCGTCAGAACTCTGATAGCTTCTTTGCGGCCTCTCTTTACTGTTCGAAAGCCTTCGCCTAAGAGGACCAATTATAAGCAAATCTCTCTATCTTCTCATATAATTATTGGGCACTTCGGCTCCGCGGAGCTGCGTGATAGTTATTCCCATATGTGGTATGCCCTAACGTCCTGTTCCTTCTTCTGGACCTGTTTTCCACACATCCCTTTCATGGTTGAGTCTGCGGAGAACCTGCTGTCCACTTAAGCTTCAGCAACCTTCTGTAACACTACTTCTCAAACGCCTCGATTTTCTGCTTTTACCTACAATTCAGAATTCACTTCGGCACAGTGCTGAGCTCCAGACATTCATTTTCATACATTTCTTTCTGAAACTAAGAACCGTATTTGATAGCAGTAGAGTTTTCGTAGGTGATTGTTGGTTTTGACTGTGATTCAGTTCGTCTACTACATGGTCCCCAAATTCAACATTAAATTTGTTGCTAATCTCGTATCTGGTACTCCTCAGCACTTTCGTCTTTATTTGATTCACATTCAGTTCGTATTCTGTGCTCAGTAGATTGCTTTTCGCTAGCTAAGTAATTCGATACGTCGATAGTGTCCCAAATGGTTCAAATGTCTCTGAGCACTATGGGACCCAACTTCTGAGGTCATTAGTCCCCTAGAACTTAGAACTAGTTAAACCTAACTAACCTAAGGACATCACACACATCCATGCCCGAGGCAGGATTCGAACCTGCGACCGTAGCGGTCTCGCGTTTCCAGATTGCAGCGCCTAGAACCGCACGGTGATTTCGGCCGGCGATAGTGTCCTCAAGCAAGTTGTAGAGACTCAAATCACACTTCGTTAGCGGGTGCTGATTATGATCTGGCCAATAAGCATTTAGAACAAAATGCTGTTCCTGCTAATCAGCGTGATTACACTCCACTCAATTGTTTCACCGACTGTTTACTCTTTCTTTTGACATATACTCTGGAAATAATGTCACTCCTGACAATGAAGAGTTCAGATAGGTAGTGAATAGAAATGTGGCACTACAGAAGGTTGCTAAAGATTAGATGGGCAAAACGAGTAACTAATGAAGACAAGCTGACTTCCACCCAGGAGAAAAGAACTACATGACACAACATGACTAAAAGAACGGATCGGTTCATGAGACATATCCTAAGCTGCCAAATAATCATCAGTTTGTTAATGGAAGAAATGCGTGGTGTAGAAACTGTAGAGGAACACCATGTTTCTATACAGTAAACAGGTCCAAACGGATGTAGGTTGCAGAAGTTACGTAGAGATGAGGGGGCTTGCACGGGATAGATCAGCGTGAAAAACTGTATGAAACAGGTCTTGGCACTGAAGACTTAGCGTGGGTGTTTATCCCGTCCAGTTTACGGGCTGCGTTGTACTCAAGTTTGCTGGCCACGGTGAGCGAGCGGTTCTAGGCACTTGAGTCCGGAACCACGCGACTGCTACGGTCGCAGGTTCGAATCCTGCCTCGGGCATGGATGTGTGTGATGTCCTTAGGTTAGTTAGGTTTAAATAATTCTTAGTTCTAGGGGACTGATGACATCAGATGTTAAGTCCCATAGTGCTCAGAGCCATTTGAACCATTTTTGTACTCAAGTTTAGACAATTTTACTTTATTCAACTATAAGGCCGGTATGAGATTTTCACTCTGCAGCGGAGTGTGCGCTAATATGAAACTTCCTAGCAGATTAAAAATATGTGCCGGACCGAGACTCGAACTCGGGACCTTTGCCTTTCGCGGGCAAGTGCCCTTCCAGTCGCGGCAGACGTCAGGGGGGCGAAGCCGTGTGCGACACCTTTCGGCGAATTTTGTAAACTATGTTCCGCAAGTGATCGCATTTTATCTGTTTATGCATAGTATTTTCTGAGGCGATATGTGGAGACAAGACTAGCATTTGCCTCAATGAGCGTTGGAAATCGCTAAAAACCCTACTCATGCTAACATCTTCATCGGCCACGGTCGTTAATCAGTCGCTCGCATTCGGTCCTGGTCGGGTTCACCTGGTTATTGGCTACGGTACTGAACTTTGGCCGGCTGGAGTGGCCGAGCGGATCTAGGCGCTTGAGTCTGGAACCGCGCGACCACTACGGTCGCAGATTCGAATCCTGCCTCGAGCATGGATGTGTGTGATGTCCTTAGGTTAGTTAGGTTTGCGTAGTTCTAA
Organism: Schistocerca serialis cubense; assembly: GCF_023864345.2. Lineage (NCBI taxonomy): Eukaryota > Metazoa > Arthropoda > Insecta > Orthoptera > Acrididae > Schistocerca > Schistocerca serialis. The sequence continues at coordinate 409,867,076 of NC_064638.1, read as the reverse complement.
GTTCTATGGGACTGATGACCTCAGATGTTAAATCGCCATAGTGCTCAGAGCCATTTGAACCATTTTTGAAGTAAACTTTGAAAAAACGCTGTAATGCTTTCCCTTGAAGCTACACGGAAAAATTAATAGAGGCATATTCGGCATAGGTATCAGAAATAAGATATGAACTGAACGTGTGGGAGAGTCTCTCTAGCCATGGTGATGGAGAGTGAGGGCGGTTGGCTGTATGTAGCTTGTGAAACAGACGGACGTCCGGTAACTCCCCATTCCAGTTGAACCACTGGCGCGGAACCGGCCACCTCAGCTCGGCGTGCAGATAGCGCACCGGCGATTGGGCCGGCTCGCCGCCTCGCCAGATGGCCAGGTGCGCAGCGCCGCGCCGCACCGCGGCAAGGGGGAGATACGTGGCCAGCTGCTACCCCCATCTCGAGAGTTTGCCAGGCAGCGCCATCTTGCGGCGCGGCGCGCTCCTTTCTCTCCCCCAGCGCGGCCAACTGCTGGCTGCGGGCTCGCACCTGGCCGCCGCCGCCGCCACCGCCGCACCACACTTCCTGTGTCCGCCCCGCATCGCCACCCCAGCGCAAGCTTTTCCGGCAGCGTCATCGCGTCTGGTGCCTGCGGTGAGACTACAGGGGTGACGGCGGCGGCGTCCAGTTTGCACCCTGGCAGCTCCACTTTGCCAGTATTGCAGTGTGGATGCAGGGCGGAGGAAATAGATGGCTGAACTTTCGTCCTAATTGTCACGCCATCACCCTGACAATCGAGAGGCTAGTAGATTCGTATACTGGGGAATGTGGAAGAAATTTTGGGATCAGAATTTGACTAGCAGGCGAAGTTAAGTGGTGGCGCACGGTTCCTGACCACCAGACTGCGAACTAATGTTGTGAATTGAATCAGACATATAACCCACGCCTCGTGAAGAAAAGTAATGCAGGCTGTTGTCCGTTCCCCGAATGGATGCGTTTAGCTCGATGATGCCCTTATATTTCATAAGAGTAGGCTATATTCTGAAACTCTGTTTTTCCGCCGGCCCGGGGTGGCCGAGCGGTTTTAGGCGCTTCAGACTGGAACCGCGCGACCGCTACGGTCGCAGGTTCGAATCCTGCCTCGGGCTTGGATGTGTGTGGCGTACTTAGGTTAGTTAAGTTTAAGTAGTTCTAAGTTCTAGGGGACTGATGACCTCGGAAGTTAAGTCCCATAGTGCTCGGAGCCATTTAGGCCATTCAAGAAAATTCGCCTCCAATATAAAGATTTCGTCGCTTGTCCCGCTACTCGAATGGATGACGTGAACATATGACAGTTTCTGAACATCCGACAATCTTAATTTTGTCAAGTCAGTACTTTGCTGTTTGTCCTAGTGCTGCATCTTAAAACCGCATTGACGACCGTGCTTCCCATGATATTTATATAGATTCTAAGTCGTGCACAAAACCAGTATGTTGCTAAAAATTGCTTTCACTTACGAAGTTTTTTGAAATCCTTTCTACTGCACAACTCTGTTACTGCAGTGGTTAATTATGATGTTTTACGCTGAACTACTGCCAACTGTAGAATCTGCCCGCCGCACTTAATAAGCTCGTAAACTGGATACGTGAAGATAATCCAAATTTTGGAAATGAGAAAGAGATCGATATGCGCACAATGCCATTAACTACTGTACCTTACTGGACCCCGACGGATGTGGAGAACAGCATCGGACTGAAGAACCTACTTAGCAATGCCAGGGAGATATTGTCGACGGCCACTCGTACTTTCAGCCAGTGAACTACGAGCTGAGTACCTTTATGCAATAATTTCCCGCGGAGCCTTGGACGCGGTGCACGATCCGACTTGAGCGTCCGCAGACTTTTTAATGGGGCCCGAGGAAAGAGCGAGTGTTTCATAACAGGCGGCGGGATATTAAAATCCCGCAAGTCTCAAATGAGGTCAGCAGTGGCCCCGCGTCCCGACTTTCGCGCCGGACGCCGGCGTCCCGTCCTCAAGTACAAGCAAAGCAGGGCCGGCCAGACACAGCCGGGGACCGGCCGGCCGACCCCGCAGCACTAATGAGGCTCACGGCAGAGGCCGCGGCAGCTGCCCGCAGCCACCAGCCACGCACAGCAGCCAGCCAATAGGCGCCCTGCTCCACAGTCTTTCCAAAGTAGCCACCAACGTTAGACCGCCAGAATAAAACGTACTGTCAAAGGTTCGAAGTGATTCCTAAATTTCTCTGCACACATATCAAACTCTGCTCTCTGACTGTAATAAGTGGTATCATTATCAACATAACTCCCGTTTATGAAGACTGCCAACGTTCTTTCACAGTCATGTAGTATCATTTATTATGAACAACTACAATGGCAGAGCCACTGTGGTTTTTGTCTGAAAACTTTTATTACATCACAGACTCAGTCGCAATATATTCCCGTCAGTTGTGGTGGCTAGACCTATTTCAGTGAATTTTCAACGTCTTGGCTGCTCAAGCCGGCCGGGGTGGCCGAGCGGTTCTAGGCGCTACAGTCTGGAACCGCGCGACCGCTACGTCGCAGGTTCGAATGCTGCCTCGAGCATGGACGTGTGTGATGTCCTTAGATTAGTTAGATTTAAGTAGTTCTAAGTTCTATGGGACTGATGATCTTAGAAGTTAAGTCCCATAGTGCTCAGAGCCATTTGAACCATTTGATTACTGAATGTCGTTGTTGTGGTCTTCAGTCCGAACACGGTAGTCTATCCTGTGCAAGCCTATTCATCTCTGAAAAACTACTCCATCCTTACAGTATTCACGCTTAGGTCTCCCTCTGCAGTTTTCACCCTCCCCCTCCTCCCCTCTTCCCGCCAACACTACCATCCATTACCAGAATTGAATATTCTTTGATCGGCCACGATATGTCGTATGTTCTGTTAACCAACCCTTTCTTCTAGTCAAATTGAGCCAGCAATTTTCTCTTTTTTATTTTTTTTGTTTTTTTTTTTTTTTTTTTTTTTTTGTTTTTTTTTTGTCAATTGAAGTCAGCACCTCAGCACCTTCTCATTAATTATTCAATCTCGCTATCTAACTTTCAGCATTCTTCTATAGTATCACTTTTCAACAGCTTCAATTCTTCTCTCGCTGAACTGCTTATGGTCCACGTTTCACTTCTGCACAGACCACAGTCGGGACAAATGCTTTCGGAAAGGCTTTCTAATACCCAAATTTATATTAGATGTTAACAAATCATCTCTTTTTCAAAAATTTTTTTCTTATTGTTCCCAGTCTACATTCTGTATCCTATCTAATGCGATCATTACAGCTATTTTCTACCCAAGTAGAAAAATTCATCTGCTACTTCTAGTGTCTTGTTTCCTAAAGTAATTCCTTCATCATCGCCTTATCTAATTCGACTAGATTGCATTATCCCTGTTTTACTTTTTAATGTTCATCTAATAATCTCTTTTCAATACACTTTCCATTTCTTTCAATCGGTCTTCCATGCCCTTTGCCGTCTCCATGAGACTCACAATGGCATCGGTAAACTGCTCAAAGTTTTTATTTATTCTCTCTAAACTGTAATTCCCTCCCCATATTTCTCATTTGCTTCTTTTACTGCTTCTTCAATGCGTATATTGGACAAACACCGTGAATCGAAGCAGAAATTTAGAAAGCGAATTAAAATTCAGGGAGAAAACGTAAGGAAAATGCATACAGGTGATACGTCTTAATACAGTACTGGTATATGCCTAGATAACAATGGTAGCCGGCCGGAGTGGCCGAGCGGTTAAAGGCGCTACAGTCTGGAACGCACGACCGCTACGGTCGCAGGTTCGACTCCCGCCTCGGGCATGGATGTGTGTGATGTCCTTAGGTTAGTTAGGTTTAAGTAGTTCTATGTTCTAGGGGACTTATGACCACAGCAGTTGAGTCCCATAGTGCTCAGAGCCATTTTAACAATGGTAGACCAAGACTGGAATATGCAAAACAGATAACGGAAAATGTTGAAATTTGGAAATGTGTGGTAAAGACTTGTGAGACAAAACTGTCATCGGTCCCTAAGCCTACGCACTACTTAATCTAACTTAAACTAACTTACATTATGGACAACACACACAGCCATGCCGGAGGGAGGACTCGAACCTCCGACGGGGGGGAGAAAATGTTGAGGTGTAGAAGTTAACTGGATGCTGAAAGAGAGGCACAAGGTAGGGACAGATGGTGGACAGTCGAAAGACTGATGACATACCAAATTTAAAAATAACTCGAATGAAGTGATTCATTAGTTTACACTTTACCATTTCAGCCATGGAAGCACTTGGTGCTTTGTGCTGTCTTCTGCTGTTGACTGGCCGACCGGTGTGGCCGTGCGGTTCTAGGCGCTTCAGTCTGCAGCCGCGTGGCCTCTACGGTCGCAGGTTCGAATCCTACCTCGGACATGGATGTGTGTGATGTCCTTAGGTTAGTTAGGTTTAAGTAGTTCTAAGTTCTAGGGGACTGATGACCACAGATATTAAGTCCCATAGTGCTCAGAGTCATTTGAACCATTTATTTTTGCTGTTGACTGGACCAAGGCCTCACCGCATCGTTGCTGTACGGCTAACATTCGGACCTGGCTAACGGTGGCAGACACGCGGCAACGGTAACGGACGAGACGGCTCGTTCGGTCGAACATCCTGGCACGTCTCCTTGCTAATAGAGCTCGTTCTGGCGGCGCAGGCGGGGGAATTTGGACAGCTGCGGCGGCGTGCGGCTGGGGAGGGTCTGGGACCGCTGCGTGTATGTGTGCGTGGCACACAGCTCGCGTCTTCCGGTATAGTGCCACGGATAACGACAATAAAATGAAAGAGGGAAGCTGGAGACTTAATTAGGCGTTGTTCTGGCGGAACAACTGGCGCAGAAGGTGCGTTATGCCTGCTCCCCGGTCCCTGCGCCCACCCCCCCCCCCCCTCCTTCCTACCCCCTCTCGCACGACAACTTCGCACCTGCCGGCAGGGCAGGGCGTCTCGTCCCTGGCACAGCAGACGCGTGGCGCGTGCCGGCGCTCTTGCAAAAGCCTTCTCACAGGCTGGCGCCGGCACGGTCTTTGCACGGCCCAGAGAGGCCTCTGTGCTCTGTATGCAGCCGCTCAGATCTGCCGACTGTCCTACAAGTGCACGTAGCTGTCGTTTCTTGACATCTATTATCTCTGTCAATCAGTGGAACATTCAAAATCCCGAGAAAATATGTCTCCAGTTCGGAGACGTAAAAGTACAAACTTCCGGAAATATCGTCACTTTCCAGCACTTGTTGGCCCATTTAATAGTTTAGTTTGTGTGTCTCTAGTGTTTGCAATGAACATTAATAAAACCGACAAACTGCAGGGACGGATTTCTGACTGAAAGTGGAGGGAGGAAGTTTCCACGAACATGTGTCCGGAAATGAACGCTGAGCGTACATCGACAACAAATCGTCCCGCAACACAGCACCGAACTGCATCGCTTCCACGTCACAATAAATGTGGCCTCTACGGGATTTCAGGTGATAGTGATGGTCGTTGTTTTTATGTAGGATGCACATAATCATACTTTGGCTAACACCACGTTGGCGGGCCTCTTGCCTGGAGCTTGTACTGGGATTCATCTCTATACCCCGTAGAACCCGGTCCTCGAAATCTGGTGTACGCAAAATCCGCCACCTCTCTGCACGATCGTCTGTCTAAAAGGTCCCGTGATCACACAAACGTCCAAAAAAAAGGCTTGAAATTTTGTGTGATGTGATTAGTGTCTGTGAGAGTACTTGTTTTGGTGCATCCGTGCTGTGTCTCGACCGTTTCCATCTGCTTGGCCGTACGCAGACACCAACCATTTCAGTTTGTTCCCGACAAGAATACCGGACCATTCCGCTGTTTACACTACACTGCATCAATCACACAGCCTGGAACACATCGGCACGTGGTCAGAGGGATTGTCATTCGGTAGAGCAATCTACGGTGGCACGTGTGTTCATATAACCTGAATCCATCCTTGCAGTTTGTCATAACATGGGTGGGTTTCTACTACAACACGCTAGTCACACTCTTTAACTGCTTACGCAAAAACTAGCAAGAAAGTACACGAACTCAGATAGCTAGACTAAGACCCCTGATGAATTTTTATTTCGTCCTTCGTTTAGAGTAACAATAATTGCATACACTGAATAACAGAAAGAAGGGTGATTTTGTAGCAATTTAATTTCCAGTTACAAATAATACCGAAAACATGTTGCCTGTTATTAACAACCATCTCGATATATGTCTTGACTGATTTGCAACGATTATGGTACATCGAAATCAACACGTTACGAGACGTAATTACAGATACTGTATTTCGTCAATTTCTTTCATTCTGGGAATATGCAACAAGAAAAGGTACACTTAAACAGGCAAAGATTATATTTGGCAATGCACAGTTCTTCACTAACATCTTTCTCTTCTACCAGAAGATGTTGAAAATATGTGCTTCATAAGCGTATCTCGAAAGATCTTACCGAACCATTCAAATTTTCTGTTTCATTGTCGACTATTGTCTTCTTCGCGGTGAATAGAAACTAAATGAGCAAATTTCGGACGGCCTCTCCATAAAGAAAAGAAATAAGAAATTTCATATTACATCAGAGTTCAATGTCTCATCATAGATGGCAATGCATATGTATCCTTATTAAAACTGGTTTTGGCTGCAGAGTGCTGCTGAATTAACTTAGCCATTTAGAGCTATGTATTGCGTCGGAATTAATATCAGAGACCAGCTGATATGGCAGTCAACTACGCCAAAGCCAACAGAATTAGTCAGGGGCCCGCATTCATCTGAGGAGGTTCAGTCTTAAAAGACCTTCCAAGTCATAATACTCTTGAGGGCAATAAAGGGTTCCCTCTTGTATCACTATTCAAGTCGTAGACGGGCCACCCCGACTTAAGAATTTCACAACTTCCGTGAGTCGGCTAAGGCCAATGCCCCGATATTTTCTTTGAAAGAGAACGGTCGACTTCCTCCCTTATCGTTGCCCTACTTGCCCTACCGAATGGGGGCCTTCTCTCACGTTCGCCGTCAACGGGATGTTAAACCCTAATCTTCCGTCCTTCATCACCTCCTTCTAACACACATGCCTGCAGTAGCACTGTAAACACGAAATTTCCTGGTATGCACCTCGTTGAGTTCGCCGAAATGGTGCGACCTTTCTTCTATCCAGAAGATGATGGGAACTGCATTCATCGACACGTAGCGTCATTTCGACCAATTCACCTGTCTGGAAACCAGAGGGAAATGTATTAGTTCAGCTTGCCAGGAAAGACCATTGTTTTTTGTTTATCGTTCAGGACATCAACTATCCAGTGAAATATTAGTTCCCTGCATTTAGGTGTAGACTCAGGAATCAGGAGATTAGACAACGTTCAAATCTAAATCGGTAGATAATATATGCGGAGTTTCCTTTTTTTACTGACTCGGTGAAGTGATTCAGTGCGGCTGGCATAGTTCGCAGTCGTTCCTGGGCACCGGATTTACCGCCCCTTTTCTCGGCCATTGCCTCGGAGGCCCGGCTGCCCGGTTTTAAGACAGCAGGACAAAACACAGGCGACCTCGTGCGGCGCCCAGCAGCGCCGCCAACTTCGTTAAGACGCTCCGCAAATGGGCATTGTTTGTTAAATGGCCCGGCCAACAGTTAATAGCCGGCCAAGTTCATTTAAGGGTCGGAGGGGCGCCGGGCGCTCCTCCGAGTTGCTGGAGATGGTGCCGGGCTCTCGGCTCGCCTCCGCCCCTAATTAAAGACCTCGCAACTGATCTATCGGCAGCGGCCGAGGTTCGCAGGCTGTGCAAACAGGCGACTACGAGGCATCCAACGCCCATACTCCGCTCAACAAAAGCGTTCGTGGGACATGACACAGACGGGAAGCGAATCAGGAATATTCACTTGCACTGCAAGTTGACTTCATCGTAGGCAAATGATTTTGTGACTCCGACATATCGACGCGATTTAGAACTTCAAAATGGTTCAAATGGCTCTGAGCACTATGGGACTCAACTGCTGAGGTCATTAGTCCCCTAGAACTTAGAACTAGTTAAACCTAACTAACCTAAGGACATCACACACATCCATGCCCGAGGCAGGATTCGAACCTGCGACCGTAGCGGTCTCGCGGTTCCAGACTGCAGCGCCAGAACCGCGCGGCCACTTCGGCCGGCTTTAGAACTTACTATATAAACCGAGTCATAACGTTTCAGAACACCAGAACCAGCATTGTCGACTTGGGGTCATTACTAAATGACCTATAATTAGTTCCCTGTTTTCCAGTGTCACATCACTGTGCCGACGCTTACGGTAACAGAAGATATGCTGTCTCTTATATTGCTACATTCACTTTCTGTTCAGGTAAAGCTTAAGATGCTTCAAACAACAATTTGATTAATCTGACAGCTGCGTGAACTCCGCTCTGTCACATGATGGAGCACTCAGATATTAGACCGAAGTACGTAAATCTTATTGGAACCGTTCTCAAATAGCAACTGACTTACGTGTCTCTAGGTTTTTCGCAGTTTTCTGCTTCGCTTCATGGAAATGCCACGATTGTTCTTGGAAAACATCACACTGACCATGAGATCTGCTAATGGTCTTTTAAGAATAACGAAACCGATCATAATAACAAAAACCAACCTTCGCGATCAAGCCAGTTAATAAAATGAAATAGCACTCCGTCTTCACGCCACGAGTGGCCTACCGGGACCATCCGACCGCCGTGTCATCCTCAGTGGAGGATGCGGATAGAGGGGCGTGGGATCAGTACACCGCTCTCCCGGTCGTAATGATGGTATTCTTGACCGAAGCCGCTACTATTCGGTCGAGTAGCTCCTCAATTGGCATCACGAGGCTGAGTGCACCCCGAAAAATGGCAACAGCGCATGGCGGCCTGGATGGTCACCCATCCAAGTGCCGACCACGCCCGACAGCGCTTAACTTCGGTGATCTCACGGAAACCGGTGTATCCACTGGTCGTTGCCCAATGAAATAAATTATTTAAAAATTTAAGCAAGAATCACAGTGGGTTTCTTTTACGACTAGTCTAGTGATCTCTTTTGGACCATTGGACCATACGTCCCCCACCTTCTCTCCTTCTTTCACAAGGAAAACATTTTGACTCTATGCTAAATACTACCTCATTCCGTGTCATCTGATAAAGGACAATCCATACTTTTTAATACAACGATATTTTCTGTATTGGTAGAGAACTCGGCTCTTTTCAGCCTTTTCAGCCACCGAGCTAATAAAACAGTGAGCGGCTCCCCAAATGTGAATATTTGTAGGAGAATTTCCCGTTCCAACATTTGGTTTTCGAGCTTGAGAAAATTATCGGCGTGTGTGAATAGAACCACGGATTCAGATGTATTTACTAGAACAATATATAGATCCACGGTATGGTTCTAAGAAGAATGAAGCCCATGATATGCCAGATTCTAACAATGTTGGCCGTGGACAGCTGTGTCTTTAATCGTGGCTTACAGTGAACAAGCCGCGCGGGATCAGCCGAGCGGTCTAGGGCGCTGCAGTCATGGCTGCTCCAGGCGGAGGTTTGAGTCTTCCCTCGGGCATGGGTGTGTGGGTTTGTCCTTAGGATAATTTCGGTTAAGTAGTGTGTAAGCTTAGGGACTGATGACCTTAGGAGTTAAGTCCCATAAGATTTCAAGCACATTTTATAGTGAATAATTAATGACAGTGTCATTCTGTACTCCTTATAGTGCAGCGGACGTCAACAACATTTTCGTTTAAAAATGATAAAAAAAAAGTCGTTGCGAATACTGCGTTCCGTAACGTGTCCAACTATGACTCACATCGCGGCGAGACACTTGTGTCAGAACAGTGTGGCCCAGACGACGCAAACGGAGCGGAGCGTCTGCTCGTCCCTGAGACGGCAGCACCCCCGCCTCCATTCACGGCCAGCTGAGCGGGTGCGGTTTTTGTGGCAGTGTGGGTCTCCCCCGCTTGGGGTCGACGACTGCCTAACTGCTCACTTTCGCCCTCGCCGCCGCCTCCTCTTCCTTCTCCACCTCAAGACAGATGGCGGCTGACTGGGGCGGACAGCTGCGCGCCGGCCTCGCCGGAGAAAGTAACCTTGGCAGCCGACAAACAGCAGCCTTGGCCTTCCTCGGCCACAATGCGCGCCGCTGCCGCGGCCCACGCTTTTAAACTTTTAAAGGGGGCGGACTCGTGAATGGGCCAGCGCCTTACCGCACAATGCCTCCGTCTCGACACGTTAGGCCTACACATCAGGTCAAGGACCCGGCCGCAGCCGCCGCGTGTGGGTCTCCCTTGGCGGCGGCGCTTGGTGGTGGATTACAGTGGCGCTCACAGAAGCAGGTGTGTCCCAGCACACTCCGCGACCACAGTGAAGTGTCAGCCAGGGAGCTGGATACCGAGCCGCTCACTGTAACACTCCTACAACCTGAGCTGCACTGTCCGCCACATTTGCCCCAATTAAATCTATTGCAGAATTCGTCCTAAATATGGGTGGCTACTTAGCTGTGAACTGCAATAACCATTGCAAAAATGGCTTTCACATGTTTGGATCTCCAGTGTCCCCGAACGAAGAAAAAGATGGGCCGCCGGCCGGGATGGCCGAGCGGTTCTAGGCGCTACAGTCTGGAACTTCGTGACCGCTACGGTCCCAGGTTCGAATCCTGTCTCGGGCATGGATGTGTGTGATGTCCTTAGGTTAGTTAGGTTTAAGTAGTTCTAAGTTCCAGGGGACTGATGACCTCAGACGTTAAGCCCCATAGTGCTCAAAGCCATTTGCACTATTTTTGTCCGGGTGGGAGAAGGGAGGGAAAAAAATGTACAGGCATAAACTGATAAATAGGCACAGGTTGGTACTGCATAACACCCATATCCGAAGACATTGGTACCGAGTTATTAACTCATTACAATTACTATGCACAAACTACCGTGCAAGTTCCAAGCCTACATTTCTACAGCCACGTAACATTATATTTCAATTTTTCGGCTATATGAAAAGGGAGTTCTAAATATATCTTTACACATCAATTACTGTTCCGCACACTTCATACATACAATATAAAATATTTTATAAGAAACTTTGTAGAAAGTTGCCGAAAAAAAGTTGCCGAATCCTGAGAGTTGGTGGATGATTCAGCCTATTATATAGGAGCTCTAATTCGCTGAAATACGTCTCTGTTATTCGGGCGACTGTCACAGTTCTTTGAAGAGCTTGAAAGAACTGTGATAGACGCCCGAACAACAGGGAACCGTCATGCACTGAGACTATGAAATAGTGCATTGATAATGGCTAGACAATAGCCGAAGTCTGGATTTACCGAATAAAACCTGCAAAAAAGGACGGCTGATCGCTGTGCTCTGTCATTTATAAACATATAAAAGAAAGTGGTAGTTTTTTAAATGTAGTACCAATAAACTTGTTACGCTAAAAACGTAAGTAATAAAATTGATTTTACTATTGTAAGTTAACGTTTTGATAGCAAGCTAAGAAGCCGAAAACTGATTAATTATTAAATCAATAATAGTAGTAAAACATCAGGAAAGAGTTCTCTATTTGAAATTAATGTAATGTTTCGTAAAACACTCATGTTCTGTCAAACACGGACGGAAGACTCAGTTGTCATTTCTGTATTCATGTATAACACAGTTGTACCGGAAGCAGCCACTACAGGCATCCATATTACGTACTGATGCATCTGATTCAGCCTGTACATCGACCCTAAAAGCAGATCTTATCAGTGTCCTTCCTCACACTATCATTCAAATCAAGCACCCACGTTCACTTTCGATGACAAACTCAGGTCGACGTACTGTGCTGGCGAGGTATCAATAGAACAGAGCTTGCAGCCGAGTCTTCATATGCGAGGGAGATGCAGCACCGAGCGCTCATTTCGCGGCGGAAAATCCGCCGTTCGCCGACAGGCGGCGCCTCCCCGCTGACGTCGCCTACAATGACGTGGGCGGCAGATGATCTGCACGCATTGTCCGCTCACCTACGTCGGGGGCCGTTCTCGGCGAACCGGCGGTGCGTACACAGACCTACTTAGTTCAAGAGCCACTGTACGGATATCGGTCAGGGATACTTCTCGCAGAAATTAAACGCCATCATCGCTGTCCGGTTTGAGTTTAAGCTGTCCTCTACACCCCCTCACTTTCGTCCTCCACATTTTCTGAGAAGGAGCAGCTGTCTTTTTCGCGGTAAGACACCGGGTCCCTCTCCCACTCTCTCGGATAGACAACTAGTGTCAGAGACCGACGGCGCCAGCTGATTGTACACGAGCAGGAGGCAGCTTGCTCGGCTCGCCAGACTCTCGAATTACGGCGCCGAACAATTAGCAGCGGGACTGGCCGCTTCGCGTCGTCTCGCATTACGCCCGGCTGCGACTGCTGGCTGCGGACCAAGGGCCCTCCGGCGCATATGCCCCTGTTTGCAGTCGCCTCTGCTGGCCCACTGTGCCTCCTCCGGCGTCGCATTACATTTGAACGACTGCCAAAGTGCGAAGCCAAAGAGTGACTATAATGTTTCTCCAAAAAGTTCAGGTCGTATTCTGTGACAGTCCAGATGACGAAACTAGAGCGTGAGTGAGTAAGGCAGCCAAACGTGCGTCGACAGGAGTATATGTTGAGTCATCCTTAAAACTACTCGCCCATATTTTCTGTTCGCTTCAGCCACACGAAGTACGTGCACTCTTCCACGTATCATCCAAGAAGGAAGGGCGCCCCGGCTGGAGAAATCAAATAATTACAAAAAAAAAAAAAAAAAGAAACCGTATGTACAAAGTTACTTTCTCTTAAATTGCTTGCTAGAAACTACCCCTTACAACTGTAGCTTCTTTACTTTACCGGTTCGATATATATGTAGGTATTATTTGATCGCAAAGTATTTAAAAGACGCCGGTCTCCAGTTTTGACCTATAAGCTGTGTGAATCTCGTCCTTCCACGGAACTAACGCCATTCGAAAATTGGGGTATCTGTGTTTTTCACTTTGTGTTAAGAACTTAACTCAGTTATAAGTTGCTGTGGATGTCATAATCCTCTGCAACGGGCCTGGTTCGAACCCTGTGTCATAATTTTGTGATTTTTAATTTATATAACGAGCTTATCTTTCTACTTTACATGCTTATCATTGTTCTGTTGTGAAATTTGCACTGATGTTAATCTGACACTGTTTTCACTTTTGCTGACTGTCTGGTGTTTGTCCTTTTCTATTATTTTGCTGTCAATTATATTAATACCGCACTTTTGTTACTACTGTTGGCCGTATGGTCTTTGCTGCCCAAAGCCAAAAATAAATAACCAAATAAAAATTTGTCTTAGAATCGTTTGGAGCCCCCTGGGACGTGCGCATCGCCACAGAGACTGCATAAATTTGTAACTTCTTTTCCGAGTCCACAAACTGATAAAGAATAAATGCCGAATCAAACTTCGTGACAAAAAAAAAAAGTTCAAATTTGTGTGAAATCTTGTGGGACTTAACTGCTAACATCATCAGTCCCGAAGCTTACACACTACTTAACCTAAATTATCCTAAGGACAAACACACACACCCATGCCCGAGGGAGGACTCGAACCTCCGCCGGGACTTCGTGATAAATGATTCCCTATTCTTAGCCTTGTAGTCCTTGGTCACGCAAATTTGTTCGTCCACGCTGTTAAGAACGTGGCCCTCACTACTTCTAGATGCAATGTAGTTACGCAAAAAACGCTTCATTAGCAATGAGGGCTCAATAATTTATGTTTGACATGTTACAATCAGCTGTTGACGTTTACATGTACAATGTGGTATCGATTTAGATCGATTCATTGGACAGTCGTATGGATGCTTGAAGATGGACTAGTGTAACTCTGAAAACGTAACGTATTGTACATATTAAAAAGCAAAGATTAAAACAGCGGAGCGGAACACGTCAAATATATGTTATTAATAAATACAGCTGAACTCCCAAGAACTCCTTTAAGCATAACAAATCCTACTATCCCAACTAGAGTCATAACGGGCAGCAGTCGGTCCTGGCACAAACATGCCTCGTGATGACTGGGTGTTGTGTGCTGTCCTTAGGTTAGTTAGGTTTAAGTAGTTCTAAGTTCTAGGGGACTGATGACCTAAGATGTTAAGTCCCATAGTGCTCAGAGCCATTTGAACCATTTTGGCACAAACAACGGTATCCCTGATGACTGTAATAGCAACGAAAGTTCAAGCTTTGCCTGAAAGAAATCACGTCAGCTCTAGTCACTCACAATGTCCTCAGACCGAATTTTTAATCACAGAAGTCACTGATAAATGGACGTGGTGGTAATACTATTCCAGATTCCAAACTGTGTCTGACCAAAGAATCCCTTTATAATACATTTTAGTCAACACTTCATTATACTATAACCTCAGTCAGCCATTCCTTAAGAGTAGCTTTCCATCATCATCACCATCATTATTTATTGCATACAAACAATTCACTGATGCCCATGGCAGAAGACAAAAATGTACAAATACATACATATAAAACATAAATAAATGATCGACATATCCAGTCCACAAATCACGACTAACCAAAATTGTAACATCACTAAAACTGACTTCATATGTTTGCCCATTTATATCTGTCTTGGGCATCCGCAGTGCATGTTGTTGGACCTGCTTCTTCCGGGGTCACTAAAGTTCTATTTTTCCACCTCGTTCGCGTGCGACTTCTCCGAAGTTTACCACGTAGCTGATGTACTGATATTTTGCTTGTGAGAGCACCCTCTGCTCGGAGAACATATCTTCTCGCAATCACTCTCCCTATATCAGCTTTCTTAAATTACTTTATATACGAACTAATCTCAAGAGTCTTCTCTGATTGACACTACGATCCAGTGAGCCATTTACTTGTAAGTACAGCATGATTTTATTATACCTCCTATCGTCTCATTACCCTTTAGCCTATCGCCCCAGAATGTTACAAGAGAATTGTTCGTGAATTGAAACTTCCTGGCAGATTAAAACTGTGTGCCCTACCGAGACTCGAACTCGGGACCTTTGCCTTTCGCGGGCAAGTGCTCCACCATCTGAGCTACCGAAGCACGACTCACGCCCGGTCTCACAGCTTTACTTCTGCCAGTATCTCGTCTCCTACCTTCCAAACTTTACAGAAGCTCTCCTGCGAACCTAGCAGAACTAGCACTCCTGAAAGAAAGGATACTGCGGAGACATGGCTTAGCCACAGCCTGGGGGATGTTTCCAGAATGAGATTTTCACTCTGCAGCGGAGTGTGCGCTGATATGAAACTTGCTGGCAGATTAAAACTGAGGTTCGCAGGAGAGCTTCTGTAAAGTCAGTTTTAATCTGCAAGGAAGTTTTATATCAGCGCACACTCCGCTGCAGAGTGAAAATCTCATTCTGTTCGTGAATTGTCGCGTCTTTGCAGTGTTGCAGTCAGACGACTCTATGAATATGACAAATCCACCTCCCGTAGGAGATTGGGGAGGCTTGGCCCTTCTGTGACAGAAAACCGCTTCTGTTCGGCTCCCTCGGCGGGAAACCGATACGTCTCGTACAAACACGGCGACAAGATCTCGGCGCGGTGACCCCGTGCGAAACGTGAGCCCACCAGCTGGCTGTTACTGCCTACCGCGTGTTGTCACAGCCGACTGGCCGTCTCTTTCGATAGTCACAGAGGCGGTCTTAGACTCTTCCTCACGGCGGCAAACCCACTGTGTCCCGTGAAGCGCAAGAACTATTCTTGGCGACGACTTCTCCTCAAAAGAGGCCACCGGCTGTCAACAAGGTTTACCGCTGTTTGAGCAGCGCCCCAGGGTCTCTTCATAATGCAGGCGCACGACGGTATTCGATGCCGGTTTTTGTTTGGGAAGGGACGTCTGCGCCAGTTCGAGCATCACTTATTGAACACGGCTGTCGGTCTGTCCGCTATCGATACAGTGCTCTGTTACGTGAAGACGCCGCCGGGAAGCCGTAAGGCGCTTCCAATGCAACTGCTCGGCTGCCAACTACACAGCGATGTAAGCTGGAAGTTAATGAGAACGATAGCACACAGGCCATCATGTGATGTACTTGTTATGACTATGCTTCCACTTGTGACGTACGTCGCTTATTTTCCGTTATTTGTCTTTGCAGCAATTTACGGTAAAGACAAAATTTTCTTAGTTTTAACAGGAATATTCCCATTTGCTCCAACTCAAGATACGAAACCTCTATTATACTTCACGTCTCCGCATCTCCTTTTCAACTTAATGACCTAAAGTAATAAAACTGCCATATTCCACAAAGGAGAATACAGTGGAAATTGGCATCTGGAGGTGAGCAAGCCAAAAGAAATTCTGACAGTTACAGACGGCAAATAAAAGGATTGTATCTTTCTGTACTTTTTATCATAACAATGGACACTTGCATTTTCTCTTGTATTCTTGCTGTTCCGTCGAAATAAATCAGCCCGATGTTTATCGTTTCCACTGTTTTATCTTAAGGAACCACTGTAGAATGAATTATAACACAAATGAAGTCGATGACTTTTTTTAAAAAGTGTGCGATAGTACAAATGCACAGCATCTAGGCCGGCCGCTGTGACCGAGCGCTTCTAGCCGCTTCAGTCCGGAACCGCGCTGCTGCTAACGGTCACAGGTTCGAATCCTACCTTGGGCATGGATGTGTGTGATGTCCTTAGGTTAGTTAGGTTTAAGTAGTGCTAAGTCTAAGGGACTGATGACCTCAGATGTTAAGTCCCATAGAGCTTAGAGCCATTTGAACCACAGCATCTAGAGGCTGTGTGCGTCTTCCAGTTGCACCATCTATGTCCGATTCATTGTGAAGATGCTAAATTTCACCATTGTTTCTATTAGTACCGCTGAGATTATGACCAACGTTACCTGGCTAAGTTAGACAGTGATGGAGAGTAGTTGTCTGGCGTGACACTGTTGAAGAAATGATCTAGAAATCGTTCTGGAGATTCACATGAAACATATAATGTCAATGACAAATCAAGTACAGACCTCTCTGTCCCCGAATCTAGTTCATTGTCTTACTCACTGAGCGTTTCTCTGGGTAGATGTAATATGTGGTGTTCCTATAGGTATGTGAATGGAATTTGACAAAATAGGTGGCGCCCGATTGCCCACAGTCTACTTCCAACATTCGCAGATATTTTAGGAAAGCGGTTTTCGCGGTGTCTCAGACTCATCGTAACTTCCTTGTCTGGGTCCTGAGGTTCAGTAGTGCGGCGCAGCATGAGTATGCAATACCAGATCACCAGTTACATTATGGTTACACCGCAATATTGGTCTCACTGAATCCTCACAAAACTGTTTCCTCCTTGTGTCAGCAGCCAGACGAAGCTGTCGACTCTCTGATCACAGAGGCGCCTCACGACACCTAGAATCTGCTCCCTTCACCCCCGGCAGTGAGACAGAGCTGTTCCCTTAGCACAGTTTCCGCAAACAGCATCAGCTGCCAGATGAAATAGGTATCTCCCCTCGCTCCCTGCGAATTTCTTCTTTTTGTCGCGGGTTTCTTAGGGGAGAACACCCTTCCTTACAAAGAGGGGAGAGTTTTCTTAAGAAAAACTGCTCGGAGAAAGGAATAAAGAGGCAACCTGTTGCTGGCCCTCCTCCTAAGAGAGCAATCTTGGCGACTCGATTACCGAGACGCCCTCGCAGCGCCTTATAGATTACCGCCGAGGGAGGGGAGGCTCCGGAAGCCCTAAACAAGTTCGCGCCTCCCGTCGTCTTGGCCGGGAAATGGGGCGAGAAATCTCTGGCTGCTCCCTGCAACACTTGGTAGCCCTCGCTATCTGGAACTCTTCAAACGATAACAGCTTCATCCGAGATAAGGCTACTATAATTTTTATCGTAGCCTGTAATTTCCGGAAGTACGAAACGTAGGTCGCACTGTATTCTGATGATTTCTCCCATCAATATGTTTCATACAACGATCTGATCTTTTATCAAGCTTTTGTTATTTCTGGCGAAATAGAGGAGTCGTTGTTACTTCGACACGTTTCATTTCGTTTCCACTTTCTACTCAATCATTGCTCGGATCTCTTCGTTGTCTGCTGTACATTACTTTCCTCCTTTTATTTCCCTGAAGAGACTGTCTGTTCCTACTATATAACATCATTACATACCATTATCTTCTGGCAATTTCCAGTTTAATTACATAGCTTTGGATAGCTATGTTGTCTCCATTTTTTTCTACTATTTCACACTTTCTGAACAGAAATCCCTTCTCATTTATTGACCTTCCTCTTTTTATCTTCTATACAGTGAGTAACTTGTAGAAGTGCAGATATTTTTTTTTATGTGGTGCCTTAATATGTACAGACATCAGTATGTTGGCCGTTTCTTTCTGCGGCGAACAATCTTCCCACAAACACATCACAAACTGTGCGACATGATGTTCTCTGGATGGTCGTACGGCACCATTAAATGAACTACGAGTGTCATCATAGACTAACCGTTTTTCGTCTACATATCCATATTTCAACTACTTACCAGCTGCCCAGGTGGAAATAAGCACTAATGGCTTACTCTTGCTACATGTAACTGGAGGTACTAATCAACCTAAAAACATGCAATTATCAGTGGCTATAATTATTAGTCTCCAAATGACATAAGTACTGATGTCATGTTGTTCAGTTAGCCGTCTTCAGTCACCAACAGAAATATCTGCACTTACACCCTTTACACCCGGTGTATGTTAATCTCATTCTTCACAGACAGTCAGACAGGTGTCGCAATATTTGGATAATGATTCAGCCAGTCTTATTGTATTACTGTCGGAGCATTAAATTGTGTGAAATATTTCATGTCGCATGGTTTAGAATCTAATCCACGAAGGACGGTTTCTCACAACAGCATCTGGAATCTTCCGAGACTGATTGTCACTGAAACGCTTATGCATCACCGACCTGTAACACAGAGAGCGAAGCCTACCCGTCAAGACTGCTTTGCGTTTGAGGCCCCAAAAAAGATGTTTGCTTGGTTCTGGATAGTTACAACAAATTTGCCTTTCGTGTTTCTGACGCTCAGTTCGTTCTAATTTTTCTAGAATAATGTAGCATAGCGCCTTGTCACATAATAAACAGAAAGAGCTCTGTAGTGTCTTACATACGAAGAAGTATCAGTACCCGGAAAAAGTGTTTGAAATCTACTCATACGTTCCCCTACTACAGCAGCAATGATCGATCTTGACCTCATCTTTTGGGTAATCTGACCCCAACACCATTCGCAATGAGAACAAAGCAACTATCGGTGAAATCCGTGTATTTGGAGTAGTGGTAAACCTTGCGGCAAGGAGACAACTCTTCGTGTATAGAAACACATCTCTGATTTGTATCAATAAGAAACTTATGAAAATGAAGTCGGCAACTGTTATTTTTGATCCCTATGAGAGACTCCGTCCGAACAGCTGTACAGACCTACCGCCGCGTCATCCTCAGCTGACAGGCATCACTGGATGCGAATATGGATGGGCTTGTGGTAAGCACACCGCTCTCGCGGTCGATGTCAGTATTCGTGATCGCAGCCGCTACTTCTCAGTGAAGTAGCTGCTCAGTTTGCCTCACAAGGGCTGAGTGCACCTCGCTTGCCAGCAACGCTGGCCTGACATGAGCGCTCTCCGAAGAAAGTGCTAGGCAAGCCCGATAGTACCTAACGTTGGTGATCCGTCGGGAACCGGTGCTACCACAGCGGTAAGGTCATTAGCACCTATGACAGAAAACTGCATTAAACGTAATTCATTAGTGGCGAATACAATTTCTGTATAATCCTTAATTTAAACTTTATTATCATAGAAGTATAGTTTGCTATGTCTCCTTTAGGTGGTGGAGTTGACGCGTCTCTCATGACGACTGAGCAAGTGAGGCGGTTTAGTGATTAATACATTGGACTAAGTATAGGGTATGCCTACTCCGCTTTACATTTTACATCGTTCCCTTAGGTTAAATAAGGTGAAGGACTGTACACCACCCTTCAAAAGGATATGGTTGGTAAGTTTCTGCTCTCTTGGTTAACCCAATTTCGTGCCCCGTGTCCAAAGATATATCGTCACCGACGACACATTACTAACCTTACCGCCTTCGGAGCCTACAGAAAATCAAAATTTCGTGTACAGCAGAGCAGTGCTGCTGGAGTACTGCTGTGCGGAGTGGGATCCGCATCAGATGGGACTGACGGATAACATCGAAAAAGTACAAAGAAGGGCAGCTCGTTTTGTATCGTCGCAAAATAGGGGAGATAGCGCCACAGACATGATATGTGAATTGGAGTGGCAATCATTAAAACAAAGGCGTTTTTCTTTGCGACGGGATCTTCTCATGTAATTTCAATCACCTGTTTTCTCCTCCGATTCCGAAAACATTCTGTTGGCACCCACCTACATAGGGAGAAATGACCATCACGATAAAATAAGAGAAATCAGGGCTCACACGGAAAATTTTAAGTGCTCGTTTTTCCCGCGTGCCGTTCGAGAGTGGGACGGTAGAGAGACAGCATGAAGGTGGTTCATTGAACCCTCTGCTAGGCACTTTATTGTGAATAGCAGAGTAATCACGTAGATGTAAATGTAGATGTAGTGAGTCCTCTGCTTTGGCGAAAAAGAAGATACCTACCACGTGTATCACGTGCGGAATCAGCGTCACTGCAGCGAAATCAGTGTCGTTGGCGATGTCTGGAGGCTACCTCGGGCGGAGTTTTCGCCTGAGCAGACACTACCCCCACCCTGCGACAGCAGAGGCTGCCGACTGTGGCAGACGGTCAGTGGGGCGGAATTCGGGAGCGGGGGCGGCAGCCGCGTGTAACAGGAGAGTATAAAGACGGCGGCGCCAGGTGCGACCGCCGCAACAGGTGTCTGCGCGTCCGTCTTGAGGCCGCAGTGCGAGCCGCCGCGTACCGACGCTGCCGCGGCGCCTGCCGCTGTGGCGCTCCGGTAACGTGAGCCCGCACCGCGACACATGGCGCACGCGTTAACACGCGGATACGCATGCCCGCCTGCATTTGCATATCCGCCCGGCCCACCAAGACGTTCTTCTACTTCTCTTCCTCCCTCCTTGTCTTCAGCACCCGAACGTACCTAATGAAGTCCTGCACTAATTTCATTGTATATCAGGGGATAACGTTATGCGCATATACAGCTGGCAGCAGTGTCGCGTATACAAGGTGTAAAACGGCAGTGCATTGGCGGAGCTGTCATGTGATTTGGGTGAAAAAGTTTCCGACGGGAATTAACAGGCTTTGAACGCAGAGTGGTCACTGGAGCTAGACGCATGGGACATTCCATTTTGGAAATCTTTAAAGGAATTCAGTATTCCGGGATCCGCAGTATCAACAGTATGCCGAGAATGCCAGATTTCAGGCCTCGCCTGTCACCACGAAGAGCGCAATGGCCGAGGCCTTCACTTAACGACCGAGAGCAGCGTCTTTTGAGTATGATTGTAAGTTTAGCATACACGCAACACGGTGTGAGATAACCGCATAAATCAATGTGGTATCCGTCCGGACAGTGCGGCGAAGTTTGGCATTATATGGTAGCAGACGACCAATACGAGTGTCTCTGCTAACAGCACGACATCACCTGCAGCGCCTCTCCTGGTGTCGTGACCACATCGGTTAGACCCTAGACGACTGGGAAACCGTACCCTGGTCAGATTATCCCGACTTCAGTTGGTAATAGCTGATGGTACGGTTCGAGAGTGGTGGAGACCCTACGTAGCCAAGGACTTCAGCTGTCAATAAGGCACTGCGCAGGCTGGTGGTTGCTACATAATGGTGTGAGGTGTGTTTGCGTGGACTGGACTGGGTCCTCTGGTCAAACTAAACGGATCACAGACTGGAAATGGTTACGTTCGGCTGCTTGGAGACCATTTGCATCCATTCATGGATTTCATGTTGCAGGCCGGGGTGGCCGAGCGGTTGTAGGCGCTACAGTCTGGAACCGCGCGACCGCTACGGTCGCCTCGGGCATGTATAGGTGTGATGTCCTTATGTTAGTTAGGTTTAAGTAGTTCTAAGTTCTAGGGGACTGATGACCTCAGCAGTTAAGTCCCATAATGCTCAGAGCCATTTGAACCATTTGATTTCATGTTCCCCCACAACGATGTCGTATCACTGGCACACAGTTGTTTGCGATTGGTTTGAAGAACATTCTGGACGGTTGTAGCGAATGATTTGCTCACCCACATCACTCGACATGAAACCCATCGTACACTTATGGGACATAATCGAGAGATCAGTTTGTGCACACAATTCTGCACCGGCAACTCTTCAGCAACTATATACGGCTATAGAGGTAAAATAGTTCCATATTTATGAAGGGGACATCCGGCGACATGTTGAGCCCATGCCATATCGAGCTGCCACACTACGCCGAGCAAAAAGAGGTCCGACACGATATTAGGCGGTATCGCATGAGTTTTGTCCCCTGATAGGCCCCTACGTCGACGTGTTGGAGTTTAAGTAATCGATATGTGCGCTGCAGAATTAGGCTCGAATCTGTGTACCATTTTGGGGTTCTTTCTACGCTATGGAGGTTTAATGTATAATATGGTGAAATGAAAAAAAATGTGATTAATGTTGTGTTTACACACTCATTATGCAGAAACTGTTAACCAGTGGCAATAGTTCTTGTGCCGAATACGTAGAAGGATGAACATAATGAGGTACGGCGACCGTATGACTGTTGCTGGTAGTACTTTGCTGGGAGTAGCGGTGATCATAATAGCGATGATTGATGCTGCAAGTCGTGACGACCATGATGATAAGAAAGTGCGCATTACAACTGTTCCCAGTCCAAGATTTAATCATATTATTTTCTTGGTTGGACGGAGGGGTATTGGGTTGGGTTGTTGTGGTGGAGGAGACCAGACAGCGAGGTCATTGGTCTCATCGGATTAGGGAAGGACGGGGAAGGAAGTCGGCCGTGCCCTTTCAAAGGAACTATCCCGGCATTTGCCTGGAGCGATTTAGGGAAATCACGGAAAACCTAAATCAGGATGGCTGGACGCGGGATTGAACCGTCGTCCTCCCGAATGCGAGTCCAGTGTGCTAACCACTGCGCCACCTCGCTCATTGGAGGGATATGACTGTTTGGTATTTTATTTCCAGCAGAAGTAAATGACGAGGAAAACCCGGCACGTAGAATTCACCTGAGCTGGAGAAACTCGCCTTCGGGTTTCACGCGATGCAGCTGGTTCTCGACTTTTCATCGAAGCTGCCACCATCTATCACAAGACAGCACTATACATTTACTACAAAGAGCAGAGTACCGTTCAATAGATGAGATCTCATTTTCCCGCAATAGCCCCGATGGCGGCGGAGCGCTAACCCCCAGAGGATCAGCGCGCGCCATAATTAAGGGCGTGTGGCGCAACGCCTTCCACGAACGCGTCTCGTGCGGCGCGTGACGCGTGGCCGTGTTTGCGGAGTGGGCGGCGACGGCAAACACGTGGGCGGCAGCGCCGCGGGCCGGCCCCTGGGCGCCTACTTGCCGCTATCTTATCTGCCGTCAGATAGCGCGCCGCGCCGTCTGTCACCCCGCACCGCGGGCGCTGGCGGCGTCGGCGGCGGCGCCGGGCAGCGCGTCTCCGTCGCGATCAGCCGTCGAAGCAGCGAGCACGAGGCGAGCCCTCTGCACTGTGCACACGCCTTGCTCAGACGCAGCTTTTCGCTAGCCTTATGTTGCTAAACTGGCAAAGTGAAAATGTCGCTCACTCGACTAGAATTTCACAAGTTACCAAGATAGGTAAATGGTCTCATAATTACTCTAATGCCTTCCGTAGCTCTTGGCCTCACAGCTAAAATAAACTGTAGTTCAAATGGTTTACATGGCTC